>NC_080427.1:79956347-80686347 GCF_029873635.1 Malania oleifera
TCTCACACTCTCTAGCCTTTTTCCACTCGTAGTTTCCCCCTTTCAATTCTTTATTGAACTAACAAACGTGATCAAGAAATTCAACTTGCAGAATTTAAACTAATACTGACGGCAAGAAAAATATTATAGAAACAACGAATTAGAGGGAGAGGACAAAAACTAGATTCTTTGAGAGAAACGAAAGAAATGAAACTACGAAAGTCACGATGCAAGAGAAAAAAAAAATATTGACAAAAACTACTATATTGCTTCAATATCACCTTTTTTTTTTTTTACTGTCTCCTTCTTTTTCTTTTTTTTTTTCTTTTTTTTCCTTTCTTTTCTTTTCTGACTTTTTTTTTTTTTTTTTTTCAACTTGATAAACGTCACAAAACAAGAACAAAGAAACAATATGAAAGCAAAAAAAAAAAAAAATAGAATGATAGCAGGAAACGAAAGATAAAAGGATGGTAAACCTAATTTTAGAGCCTAAGCTCTGATACCAAATGATGCGAACCTCAATCGACACGCGTTGAGACCCAGCAAACAATGTTGGAATGCTTGCCCAAGAAAGCTAAAATTCAGATTTTGATAGGAAACTCCGACCCAACGTTTATAAGTGAAACGTGAACCGTAAGTATAAAGTAACAAACCCCGACCCAATGATTATAGATTAATCATGAACCGAAAGTATAAAATTTGAACGCTACAAGGAAGAATCCTTGATAAGTTCGCAAGTTCTCTAAAGAACCAAAGAAGAAACAAATCCTCACTTTTCTTGATTTCTATTCAATGAATAATTTAGCTCTTACAATGGCTATATATATAGCTAGCATGGGGGACAAGGATAATAAACACTTAACAATTCCCATACAGACATGGGAGACAAAAACATTAAATACATAGCAATTCCCATACAAACATGGGAGACAAGGACATTAAATATACCAACTTACTAGACACATTTAATGACTCTCACAACTTACTAAAATCCCATGCAAGCTAAGTTGTCTTACAAATTACAAATTAAATGTAAAGACAAAAGGTCAAAAGCCAAATCTCCTAATTGACTAGCACACCATTAATAAGGAGATTACAGCCACTAAGCAAGATTAGCTTCATCCAAAACATGGATTAAATTTATTAAGCCTTCATCCTTGTTTGGGCCAAGCTTGGAGTGTCCTGTTTTTGAATAAGCCCAAATATCTTGAATTAGCCCATGAAATGCTTCTTTGATCTTTTTGGATCTCGCTCTAGTGATGGGCCCAATAGGAACATGCAATGGATCTTTTGATGGTGTTTGTTGATTCTCATCAATATATAAATGTACTTATATAGTATCAAATGTTTGTGGAAATATTACAGACAGATATAGTTTACAGAGCACGGTACCATTGCTATATACAGATAGAGTGCAACCACATTTCTCAGATAGTGTGTGGGTACCATCTAACCGTGCTTGGAGAAGATGCAGCTCCCCAGTACGCTGGGTTGAAGGAGCCAGTTAAACGAGGTAGCAGCCAGTCCCAACCTTAGGAGTGGACGCAGTTTGGCCGGGCTGAGGTAGTGTAGAGTATGATGACTTACCTGGAGGGCCGACCAGGTTAAATCCTGCCTACGGGCCGCACAACGCTGTCATGAGGGGTCAAATCATGATATACAGAGTCCTAGGGAAAGAGCACAGTTATGTATATGTATATAGTTTTACAGCTTTTGTCGTATATAGTATGATATAGTAGTATGAATGATAGAAAGTTCATATGACACAAATGTTTTAAGCTACTATACATGTGTTTTACATATTTTCCAGACCATGCAGTTATATATATATTAATGTTATAGTTTTACAACTCAGTTGCCACACCCTAGTAATAGCATATTTCCACTTACTGAGCGTCATCTCACCCTATTACTTTACCATTTTTCAGGTGAGCCAGTTAGGCAAGCAGATCAGGCTCGCGGATAGAGAGTTGACTTGCCTACCCTGGTTGTAAGGTAAGTTTGTGATAGAGTTTTGTATTTTTTTGGGGTAGATGATACTAGAGGGGGGTTATTGTATATGGCTATAGACTATATGAATAGAATTCTGGTATTGTATAGTATATGTGGTTGTATGATTTATGTTTCCGCTGTTTAGGTATGGTTATATTGATATTAAAAAAAATGGAGAAATTTTTAGGATGTCAAATTTTTGGTATCAGAGCCTAGGTTGCTAGGTTTTGTAGACCCTAGAATACAGTGGAAAACAATATCAGAATATAGGAAAAATAATTTAAGGTTTGTTCTGTGATCTAGATACAGGATTTCATGGTGATTTTTGTGTTTTTCCTAGGGTGACGATTTTAGAAAAGCCATGGTAAACTACTGACGAGTCATGTATTTAAGTTGCAGGATTGGATTTTGGGGTTAGGATCGGGAGGGATGGTTAATAGAGAATTTGAAGTTTTAGTTAAATGGAATAAGTTAGGTATATATGAGAAATAGGATTCTGAAACGGTGTTCTCTATATTTGCATGATGGACCTAGGAGGCAGTAGGGCTCACGCTAGTGGGGACGATGGTGTCAGGCCTTCTGATATAGGAGATGCGGATTCATATGTTGTGCTACGTAATGTGGCTCAGCAAGTTATGGTTGAGATAGCGCAGAGCTTTAGAGAGTAGGGAGGTCCATCTCCAGTTCAGGGATGTACCATAGAGAAATTTATGAAGATGAATCCGCTAGCCTTTTCTAGAGCGACTGACCCTACATTTGCTAAGAACTAGGTGCAGGAGGTAGAGAAGATTCTGACAGTACTTCATTGCACCGACGAGCAGAGAGTTTTGTACGCTACGTATAGACTGGAAGGGGAGGTTGAGAGATGGTGGACGACCACTAGACTATTGGAAAAGCAAAGGATGACTCCAGTGCTGATGACCTGGGCCCATTTTAGGGATATATTCTTCAATAGATACTATCCTGCGTCAGTCAGATAGGCCCGAGTATAGGAATTTCTAAGTCTGTCCCAGGGGTCGATGACAGTCCAGCAGTACACTGTGAGATTTATCAAGTTCTCGCGTTTCTGCCCATATACCATCCCCAATGAAGTAAAGAAGGTCAAAATGTTTGAGAGAAATTTGAGGCGAGATATTTACAGGCAAGTGGCAATACTGAGGATCCGGGATTTTGCAGAGTTGGTTAATAGGGCCATTATAGCAGAGGAGAGTCTATCGAAAGAGACTGAGACACAGAGTCAGAAGAAAAGGACCGAACCCTCGAGCTTTCAGGTGGGTCCCATCCGAGGCCCTTGGAGAGGAGGTAGATCTAGCGGAGGTCAAAGACAAATGGTAAAGTAGAGTGGATTTCAGGGCGGTCAGCCTCCCACCATTTGTACCAGATATGGACGGAGACACCCGGGTGAATGTCGGTTGGGGGAGAATGTTTGCTACCGCTGCAGGAGACACGATCATATGGCTCGATCCTGTCAGACGAGACCAGGCTATGTACCAGCTCCTAGGCCATTTCGGGGAGGATACCAGGCACCCTGCGAAGGTCAACAAAGAAATACCGCGTTAGCGAGGGTTTATGTGTTGACATCAGGAGATGCCGAGACAGTTGGAGACGTGGTTACAGGTATCCTTACTGCTTTACCATATACAATTATAGTTTTGTTTGATACAGGTGTCACCCATTCCTTTATATCAGTGGGATATGTGAAGATAGCTGGAATAGAGACATAGCCATTAGATATAGAACTGTCCGTGGGTACGCCGATGGGGCCTGTGGTGAGATGCAGGAGGATACTCGGGAATTTTCCAGTAAGTATTCAGGAGAGGGTATTATCAGCTGATTTAGTGGTTCTAGATATGCAGGGGTTTGATGTAATATTTGGTATGGACTGGCTAGCTACTCATCATGCCAGTATAAATTGCCATCAGAAAGAAGTTATTTTTAGACCCTCGGGCGAGCAGGAATACAAATTCGTGGGTTCACGTGTACATGCCTCACTACAGCTAGTGTCAGCTATTCAAGTGAGGAGACTGCTACATGGTGGTTTCCAGGGGTATGTCGCATACATAAAAGAATTTCCAAAAGAAGAATTAAGACAAGATGACACACCAGTTGTGAGAGAATTCCTAGATGTCTTTCCAGAAGAATTGCCTGGTTTTGCCGCCTAACCGTAAGATTGAGTTTGCTGTAGATCTGTTGTCAGAATCTGCAGCAATATCTAAAGCACCATATTGTATGGCCCTAATAGAGTTAAAAGAATTGAAAGAACTGTTACAGGAATTGCTGGATAAAGGTTTGATCAGGCCCAATGTGTCCCTTTGGGGTGCGCCAATTTTGTTCACGAAAAAAAAATAAAATAAATGGAACCATGAGATTGCGCATCAATTATAAGGAGATAAACAAACTGACAGTCAAGAATAAATATGCTCTCCCTGGGATTAATGATTTATTTGATCAACTTCAGGGGACCTAGGTTTACTTTAAAATTGACCTGCGGTCGGGTTACCATCAGGTGAAAGTTATAGCAGAGGACATTTCGAAGATCGCATTTCGAACCAGATATGGGCATTACGAATTCTTAGTGATGCCATTTGGGTTGACTAATGCACCAACAATATTTATGGACTTAATGAATCAGGTGTTCTATCAATATTTAGATCAGTTTGTGGTTGTATTCATTGATGATATACTGGCCTATTCGAGGAGTTTTGAGGAGCACAAGCATCATTTGAGGCTGGTGTTACAGATACTGAGAGAAAGGAAATTGTATGCCAAATTAAAGAAATGTGAGTTCTGGTTAAAGCAAGTTACTTTTCTCGACCATGTGGTCTCTGAAGCAGGTGTATTAGTTGATCCGAGTAAAATAGAGGCAGTGGTGAGTTGGGAAAAGCCAGGTAACGTTCAAGAGGTCAGGAGTTTTCAGGGATTAGCAGGCTATTATCGGCGCTTCGTAGATGGCTTCTCCAAACTATCAAGTTCATTAACACGACTTACAAGGAAAAATGCGAAGTTTAATTGGACTGACGACTGTGAATAGAGTTTTCAGGAGTTAAAACGACGATTAGTTTCAGCTCCGGTATTAGCTATTCCATTAGGGGAGGACGGGTTTGTAATATACAGTGATGCCTCTTTGAATGGTCTTGGATGTGTGTTGATGCAGCACGGCAGGGTTATTGCATATGCGTTTAGGCAGCTTAAAGAATATGAGAAGAATTATCTTATCCATGATTTAGAACTTGCTGCAGTGGTGTATGCTCTCAAGATCTGGAGGCATTACCTATATGGTGGAAAGTGCAAGATTTTCACGGATCGCAAAAGCCTGAAATATTTCTTCACCCACAATGAGTTGAATATGAGGCAAAGAAGATGGCTAGAACTTATTAAAGATTATGACTGCACGATTAGTTATCATCTAGAAAAAGCGAATTTGGTGGCAGATGCTCTGAGTAGGAAATCAGGGGGATCAGCACTGGCAGCCATGGAGATTCAGCACTCAATTTTGATGGATTTGGAGAGGCTCAGCATAGAATTAGTAGAGGAGAGTCCTCAGGCAGTCATTGTCAGTCTAGTGGTTCAGCCTACGCTTTACGAGAGGATTAAAGCAGCTTAAGGTGATGATGCAGAGTTGGCAGCAGTAATGGCTAGAGTACGAGATGGTTAGGGTGAGGAATTTAGTATATCAGATGACTGAGCTCTACGATTCCATAATAGGCTTTGTGTTCCTGCAGATACTGAGATTAAAAGAACTATACTAGAGGAGGCTCATAGATCCCTATACACCGTACATCCAAGTAGCACTAAAATGTATCAGGATTTGCGGAAGTACTTTTAGTGGAGTGGAATGAAAAGGGAAATAACCGAGTTTGTACAAAAATTCTTGACATGCCAGTAGGTTAAAACTAAGCACCAGAGACCGTCAGGACAGTTGCAGCCATTGTTCATTCCAGAATGGAAATGGGATCACGTTTCGATGGATTTCGTCACGAGATTACCGTCAGTGCGTTAGGGGTTGAATGCAATTTGGGTGGTTGTTGATCGTTTGACGAAGACCATTCATTTCATTCGGATTAATTCATGTACGAGTACCTCTACTAAACATGATCTGCAAAGATAGAAAAACACTAGGAACAACATATAGGGTAATATCATCAAAACACATTAAACAATGATGGTGTAACCACTAAGGCTAACAATTTACATTTCTATTTCATTTCATTCATTCGTACTACAACTCCTTTTAGCTGTACATCAATTAGTCTACATAGATATGTGCTAAAATCTACTAACACAGCTTCTTTTAGCTATCATCAATTAGTCTACAGCTTCTTTTAGCTGTCATTGTATACATGGTTGCATTATCAAATACAAGAAACATAATCCTTATAACATTTCATTATCAATGCATTTCTTACATAGCTTGCATCTCATACATATAATATATGTTTACATTGCATTATTACCCACTCATGCCACACAGTTTTACGGTAAAATTCATACATGACTTGTAAAATAAGCCAACCAACATTTAACATTTACATACTGAAAATATACCTTTCATTTCTTTCATAATTATCCTGAAAATATTTTCCAATTTCATTAGTTCATTTTCGCATATACGTAACTAAATAAGCAGCCCTAAGCTCAGAAAACATAATTTACATGGTTGGCATTTTATACCCACATAAAAACATATATATATATATATATATATATATATATATATATATATATAACATAGTCTATTTTCATTTAATTCATGAAAACTTGATTTAATATATAAATTTCCCCTTACCTGAATCCTTGAACTATACTAATAAGTATCCCAAGCTGATGCCTGTGATGCTCACCCGGACCCTGGTTCAAAAACCCTAGTTTATTTAAATAAACCCCAAATAAACTACAATTTTTGCATTTTTTCAACTTAATAACCTTAAATGAACTTTTAAAAACCCAAAACTGAGAATCCAAACCCTTACCTCAACTTAGGAGTGTTTCCCAAATAGCTCAATTTAGAAAATTGATCTGCTAGATGTGTAGAGAATCTTCCCTAGAACACCATAGTGATCTCCAATCATCGATTTAGGTTGAATCTAAGCCAGATTCTTAGAGAGAAGGGAGAGAGAGACAAGTTTAGAGAGATAAAAATGAAGGAAAAATAATTTCCTTCGTAGAGAAGCTATCTTAGATCCTTATATACTCGTTGTTGCCACATAGGCTCGTCGACGAGAAGATAGGACTCATCGAAGAACTACAAAGAACACTCATCGACAAGATCGTGAGCATGTCGATGAGTTTCAGAACATCTCAAACCCTCTCGATTGATTCTCGTCAACAAGACATGCATACTTGGTGACAAGGCTCACAAGATCTCTCGTCGACAAGAAAATCCTACTCGTCGACGAGCACCTACTTGTTACACTTTTACAATTTCTTTTCCCTTTCTTCTATTTTCCCTTTTCCTTTTATTTTCTTTCTTATTATTTTTAATAGTTAAAATTTTTTGGGTCGTTATATTCTCCCCTCCTTAAAGATGTTTCGTGCTCAAAATTTTTCCTACTAACTCATTTTTTTTTCCTTATTTCAAACATCCATAAACTCATTCTATTTCATATATCCATACTATTCATAACATAACATCATCATATAACTATTCTAGCTATCCATAATTTAACTAAATCTTTACATTTAAAATCATAAATCCATACTTGCTTCTCTAATGGCATCCTTCTCAGCCTAAAGTGTATACAATCGGGCTGAAGCACCTCTTCCAAGTGGTACCTGCTGTTTTCCCATGTCCTGGTTCTGAATAGAAACCATAGGCAACGGTTCCCAATAATTTTTCTTGATACGTCCCGGCTTACCGCTCTTGAAACAGTTAGGAGTGCCAAACCAACATTTGCCCCTATGCCTTTTATTACACTTCTGGCATACAGAGTCCACTGCATCCTTTCCTTTCTTACCTGATCTTTGACTGACCTCGGCTTGAAAACTTGATGGCGCATGCCTCTTCTTCTACTTTGAAGGCTCTGTGCTGCTCTGAATACTCTTTTCCAGCACCGAAGCCTTATCAACTAAATCTGAGAAAGTTTGAATTCGAAACCCCACCACTAGCTCGTATATTTTGCGCCTTAGGCCTTTTTCAAATTTCCTAACCTTCCTTGCCTCGTTTAGGATCAAAAATGGTGTGAAGTAAGAAAACTCCACAAATTTCGATGCATACTCCGCAACGGTCATCTCCCCCTAGGTTAGATTAGTAAATTCCTCAATATTTTCCTTTCTGACAAATGAAGGAAAATACCTGCCAAAGAACAGCTCCTTGAATCTCTCCTAGGTAAGAGCTATCTTTTCCAGCCTCTAGTCCTCTAGCAGTTTTGTAGAAAGCCACCACCATTTCGCCTCTCCAATCATCTTGAATGCGGCATAACAGACCTTCTGCTCATTCGTGCAATTGAGTACAGTCATGATCTCCTCTATTTCCTATACCCAATTCTCTGTAGTCACTGGATTAGGTCCTCCTACAAAGGCCAAAGGATTCATCCTCATAAACTCCTTAATGTTGTAGCCCTGACCTATAGGTGGACAGCTCTATTCTTTTGTATCCTTCTTCATCTCAGCCTTAACCTGGTGGGCTATACCCCGCAGCATCTTGGAGGTATTAATGTCCTCTTCACTGGAAGTATCTGAACCTTCCATTTTTTCAGCCTCTACGTCCTCATCTCTAGGATCCATCTTGAAAATAGGATATAAAAGAGATAAGAATTTCATATCATAACCCCAACACACAATTATATAATTTAAATCCAATATACATCCAAGTTCTCCATATAAGGACTAATCTCACAATTCAGAAATGAAATCATCTAAGATTTACCATGGCTTTTCTGAGACCATCGAGTGCTTTAGAAAAATCACAGGAAATCGTCAACATATTTTCGCCTCTAAACTACAAAACAAAAATCCTATACTTCCCTACACCAAACCTACTTCACAACACCTAACCCAACCTATCCATTTAGCATCCTTATCCTAATTATTTCCTATACTCTGTTATAAATCATCCCTAACGTAATACGCTAATATTTCCATATCCAGGTGATGTGAAATTAATCACACTTCCGGCTGGAAACCTACTCTGATACCAAAATGTAACACCCTAAAGCCTAAAACCCGGTCCGGTGCGTCACTCATGATAATTCATAAATAAATACCATGTACGTTGTGGAAAACATAACTATGATCCTGAATCATAAAAATACATACTAGAGTTTATTATTTCTATCCATAATCCATAATAACCAATAATCACCTATATTTACATATTTACACATATCTCCAAAAACAATCGGTATTCACAAACACCAATATGTTCCACAACCATCCATATCTCAAAAGACTTTAAACATAAAATGTAAATATAACTTATATTCATCCCAAAATATCATCAAAATGTTTATACCATTTCTCTTTCTATAACCCCAAAAATTCTATATCCAACTCGAGCTCTCTAACCTTTATCTCGTGGAGGTCCTAAAAAAGATAAATTTATATTAGGGTGAGATACATCTCAGTAAGGGAAGAAATAATATATATATATATATATATATATATATATATTTCATCATCATAATATTTCATCATCATAATATCCATGGTAAATATTGCTCATGCTACACAGAAGAGGTAATAATCACATTTCTGATCAACAACATTATTTCCAACATAATTCTACAATATACATATTTATCTGAAATTAAATGCTGTAAAATAGTAAATACATTTTCATGAAATCCTAACTTTATTTATCCCTTTACCTGACTACTGGAAAGCCCCTAAAATGATTAGTCCTGCACCCGCGGGATTCCCAATTCAACACCCTGCAAACAACATTACCCTGAACAAAACTTCAGTATTTCTTCAAATGATATCTTTTATACAACTATAGGAAAGCTTAATACTCAACATAAAGCCTTACTTTGAACTTGTGATGGAGTCCAAGTTAGCCCCACCATGGATCTACTCCAGTAGACTTGAAAAGAACTTCCCCAGGAGTAGGGTGCCGGCTTCGGATCGTCGATCCGGCGAAGAATGGACCAAAAATCTTAGAGAGAAGGGAGGAAAACTGAAGAGGAAAGGGAAAATTTGATTTTCTTGAATAATCTGCGTTGAAATCCGAGTTTAAGCTATTTATACACCTGCCCTCCTCGACGAGACATGTCACTTCGTCGATGAGGACATGAAGGGAGTTCATCCATGAATGCTTATTCCTCATCAACGAAATTCAGAGCTAAAAAATAGCCCTTTGGTAACTTCTCGTCGACAAGACACGTGTCCCCGTCGATGATCCCAATAAGCCACTTCATCGATGAACGCTTCACGTTCGTCAACGAGGACTTGATGTGACTCCCTTTACAATTTCCTTTTTCTCCCTTTTTTATTATTTAAATACCATAATTCTTTGGGTCTCTACAAGCTGACCTTATTGTGCTTAACATGCATAGATTTGATGTAATACTGAGTATGGATTGACTGGTAGCTAACTATGCTAATATTGACTGTCATCTGAAAGAGGTGATTTTCAAACCACTGGGGAAACAAGAATTTAGATTTGTGGGGTTGCAGGTGAATTCCCCACCTCAGTTAGTGTCAGCCATGTAGGCAAGAAGACTGCTTTTGGAGGGATGTCAGGGATTTATGGCCTTTATAAAGGAAATGTCTGCAAATGAATTAAAGCTTGCTAATATGCCAGTGGTGAAGAAATTTTCAGATGTTTTCCCAAATGAGCTCTGGTTTGCCTCCTGATCACGAAGTAAATTTTTCTATTGATCTACTTCCGGGGACGGTACCAATTTCTAAAGCTCCTTACAGAATGGCTCCAGCAGAATTGAGAGAGCTAAAGGATTAGTTACAAGGCTTACTGGATAAGGGTTTTATTTGGCCCAGTGTATCACCGTGGGGGAGTTCCAATGTTATTTGTAAAGAAGAAGGATGGGTTTATGAGGCTGTGTATAGATTATAGGGAAATTAATAAAGTGACAATCAAGAATAAGTATCATCTACCCCATATAGACGATTTATTTGATTAGGTTCAAGGTACGCAGGTGTATTTGAAGATTAATCTATGCTCTGGGTACCATCAGGTGAAAGTTAAAATAGAAGACGTCTCAAGGATAGCCTTCAGGACCAGGTATGGGCATTATGAATTTCTAGTTATGCCATTTGGTCTGACGAATGCCCTGATTGTATTCATGGATTTGATGAATAGAATCTTTCATCAGTATTTATACCAATTCGTTGTAATTTTCATTGATGACATACTAGTCTATCCGAGGAGCTTTGAAGAGCATGAGACGCACTTACGGCTAGTACTTCAGATGCTTAAGGAAAAAAATTGTATGCCAAAATGTGAATTTGGCTAAAGAAAGTGTCATTTCTAGGGCATGTTATCTCGAGTATGGTATTTCTATGGATTCCAGCAAGATTAAGACAGTGTTGAATTGGGCCAGGATGAAGAACGTTCAGGAAATTAGGAGTTTCTTGGGATTGGAGGGTTATTATCATCGATTTGTAGAGGGGTTTTCAGCCATATCAGGACCTCTCACGCTTTTGACAAGGAAAAATGTTAGGTTTGAAAGGGATAAGGATTGCGAGTAGAGCTTCCAGGAACTAAAATAGAGGCTTGTCACTGCATTAGTACTGACAATTCCATCGGGGGGTGATGGTTATGTAATTTATAGTGACACATCTTTGAAAGGGCTTGGTTGTATATTGATGCAGCTCATAGCTTATGCCTCCTGACAGTTGAAAGAGTATGAAAAGAACTACCCTACCCACAATTTGGAATTGGTTACAGTGGTACACGCGTTAAAGATTTGAAGGCATTACTTGTATGGTGAGAGATGCGAAATATTCTTCGATCATAAAAGTTTGAAGTACTTTTTCACTCAAAAAGAGCTGAACATGAGACAGAGGAGGTGGTTGGAACTTATTAAAGATTATGACTACACTATGAGTTATCACCCAGGAAAAGCAAATGTGGTAGCTGATGGTCTGAGTAGGAACTGAGTGAGACCAGCACTAGCAACTATGGAGGTTCAGCATCTGATCCAGATGGATGTGGAGAGACTTGGTGTAGAGTTGGTAAAGAGTGATCCTCGAGCATTTATTACCAACCTAATAGTGCAACCTACTCTATTGGAAAGGATTAAGACCACTCAGAGAGATGATGCAGAATTAACAGAGCTGATAGCTAAGGTGCAGGATGGAAAAGGAGAGGAATTCAGTATTTTGGATGACGGGGCCTTGAGGTTCCAATCCAGGATATGCATGCCTATAGATAAGGACATCAGGAGGACGATCTTAGAGGAGGCTCACAAGTCCTTGTACACAGTTCATCCAGGTAGTACTAAAATGTATAGGGTTCTGTGAGAGTCTTACTGGTGGAGTGATATGAAGAGAGAAATTGCTGAGTATGTGCAACAGTATCTGACATGCCAACAGGTAAAGGCTGAGCACCAGAGGCCAACAGGTTAGTTGTAGCCGCTTTACATCCCAAAGTAGAAGTGGGATCATGTATTTATGGACTTTGTGATGATTTTACCACCGACATTGCATGGTCAAAATGCTATTTGCGTGGTTGTTGATAGATTGACGAAGATTGCTCACTTCATTCCTATTAAAATTAACTACTCCATGGACAGACTGGCGAAATTATATATTTAGGAGATTGTACGATCACATGGTGTGCCAGTGTCTATAATATCAGACTAAGACCCACGTTTCACGTCACGGCTTTGGAGGAATTTGCAAGAAAATCTGGGGTCTCGGTTATCTTTCAATACAACATTTCATCCTCAAATGGATGGCCAGACTGAGAGGGTGATTCAGATATTAGAAGATATGTTGCGAGCGTGCATGCTAGATTTTGGGGGTAGTTGGACCAGTATAGGCTGCTGATTGAGTTTGAATATAATAACTTCTATCAGGCCAGCATCGACATGGCACCTTATGAGGCACTCTATGGTAGGAGGTGTCGTTCTCCTCTATATTGGGATGAGATAGTCAAGAGGCAAGTGTTGGGACCAGAAATAGTGCAACAAGCTTACGACAAAGTCTGGCCCATTAAAGAAAGAATCTGTGCAGCTTAGGGTCGGCAGAAGAGCTACGCCAATACTCGCCGCTGAAAGTTAGAATTTGAAGTTGGGGACCATGTGTTTTTGAAGATAGTGCAGTTGAATGGAGTTATGAGATTTGGGAGGAAGGGTAAGTTGAGCCCTAGGTTCATTGGCCCTTTTAAGATACTTGAAAGAGTGGGGTCAGTTGCCTACTGGGTAGCTTTACCACCAACTTTGTTTAGAATGCATGACGTATTTCATGTTTCCATGCTGAGGAAATACATCCTAGATCCCTTCCACGTGGTCAATTATGCAGAGTTAGAGTTTAGAGATTCATTGGCTTATAAGGAGATACTAGTGCAGGTTTTGGACAGAAAGGAACAAGAATTGAGCAGTAAGAAAATCTCTTTAGTAAAAGTCTTGTGGAGAAATCACGTGGTGGAAGAAGCCTCATGGGAGCTCAAGGAGTAGATACAACGAAATACCTGCACTTATTCAGTGAAGATCAACACTAGGTATACGAGTAAAGTAAATGTAGTATGATTTAACTTTATGAAAAACAAGATGATATATGTATGCATAGTATTGTAGGTTATAGAATAGGTAGTATTTTGGTTTTGGGAGAATTTTAGTTTATGTATTTGTAATCTCCTAGGACCTTGAATGTAACCACGGTATTCCTCCGCCACAAATGAGGGTAAGTAATAAGATAAGCAGCCCATTTTCTTTAAAGGATGGTGTCAATACAGATAGTAAATTTTGAGGACGAAATTTTTATATGGAGGGGAGAGTGTAGAGAACTGAAGAATTATAGTAATTAAATAATAATAAAATAAAGGAGAGAATAGGAATTTTAAAAAGGGATTTCAACAGGGTTTCGTCGATGAGTGAAGAAGTGATCGTTGACAAGCAAGGCTCTTGGGCTCGTTGATGGGGATGCGCGTCTAGTCGAAGAGAACTTACCAAGAGACTGTTTTCTAGAGCTTGAAACTCGTTGATGAGAAGAAGGTGTTCGTCGATGAGACTATCGCTTGGACTCATTGATTAGGAGATGTGACTCGTCTACGAGCCCACGTGGACAACAATTCTATAAAACGCCAAAAATTCATTTTTCCTGTGAGAAAATTTTCAGAAACCCTCTCTCTCTCTCTCAGCTTATCTCTTTGATTTCGGCTCCGTTCTTCGCCAGTTTGACGATCTGAAGCTGGCACATCACTCCTAAGAAGATTTTCTACAAATCTACTGAAGTGATTTGTTGGTTAGGCCAACTTGGGCACCATCCCAAAATTTGGGTAAGTTGATTATTTTAATATTTATTAAGGTATTTGGTATTTCTGGGTTGAGTAAAGGTATTAGATGGGTTTATACTAAAGTTTTGTTGGGGGAAATGTAAATTTCAGGGTGTTGAGTTGGGAGCACCATGAGAATAACTTTGGAGTAATTTGTAGGCTTTTCAAAAAGCCAAGTAAGGGGATAAACTAAGCCAGTATTTTTCATGAAATTATTTACCATATTACAACATTTATTTTCAGAAATTATGTATGTATTAGCACAGTGCTTGGGAATATTGTTGTTGAATAGGAAAATGGATTTAATGTTAATTAACAGGGAATATGATTTCAGATCAGGTTTTATGCTTAAAGGTATTATTCATATTTGTATGGCATCAGTATTAATTCCATGAAATTAAGTTATATCAGAAGATTGTGAACTTCCTAGAATAAGCATGTTTTTTTAGTTTTCAAGAAAACTATGAAAAAGATGCAGGAACTATTTTAAAGTATTATATTAAAATAGTACAGGGATTTCCAAACTATGTATGTTAAAATATGCCAGCGTAAGGGCCATGATTTCTACAAGATATACTATGTCGGCATAAGGGTCATGATTTTTACATGATATACTATGTCAGCATAAGGACCCTGATTTTTACATGATATACTATGTCAGCGTAAGGGCCGTGATTTCTACATGACATACTATGCCGACGTAAGGGTCGTGATTTTACATGTTATAATATGCTGGCGCAAGGGCCGTGTTTTATATGATATGTCATGCAAAATTTATGAAAATATTATCATGATAGAAATTATTATGAAACAATTATGTATCATTATTTGTGATTTACTATATGTTATCAAAACCTGGATGGCTTGGTTTAGGCTTTCACGAAGCACAATACCGTAGCTATATGTTCATGATCATGTATATGTTAGTGTTACCACACGTTGTAAGGGATTGTGGGAGAATGACAGTCGATGTGGTTTTATGGTAGTGTAAGCATCCCTATGGTAGTCCGGACCAGGAGGGGCAGACCCATCGTACTTACAGACTTATGTTGATCTAGCGTGATCAGCCAACCATTGCTAGGTCCCGCCTTCGGGCCGCACAACCTAGTCATGTGGGGGTAAGACATGATACCAGTCAGCTATCCATCCAAGGTGTAATTTCATGTACAGTTATATAAGATATTTTTCATGTATAGAAACTTAGTATGTTATAACATGTTATGATAAATTATTTTTTATCCATATATGATACAGACAGTTTTACCAAATATGATTTATGTACTATTACATGTATAACACGAAAATACTCATGTTGCCACACACTGATGTTAGTTTATTTCTCTTACTAAGAGGTGTCTCACCCCAGCTATATAAACATTTCAGGAGATCCAAATAGAAGAGCGGATATAGCTCCACAACGTTAGAGGTTGACTGTGCTATCCCGTCAAAAGGGTGAGTCATTATGCTAGGGTCTGATGGATTTTGGGTTATGACCTTAAGGCACCTTTTGGTCTTTTTGGGATGTTTATATGTATTTGACAGGTTTCGTAGAACTCTGGTATTGTGTTGATTGGACGATTTGATATGTATATGATTTTATGTTTTTCGCTGCTTAAGTATCAAAAGTTGTATTTCAGGTATATCCTTGGTACCCATGGATCCAGATTGATTATGTTTTATCAATTTAACAAGTTATCAGGGTTATTATATTAAATGGTCATAAATGGAAAAAAAATTTTGGTAAAATAGGCAGGTCGTTACATATACCTTTCATTTCTTTTATAATTATCTTGAAAATATTTTCCACTTTCATCAGTTCATTTTCACATATACGTAACTAAATAAGCAACTCTAAGCTTAAAAAACATAATTTACATGGTTGGCATTTTATACCTACATGAAAACATGTATATATAAACAAATCACCTTACCTTTTTCCAAATTCCGAAACACGAACTATACGGCTCCTAAAACGGCAAATCGAGTTCTCAAAACCTATAAACCGAAGAACAATATTTTAATACAAACCTATTTACTACAGATCTATTGAACAAAAAACGAACTTAGACCTCGTTCCTCGATTTCGAGATAAAACCTGGAAGTCCTCTAAACGAAGATGCAATCCGCTATAATCGTAGATATTTTCCCCCTGATCCACGTACTAATGTTGGATCTTGGATTCAGGTGACGAACAGTGAAGGATCAAAGAGAGGGAGTGTAATGACCGGAATAAAAATGGTATTTAAATAATAAAGAGAGAGGGAAGTGGAAACTGTAACAAAAGGAGGTAGCCAACTCGCGTTCGTCGACGACGTTGCACTTTGGGATGCAATGACCCAAGAAAATTTATCAAGTCCTCGTCGACAAACACAAGGGATTCGTCAACGACAGTACAAGAGGGCCTTATTGACAAAGACAAGTTTTGTCGATGAGAAGATACCGAGAAACTGTGTACAAGTTCTGAGTTTCGTCGACGAGATGATGGTGTTCTTTGACAAACTTTCTTCTTGGCCTCGTCGACGAGATGACGTGGCTCGTCAATGAATTTCACAGTATAAATAGTGCTTACCTTGGATTTTAACACAGCAAAAGTCATAAAAACTCTCTGTCTCTCTCTCTCTCTCCTCCCTTCAGTTTCTCCCTCTTTTTTCTTCGATTTCGGCTCCATCGTTTGCCAAATCGATGATCTAAGACCACCACGACGCTCTTGGGGAAGTTCTCTCCAAGTCTGCCAGAACGGATCGTCGGTGGGACGAAGTTGGATTTCATTCTAGATTCAAGGTAAGGCCTTTTGTTGAAATTTGGCTTTCCAGCAGTTGTAGAAAATGTAGTAGACATAGAAATAGTGATATTTTGTTCTGGGATATATGGTTTTCAAGGTGTTTAGTGGAGAACCCAGCGGGTGTAGGACCCATCACAATGAGGGGTTTTTAATAGAAATCAGGTAAGGGAAATATGTTATGCTAGGCAATTCTAGTATGTTTTCAATATAAATTATACATTTTTACCAGATTATTATTCACAGCAGAAATTTATATAGTTTATCAAGTATGTTTAATATGTTTTAAATTACTGTGTGGCTTGGGAATATAGATATAGTACAAAAACATGTTTTACAGTATTTTTTAGAGTTATGTTATACAAAATATATGGAAAGTGAATATGTTTTACAACATTTTTCAGAATACCATGATTATATAATTTTACAGCACCATGACATACAGATTTACAGTTAATCTTAGAAACACAATTGATATAGATACAGTTTACTACAGAGTCATGGTTAATACAGTTATTACAGAATCATGGTAAAATAGATAATTGTATATAGAGATGAATTATATGGCATCAGACCCTGATGGACCATTACAGATACAGTATATAGAGCACGGTACTGTTGCTATATACAGAATAGAGTGCAACCACCTATTTAGATAGTACGTGGTAGATAAGTCGATTGTGCCCACGTGTGGACATACTCCCTATAAGATATGGGTTGAGGAGGGCCGATCGTACTGGCGGAGTATAGTGGTTTATCCTGGTAGGCTCGCCAGTGATAGATCCCACCTACAGGCTGCACAACCCTCTCATAAGGAGTTAAATCATGACATATAGTTATCTATCTAAGGAAGTTTTCAGTTATTATTATGTATGTATAGTTTCACAAAAACAGTGAATATACGTATATATATATATATATATTAAAAGTATTATGTATAGAAACCTAAAATACAAATATGTTAAGCAACATGGAAAAGGTGGTGGTTTATATTATTTATACTGTATTTATAGATTTAGTTATACATGATTATATAGAAACAGATTATCATAGTACTGTAACTCATTTGCCACACACTAGCAATAGTATATTTCGTCTTACTGAGCGTCGACTCATCCTATTAAATTAATATTTTTCAGGTGATCCAATCAGGCGAGCAGATCAGGCTCACAGGTAGAGGGGCTTCAATACCGTCCTGTCAGTAGAGTGAGTATTTTTAGGAGTATTCTAGTTGAGGGTATTTTCGGAAACAGTCATATATGTATAGTTTGGGAACATTATAGCTCTCTGGTATTATACATATTTATATATGGTGGTGGTAATGTGATTTTAGCTTCTTGCTACTTAGGTGGATGACTAGTTTTATATAGGAAAGTATGAGAGAAATGGAATTTCACCATAATTATTATTATTATAAAAAGGGAAAAAAAACTTAGTCAATTTAGCAGGTTGTTACAATTTGGTATCAGAACCTAAGTTGTTAGGTTCTGTAGACATTAGAGTGCAGCGGAAGCAATACCGGAGTATAGGAAATGATTTGAGGTTTATTTTGTTGTTTGGGTACAGGGTTACCATGGTGGTTTCTGTGTTTTTCTTGGGGTGACGATTTCAGGAAAACCATAGTAAACTATTATCGGGTCGTGTGTCTAGGTGACAAAACTGGATATTGAATTGAAATCAAGGAAGGTAGTTAATTTGAATTGGTACAAGATAGGTTTGTGTAGGAGATAAGGTTCTTAAGTGTGTTTCTTATTTTCAGGATGGACCCAGGAAGCAGTGGTACAAATGCTGGGGGAGACAGACCAGGACCTTCCAGCATGGGTGGTGATACCGATGCAATACTGCGCTACGTCACCCAACAGGGGATGGTTGAAATGGCCAGGAGCTCTGGGGAGCGTGGCTTTTTGATCGAGTAATTTATGCGGATGAAGCCCCCATCCTTTGCTAGAGGAGATGACCTAATTGTAGCTAAGAATTGGGTCCAGGACATCGAAGAGACGTTGGCAGTGCTTCCTTGTTCGGATGAGTAGAAGGTAGTATTTGCAGCATTTAAGCCGACAAGGGAGGCATAGCGCTGGTGTAGATCAGCGTGATTGATAGAGGAACAGAGGTCAGTTCCAGTGACGTGGGATCGATTCAAGGAGTTATTCTTCGAGCAGTATTTCCCTGCTATCATTTGGAGCACGAAGGCAGCAGAGTTTATGCACCTAGTATTGGGGCAGATGATGGTATCTCAGTACGCGACTCGGTTTATCGAGTTGTCATGTTTTTCTCCACATCTAGCACCTGATGAAGAGAAAAGGGTAAGGAAGTTTGAAGAGGGACAAAGGCAGAATTTATTTGAGCAGGTGATTGGTTTCAGGGCTCAGATATTTACGGAAGTTGTAGACAGAGCTGTAGTTATTGAGAGTGGTATACAGAGGGGTATAGCGGTTTAGAGTCAGAGGAAGAGGCTTGCGCCTTAGGGTTTCTAAACTGGCTCCAGTAGGGGTCCATGGAGAGGAGGTCGCGATAGGGGAGATCAGAGGCAGATGACAGGACCTCTTGAGAATCAGGGTACGCAAATTTTCTCGGTATGTCAGATGTGCGGAAGATGTCATTTGGGGGAGTGCCGGGTAGGGAGAGCTGCCTGCTATCTTTGTAGGAGACCCAGCCACATGGCACATGCATGCTCAGGACCTCCAGATTAGGTCCTAGCTCCCAGGTCCTACCAAGGAGGATATCAGACGCCTCGTGGAGGTCAGCAAAGGAATGTGGCCCCGGTGAGGATTTACGAGTTGACACCAAGTGATGCGGAGGCTACTACGGATGTGGTGACAAGTACATTTACTGTATCCTATGTTAAATTATCTGGGAGTGAGACTCAGTTATTAGATAGAGAACTGTCGGTAGCTACACCGTTTAGGTTAGTGTTGAGGTGTAAAAGGGTACTCAGGGGCTATCCTATAGAAATTTAGGGGAAAGTGCTACCAGCTGACCTGATCGTGTTAGAGATGTGTGGGTTTGATGTAATACTGGGTATGAATTAGCTGACAGTTAATTATGCCAGTATTGATTGCCATCAGAAAGAAGTAGTTTTCAAACCCCCTGGTGAGAAAGAATTCAAGTTTGTTGGTTCATGTGTACGTGCTCCGTTGTAGATAGTATTAGCCTTACGAGCAAGCAGACTACTCCAAGACGAAAGTCAGGGGTTTGTGGCTTTTCTAAAGGAAGTGTCAGAGAATGAATCAAAGCTCGACTGTACCCCCCCCCCCTCATACGAGAATTTCCAGATGTTTTTTCCAAAGGAGCTACCTGGGTTGCCTCCTAAACGCGAGGTGGATTTTTCTATAGATTTGCTTCTAGGGATAGTGCTGATCTCTAAGGTTCCCTACCGTATGGCTCTAGCTGAATTAGGAGAATTGAAGGATCAGTTGCAAGATTTGCTGGATAAGGGATTTATACGACCCAGTGTATCACCATGGGGATCTCCGGTGTTGTTCATAAAGAAGAAATACGGGTCTATGAGGATGTGTATTGATTACAAGGAAATCAATAAGGTTACTATTAAGAATAAATATCATCTACCCAATATAAATGATCTGTTTGATCAGCTCCAGGGTACACAGGTGTATTCCAAGATCGACCTCAGATCAGGTTATCATCAAGTAAGAGTAAAACTAGAGATCATCGCAAAGACAGCCTTCAAGACCAGGTATGGGCACTATGAATTCCTTGTTATGCCGTTTGGTCTGACGAATGCCTCAGCTGTGTTCATGAATTTGATGAATAGAGTTTTTCACCAGTATCTAGATCAGTTTGTAATAGTTTTCATTAACAATATACTGGTTTATTCGAGGAGTTTTGAGGATCATGAGGTACATTTGAGACAGGTTTTGCAGACACTCAGGGAAGAGAAACTTTATGCCAAGTTTAGCAAGTGTGAGTTCTGGCTTGAGAAAGTTGCATTTTTAGGCCATGTGATCTCAGGAGACGATATTTCAATGGATCCCAGCAAGATCGATGCTGTAGTGAATTGGGTTAGGCCAAAGAACGTGCAGGAAGTTAGAAGTTTCTTGGGACTAGCAGGTTATTACCATCAATTTGTTGAAGGGTTTTCAGCTTTATCAGGGCCTTTTACACGTTTGACCAAGAAAAATGCTAGATTTGTGTGGAATGAAGAATGCGAGAAGAGTTTCCAAGAATTAAAGTAGCGACTCGTCACTGCACTAGTTCTGACAATTCCATCAGGAGGTGATGGGTATGTGATTTACAGTGACGCGTCATTGAAAGGACTTGGTCGTGTGCTGATGCAACATGGTAGGGTGGTGGCGTACGCTTCCAGGCAATTGAAAGAATATGAAAAGAACTACCCTACTTACGATTTGGAATTGGCTACAATGGTACACACGCTAAAGATCTAGAGACATTACTTATATGAGAGATGTGAAATATTTTTCAATCACAAAAGCCTAAAGTACTTCTTTACACAGAAAGAGTTGAATATGCACCAGAGGAGATGGTTAGAACTCATCAAGGATTACAACTGTATCATCAGTTACCACCCAGGTAAAGCAAATGTGGTGGCTAAGGCTTTGAGCTGTAAATCAGAAGATATAGCACAACTAGCAGCAGTAATTCAGCACCCGATTCAGATGGACTTAGTAAGGCTCGGTGTGGATTTAGTGGAAGATGATCCTCAGGTATTTATTGTCAGTCTAGTTGTACAACCTACACTATATGAAATGATTAAAGCTGCTCAGGGGAATGATCCGGAATTTGCAGGAGTAATAGCCAAAATATAGAATGGTCAGGGAGAAGAATTCAGAATTTCTGATGATGGGGCTTTGAGATTTTGCACCAGATTGTGTGTGCCTGCAGATGACAGCATCAGAAGGACGATTCTAGAAGAGGCACACAGATCTCTATACACTATTCATCCTGGCAGTACGAAAATGTATAAGGATTTGCGAGAGTATTTCTGGTGAAGTGGCATGAAGAGGGAAATAACAGAATTTGTACAGCAGTGCTTGACATGCCAGCAGGTTAAGGCCGAGCACTAAAGGCCGGTAGGTCAGTTGCAACCACTTTTCATTCCTAAATGGAAGTGGGACCACGTATCGATAGGTTTTGTTACTGGGCTACCGCTGGCGCCGCATGGTCAGAATGCCATCTGGGTAATTGTTGATAGGCTGACAAAGATAGCTCATTTCCTGCCCATTAAGGTTAGCTACCCTATGAACAGGTTAACAAAGATTTACATACAAGAGATTGCTCGACCCCATAGAGTGCCGGTATCCATAGTCTCATACCGTGATCCACGTTTTACATCGTGGTTCTGGAGGAGTTTGCAAAAGGCACTGGGGACTCAGTTATCATTCAACACCGCTTTCCATCCTTACACAGACAGTCAAATAGAGAGAACTATTTAGGTACTTGACGATATGTTGCGGGCGTTTGTATTAGATTTTAGGGGTAGCTGGACTCAGTATATGCCATTGGTAGAATTTTCCTACAACAACAACTACTAGGCTAGCATTGGCATGGCTCCTTATAAAGCATTCTATGGTAGGCGGTGTTGTTCCCCTTTATACTGGAGTGAGCTGGGTGAGAGGTGAGTTTTGGAGCCAGAGATAGGCCAGCAAGTGTACAATAAAGTTCGACTCATTCGAAATAGGATTAGTGCATCATAAAGTCGGTAAAAAATGCTACGCAGATACTCACTGCCGGGAACTGGAATTCGAAGTGGGTAATCATGTGTTTCTGAAAATAGCATCACTAAAGGGAATCGTAAGGTTTGGGAAGAAGGGTAAGTTAAGTCCTAGGTTCAATGGCCCATTTGAGATACTTGAGAAGATTGGGTCAATTGCCTATCGGCTGACTTTACCACCATCTCTATCCAGGATTCACGACGTGTTCCATGTTTCTATGTTAAGGAAATATGTCCCAAATCCTTCCCATATTATCAGCTATGCAGAATTGGAACTTAGTGGTGATTTAGCATACGAAGAAGCTCCAGTTCACATTCTAGAGAGAAAAGAACAGGTATTGCACGGCTAAAGGATGCCGTTAGTGAAAGTCTTGTGGATGAATCACGTAGTAGAAGAAGCCTCGTAGGAGCTTGAAGATGAGATCAGACGAAAATACCCCCACTTGTTAGTGGGTTATAGTAGTGGTGTGTGAATTAAAGTAGTGATAATTTTGTTTTGTACAATGTAATTGTAATGGAAAGTATGGGAGAGGTAGTATTTTGGTTTTGAGGGCATTTTCTTTTATAGTTGTAATCTCCCAAAACTACCCATATAACCACGGTATTCATCCGTCATAAGTGAGGGCAGGTAATAAAATTAGTAGACCATTTTGCCTTTAAGGGATGATGAGTTATATGAATAGTAAAATTCAAGGACGAAATTTTATAAGGAGGGGAGAATGTAATGACTTGAATAATAATGGTATTTAAAAAATAAAAAGGGAGGGAAACGGAAATAGTAACAGAAGGAGGCAGTCGACTCGTGTTCGTTGATGACAATGCAATTTGGGATGCAATGACTCAAGAAAATTTATCAGGTCCTTATTGACGAACACAGGGGATTCATCGATGAGGGTACAAAAGGGTCTCGTCGATGAAGACAAGTTTCATCAACGAGAAGATACCAAGAGATTGTGTTCAAATTCTAAATTTCATCGACGAGATGATGGTGTTCATCGACGAACCTTCTTCTTGGCCTCGTTAATGAGATGATGTGGCTCGTCGATGAATTTCACAGTATAAATAGTGCTTACCTCGAATTTTAACGCCAAAAAATTCATAAACTCTCTCTCTCTCTCTCTCTCTCTCTCTCTCTCTCTCTCTCTCTCTCTCTCTCTCTCTCCTCCCTTCAGTTTCTCCTCTTCTTTCTTCGATTTCGGCTCCATCGTATTGATGATCTAAGGCCACCACGACGCTCCTAGGGAAGTTCTCTCCAAGTCTGCCAGAACGGATCGTCGGTGGGACGAAGTTGGATTTCATTCTAGATTCAGGGTAAGGCCTTTTGTTGAAATTTGGCTTTCCAACAGTTGTACGAAATGCAGTAGACGTAGAAATAGTGATATTTTGTTCTGGGATATATGGTTTTCAGGGTGTTTAGTGGAGAACCCAGCGGGTGTAGGACCCCTCACAATGAGGGGTTTTTAACAGAAATCAGGTAAGGGAAATATGTTATGCTAGGCAATTCTAGTATGTTTTCAATATAAATTATACATTTTTACCAGATTATTATTCACAGCAGAAATTTATATAGTTTATCAAGTATGTTTAATATGTTTTAAATTACTGTGTGGCTTGGGAATATAGATATAGTACAAAAACATGTTTTACAGTATTTTTTAGAGTTATGTTATACAAAATATATGGAAAGTGAATATGTTTTACAACATTTTTCAGAATACCATGATTATATAATTTTACAGCACCATGACATACAGATTTACAGTTAATCTTAGAAACACAAATGATATAGATACAGTTTACTACAGCGTCATGGTTAATACAGTTATTACAGAATTATGGTAAAATAGATAGTTGCATATAGAGATGTATTATGTAGTATCAGACCCTGATGGACCATTACAGATACAGTTTACAGAGCACAGTACCGTTGTTATATACAGAATAGAATGCAACTACCTATTTAGATAATATGTGGTAGATAAATCGATCGTACCCACGTGTGGACAGGTTTCCCATTAGATATGGGTTGAGGAGGGCCGATCGGACTGACGAAGTATAGTGGTTTATCCTAATAGGCCAGCCAATGATAGATCCCGCCTACGGGCTGCACAACCCTGTCATGAGGGGTTAAATCATGACATACAGTTATCCATCTAGGGAAGTTTTCAGTTATTATTATGTATGTATAGTTTCACAGAAATAGGGAATATACGTATATATATATATATATATTAAAAGTATTATACATAGAAACCTAAAATACAGATATGTTAAGTAACAGGGAAAATGTGGTGGTTTATATTATTTGTACTATATTTATAGATTCAGTTATACATGATTATATAGAAACAGATTCTCATAGTACTGTAATTCATTTGCTACACACTAGCAATAGCATATTTCGTCTTACTGAGCGTCATCTCATCCCATTAAATTAATATTTTTCAGGTGATCCAGGCAGAAGAACAGATCAGGCTCGCAGGTAGAGGGGTTTCAGTACCGCCCTATCAGTAGAGTGAGTATTTTTGGGAGTATTTCTGTATAGCCCTAGCCCAGTTGAGGGTATTTTGGGAAATAGTCATATATGTATAGTTTGGGAACATTGCAGCTCTCTGGTATTGTACATATGTATATATGGTGGTGGTAATGTGATTTTAGTTTCTTGCTGCTTAGGTGGATGACTAATTTTATATAGGAAGGTATAAGAGAAATGGAATTTCACAATAATTATCATTATTATAAAGAGGGAAAAAAAACTTACTTAATTTAGCAGGTCGTTACAAGGAGGGAGAGAGAGAGAGAGAGAGAGTTTTGGGATTTCTTAACCCTTAAGCAATCAAAAATATAATTTATAGACCCCTTGACCCGGTCAAACTTGTTGACGAATGGTGCCTTCATCTACGAGCCACAAAAGGCTCTTCGTCAACAAACTTCTTTCCGTCGTCGACGAACCCTTGTCCTATATTTTTCTTGTCGGCCGGGATCTCTTCGTCACCGAGGCTTTGAATTTCGACGATGAACCGTAGAAGGGCCTTCTTCAATGAGAACCTTGGCTTCTTCGACAAAGTCTACTAAAATTATTTTTTTACCTTTTTTCTTATTTTACAAGTTTGGGTCTTTACACTTATGGAAACTAAAATTGAATATTGAAGAATTATCTTTGTTAAAGCTTTAAAACTTTGTCCAATCTTTGATTATGTTGTGTGAGGTTACGTCGTTCTCTCTGGAGATCAAGTGGTGAGGGAACACTAATCTATCCAACGACTCCATCATCCCCTCTTCCATCTCTCACTCACACAGCCTCCCATCTAATACCTACGCCCCCCCCCCCCCCCTTCATACACCCCCATGGCCACCTCCCCTACACCGCATTGCTGCGTTCGTCTCAGTGATTTAAAGCTTGATTTAAAGGACCTTCGGTGTGATCTAAGACTTGTGTTGAACAATGTCAAGTCATCCAATGAGTCTTTTGGTAAATTCTTTATTTGCTTGAGTCTTTGCTTGTTTTTGCGAACCATTGCTAGTAGCCTACAAAACCATATCTGCATAACCCATTTGAATCCATAGATTGCAACATTGTTATTTGCTAGCTAAAATCAATTGAATGACCATTCATGTGTTAACTTAAAACTTGAATCTTGGTTTTCTAATTAACATCTTTATGCATAAAACTTGATTCCTTGATAAGGAACCCGTGGGACTTTTTTTGCTTGACAAAATCATACACCTTCTTAAAATACAGCAACATGTGAAATATAGAAAAATTTATGGTATTTATGTCCTTTAATTAAATTCCTAATCCAAAGTATTTTGAGTGTTTGTGCTTGTGTGAGTGTTGAACTGTAGGACTAGATCGACCAATCCCGTTATACATCAACAAATCACCTGTCAAAATTACCTTGTTAATATTATTCAATAATGATTTCAATTTTTTCTTCTTAATGTCATGTACTTTAAAACAATCATTTCTACAAATTTGTCATGAAATAGTTGGCCATTTAGGCATTCCACGCTTTTGCATCGTGATAAAACCTTCCCCTTCCAAAAATGAAAATGGATGCTTATGTATGAGTATCCAATGTGCTACACGCTCCCTAATCTTTCCCATGTCAAACTTCTCATCATGTACAACACTGTTGACCTCATTGGTCACACCCACTTGTGATTATGACAAATACTCTTGGTACTAATGGTTGTACTGAGAATTGCAAGCTGGTTCACCTTATGCGCTTTAGGACTGAAAGACATATCATGATGACGTGCGGTGTTCATGCCGAAGAATGAAGATATATATGTTGTATTTTGCATTTATTTGTTTATTTATTCATTTTGGGATGTAATTTATTATGAACTATGTGCGTGTATGGCTTGTAATAATTTGTATCATGCATGGTAGGTAGGTATGCTCAAAACAACCATAGTTGGACTTTAGGTACCTACATAGACCTTAGGGATTTTTCCGATAAGATAGAAAGTCCTTAGGTCTCTAAAATAATGCACTAATAAGTCCCCATCGTCATCTTCATATCAAGGAAATAATAATTGGCTAAAATTGGACTGAAAAAATTGAAAAGGTTGAGAGGGTTCGGGCGACCGAACCTACGCCGTGTATAGCAGCTCGGGCAACCAAACATGTCAATACGTTGACATAGATTCGAGCGACCGAACATCTTTTGAACGTATCTTACTCGGGAACCTGAATGCTTGTCAGAGCACTTTTCAACTACTCAGGCGACCAATTGTTTATGTTTAAATAGAGGCTCAGGAGACCGAATTGCCTAGTTCGGTTAACCGAACTCAGCTTTGGGTACCCGAACCTCAGACATTGGGCTACTGAATTTGATTCAGCCAATTGGTCCTCAACTTGGGCACCCAAACCTCTTAAAGTAGAATTTTTGACTGTGTCTGTTCAGGCACCTGAACCTCTAGCTGGGCACCCGAACCTTGTGGGTTAAAATAATTTTTGCCGAATTTTTTAATGGGGTAAACTGGGTTAATTTTCTTAATGGATTTTGAAACAATTCTAATTATGCCCATTGAGTCCCCAATGGTTACAATTTTGCCCTTACCTATTTATATCTTCTCATTTGCAAAATTAAGGGTTGATTAGCAAGATCATTAAGAAAAAAATTCTCTCAACTCTCAAAATCCTCATAACCCTATATTAGCCAAATATTTCTTGTAAAACACTCACATACTCCTCATTCTCTTTCTCTAAGCATTGTGAGTATCTTTATAAGGCTATTGTGCTTAAATCTCTCTAGCTTATACTCTCTCTTGGTATATTGATTGGTTGATTTTAATTGAGAGTATAGCCTAAAGTTCTTCCACCGATTTCATTTGATAGATATAGTGTAGAAAGACTTTGAGGGTTTTGGTTCTTGCATTATTGTTGCAAGTTACCTAAACCTAGATTTTGTCTACAAAAATCTTTTCTTAAAAAGATAGTCTTTCAACCAACTTCATTGAGCTTTACACATTGAAATATACTATCAAGTTTGTTTGATTTATCTTGCTTAGCATATTTGAAACGCTGATATGTTTTTGTGATATTCAAATAGTGTGTTTCAAATCTTGCTTAGATATATAGTCTAGATCTGGACTGAAAATTATATACGTGATTGAGTGTTTAGCACACATTAGAGCACTGAGCATACTTACATATCATTTGTGCTTACATTATTGATTGAGCTATATTGGAGCACACATCTGCTCGTGTTGAAGTGCATTTCCATGTACAAACATTTTTATACACATTGGTTGTATTTTAGGCACGAGCCTGAAGAGGGAAACTAGCCCTGTGGAATAGTCTCGGATTGACTTAGACCCAGTTAGGAAAGCTAGGTGTGTCATTCTGTAAGGCATGTTGGTTGAGGTCAGTCCCTTGAATTGACCTGGTTTGTATAGGTGCCGCTCCACCCGTTTAAGTAAGCCTTATAGTGATAATCCTTGTGCTAGTGTGGCCAAGGCAGGGACATAGGCACAGTTGTCCGAACCCCGATAACATATCGTGCGTGTTCTTTGCATTTTTTCAATTTACACTTACTGCACGTGTATGTTTGTTTGATGATTGCATAGACTGACCCTAGGCTAAATTACATTGTTGTTAAAATCTGTAGACCTAGGTAAAAAATTTTTAAATACCCAATGCACCCCCCCCCCCTCTTGGGGTTGCACCATAACTCTCAATTGGTATCAGAGCCTCATTACTTAGACTTAGACGTTATTTAGTAAAAGATCATGATGGCTCGTATTAGCGCATCCCCTTCATGTAAGGGAAGACTTGTCACACACTCACATGTATTCTATGGTATTAATTATGCTATATGGAAATTTAGAATGACTGTGTATGTGAAAGCTCTAATTTGGAAATTCTGAAAAGTCATTGATCAGGGTGATTGTGTGTCTATGAAGTCTATTAGGTGTACTGATGTTCCTAAATCTGAGTTTGAAATGAATGATCATGATAGGGACTTAGTACAAGTAAACTTTGATGCCATAAATACCTTACTACATGCTTTAGATTCTAATGTTTTATATGAGGTTATGGCTTGTAGTAGTGTTAAGCAGATTTGGGACGAACTTGAGTGGAGATACAGTGCGTCCATGCAAAAGGGTGTCATCTCTCCATGCGACTCAGGCTCCACTGACCTTAAGGAAGGTAACCAGTGTTATGTAGCTTTAACCAATGATGAGGTTATTTTAGTTCCTTCTGTCTTAGTAGATGAATATGAGCATGATTCTTGTGCTAATTTGAATATTGCATTTGATACTAAATCATATGATAGCACTGATAGTGAAAGCATGCCTACTTATAAGGAATTGCAAATTGAATATCTTAGGACTCATAAGTTACTTGTTAAATGTAATAAGAAATATTCTGTTTTGGAAAACAAGTATGAAGCATGCATGAAAGAATGTGACTCTAAAGTTCTTACTGAAAGAGAAAATACTTTGAAAATCAATAGACTAGAAAGCAAGAATGAATCATTAGAAAATGAGTTAACTGTTTTGAAATCTAAAGTTTCTAATGATGATAATAAAGATTACTTGATAGCAGATCTTGAAAGTAAAGCAAACAACACGTCTAAAGAACTTTTGAAACTTCAGAATATTTGCAAAAATTTGGAAAACTCAAAAATTCAAGATCTAGAGAAAAAAATAGAAGACCAATCTAAGATCATCTATACGTTCACGAGATGTAAGGAAAACTTTGATAAACTGCTAGGTGCACAAAAGATGACCTTAGATAAAGAAGGTATAGATTATAATGGGATTGAAAATAAGAAAAGAAAGAACTTATACATGGGGTACTTTGTAAAAGAATCGAAACACTATGTCAGTACCTCCTCCAGTTCATACACTCACACCACATGCATCTTATGTAAAAAGAAGGGGCATACAAAATTTGACTGCCCATTTAAAAGAAAAGGTGTGAAACCCAAGCAAGTATGGGAAGTCAAGAATCCCCAACTCCTAACCCATCAAAAATAAAAAGAAGAAAAATGGTATGGGTGGTTAAGAAAGAAAAGGAAGGACTTGCTCAAACAGGAATTACATGATCACATAACTCTTCCTTAGTAGTTAGGATTAGCTATAGGGGGTAGCATTCTCTAAAGGGTAGGTAGTGGCTTGGGGCTAATTAATATGAAAGCTTGTATATTCACCATTCAAAAGCATACCAAGCATCTTGGAGAATTAAGCCAATATGTAAACTCTAGTACAAAACCAATCTAGTCTAAATGAATATTCTTGTTGGTTTAAATATAAATCATTGGTTGTTTAAATAAAAATCATCTCCTAAATGGACATGGCATGAGTACCTTGCATTTAAACTTCAAATTGCTTAACCCCTTGCTCAAATATGAACATCTTATGTTAAGCATACTTAGTCCATTGTTAAGCTTTGAGGTTTGGAATTAAAGTCATAAATCTTGCCCTAATCTTACCTTGAAGCCATTTCAGTGTCCTAACCCCTCCAGATAATCCATAGGGTCTCTTGCTTCAAGAAACAGATCAAATAAGAATAAATAGACCTAGGTCAGGCAAATGAACCTTTAAGTGCATTTGTACTTCGGTCGACTGAATCAGAAGGTTAACCAAGTTATTGACCACATTTCGGGCGGCTGAATCTTCCTGTTCAAATCTTCTTGGGTTGCCGAACTGTCTTCAGGTCCCCGAAAAATACATTCGGGCTACCGAACTGAGTATTTCGTGCGACCGATTAAATCAGTTCAAAATCTATTCGGGCGGCCGACCCTCGAAAATACAAAATTGCGCCTGAAGTTTAGCTGACTAAATCTATTTTCAGGCTGCCGAAAAGACTCATTGAGTCCACGTAATTAAAGTGGTTCAGGAGACCAAACATATACTCAAGTGCCCGAACCGCACTGACATATATGGTTCTCCACGAAAAATGGTTCATTTTCTCCACACATTTGAGAGCCTCCTTAGCTTTTCCTCTCACATCCTTCCCTAGCCTTCTGTTAGATTCATTTTGATGGCTAGAGATGAGAGACATGTTGCTACGGGTGTCCCATTAGATCAGTGGTTTCCCACACCCAATCGAAGAATAAAATATGAGAAGGTGTTTCGTCTCAAGGATCCTATTATAGGAAAAATCCTCGATATCGAATTCATGCAAACCCACTTCAATAATATTCTAGACATGTTTCGATATCAGGGATGGTACGAGCTCATCGCCTTTCAGCCCAGAGAGATGTATCTACTGCTCGTCCGGCTCTTCTATGCCAATCTTGCCCAAGATGGCCAGGGCTACTACACTAGGGTGCTGGAGACAGATATCCACTTCGATGATGCCTATCTGGCGGAAACTTTTGACATCCAACATGGCGATTTCATCTGCCTCGATTCTTCCTCCACCTGGATAGTCAAGCAGGACTTCACTGTGAGTACCTTTGTAAATTTGGTCATGACGAACCCTGTAGCTGACTTGACCCATACCCCCAGCTACAGATCCTTGACTTTGGAGGCAAAGGTGGTACACCACCTGATTTCCTATAATATTTTGCCCAAGTTAGGATTGAGGGATCACATATCCTACTTGGACTGCTTTGTCATGTGGTGCCTCTTCACCAAGAAGAAGCTAGACCTGCCTAGATTGATCCTAAAATGGATGTTTGTCAAAACTGAGGGAAAGAGGATCATTTTGCCCTACAGTGGGATTCTATCTAAGATATTTTTTAGGAAAAGGCTGAATAGGTCACCACTAGCTACCATCAAGAAGGCGCGAGCCACCGACATCTTCAACTCCACCACCTTAAAGTTGATGGGATACTAATTGACTGGCAACATGTGATTGCCTACCGCACATGAGAGAGAGCCAGGAGCTCAAGAGGTCCCACAGGATCTGCCCCATGTACCATCTATCGTCGAGATCATGGTAGCCATCACCGATCTCACCGCCTCGTTTCAGGAGTTTCGAGTCTCTATGACTGAGTAGGCATCTTCTTCTCAGGCTAGACTTGACTCCCTTTACAATGAGTTCACTAATTTCTAGTCTAAGGTACGGGCTAAATTCCACATCCTTGGAGAGCGACTACAAGAGATGAATGACGAGGACATCGATGAGGATGACTAGATGGAGTTGAGTGGGGAGGAGGGAGATGAAGATCATGACGACGGAGAGACCTAGGAGTGCTTCATGAGGATCCAAACCATCATTCTATAGCTCCTTATTTGATCATCTATTTTATTTTATTCAGATACATTTTTTTTATTTGGTCTGTATTTATACTTAAAACAGCTTTTATATTTGTTCCTATTTGACTTTCACATTCACCACACACACACAGATACTATGATATGGTGACTATGCTTTTGATTATGATATATATCTTCAGCACCTTGATTTGCATGTGTTTCAATTTAAATGGTTATTCTGTTGAAATACATGCTTACTATAGAAAGCCTCCTACATGGCGGATGCAGTGGATGAGAATTGCTTGTTGGTAGATTATAGGTTATCGCATGCCTTACTCTTGAAATACTGTCTATTTGAGAATCGTTTTTGTGCAGGTTAATTTTGGGAAATGTCATGTTTACAGTCGGCATGCTGTCAAATTTGTAAATCATCTTAGATATTTTGGGCAAATGTCATGTTTACAGTCGGCATGCTGTCAAATTTTCTGCAGACATTTGCCCAAAATATCTGAGATGATTTACTTTGTTGTGTGCAAATGTGATTTATACTTAAAGTATAAATACTTACGTTTGGCTCATTTGCATTACTTGGTTAAACTCCTTGGGGCTGGTTGTGCGTATTTATTTAGAATACTGACAGATTCTTATGAATTGCTTACATCTTAGATAAAATGCTGCCAAATTTTTGAAATCTCTGCACATAATCTAATATCATTTTTTTAATACTAAACTCCTTAAAACTTGAGTGCGCTTCTAAGATAATTTGTGAATTTTACTCAAGTTAATTTATAAAGAAAATGCATATTCTTAGGGGGAGCCCCTTATCTCAAAATCATTAGGCTCTGAGAAAATAAATAAATAAATATATATATATATATATATATATATATATATATATTGCATTCACTGCTATATCGTTTGGAAAACATAACTCTCAATTGGTATCAATGTGCACATCTTGGTAAATCTATATTTGATATCATGTTCATTTCAAAACTTACAATATGTCCTTATAACTAGTGGTATTGTTTTAATAATTGGTATCTTCTCTACCATGTAGTTATAATGATTGGTATCAGACTCACACATTTAATATACTATACCTTATGGGCATACTTGTTTGTTTTGGAAACCAACGATGACTATGATAAAATTAACTTTAAAATATTTTTGAAAGGATGAGTGAAAATCAAATGAAAGATTCATCTTCATCCTTGCATAATCATCCATTGGGGGAGTATAGAACATTAACATTGTTAACGTGTTGCATGCTACTTATACTTCCTTGATGCATAGTCTGTTTAGGTTAAGTAATTGAAACATGCCATATACAGTTCATTATAACTCCAAATAGGTCACTCAGGTACAAAGTTATGATTGAGAATAGTCTACTTTCAAACGGCATGCTGCCAAATTTTTTTTTCTTCCCAATATACCTCTTGTATCTAATTGATGTTATTTGCCCTCGCGCTTTATTGTTTAACCCTTTTTGCTGTTGCCAAAAGGGGGAGAAGAGGAAAAAGTGGGTATTACTATGTGGGTATTACTATGCTTCATGTTATTTACATCTCTTATTACTCATTACTTTAATCACCTTTATGCATAAAGTCAGGGAGAGCCTTTCTTGGTTAAACCACTTTTGCATAAGACATTTGTCATCATCAAAAAGGGGGAGATTGTTGACCTCATTGGTCATACCCAGTTTTGATTATGACAAATACTCCTGGTACTAATGGTTGTACTGAGAATTGCATGCAGGTTCACCTGGTGCGCGCTTTAGGACTGAAAAACATATCATGATAACGTGCGGTGTTCATGCCAAAGAATGAAGATCTATGTGCTGTATTTTGCATTTACTTGTTTATTTATTCATTCTGGGATGTAATTTATTATGAACTGTGCACGTGTATGGCTTGTAATAATTTGCATCATGCATGGTAGGTAGGTATGCTCAAAACGACCATAGTTGGACTTTAAGTACCTACACAGACCTTAAGGATTTTTTCGGTAAGATAGAAAGTCCTTAAGTCTCTAAAAAAATGCACTAATAAGTCCCCATCATCATCTTCATATTAGGGGAATAATAATTGGCTAAAATTGGAATGAAAAAATTGAAAAGGTTAAGAGGATTCGGGCGACCAAACCTATGTCGTGTACAACGGCTCGGGCGACCGAACAAGTCAATATGTTGACTTAGATTCGGGCGACCTAACCTCTTTTGAACGTATCTTCCTTGGGCACCCGAATGCTTGTCAGAACACTTTTCAACTACTTAAGCGACCAATTGTTTACGTTCAAATAGAGGCTCGGACAACCAAACTGCCTAGTTCGGTTAACCGAACTCAGCTTCGAGCACCCAAACCTCGGACATTGGGCTACTGACTTTGATTCAGCCAACCGATCCTCAACTCAGGCACCCGAACCTCTTAAAGTTGAATTTTTGACTGTGTCTGTTCAAGCACCCGAACCTCGCGGGTTAAAATAATTTTTACCGATTTTTTTAATGAGGTAAATTGGGTTAATTTTCTTAACGGCTTTTGAAACAATTCTAATTATGCCCATTGAGTCCCCAACAGTCACAATTTTGCCCTTGTCTATATATATCTTTTCATTTGCAAAATTAAGGGTTGATTAGCAAGATCATTAAGCAAAAAATTCTCTCAACTCTCAAAATTCTCAAAACCCTATATGGGCCAAATATTTCTTGAAAAACACTCACATACTCCTCATTCTCTTTCAAAATTCTCAAAACCCTATATGGGCCAAATATTTCTTGAAAAACACTCACATACTCCTCATTCTCTTTCTCTAAGCATTGTGAGTATCTTTATAAGGCTATTGTGCTTAAATCTCTCTAGCTTATACTCTCTCTTGGTATATTGATTGATTGATTTTACTTGAAAGTAAAGTCTAAAGTTCTTCCACCGATTTCATTTGATAGATCTAGTGTGGAAAGACTTTGAGGTTTTTGGTTCTTGCATTATTGTTGCAAGTTACCTAAACCTAGATTTTGTGTGCAAAAATATTTTCTTAAAAAGTTAGTCTTTCAAACAACTCCATTGAGTTTTACACATTGAAATATACTATTGAGTTTGTTTGATTTATCTTGCTTAGCATATTTGAAAGCCTGATCTGTTTTTGTGATATTCAAATAGTGTGTTTCAAATCTTGCTTAGATATACAGTTTAGATCTGAACTGAAAAATATATACGTGATTGAGTGTTTAGCACACATTAAAGCACTGAGCATACTTACATATCATTCGTGCTTATATTATTGATTGAGCTATATTGGTGCACACATCTGCTCGTGTTGAAGCGCATTTCCATGTACAAACATTTTTATACACATTGGTTGTATTCTGGGCATAGGCCTAAAGAGGAAGACTAGCCCTGTGGAATAGTCCCGATTGACTTAGACCCGGTTAGGAAAACTAGGTGCATCATCCTGTAAGGTGTGTTGGTTGAGGTCAACCCCTTGAATTGACCTGGTTTGTATAAGTGCCGCTCCACCCGTTTAAGTGAGCCTTATAGTGGTAATCTTTGTGCTGGTGTGGCCAAGGCGGGGACGTAGGCACAGTTGGTTGAACCCAAATAAAATATCGTGCGTGTTCTTTACATTTCCGCAATTTACATTTACTGCACGTGTATGTTTGTTTGATGATTGCATAGACTGACTCTAGGCTAATTTATATTGTTGTTAAAATCTGTAGACCTAGGTAACAAATTTTTAGATACCCAATTCACCCCCCTCTTGGGGTTGCACCATAACTCTCAAACACTAACCCCTTCCACTGTTTCCTTCTGTATAGCTGATTTTGATGGCATGGAATTAATACCACTTTGTTGCTTTTGAAAAAAAAAACCTTCATTTTAAACAAGTATTTAGATACCTCCCAAAATGAGTTGTGCTTTTTGTAGCCATGATCTTAAGTGTGTGGTAACAATGGATGCAATCTTTTTTTTAGTACTGTCAAGCATATCAATTTCTTTAAATTCCTGCCAAACCTTAGATGTCTCTAGTCTCTTTCTATTTCCAAACAGATTATCATCCTCCTCCTCGTCAACATCTTGAGTTGTATTCTCTCTTAGCCTCTTATTTATAATAAGAGAGTTAGAACTTTTCTAAAAATCTTCTATTTTCAATAGTACCCTTGGAGGCAAAGAAAATTGCTTCCTTATCCTCTAGTGTAGTTGGGATGAAAAACACACCCAAAAAAAAGAAAATTCTAATTATCCCAAATTAATGCCTCTAACTAACCCAATTGCACAATTAAAAGCAAGAATCGTATATAAGCAAGGCATTGTGTAGAAAATAAGTTACAAAAAAACACTGACATGTTTTTATGAACATTAATTTCAAAGTATACATTAGGTATATGATAGACTTTATAAGAGAGAAATATATTATAAGGTAAGTGCAATGTTTGTTGTGGACAATAGTCATACCATAACGAGTCTAACTCTAGTCCTCCAATTCCAAAAGGGAACTCTCCAAAATTTTATCGAAAACAATTTGGGTGTGATGCATGCCTTTTTTCCTATTTTTTTTCTCGATAATCAATATTGTGCAATACCATGTCCAAAGTGTAAAAGCCACGATGATTGTATTTGGTTTATTGTGTGCCAAACTATTGTTTTTGATTTAGTAATTGTTTCTTGTAATTAAAAATTGTTTCTTCGATTTGGCTCTTTGAATTGGTTAAAACCGAATCAAGCTAAACTAAGTACACCCTTAATTTTTGGCATAATAAGGTTTTAAGGTGTTTTATACTTGCAGATAACACAATAAATTTAAGAAGACTAGAAAGAAACCCTTCATTTGCCCAAAATGGTGGAGTTTGGATGTCCAAGATTTTTTTTTTTTTTTTTTTTTTTTTGAGTCATTCCTCGACTTTGGGTGGCCAATTGAGGTACCCCACTTTCTTTCTATTTTTAATGATGGTTACAAGGACCATCACAAAGGAAGCAATTTTCTTATAGACAGCGCTGCAATTATTGATACCAAAAATCAAACCTGATCTTCGTATCACAGTATATGAACAATTACTTACAATCAAAGAAAGATTTGGAATTCAAGAGACCTTTAATGGCCTTTGAGAGCCTTCTATGACACTAAAATCAAGGACGATGGAGTAATAATAGTATTATAGTTATAAATGGTTAGAGTCTTGCCTCTCTAAAGAGTCCTTTTTTTTATAAATAAAATATCCCTTGAATCCAATGTCGAGTTTCTCTTGAGTTGGAGGAAGTTACATAAAAGATTATGACCCTTTATTTTTCCTTCATTACTTAGGAATTACATCCCTTTACTTCTTGCTTTGATTAAGCATTAAGTGTTGCCTTCTTTTACTTTAAGATGTCCCTTCACTTCCTAGGTTACAGATGCTATTTTATCCTCCATAAGTATAACTTCATCTTGGCCTTTGCCCTAGGGTCAAAGCTCAATTGATATGTGTTACCTATTTGGCTAATGCATTATACGACCATAATAAAATTGAGATTTTTATCTTTTGCTTCACTAATGCTTTATTGGATCAAAAACTCTGTTCGAGGAAAGAAAAGGAAAGAAAAATTAAAAGAAAATATATTTTCTACTATCGTTTCTCTTTGTATCAAATACAATTAAAAGTAAAAATTTGTTCTAATACAATAAACTAACAAAAATAAAATTCTAATAATGTGCAAAATTAAAATTCCATTCATTCAATTATCATTCATTTTATTTTGTTCTTCATTTTCTGAAGCTCTAATTCATTCATCATTCATTTTACTTGGTTCTTCATTTTCTTTGGTAATCAAGTATGGAAAAGTGAATTTTTTTATACTTTTTTTTTTCCTCTAATCTTTTTCAAATTATAAATAGGACATAAATAAAAGTGAAGTTGTAAGAAAAAAAAATTATTACCAAGAAAGACATTCTCAAATTATATGTGATAAATAATTTGATAATTTATTATACTTGATAATTTGTTTTTAAACTAAATTTTAATAATTTGTTTTAACAACACAAAAAGTGGATTCCAATTATCCTAATTTTAGAGAATAAATAGAATGATATTTAATTTATCTTTTTCCCCACTCGTATTCAAACATTATTATCGCACCCCAATATTGATTTCATTGGGGCCGATTTCATTTCGATGGTCGGGATAGCTCTATTAAATAAAAAATTAAGCTCAATTCTTGCAAAACTCAAATTATGCATGCATCATTAACAAATAAAAATATTTGGAAAAAAAATATTGAAGGCTTGAAGCTAGTAATAAATATTACACAACAATAATAACACAATAACATCTCTCACTCAATTACACAGCTAGGAAAAGAAAAAAGGGGAAAAAAAAATTCACTATTTTTACTGTCTCATGAGAGCAAAAGAAAGAGCTGAGGCTCACTCTATAGGGATCATAACCTCATTAGTCCTGAAAGCAGGCAAAGTCCAAGGAGGGTTGTACCGAGCCAGCGAGAAGTCCCCCATCACCCTGTGCCCATCTCTCTCCAACCCCTTCTTCAGCCTCTCCACCTTCTCCCCCACCGCCCCCTCCGTCGCCACTCCCCCAAACCTCACCACCCCATACTTCCTCTCCCCCTCCTCTCTTATCTTCACCCTCTCGTCCGCCGGCGCCGGCGCTTCCGCCGCCGTCGCGTACTTTGCCGGCAGCAGGAACTGCATCGTCACCAACCCCTTCTCCTCCTTCGTCACTACTGGGGCCGTCATCGCAATCTTCTCCGGCGACTTCGCTGGCGCCGTGGTCATTACGGGCGCCGTCATGGCGATCTTTTCGCGCTTCGTGTTCTGCGGCTCGCCGATTGCGCCGATGTAATTGGCCAGAGCGGTGAAGCCGCCGTCTCTGTTTCCCTTGAATAGCGACGGATCGTACGTGAATTCGGCGATTACTGACGGCGGGTATTTCCGAATTTCGTACTCGTCGGAAGATTGAAGGACTTCGAATTTGGGAGTTTCCACGGAGATTTTCCCAAAAACCATTCCCATATTGGGAAAATGTGATTGGAAGCGGGGATTTGATTCAGGGAAGTTGGTGAATCTGCGAGATGAGAGCTTGCGGATGGGCAAAGATCAGTGACGGAAAGTACAAATTTGTCTGTGAAATTCACTGAAAATTGCTGCTTTATAAAAGAGGAAAATGGCAGTGGAGAAGATCGAGTTTCTTTCTGGATTGTTCTTTGAGATTTGAATGGCTTTTCTTCCTGAGGAAGATAGAAACGGAGAATTTTTGTCCGAGCGAGTGGCGGGTGGCTCAGGGGAACGTGTGGATTGCATTGCACCACGAACGTTTCACTTGTCATACCCGAGTTTTTTCCTGATTTTAATATTATTGTAATAAAATTTATTTTAAAATAGCTTATGTAGAAATCCCGTGTATATAGAAGAGATTTAGGAGGTATTTATTGTATATTATTGAGTGAGATTCTTTTAGCAAATTGTTTCCATATTTTAGAATAGAGATTATATTATAAGTAGTTTGTATTAACTTTTACAAAATTTATTCAAAAAATACAGAAATTATTCATTCTAATTTCATGGTATTAGAGTTACGAGATTAAACCTAACTATCAATGGCGGAAATCGCCGACCAAAGGAGAGGTTCAATGACCTCTGAATCTCACGAGGTCCTCCAATAGAGTTTCACGAGGCTCTCAATCTACAATTCGCCCCGTCTCTACATTAGAGGGAAGAACTCTCGAGTTAGGGTTTCTTTTCCAATTTCATAGGCAGAATTGACTATGTCGACAAGGAAGATCACGCTGAGGAGCTCCGATGGCGAGACCTTCAAGGTCAACGAGATTGTGGCTCTCGAGTCTCTGACGATCAAACACATGCTCGAGGACGACTGTGCCGACAACGGTATTCCCCTGCCCAATGTCACCAACAAGATCTTGGCCAAGGTGATCAAATATTGCAAGAAACACATTGAGATGACGAGCCCAAATCCTAGGACACCGATTTTGTCAAGATTGACTAGATGACTCTCTTCAATCTTATTCTGGCTGCAAACTATTTGAACATCAAAAGCCTACTTGATCTTACATGCTAGACGTTTGCCGACAGAGAGATTGGGATTGATAAGAAAATGTTGAGGCAGGGTTTATCTTGGTTGGCGAACCAGACCTCGTTTAGTTATTACAGAGCTTCGTCTTCCACAAATATTTCTTTGGGTTCTTTAGCCCAAAGAGGTAATTTTTTGCAAGCATTGAATATAACCTCAATCCAAAACTCCATGGATTATTGATTCTAGTGCTTTTGACCACATGACTAATGTCTATCATCTTTTCTCATCATATTCACCCTATGCTGGAAATTTGAAAGTTAAAATTGCGGATGGATCACTCTCGTCTGTCGCAGGCAAAGGGAATATTCGACTCTCTGACTCCATCACACTAGAGTTCATTCTTCATATTTCTAATTTATCTTGTAACTTACTATCCATTAGCCAGTTGACTAAGATTTCCAATTGTTCTGCTAAATTTCTTCCCTATCATTGTGTTTTTCAGGACCTATCATTGGGAAAGACAATTGGCAGCGCAAAGAAGTGTGAGGGACTTTACTACTTTGAGAAGGCGAATGTGAGTGAGGAATGTAAAACAGCTATTTGTGATTCTGCATCTATTTCTAGAAATAATGAAATTTTGTTATGACATTCTAGGATGGGTCATCCAAATTTTCAATATCTAATATGTTTATTTCCTTCCATTTTTTCAAATAAAATGTCTTCTGAATTTCAGTGTGAAATTTGTAAACTTGCAAAATACCAGCGTGATTCCTTTCCAAAAGCTATTGCTAGTGTGTGGCAAATGAGTTACATGTTTGCAAAATCTGATTTAGAAATACCATAGACAGCTGAATCTGAGAAAATATGTATATATAACATAGTATAGCTCATACCTATGTTATTAACATAACTGTACTTGTACATTTTCTATTCATAATACTTCTAATATTCATAAATACATCTACTATTTCTGTAAATCTAATTATACATATAATAACTGAGAAAATTTTCCTAGATGGATAGTTGTATGTCATGATTTAACCCCTCATGACAGGGTTGTGCGGCCCGTAGAAGGGACTTATCACTAGTTTGCCTACCATGGTAAACCACTATAATCCGAAAGTCAGATCAGCCTCCTCAACCCTAACTAATAGGGAGTCTGTCCACAACATAGGCACGATCGACTGCTGTAAATCCACATATTATCTAAGTTATATGGTTGCACTCTACACTGTAAATAGTTACGGTACCATGCTCTATAAACTGAACTATAATGGTCCATCAAGGTCTGATACTATATAATACATTTCTATATAAAATCTATCTGTTTTACCATGATTCTGTATTAACCATGACGCTGTAATAAATTGTATTCTTGTATCAACTGTATTTCCGTATGTCATGATTCTATGATCTGTATATCATGGTTCTGTAAAACTGTATAATCATGGTACTATGAAAACTATAAAAACATCTTCCTGTATGTATGTATTGTAAATCATGATATCCTGAAAATACTGTAAAAACATCTTTCTGTAAATATACTGTAAACATGGTACTATAAAAACTATATTTCTGAATAAAGTTGTATATCTGAATAAAGCTGAGAATTCGAATAAGACTGTATATAGACCTGACAAAGCGGATCGGGTAATCAGTGGCAGATAAGGCGGATTATCGGGTGAAAAAATCATAATCCATATTCGATTCGTTTAAGTGGTGGATTAAGAGGTTTCAGGTTGGATAATTCATGGCGAATTATACATATACATCAACAATCTTGCTGATGCTAAGAATTTGCAGCCTTGTAGTGCATCTAATCCTTTTGCAGCAACCCAACGAAAAATGCAATTATACCGCATGGTCATGGACATTGATAATGTCTTATCTATTTGGCATATGTTCTCTTTTGGGTTTTGTTCATGGCATGTACACTGGTGTGTCTTGGAACCACATGCACAACTTTACTTACCCTTTACTCCAAAGTAAAATGTATATTTTCTTTTTAATCTCTGCATTTGAGAAAGTGGTTGGTATTCCTTCTCATGGAGGATTGAATTATCTTTGTCAACTAGTCCTATCTTATGATGCAGATTAACCTAGCTTAAAAAATTTATGTAGGAGTGGTGTGGGAAAATACAAACTTTGTACAACAATTGTTGATCATAAAATGGCCTTTTCATTAGTTCAGTCTATTCATTTTTTTGGCCAAACTGACAATCTCTATTCTTGGTCATGTTTTTCTGTAGGATTTATCTTAACAAAGAGAATGTGGGCGAGAGAGAGCAAGATACAGTAGGCCTCTCCATATTATCTCCTACTATTAACTTGAAGCATAAATAGAACCCATTCTCCCTTCCAAGATACCCAATTTAATACAACAAGCTGATTTAGCATGGATTACAACCATGGACAGTTCTGCACTTGGTTAAACTATTAAAGTCATGTCATGTATCACCAAAACATCCAACAGGAATAGAAGATGAAATTTATGAATTATAAAGGCCAGCGAAGGAATTATTTTTCATTGCCCTACCTTCTTGTTAGTGTAGAAGCAGAAAATTTTGTAGAAATATGTAATGTCCTAATACGCAATAACAGAGAAGCAGAAGAAGCAGATCTATAGAAGAAGAAGAAGACTCACAAATCGAAATTTTGAAGCAGATGAACTCATGAAGGCTTGAAGACGAGCTTGCGAAGAGCTCCTTCTGGTTCGACATGTCCACGATGAACTCACGAAGCTCCTAACGAACTCGCGAAGGGCTTCTGATGGTTTGTAGTGTGGAAGACCAACTCACGAAGATCTTGCTAGTTTGAAGGGTCAACGAAGAACTCACGAAGCTCTTGACGAACTCGCGAAAGGCTCCTACTAGTTCGAAGTGTTGAAGATGAACTCACAAAACTCCTTCTGGTTCGAAGGATCAAAGATGGACTCGCGAAGGGTTAGAGGGCAGAGGGCTTCGAAGGGTCGAAGAAGAATGGTCTCTCGACTCTCTCGTGTTGGCTCTCTCTTGGATCGAATGTCGAATTGAATAGGGCATTAGGGCTAGGGCTCAAATCAAATAGGGCTGGCCTTGGAGTGGAACTCCCACTGTGAAGACCTGCATAAATAATGGGTCGTGTGAGCACTGCTGGCGCACTGGGCTTTCCATACTTAGGCAGTGGGCTGTGGGCACTTCACTTGGGTTGGGTTAATTAGTAATGGGTTTTTAAGCGGTTTGGCAGATATTTGCCGGATAAAACCGACCCGGCCCGCTAAGGAGGCGGATATGAAAATTGAAAACCATATTCGACTTATTTAGCAAGTGGTTGATTATAAGTCGGTTAAAACGGGTCGGATGTGAGTCAGACTAACGAATTTTTATCCATTTTACCAAGTCTAACTGTATATTTGAATAGTCGTAATGCTGTAAAATTTAAAACTGTTTATTCTATGAAAAATAATTCTATTAATCTATATACTCGTAATTCTGTAAATGGCGTAGAACACTGTACTATACCAGTATTTCTCATGCCACAAAAATAAATAATACTCATTAACCATAATCAATAAAAACTATACAATTCTTGCTCTAAAAGACCCATAAAAAAATACTATATTTTTCTGATGAAAATAACTGATTTACTAGCATAGCATATTTCCCTTACTTGACTACTGGAAAGCCCCTAGTATGACTGGTCCTACACCCGCAGGATTCCCCGCTCAACACCCTGAAAACAACATCTCCCAGAACAAAATTTCAATATTTCTTTGATTACTACATTTTCTATAACTGTAAGTAAACCAAATACTGAATTAAAGTCTTACCCTGAATTTGGGATGAAATTTAATATAGCCCCACCAACGAGCCACTCCAGTAGATTTGAAGAGAACTTCCCCAGGAGTGTCATGGTGACTTCGGATCGTCGATCCGATGAAGAATGGGCCCAGAATCTTAGAGAGAAGAAGTGAAAACCGAAGAGAAGAGAGAAAGTGTGATTTTTCTGAATAATCTACGCTGAAATCTGGATTTAGGGCTATTTATACACTGGCCTTCGTCGACGAGACACGTCACCTCGTCGATGAGACACGTCACCTTGTCGACGAGACACGTCACCTCGTCAACGAGACACATCACCTCGTCGACGAGGTCACAAAGGAAGTTCGTCGATGAATGCTTATTCCTCATCGACGAAATTCAAGCCTGAGAAATAGCCTCTTGGTATCTTCTCGTCGACGAAACACACCCCCGTCTACGAGCCCATTAAGCCACTTTGTCGACGAGGCCACTATTGAATTTCATTTACAATTTCTTTTCTCTCCTCTCTCTATTATTTAAATATCATAATTCTTTGGGTCGTTATAGTTATAGTTTACAATTTACAAGTTCATGGTTGATTAAAATTTCATGGAGTAATTTTTTAAATTTACTTTTATTTTAAATGTAGTTTTGAAATTACAGTATTAAATGTTATTTTTTTAAAATTATAATATTGTGAAAGTTTATCTTGGCGACACACTAATAATAATCTTTCTTACTTACTGAATGTCGTCTCACCCCAAATATTATTTTACATTATAAATGATTTTAGAGAACGTACCAAAAATCACGCGTAACAAGTGCATGAGCGGGGATTAGAAATAGTTGTTTAGAATAAAAATTGATGTAATATTAAATGGTTATGTTTTTTTTTTTTTTTTTTTTTGAAATTTTAAGAATGATAGTTTTGATATTGAGGATATTGTTGTAATAGAATCAATTAGTATTCTAGTAACAAAAATAATATCAAGGTTTATTTACTTTCGTTGTTAAATATCTATAAAAAGTAACACCCTAGACCCTGTTGGGTTTGGGGCATTACAGCTGCACACCTGGGTCGGATTAGGATTTAATAGAAAAAATCACAGTTACAGTTTACAGTTTGATCGACCAGTCAGTTAAGTTCAGTTTTCGGACCGCACAACCCTCTCATGGAGGTAAACATGACTTACAGTTAATAGGCCTAAGAGAGTTTTTTATAGTATATAAAAATATGTATATGTATATATATACATATTTATTTGAACATGGTTATTTTTAAGAAACCTAAATGATGATTTGAAGGAAAATATTAAAGGAAAGTATATATATATATATATATATATATATATATATATATAATTAAGTATTATAGTTATAGTTTTAAAGTTCACAAGTTCAATTTAACCTGAATATTCACTTAAATAAGATCTTTCTTAGGTATCAAATATGGAATCAAGGATCCTTACAGAAAAACACCTTCGTATTTATACTAACTTAATGATCATCTTTACTATTTTATTATTATTATTATTATGCTCTACTAGTATATATATTTTTGGGGTCATCACATTATAACTATTAAAACAATGTTTTTAAATAAGGGTTCAAATTATCTACATAGTTTATTGTAATATATTCTGTTTTATTATCAAATCGCATATTTCACTTATCAAATCTTAAAGATTGGTATAATTATTAAAATAATATATACTAACCATATATGGAAAAAAAACTAAATTACAACATAATTGATTGATATTTAAATTACAAGTATAATTTAATAAATATGACTTTTAATGATTCATAAAATTACTATATTTTCAAAATTCACATTTTAACTTATGGTTGCATAATTCTAACATGAAAATTTAAAATATTGTTAAAAAAATTATCTACCTAATACAAGTGGCCTTTAATTACGTATATATTTAATCTTAATATGTTTTATTGATCTATATTTATTCACAAATATATAATCACATCTGTAGAATTAAAAGAAGTCTTTTATTTCTTTTAAAGATAAGAATATTTTTGTCCATAAAATAATTTACATTATTCATACTTTTATACATGTATAGATTATTATTAATAAACATACTAATATAAAATTTAAATTATAATAATTTATGTCTTATCACTACTAAAATAGTGTTTTTAAATATTAAGGGTTCAAATTATCTACGTAATTTATTATAATAGATTATATTTTATTATCAAATCATATATTTAACTTATTGAATCTTATAGATCAATATTGTAAAAACCCGACCTGAGAATTTTGAATTAAATAAATAAGAAAAGAGGAAGGAAATTGAAAAGGGAAAACTAGCGGGGCTTGTCGACGAGACTCCTTTTCTCGTCGACGAGGTCCCTTCTACAGCTTGGCGACAAAATTTAGAGGTTCGTCGACGAAAGGATGCCGAGGGAATTTGGGAAATTCTGAAATCTCAGGTTCGTCGACGAGGCAACTCCGTCGTCGACTAACTCCCTTCTTATGCTTGTCAACGAGGACGTCGTCTCTTCGACGAGTCTAACTAGGTCAAAGGGGTTATAAATATCTATTCATTTCTTCATTGCTAAGTAAACTAAAATCCTCTCTCTCTCTCTCTCTCTCTCTCTCTCTCTCTCTCTCTCTCTCTCTCTCTCTCTCTCTCTAGAACTCGAACCACTCTCTCTTTCTCTAGGGTTTCGAGCCATCTTTTACCCGAATCAACGATCCGACATTACCACGTGGATCAGGAGGGGAATATCTACGTTTTTAGCAAATCGACATTTTGTTTCAAGGATTTTCGGGTTTTGATCCAAAATCGAGGTAAAAGTCTAATTTCGTTTCTGGTTTGGTAGATCTGTAGTAGTTGTAAATATATTGAAATATAGTTCTTCAAACTTTAGGTTTTAGGGGTCTTGTATCGTTATTTTGGATCGATTAAGTTCTTGTTTCGATTTTTGGGAAAGGTAAGGGGTTTCTATTTATATCAGTTATTTTTGTAATCTGAATCGGTAAAACTATAGTTTACGATTTTATGGATGTTTTGATTACTTATTTGGGAAAATCTATCGAGTGAAATTATGGGTTTTTCTATTTACCGTTTTTAGGAAAATTTGGGGTTTCGGGTATCATCTTCGTTTTTATTGGAAAACTTTATATTGGTATAAATTATGATATAGAGATGACCGTGCCTTTGATTATTTTAAACCATATTTTTGGAATAGCTGATATGTGATTGTATGTTTACCCAAATGAGTGTGGAATGAGATGGTGAATTTGAATGATGTATTTTGTAGTAAAGTGTGTCGGTTAACTACCATAAGCTGTGAATTATTCAAATGAGATATAGGGACATGAGTTCCAAAATGTTCCAGGTTTTGTGAAAATTAATGTCGTGGTGGGATAATACCGATGGGGATAAATCAAAGCGGGATGGATTAAAACGCCGTAGGCTAAGATATTGAACCGAGTTGGAATAAGACCGCAAGCTTTGATATCCGACTTTTGTCAAAGAGTGTGTAATACCACTAGATTGGCTGATTTTTACCGAAGGGTGTGAGAACACCAGACCTGCACCGGTTTAACATTGTGGGAGCTTATGCTATGTTAGGTTAGCGGGGGCACCGACTTTTGCCGAAGGGTGTGAAATACCACTAGACAGTCTAGCTTAGGCCAAAGGGTGTGAGGACACCAGATCATATTGCTTTTGTATCGTATGTATACTGGAACTGTATTTGTGAAAATACTAGCATTGTGAAATGTATGTTTTCTATTGAAATAAAACTCATGTATCCACACACTCATATAACCTGTTTCTCCCTTACTAAGAGGTGTCTCACCCCTATCATACAAATGTTTTTCAGATCCTTTAAGTAGCCAACACTAGCGTCCTAGTGGTTTAGGAGTGTGGTGGTTGGTTAGCTGTGTAGAAGTACTCATGTAAGTACTGGTCCTTTACCGGGTGGTCATGTTGGGTTATGTAGACACCTAGGGTATGTTATGTATTTTGGGGAATTAGCTCCTGTTTTGTATAGACTCTGGTATGGTTTTGTGAAGGCATTAGTTTGAATTATTTCATTGCATATATGGTATATGTGATTGTGGGTAGGGTATATGTGAACCCTATAGGGTCGGACCCTTACATTGTATGGTATCGTGGACGGTTGTAAGATACAAAGACAGGTTAAGTTACTAAATCACACCCTGGGGCCCATTTCGGGTTCGGGGCATGATAGATATAATTATTAAAATAATATATATTGACCATATATGAAAAAAAAAAATAACTATATTATAGCATAATTGATTGATATATAAATTATAAGCATAATTTAATAAATATAAATTTCAAAAATCCATGAAATCACTATATTTTCAAAATTCATTTTTTTAACCCATCATGACATATTTCTAACATGAAAGTTTAAATTATTGTTATCTATCTAAATAAGTTGTTTTTAATTACGTATACATTTGATCATAATATGTATTATTGATTCGTATTTATTCACAAATATGTAATCAAATGTTCAGAATTAAATTTTACTCAAATTTTATATTTGAAATTCTTATTCGATATCAGTATGACTATATATATATATATATATATATATATATATATATATATATTTTAATTTCTTAAATTACTCTCACACTTGAATTGCCCGTCGCAAACAAATTTATATCTTTTAAAGGTATATACTATATACAATTTTTCCGTAAGCACTGCACTTTTCATATAAAATTTATTAATATTTAACAATTATGTTAAATAAATAATGCAAAATAATGCGCTAAATATGATATTTTAACTAAAACTAATTATCAAATTATATATATATATATATCTGCAACAAAGTGCATGTCGATCTTTCTAATATAACATGATATTAAGTCTTTCACTCTCCTCTCATTCACTGTTATATTCTTTTTCATTTTTTTTTAAAGAAAAAAACAAACCATTTATTTAAAGCCCCTTCATCCATAGATGAGAGCATTAAAATGTTTTTATACAAGAGAAGTCCAAAAAGAGGAGAAACACCAAAATCTTTCCCATTGATTTTAGCAATTTGGGCAAGGTAGAGAGAAAATTCATTCATATTTCTTCTTATATAAATAAGTTAAACCATGCACATTTATCTAGTAACTCGTAAAGATCCAATGCCCCCAGAGCATTGGTGCAGTTGAAAGCAGACGAGCAATCTAGCAAGAGCATCGGGGGTTCGAATTCTGATTGATGCACTCAGTTGTAGACTCCCAATTGATGCAATGCAGCTGTATCCTGGGGCAAGTGTCCTGAGATGGGTCCTTGGAGGTGAGTTGGCTGAACATCTAACCTCGCTATGAATAAGTTGTGTCCGCATCCGATTAACCCAGGTGGCGAACCAGGGGGGAAGGCTACCGTCCCGTGGGTTTGGTGCCGCATTGGGGGGTTCAAAGGGCTCGTCGATGGCAGGAGTTCCCATGTAAAATTAAGAAAAAAAAATTGTAGAAGAGGTCAATTATGGGCATTCTTTTCTTCTAAGGGCTTCAAAAATTCCTTTAGCATCCAACATGATCTGAAATTCCTACCAACTGATTACATCGCCTTTCAAATCCCCACCTTGATTGCCCAAAGCTCAACATGAGTAGAAGATGTTGGAAATTAGAACCTCTAAAAATAACACCTATAGTAGCTTTATGGGTGTGTGGATCCCAAGTTGCATCACAGTACAACAGAAGGTTTGTCAATAGAAAACTTCAAGGACTCCTTCTCATGAAAAAGTTATGTTTTGCCTTCATCCTACATAGCATAAATTTTTCATGTAATTTTCATAAAATAAAGGAAAAAACTTTCAATAATAATTTTCCCTTCATCCCATTCAAGGTTATTGAACACAATTTTGTTTTAGAACTTCCATATAATCCAACACTAGTTATAAAATTCGGTAACGTCTCAACTTTATCCTTAATCTTCCAATCACATTTGAAAAAAAAGACAACACAAGAGACCATCTATCAGTATTATGATAAAAATTTGTTTGAAGATGTGATGCAAACTTAATTCCTTGGACCTTTTCCAAAACATAAAAAGATGATTTCCATCTTCTACAAAGAGAATGTATGCATCTTGAATAATTTACTCCTTGTTGGAAGAAGATCTTTCAATAGCTTCCAAAAGAACATTTTAACATTTAGTAAGCAATTCAATCTCCATATAAGTTTGTTGTGCAGAGTGGTAGTATACTAACGCGCATCGAAATAACACAAATTGAATCTGGAACAAGCATTGCAAGCAACCAACGATAAATATACGGGAATAATCAATCATAAAGAGAATAAAATCAAGCAATAAGAATACACGACACAAGAAATTATGTGGTTCGGCAATATACCTATGTCCACGGGAGAAAACGGCTAATTTTCACTATCAATCGTCAAAATCTTACATCAAGGGTTACAAATATAGTTTTTATTTTGACCCTATGCATCCAGAAGACTTATAATGCATCAAAAACACTTCTGTAGAAAATCCTAGAGAAAAATCCTCCAAATCTCTCAATCTACTAATCTCTCAATTCAAAATCCGTGATATGCCCGAATAAAATCGTCAACAGTTTCAGCAAATCATCAATGATTTATTACCGAGAGTTGTTCCCCTGTAGATTGAAACCGTCGACGGTTTCAAGGAAACTATCGATAGTTATCTCTCGAGACCAAAACCTTCGATCATATCGTCGACCAAATAGTCGACGATTTCTTCCTACAGCCCAACTTCCATGTTCTTTGATCCACTATACTTTTTTGGTACAATCTCCACCTTGACGAATATTCACCCCTTAGGAGAAATATGAAAGCATAACCCGCTGCTCCACCTAGGATAGTAGATTGGGACCACCACTGTCTAGCACCTGGAGACGTTGATCAAGTACAAGCAATGCTTGAACTTGTCTGTTCTGATAGGTTTTGTCAACATATCAACTGCATTCTTAGATGTGTAATCTTTCTAAAGTAAAAGTTCACCTGAAGCAACCAGTTCCCTGATATTGTGAAACCGCACGTCAATGTGCTTTGTCCTTGTATAATACACCTGGTTCTTCGCCAAATATATGGCACTTTGACTATCACACTGCAATCGAACTCCACCTTACTAGACACCCATCTCCTTGACCAATCCTATAAGCCATAACGCTTCCTTGGCAGCCTCAACCACTGCCATGTACTCCGATTCAGTAGTAGATAAAGCAATGAGCGACTGCACCATAGACCTCCAACAAATAGGTCCTCCCACAAGTATGAATATGTACCTTGTGGTAGACCTCTTGTCATCCAAGTTTTCTGTATAGTTAGCATCCACATACCCTACTACTAATGGATCACTTTGTTGTCTGCTGAACATAATGTCATATCTGGTTGTACCCCTTAAGTACCTGATAATCCACTTGACTGCAATTTAATGCTTTCGACTCATATTCGAAAAGAACTTGCACACCACGCTGATAGTTTGTGCCATGTCTGGTCTTGTACATACCATGACATACATCAGAAACCCTACTGCACTAGCATAGGGGACCTTTGACATGTCACGAATCCCATCTTTCGTCTTTGGGCACTGAGCGATGGACAACCTAAAATGACTTGCTAACAGTGTACTCACTGGTTTAGCATTAGCCATGCTAAACCTATCCAACACCTTCTCCACATAGCCACTCTAAGATAATCACAATCTCCCTGCAACTCTATCCGCACGAATCTCCATCCTAACTATCCTTGGCCGCACCCAAGTCTTTCATGTCGAACTCTTTACTCAATAGTCGTTTTAACATATTTACCTCAATCATGTCTTTCACAGCAATCAGCATGTCATCGACATAAAGCAACAAAAACATGCCAATATGGATCATATAAGTGTCAAGCCATTTGTACCACTGCCTCGGAGACTAATTTAGCCCGTAAAATGACTTCTTCAATTTACAAACCAAGTGCTCATATCAGGTTGGCAAAACCCTTCTAGCCATGTCATGTAAATCAGTTCCTCCAAATCACCATGGAGGAACACTGTCTTTACGTCCATCTGCTGCAGAAGCATGTTATATTGTGCTACCAGTCCCAACATTATCCTGATGGAAGTGTGTCTGACCATAGTGGAGAAGATTTCATCATAATCAATTCCTTTCCTCTGCAAGTATCCCTTGGCTCCCAAACGAGCCTTGAACTTCTCTATTTATTTTTCTGAAACTGCTTCTTTCTTCCTGTACACCCACTTGGATCCTATCGTCCTCTTGTTGGAATTGGTTTATTCCCAAGAGGGGGTGAATTGGGTATTTAAAAAATTATCTCCTAGGTTCAACTAAACTAGTAGTAGTAATACACAACCTAGGGTCTTTCTAAACATATACCAATTGCGCAGATAAAATTAATATGCGAAAATTAAATCATATGCAACATTCACAATATATCGAAAATAACATACATGTGCAGGAATATAGAGTACTGGAAATTAAAAGTAGACACATGATATGTTATCGAGATTCGACCATTACTGCCTACGTCCCCGCCTCAAGCTCACAAGCAAATAGGTTAGTGTACTCATCCTCTCTATTTGCGAGCCTCATCCGCTCGCCTAACTGGATCACCTAAAAAATATTAAATCACTAGGATGAGACAATGCTCAGTAAGAGGAAATATGTTATTACTAGTGTGTAGCAACTGAACTTACAAACATATTATACTGACAAATAACTGAAACTAAATTTAGCTGGTAAAACATCTCATATAGTTTAAAATACCACTGACATCTCTGTTTACTATTTATTCATAATTCTAGTACTATAGAATATCTGCTACTGTTTTGTAAACCTATATACATGAAAAAAACTGCAATAATACCCTGGAAAATTGTATATGATGATTTAACCTTTACCCCTCCTCAGCCCGGCCTTGACAAAAACTCTATGGCACGGTAGTTGGTAAACTGCACCCCACCAATCCTCAGCCAAGCCCTGATACAAACTCCGTGGCACGGTAGTTAGAAAGCTGATCTAAAATTGCAACGGTACCGTGCTTTTCTGATAACTGATTTAATTCATTAGGGTCTAATACTGTAAATATGTATTATCTTGTTATTTCATCATGATTTCAAAATAACCATAACACTATAAATCTAATCTAAAATACTGAAATATCTAACTGAAATAACTGTAATATCTAATTGAAATATCTAACTATATAATCTATAATATCTAACTGATTAATTTGTGAAGTCTGAGTGTTATGGTTTTGGAAATCATGGAATTCTGTAATGCTGCAAAATATTTGTCTATAAAATATCTATAAAATATCTGTCTATAAATTATCTGTCCATGTATATATACACTATAATTTATAAATTATGTAAAATCTGATAATACATATTTCTATGCATAAATTCTAATAAGTTATGGTATTCTAAAAAACTATATAAACTCTATACTGAACAAATATCTACTCAGGCCACACAACTAATAAAACACATGCTCTAAAATCCATAAAACCATATAATCAATATTCTACACCGTGTTATGCAAATATCATATTTTATTGATAAAATTCCTGAATTTCCTAGCATAGCATATGTAATGTCCCGAAGGAATTATGGTACTTTAAATAATGATAAAGAGGGGGGAAATAAAGTTGGAAGGGAAAAGAAAAGAGCAACAGGCCTCGTGGACAAACGCTTCGCGTTCGTCGACGAGGACGTATCTCGTCAACGATAAAATACCGAGAGAGGGTTTTGGGTAATTCTGAATTTCGTCGACGAGAAGAGAGTTCGTCGAAGGGTCTTCTTCTTGGCCTCGTCGACGAGATGATGTGGCTCGTCGACGAAGCCCAATGTATAAATAGAGTCAACCTTCATTTTTTGGCCTTTTCCAGTGCAAATACTCCTCCCTTTCTCACATCTACACCCTTCCTCCCTTCTCTCTAAGATCTCGGGCCGATCTGTCGCCGGTTCGATGATCTGAGGCCACCACGACTCTCTTGGTGAAGTTCTCTACATATCTACTAGAGTGGATCGTTGATGGGGCTGAGTTGGAAACTATCCCAAATTCAGGGTAAGGCTTTCTACTCAGTATTTGGCCTTACTTTAGTTGTAAGAAATGTTATGTATGATGAAATACTGAAGTTTAGTTCTGGGAAATATTATTTTCAGGGTGTTGAGCGGGGAACCCTAGGGGTGCAGGGCGGATTATTTTAGGGGTTTTTCAGGAATCAGGTAAGGGAATAAACTAAGCCAGTAATTTTATGAAAATGTATATATGATCTTACAATATTTGGTTTCACGAAAATGAATATATATATATATATATATATATATTATGTTGGGAAATACTGTGATAAATGGTGATGCGTTTATATATACCTAATACCCATTTTGTGTGGCATGAGTAAGATTTATTGTGAAATGTTGTTTTCTGAGAATATTTTTATATGATATGCCGGGGTACGGGCCGAGCTACTGATATGATATGTCGTCGTACGAGCCGAGCTACTGATATGATATGCTGGCGTACGAGTCGAGCTATTAAGGTGATTGAGCCGGGGTACGGGTCGAGTCTCTTATTTGTTTTGTAATGCAGCGTACGGGCCGTGATTGATAAAATATGAAATGCTAGCATACGAGCCGATGATTTTTCTCTTTGTATATGAAATGTGATATGATGATAGTGCATTGACAATTATTACTATGGAATAATGATGTATCATGGTTTGGAATATGATATATAATATTAGAACCTGGTTGGCTTGGTTTAGGCCTACACTAGATATGGTATCGTACCTATGTGGTCATGTTGATCGTGATATTTGTGTTATCGCTATCGTACCGGGCAGTGTGAGGATGGATAGTCGATGTGGTTATTGAAGTGTTGGCGCTCTGGTATACGGACTAGTCTGGCAGACCTATCGTACTTACAGACATTTATTTTGACTTGGAAGTGGTCGGCCAGCCATTGTCAGGTCCCACCTTCGGGCCACATAACCCAGTCATGTGGGGGTAATACATGACATTAGCCAGCTAACCTACCAAGGTTGTTTTTGTATTATTATCATTATAAAAGATGGGTTATGTTTATGGAAACTCAGTATGTTCAGTTATGCTATGATTATACATGTTTTCCCATAAATAATATTGACAATTTTACTAAATATGTTTATGTCTGCTATTATGTATAACACAGAATACTCATGTTGTCATACACTGATATTAGTTTATTTTCCCTTACTGAGAGGTGTCTCACCCCAAATTATTTGATTTTTTTAGGAGCCCCAAATAGGAGAGCGGATAAAGTTCTACTGAGTTAGATATCGCTGGTCTACCCTTTTCTAAAGGGTAAGTCTTTTTGGTAGGGTCAGATGGATGTTGTGGGAAACGACCCTAGGACTGGTCTTTGGAGATTTTAGGAGTTGTATTATGGATATAGAAAACTTTGGTTTTGTATTTAATGATATTCCAGGATATATATGATTTTATGTTTTCCTGCTGCCTAGGCTTCTGCATTGTATTTTTTATATGTCCCTGGTACCCACGGGTACAAGTAGATTATCATCTGCAAGATTTATTAATTTGGGAGAAAAATGGTAAAATAGGCAGGTCGTTACAGCATATTTCCCTTACCTATCTGGCTGGGAGGCTCGCCTCCAACTCTACCCTCACGCCCTCAGCGTACCAATCTAAAATCCTACAATAATGTATACAATTTCCTAGGTGAACCACTAAATTTCCCCAAAAAATTATCCACTCATATTTCCTAAACCTACCTATTCACAATTTCTTAAACTAATATACCTAGGCTTCTAGAAAAATATCTGCTGGGCTTCTCAACCCATGCCTGCAGGGTCCCAAAAACACCATAATCCTGAAAATATAACACCCTAATTTTATTCCACAAAACACTAGTATATACCCTCACAACACAAAATCCAAGCTTAGATAAAACTGGTAATACTGGAAATATCTAAAAATCCACTTACCCTGATTTTGGGAAGGTTTCCAAACTTCCTAAATCGAATTTTTGCTCAGACTAGGCTGTAGAAAATCTCCCTAGGATCATTGTGGTGGCTTCTGATCGTCGAACCAGGGAGAGACGGAGCCACATTTGTAGAGAGAAGTGGGAGAAAACAAGTTAGAGAGAAAGAAAATTGATTAAAATGAAATTTTTCCGCTGAAAATCTATTTTGGGGCTATATATAGAGTGCTGTCCATGTGGCCTTGTCAACAAGTCCAAGAAGGGAGTTCGTCGATGAACACCTAACCCTCATCGACGAGTTTTAGGCCCTGAAAATAGCCCCCTAGGTAAACTGTTATCGACGAGACACGCATCCACGTTGATAAGCTCAAGAAGACTGTTTGTCGACGAATGCTCTGCGTTCGTCGATGAGGCCCTACTGCATCCCCTTTAAAATTTTCATTTTCCTCTCATTTCTTTATTATTTAATTCCCATAATTATTCGAGCTACTACAGGGATGAATTTGATTTTAAAATTTTGGTTAATTTAAACTTATACAGATTCACCACATATCATATCCCATTTTAATTATGGTCGTGTATGTAAAACCTGAATAAGCAATTTGTGTAGACATACACGTGTATCTCATTTAAAATAAATGTGTGCATGCAAATAGTTATAACCATAAATGAACAAACATACACATGCTGAATTTAAAGTGCATTAATTAAATGAGATAAAGAGAGAATGACACACGATATTTATTATCGAGGTTCAGCCAAATTAGCATACGTTCCCGCCTTGGGCATACCCCCCAAGGATTCCACTTAACCTGCTTACTTAAATGGGCGGAGCAGAAGCTGTTACAACCTCTCCTTACAGGGTGAAGTAAATCCCAACTCAATTATAAGGCTGAGCGCAACTTGTCTCACTTACGAGGCTAAGAGTCTCCAGTTCAATTTGCGGGCTAAACTGAATCGGTCTCACTTATGGGACTAAAACTCCCTAGTTTAATTAATGGGATGAACCCAACGGGTACAATAAAAACCATTTTTGTACATGATAAAATGCTTCTAAATACAAGCAAAGATGTACGACGTTTAAGCTTTAAATACATGCACTCTAATATGATATGAAATATGCTTAGTGGAGTAAAAGTGCTATCAAATAATTTTGCACAAATAAAATGTATATGAAAAGTGAGTATTATTGTTCTCCTATAAATATTTTTGCAAATAAGGAGTATTTGAAGAATTTAGGTAATTAAGCTCAAGAAAATATTTATGCAATAAATAGATTTCTCCCAAAAATATTTATCAAGGAAATAACTAGGAGAAACCAAAGCTATATTCTCAAAAAGATTTTCAAAAATAAATAATAAGTAAAAGTAAGCATGTGAAAATAAATGCCCAAAAATAAATATACTCTCTTCAAGAGTAATTTTGAAATGAAAGAGTGGAAGAGAGTTAGATAGTTTTACTTAAAAAACTTTACCCCAAAGAAGAGATTTTAGCAATAAAAATTGGTTTAGGGGAACTTTGATTAACAAGGGGTTTGAGAGAAAATTAGGCTAATCAAAGTTACTAATCTGGAGTTATGAGGGGGTATTTATAGATTTTATGAAATTACAACCGTTAGGAACATGCTCGGTATTTTGGAAAAGTTTAATTAAAAGTTAATGACGTTTTAGCGCTTTTAAAAAATTCCAACCCGAGAGGTTCGGTCGGCTAAATTTTAAGTTCGGTCTACTATATTGATAAGTACGGTCGACCGAGGCACTTTTGAACTACAGATATAGTCGAATGAATTTAGGCGATTTTGAAAACATTCGAGGTTCAGTCAACTATATTTGAAATTCAGTCTACTATTCTTATGGTTCGGTCGACCGTGATCAAAATGAACTCGAAGTTTGGTCGGCTGAACAGTTGGGGGGCAGACATGTGTGAGTTTGGTCGACTAAGGAAGATACAGTCGACTGAGTGAAGTCAAACTATTGACTTCCACCTAGTTCAATCAACTGAAGCATTTTACACTGCCTAGGTTCGGTCTGCTGAATTTGTCCACAAACCGAATTTGGACCAAATAAATACCTAAGTTAAATCCCTATAAATGTGAGTTATTAGCCTAATTGTTTGAGGGATTCCTATAGTCATTTTATGGTCTTTTTGAGAGTTAACCCCAAAAATACGATATCGGTCAAAGTCGATCGAAGGTGATCCCTAAGGTCAATCTATGGTCTTGAGCATTAAAGTAATATCATGCAAGATGTATGCATTATTACTGAGCAAATAATAAAAAATTAAATGCAATACAAATTAAAATTAAATGTCGTCTTCTTCTTCATCATTGTTCTTCTCTCTATTGAATGCGCCAGATGAAGTAAGCTTTAAGCCTTCTAACTTCCATTTCCCCTTTGCCTTATGTGTGTGTTGAATAGTAAACATGTTCAAACACTTAAAAACACACATAAAAAACTAGTGCTTTATTAGCATCAAAACAGGGATCGGATTCAAAAAGTCAACAAAGTGAGATCTTGATAATACAGTATATCAAATCACAATAGAATGTGTATCTATATGTTTATATGTGAGTAAGTGAGATTTTTTATTCAAGATAATATATTCAAAATATGAACAATCAGAGAATCTTAATAACCCTAATCAAATGCCTCAACAATATATGTCAAAAGTAAAGCACAGCAGATATTTAGGGTTTTGTTTGCCAAAAAATATTTTTCAAATAATGCACAATACAAGCTTTTGAATCTTGCAATTGAGTGTGCAAGATTCACAAGTTAAGAAGAGTTTCCCAACAAATATATATCAAGGAAATAATATGGGAATAATTCAAGAAATACACTCAAAAATGATTTTCAATAAAGAACGCTTAAATGAGAGTGAAAATACTTTGAATATTAAAATATATATGCCCAAACAGATGATTCTTTAAACAATCCTCAATAGCAATGGATTTGCTAATGAAGAGAGTAAAAGAACAAATCAAAACTCTCAAAAAAAAATATTTCAAATGAATAAAGTAAGAGAGTATAAAGCCTTTTATTTGATTTTGAAAATAAAGCTAAAAAAATATTTTGGAGAATTTTCAATCTAATCTCATTGCTTAAAATAGAGTAATGGATGGATATATATAGAGTCCAAGGGAAAATTGACCGTTAGGGACAAATTAGGGATTTTTAGATTTGTTTAATTAAAAATTTACCCTAATTACTGTGGTTAAAATATGGCGACCCGAGAGATTCAGTCGCCCGATCCTTAGGGCCGGTCACCCGAACAGACACAGATGGAAAAGTTATTTTTCAAGTTCGGGTGCCCGAGGAAAGGTTCGAGTGGCTGAGCCAAGGCGATTTTACGAACGTTCAAGGTTCGGTCACCCGGTAAACGGTTCGATCTGCCGAACCTCACAATTCGGTCGCCCGAGCCTATTTTGAACTAAAAGTTCAGGCAGTTGGGGACGATAAAAAGGTCGACATTCATGGTTCGATCGACTGTGATCAGTGCATTCATTTTAGGCTGGTCGCCTGAGCCAAGTCAACCTTTTTGACTTTTTACCTATTCGGTCGACCAAGGCGTTTTTAACGTGCTAGGTTCGGTCTAAGCCCTTTCCAATTTAAACATAGGTCCTATTTTTTAGTATAGTTTTCCTTTGTTTGCATAATTATGATTTGTAAGATTAAGAGGATTTATCTAAGTGATGTGCAGGGACCTAGGGTCGATCTATGGCCTACGATTTTTAATTAGTCCCAAAAATCCGACATCGGTTAACCGAAGGATGATCCCTAAGGTCCTGTGGCTCCCTATTGTCAAACTATGGTCATTTAAGCATTACAATCCTATCATGCATGTGATGTAGTCATTATAGACCATATAATATTACAAGCCCAAATAAATTGAATGCAAATACAATTTGAAAGATTTGTCTTCATTCTTTTTGCACTTCGTATAGCCATGTCATGCGCCAGGCGATGTTGAATTTCATCTCCTCATGACTTCTATGAGATTCTTACCATCCGTGCATGCAAAGAGATAATCCTGCTCACATGCTCCATGCACGAGTAAGATACTTTGTATTTTTCATAATCAAAACGAGATAGGACTCAAAAAGTCAACACCTCTTCCGAGCTAGAAGCTCCACCAAATCCTATGTCTGGTTCTTATGTAATGATTTCATCTCCTCCACCATAACGCCCATCCAACTACCTTCCTCCTGAGTGTGCACTGCCTCCTGAAAGGTAGTAGGATCCCTGCTGCTAGTGATAAGTGCATAAGACACCAGATCATCAAATCCGTACCTAGGGGGTGGCTTGATGATGCATCTCGGTCTGTCCACAACTATACTGTGATGTTGCTGGTCTCCCAAGCTAGAGCTCCCCGCACTGTCATCTCTGCCCTAAGTCTTCAACTCCTTCTACACCGCTTGCTGATCGTTCGAGCTAGAACTCCCTACATTTGTAACCTGAGTCTCCAACTCCACCTACACAACATGATCGTTGCTGCTGCAATTTTCTAACACTTGTTTCTCTTCTTCTTCCTGGATACGCTGCAATATGGCTTTCTTTCTCATCGAAAACCACATCTCTATTGATCACCACCTTGTTTGCCATTGGATCTCACAACTTGAACCCTTCACACCTTTATGATATCCTAGAAAATGCACCATTTATACTTCGCCTCAAGCTTTGATCTCTTCTCACTAGGAATGTGCGCATAGGTTGGACACCCTAATACTCTCAAGTCGGAGTAGTCCACCTCATTACTTGTCCACACCTCCTCAGAAACTTTCACATATTGTGATGCCCTTGGTGACCTATTAACCAAGAAACAAGCCATACTCATCGCCTCCACTCAGAAATTCTTAGTGAGCCCTGGATTCAACCTGAGACACCAAACCCTTTCAGTTAGAGTTCGGTTCATCCTTTCCATCACACCATTTTGTTGTGGTGTCCGGCATATTGTAAAATATCTCCTTATGCCATATAGCTCTCAAAACTCTCTAAAGCTCAAATTAGTATACTCAGCTCCATTGTCTTTCTTGAGGCACTTAATCTTTTCTCTCGGTTTGGGTTTCTACCTCAACTTTTCATAATTTAAACTTGGCAAACATCTCTGACTTGTGCCGCATGAGGTGCCCAAACCCTTCGTAAGTAATTATCGATGAAACTCACACAATACATATGTCCACCTCATGATGCTACCCTCACCGATCCCTAAACATCTAAATGAACATAATTTAGGATTCCCTCCGCCTTGTGCACGACTGCCATGAATTTTATGAACACCCATTTTTGGTTTTGATTTTGGTTTCAACAGTTTCATAAGAAAATCAAGCTAAAAAAATTGAAAAATCGATTATAATGTGAAATTAATTTTTACTTATCACACACAAACCATGTTGGGCCAATTATCCCACATTGGCCTAGAGGAAGAAGGAACAACCCTTCCCCCTCCTATAAAAATGCATTTCATGTTGACTGAAAATTCCTTCCCATCATTCAACTATAGCGGGTCCAATTTTTTTGTTTAATTAATAAGCTAGGCTAATTATTAAAAGCCCATTTTTCTTGGGCATTAAAATTGGTTGTTTTAGGCTAAGCTTGTCCGTTTAATTGATAGGCTATGCTGGTTGTTGAAGCCCACTTCTTATGGGTGTCAAAGCATAAATAACTTTGACCTTCCTTCAGCTGGGCCAATAGGATTATTAAAATTTTTTTAATAACTAAAAATAATCCAATCAAACCAGAAGAAATCAGTCTACGGTTAGACTGAACCGTTAGTCTGCAATTTAATTTCACTTAGTAATTTGAGAACCAAGCTAGCTTGGTTCGACTATTGGTTTTTCCCAAAACCAAATTGAAACAAACTAATTACATCTCTTACGATGACATACATATACGGGGCTCGCCATGTGTAAGTGGATGGATCATCCTTATCAGGTATGGTTGAAGATGTAGGGGGCACTAATGGGCCAAAAAAGGTCCCAACTCTCTACAAATGGAGGCTCCTCCACCACACCCTCGCACTGAGCTCATCTCATTTATGTACTAAAGCTTCTCATCCTCTACCTAGCTATCATGGGGGAAGGAGGTGGCACGACATGTCCTCAACATCCATCCTCTTGCACAAGTGCCAAACCCATGATTGGCTAAGCCCTATACATAATCATTTATAATCTCTACTTCGACTGGATTTAGTATGTCAAGACTACATTGAAAACAAAAGAACAATTAGTCATTCCAAACACATATAAGAGTAGTTGAAGTTCTATGTAGATACATAATTACAAGGCTCATATATAGTTGTTATACTATATACAAATTGATACATAGCAGACCAATACCAAACAAGGTATCATACAACGTGTCCTCGACTCTCCAACCCATGTGTAGCCAAGCCCCATACATAATCATCAGCAGTCCCTGCTACAACCTAATTTAATATGCTCTACATTGGAAATAGAAGAACCGTATGTCATTCTAACACACACTGATAATAGTAGTCAAAAAGTTGTATGCATATGTATACTTATGAGGCTCATATATAGTTGCTATCCTATTTAAAAATTGGCATTAATGGACTAATATATATAAGGTATAGGTCTCTACATGCATAAGACCTTCCTCTAACTATGTGTCGATGATATGCTTGCGTTGATTCTCTGAAAACTAGATCCACCTTTGGTGGAAGGATCTCCAATCGATGACCCCTCGATCAAGTTCCTCAATCTCATGCCAGTACGGCCATATAGCTACAACCTTGTGTAGAATGCATGTAGAATCGGCTATTGATGGCTGAACTAATGCATAACTCGATTATGTAGGTGCCACTCCATGATGTGGAAGCAAATGAGTGGCACCAAAGCAGTCCACAGGTGACTCAGTTTTATAAAGAATGGATTGCTCTTATAAGATATCTGCTATATATGGTCTCAAAATGAATTGCATATAAGTTAAAAGAAGGTTAGTTGACAGTATTCATTATTAAAAATAGATAGAAAATGTGCAAACTTTAATTGAACATAATAATATCTCTTGCTTGTGGTGCATGACTAGCTCAAACTTGAAATATGTTAAGGTATGCTGAGTGACGAAGGGAGCCCTTATATCATCCCTCCACCTGCATAAGAAATGCGCTTGGACATATTATCATATGCGTAAAATTAAGTGATAATTAAAATTATAAGCAAAGTTCCAACCAAAGGGAATTCAAACTAACTTGTACGTAAGTGGTATCTACTGCAAGGAATGACCATCTACATCTCTTACAATATGGAGCACACCCAGCTGAAAGGAAGCCAAAAATGAGCATCTCTCCCATGGCTAGATTTGAATAAGATGCAAAGCAGCTCCAATCTCCTTCTTTGACAAATGTGTTGCAGGGCACAACTCTTTATACAACTACGCGAGCGACTAAACTCCAAATGTTTGTATCTATACACATCAGATCCTCCACTAGCGACTCAAGTATGTTAGTAAATGCAATAAGCTAGGTATCACTAACCTATGTTTTGCGAATGCTTTGCTTATTCTCTTATAGGTATGCTTTGTGTACAAGGATTAATAGGCATGTTTTATATATGGCTGTTCTCCATCTTTTTAGGGCTACAAGCTAATCCTTTGAAATCCACCATCTTCAAATATTGTACTACTAGAAAAATATGAAGCAAGATTAGTTCAAATCAATGGGATCTTTGAAGACTATCTCCTTATGAGATACCTTGGCTTTCTCTTGATTTCAAAGGAAGTTAGCAAGCGAAATTGTCTTCTAGTGGGAGAAATTTCCTCCAAAACTCGTAAATAGGACTTTTAAACATTTGATTTTGAAAAGCTTTAACATCTTAAATATGTTTGCATATTCAGGGCTACTGAATTCTATTTTAATCCCTTAATATTGGATTCATCAAAGACTTGGAAAGAAAATTCATTCCTTTCCTTTGAAATGGTACTAATACTAAGCCTCATAGGTGCAAATTTAGTTTGGACAAAATCTCTATGTGGCTTATTCTAACATTAATTTTGATTTAAAGAAACTCTGAAGAATATAATCATAGCTTTGAAGTAAAAGATGGAACCAAGGTACAACCAAAATATCCTCAAGGAATAATACTTAAATTAGATCTAAACCTTTGAAAGCCGTACTCAATTTCATTGCTCATTAACCAAAAGTCTTTAATCTCAAATTTGCAAACTTTCAACTTTGTGCAGGATCAAAATAAGAGATAAGAATCCAATTTCTTCTTGATATTCAAATGTTTCGTTTTGTGGTAACAACTTTAGGCATGCTTTCATAACATAGCTTGCAACTTGAATCTAACGTTGTGCAAACACTCTTCAAAATCAACCTATTTGATCGGACCTAACCACTTCAGCCTAAATAGTGCTACCCGGAACTTGAAATGATTAATTTTTTAGGACCAATTTTGATTTAATTCAACTTTCATTTTTGGTGATCAAAAAACAAATAGATCAAAAGCTAATTTTTTTGCCCCGAAAAAACAAGTCGAAAGAAAACATAATTAGCATGAGTTATACAATATAGATAGACTAAAAATTCATACTAAATTTTAACATGTATAATTTCATTAATTTCCATATTGATATAGGTTTTTTGTAATTTCTAACTATTGCACTAATCAAAAATTCTATAAAGTTTGTTTAGAACAAGGGTTTTGTTTGAAGAAAGGAAAAGAAAGAAAAATAAAAAATTATTTTTTTCTCAATGCTAAATATTATAAAAATAAAATTTATTGTCATATAATTAAAATAACGATGTATAAAAAATTAAAATTTATTCATTATATTTATTTTTTTTTTTCACTTTCCTAAATAATCAAACATGGAAATAAGAATTTTTTAAAAATTCCTTTTCTTTCATTTATCTAATATTTTCTAAATTCTAAACGATACCTTAAAGAAGAAGCATAAATAAAAATGAAAAAGAACGTAAAATTTGATTGATTTGATTTTCCATCTCTGTGAATCAGGTAGTTTGGTCACCTCAGCAATTAATTTCCAATGGAATTTTGTGAATTTTTTTCGTTTCATTTTACATACTTCAGGGTGGAAAATTCTCAATTTTCCTACTTTTTACCCTTTAAATTGATCAACTAAGGAATTGCATAACCTACTTGATACAGGTTTAAAACTCTTGAAAGGTTTAAAAATTATTCCAAGTCCAAATCTTCACCCATTTGACATCACTATGCAGGACATGATCACTTGATCTCAATGGACGTATATTAGAGAGCTACACTATCCTAAATGTACTATTCATAGTACTGCATTTGAAAACAAAATATAACTCAGCAACATGTTGACCAATGATGTCCAATATAAAAGATGGAACGGAATTTAAAATAGGACTCAAAAAATGTGAAAAATCAAGCAATAAAATTCAATTCCATCACATTTACATGTACCAGACATGCAGTATTAATGCTCTTTTGAGTTTCAATAATTATTAGCAATATTTTCTAAAACTATTTTAAATAAAAAATACAGAAAATTTCAGCAGAAAAATCAACTTCATGCAGTGCAACACAATTAAGGGATCAGCTAAAAGGTCGACGAGTACCACCATTTTGCATATGCAGATGAAAGTCTGTGGGCGTCAAAACATAGCATCACATCCCTTATCATTCCAAAAGAAACATCATCCATGCACATGAATTGTATGATTTACCAAACAAAACAAAAACAAAACTAACTAAAGAAATTGAGTGAATCTTCACATATAAAGATGGTCTGCATGTTCGTATTGATATCAACCAACAAAAACAAGAAGAAAATTAGGCAATCACTGTTATCATTGAAGTAAGAACAGTGTTTGACTTTATCAGAAATAAGAGGAGCAAGAAGAATGCTATTTGGCATATGGGAAGAAAGTCAATCTTTACTTTACCATTTTGCGTCCAGAGGCCAATAAAAATGTGTTGCTTCCAAAGGAGAAGACAGACCGGGTATCAACATTGAGATCCATCGTGGACAAAAAACTACAGGCACAGGCAGGTAGGAAAACAGAGCAAGCCAAGATAATGATAATTATTTTTTTCAAGAGGTTGATAATGATAAAATTTTATCACTTTGATAAACAATTCATATGGGTGCTTCTGCATAAAAATGAAGATGAAGCAAGGAATTTTCTGAAAGGAGAAAGCAACATGACTACCTGCCATCAGAGAAATTGCCTAATTTTTCCTTCGTATTTTTTGATAAACAGAGACATTTACTAAGGAAAAAAAAATACAAACCTCTTTAGGAAAGACAAAATACCCCTCCTTAACAAATAAACCTAGAGAAATTTATAATGAAGCAAAGACCTCACATCCGTTTGAATTCCAAACATGTTTAGTTGCATGTTGACCTAAACTAAACTGAAATTAACTGCATAAAAATAACAAGGCACAAGCTTTACTGGATCAGGCAAAAGGTAGAAAAAATATATCACCATTTTGCAAAATTATGCAAATCAATCTGCATGTTATTCGTATGATAATATAATACCAACACAAAAGCTTATAACTAAATAACTACAATTTCTGGTGTAAATAGTAGAAAAAGAAGAAAGGGGGGAGAGCAGATTAAATTGAGATCAGTAGGGTAAGCAATTCAGATAGCAACATTGAGAGCAAAGCAAGACAACCAAAGAGACAGTCACTTCACCATTACAGTTTCATGTTCCCAGAATCACTTTATTTAATAACTATTTTTTGTGGCTTCATAATAGCTATAAAACAAAAACAAATGGACATCACAAAAACTTGTACAGAGCCATGAATTTATGATCCTCCTTTGTAGTTGCAGAGTAACTCCCAACTCAATATTATATATGACAAGGACCTTAAAAGGAATAGCCAATAATTTCCATCTACTTCCAAGCTGCAATAACATGCCTAAAACCATATAGAAAGTATTTTAGTTGAGATGTGATTCGACAAGCTCAGATGAGATTTATCATTTCCAAAGTAGACTAAATAGAGAAAGGTTGGAAGCTAGGAGCTCATTAAAACTAGCCAAACAAACAAAAATAGTAGTCAAAACAATTGGATCTCAGCTAGTAAAATTAACTCCAATTCCCTTTAAGAACACAGCTGCATAACACAGTTCCTCAGTAACATGACTGACCCAAGAAAAATAATTGTAAGTGCATACCATGAACAAACCCAACCAAGGAGGAAAAGGAAAAAAATAAACTACAACAGCACAGAGAAGGGAAGGAAAAAAAAAAAAAAAACAAGCAGCGCATCAATAATGCCAAAAAAATAATAAATTAGATATAAGAATATGGGAAATAGATATAGATAAACAAGAAAGAAATCATAACTTCTCATTCATTTTCTCACAGGAAATTGGAATGGCGCAGCAGAAAAGATGGAAAGAATGCAAGTACCACAACCACCTCAAAAATGAACAACTTAAAATTAAGATTAAAAAAAAAAAAAGGGCAGCCCAATGCACAAAGCTCTCGAGTATGCGGGGTCTGGGGAAGGGACGGACCATAATGGGTCTATAGTACACAGCCTTACCTTACATTTTTGCAAGAGACTATTTCCACACCTCAAACCCGTGACCTCCAAATCACATGACGACAACCTTACCATTGCGCCTAAGCTCCCCTTCCTAAAATTAAGATTCTAAATAAAAAATATTGCAGCTACTATTAAATTAATTCAAGTATTAAAAATGCTAAGTGTTAGGGAGTGACAATGTAATGGGGAAAAGGGGGAGAGAGATACTGTTATATGATGCAAATCATAGCACAACTTCAAAGGAACTTGTCCAAGTGCCAATTGGGTCGGTTACGAGAGCACGAGCAAAGAAATTTAAAACTGCACTCAACAGACTGATTCAAGAGGCATAGACTCAAGCAAATTTATGGAGGCCTATTGAGCATGACCCACGTGAGCAACAAAGATTTATCAACATGATTGAAACTCTAGAAGAATCTGGCCAAGACCACGCTTAAACTGGCATGTTTAAATGTTGTAATAATGGTGTGCTATTCAAATATGGGATTTGACTCTTTCACTTTTGTGATATATTTAATCTGTAATCATGCAAAACAACTTATTTGCTTGCATGGTCTTAATAAGTTGTTGAGTTGTTGAGCCTACCTTTGACTTTTGTGTTATATTTAATTTATAATCTTGCAAGAAGTTTTAGTAAGTTGTTGAAAGTTGTTGAGCCTAATTTGTAATCTTGCAAGAAGTCTTAGTAAGTTGTTGAGGGTGGTTTGAAGTGTTCAATGCTTTGTCTCCCAGGGTATGTCTATAAAAGCTTTCTTATTGTAAGAACAAAAGGGATGGATTGAGTAAAACTATGAGAGTATTTTCTCTGCGGTTCTTTGAAGAACTATTCGAACTTATCAGGATTTCCCGTGGCGTTCACCAACAACTTATCAAACGGTTTTCCACCACCGTTTGTGGCATCTTCCTTATACTGAGGTTCTTGTTTCACAATAAACAACGGGTTAAGGTCGTATATACCAAGGTTCTTGTTTATCGTAAACAACGGGTCGAGGTCTATCATTCAATTTTGAACGTAGAACGATCTTGGGTTCCATTTTTTTTCGTTGTCGGATCTCGTTATTTTGGCGGGAATTCGCATCATTTGGTATCAAAGTACAAGTTCTAGTTCAAGTTTGCCTATCCCTTAAAACCTTTATTTTGTTTCTTTATTTTGTGTTTTTGTAGTTTCCAAATTCGGTTCACATACCCTAGTTTAGCCAAATTTCCTCTACCCCATTCCGCTCGTATTTTGTTCGTTCTAGTTTATTTCGAAATCTTATTCTGTTATTGTCAAAAGCCAGTTGCTGATCATAAAAAAAAAACAAAAAAACAAAAAGAAGAAGAAGAAGGATCATAAAAAATTTTTAAAAAATTAAAAAAATTAAAAAAGAGAAAAATTTTGATTGTTTTCATTCATTTTTTTTTTTTATTTTGGATTCCAATAAGTTTGGAAATCACCTCACCCCAAAATCATATCTTTTTTTTTTCCGTGGAAGTTTTACTATTTTGTGCTTTCAAAAATCTAATCAGCCGTGTTCCTTATATTCCTGCTATCTGAAATTCCTTGATGAGTTCTTGGTGAATCGTTGCTGAAAATTTTGAAATATTGTTTACTTTTAAAAGAACTGGAAGAGAATTATCGAGTGAAAAAAGGCAAGAGTTGTGAGAACATTAGAGGGTTAAAAGCCACGTATTTTTTTAGCGAAACACGAGTGATTCACCTTTCTTGAGTGTAAACACGCAAGGGCGAGAATTCTGAGGTCCTTTTCTTTCTTTCTTTTCCTTTCTAACTTTGCCCTGCAGCAATCATGTCTCACAACAGTGCTAAGAGCGTTGCCGAAGATGCTACAAAACTGGCTGATCTGAAAGTGTTTATGGAGGCCATGATGAGTGAGATGAGGCATGTGATGAGGTTGGAACTGGAGTAGGTTCACGAACGGATAGATCAAATGGAGAATACACGTGAGAAGCAGCCACAAAATGCCCCTAATGTGCATAGAAGTGAAAGAGTTCAACCGAGGGGAGTGAGGGTTGAAGATAAAGAGCCTTACAGGGTTGGTTTTGATGAAGAAGATAATCGGGATTCTATTGTTAGTAATAGGAGACATGGAGGGTGGTTTAGAGAAGCTAGGAACCGGGAAGATAACAACTTGGGTAGTATTAAGATGAAGATTCCGTCATTTCAAGGTAGATCCGACCCTGAAGCATACCTTGAATGGGAGAAGAAGATGGATTTCGTATTCGACTGCCACAACTATTCTGAAACAAAGAAGGTAAAATTAGTTGTGATTGAATTTTCTGACTATGCTATTACTTGGTCAGATCAGCTTGTTATAAACAGGAGGTGGAATAGAGAACAACCAATAGAAACATGGGAGGAGATGAAAACAATGATGAGAAAGTGGTTCGTTCCAAGTTACTACTACCGAGAGTTGTACAAAAAGCTACAAGGTCTTAGGTAGGGAAGCCGGAACGTAGAGGATTACAACAAGGAGATGGAGATTGCTATGATTCGGGCCAATGTAGAGGAAGACCGAGAAGTTACAATGGCTAGGTTTTTATTTGGATTAAATTGGGAAATTCAAGATAAGGTAGACATGCAGCATTATGTGGAGTTGAAAGATATGGTGCACATGGCCATCAAAGTGGAGCAACAACTCAAGAAGGTGGGTTTGTCTCATGTAGTCCATAACTCCAGTTCTACCTCATGGAAACCGAGTTATACCAAGCAGATGGACAATTCACAAACGTCCAAAACCGAGCCCAAGTCCACGAACACCCGCCACATCCTTCAAGGTAAAACTGACACTTCTACCTCTAGGAATCGTGACATTAAATGTTTTAAATGTCAAGGCAAGGGACACATAGCAAGTTAATGTCCAAACAAGCAGGTCATGGTGTTGCAAGACAATGGTGAAATTGTGGCCGACAATGAAGATTCCGACAACAACGACATGCCACCATTGGAGGACATTTCCGAGGAGGAATATTTAGCCCCTAATGCATCGACATTGGTGGCAAGGAAAGCATTGAGCTTGCAAGCAAAAGGAGTTGATGAAGTGCAGCCGGAGAACATCTTTCACACTAGGTGCTACGTCAAAGACAAGGTATGTAGTATGATTAGTGACGGTGGTAGTTGTACTAATGTTGCAAGCACAATTATGGTGGAAAAATTGTGACCACCCGTGTTGAAGCACCCTAGACCGTACAAGTTGCAATGGTTAAATGATAGTGGTGAGATAAGGGTGAACAAGGAGGTGTTAGTCGCATTTCGAATCAATAAATACGAATATGAAGTGTTGTGTGATGTAGTACCAATGCAAGCTAGACACTTATTGCTAGGGCGTCCATGGCAGTTTGATAGGCATGTGAAGCATGACGGCTTTACAAATAAATACACCTTTGTACTTAATCAACGATCAATCACTCTTGTTCCATGGAGTCTGCAACACGTATATGAGGATCAAGTGAGATTGCAAAAAGAGAGTGAACAAAAGAAAAGGAGTGAAAATCACAGAGAGGCTGAGAAAAATGAGAAAAAGAAAATCAAAATTTGGCCATTGAGAGAAAATCAGAGAGAAAACAAAAGAATTTCTATGCAAAAGTGAGTGAAATTAAGCAAGCAATGTTTTCAAATCAGCCAATGTTGTACTTTTGTACAAAGAGGAGTGTCTAAACACTAACGAACTTGACCTTGCTTTGCCTAGTTCTGTTGTTTCTCTTTTGCGGAAATATGAGGATGTCTTTCCCGAGGAAACACCACATGGGTTGCCTCCAATCCGAGGGATTGAACATCAAATTGATTTTGTTCCTGGTGCGACAATTCTATACTGACCAGCCTATAGGAGCAATCCCAAGAAGACAAAGGAGCTTCAATGGCAGGTAAGTGAGTTGTTGGAAAAAGGGCACGTGAGGGAGAGCATGAGTTCATGCACCGTTCCGGTCTTACTTGTACCTAAGAAGGATGGGACGTGGAGAATGTGCGTTGATTGCCGAGCCATCAACAACATAGCGGTAAAGTATCGTCATCCTATTCCTCACATGTTGCTGATTTGTTCTTTAGAGAGATTGTGAGATTACATGGCATGCCTAGAACAATTGTTTCGGATAGAGATGCTAAGTTTTTGAGCTATTTTTGGAAGACTTTGTGGTGTAAGCTAGGTACTAAGCTATTGTTTTCTACTACTTGTCATCCACAAACTGATGGTCAAACTGAAGTAGTAAACAGGACTTTGTCTACTTTATTGAGGGCAATCATTAAAAAGAACATCAAAACATGGGAAGAATGTTTACCACATGTTGAGTTTGTTTATAACAGATCTGTTCATTCTGCTACTAAATTTTCACCATTTGAAATTGTGTATGGATTTAATCCTTCAATTCCATTGGATTTATCTCTTTTACCTTTGACTGAGCATGTTAATTTAGATGGCAAAAAAAAAAGCTGATTTTGTCAAGCAAATTCATAAGAAAGCACGACTCAACATTGAGCGAAGAACGGAGCAGTATGCAAAACAAGTCAACAAGGGACGCCACAAGCTGCTTTTTGAACCCAGAGATTGGGTTTGGTTGCATATGAGAAGAGAGAGATTTCCGGCGCAAAGACATTCTAAATTGCTTCCAAGAGGAGATAGACTTTGCCAAGTCCTAAAGCGCATCAATGACAACGCTTACAAGCTAGATTTACCTGGTGAGTACAATGTAGGTGCCACTTTAATGTTACTGATTTGAGTCCTTTTGATGTAGGTGATGATTTGAGGGCAAATCATTTTCAAAAGGAGGGGAATTATGCAAATCATAGCACAACTTCAAAGGAACTTGTCCAAGTGCCAATTGGGCCGGTTACGAGAGCACGAGCAAGGAAATTTAAAGCTGCACTCAACGGACTGATTCAAAAGGCATGGACTCAAACAAATTCGTGGAGTCCCATTGAGCAAGACTCACGTAAACAACAAATATTCATCAACATGATTAAAGCTCTAGAAGAATCTGGCCAAGGCCAAGCTTAAATTGGCATGTTTAAATATTGTAATAATGGTGTGCTATTCAAATATGAGATTTGACTCTTTGACTTTTGTGTTATATTTAATTTGTAATCATGCAAGACAACTTGTTTGCTTGCATGGTCTTAGTAAGTTATTGAATTGTTGAGCCTACCTTTGACTTTTGTGTTATATTTAATTTGTAATCTTACAAGAAATTTTAGTAAGTTGTTGAGAGTTGTTGAGCCTAATTTGTAATCTTGCAAAAAGTCTTAATAAGTTGTTGAGAGTGGTTTGAAGTGTTCAATGTTTTGTCTCCCAGGCTATGCCTATAAAAGCTTTCTTATTGTAAGAACAAAGGGGATGGATTGAGTAAAAGTGTGAGCGTATTTTCTCTGCGGTTCTTTGAAAAATTATTTGAACTTATCGGGATTTCCCGTGGAGTTCACCGACGACTTATCAAACGGTTTTCCACCACCGTTTGTGGCGTCTTTCTTATACCGAGGTTCTTGTTTTGTAATAAATAACGAGTTGAGGTTGTATATACCAAGGTTCTTGTCTATCGTAAACAACGGGTCGAGGTCTATCATTCAATTCTGAATATAGAACGATCTTGGGTTCCTTTTTTTTTCGTTGTTGGATCTCGTCATTTTGGTTTCGGATCTCACCATTGTCGTGCAACACCATGACCTGCTTGTTTGGACATTGACTTGCTATGTGTCCCCTGTCTTGACATTTAAAACATTTAATGTCACGATTCCTAGAGGAAGAAGTGTCAGTTTTACCTTGAGGGACGTGGCGGGTGTTCGCGGACTTGGGCTCGGCTTTGGACGTTTGTGACTTGTCCTGCTTGGTATAACTCAGTTTCTAAGAGGTAGAAATGGAGTTATGGGCTGCACAAGACACACCCCCCTTCTTGAGTTGTTGCTCCACTTTGATTGCCATGTGCACCATATCTTCCAACTCCACATAATACTGCATGTCTACCTTATCTTGGATTTCCCGATTTAATCCAAATAAAAATCTAGCCATTGTAACTTCTCAGTTTTCCTCTACATAGCCCGAATCATAGCAATCTCCATCTCCTTATAGTAATCAACTACACTCCGGCTTCCATGCCTAAGACCTTGTAGCTTTTTGTATAACTCTCAGTAGTAGTAACTTGGAACGAACCGCTTTCTCATCACTGTTTTCATCTCCTCCCATGTTTCTATTGATCGTTCTCTATTCTGCCTCCTGTTTATAACAAGTTGATCCCACCAAGTAATACCATAGTCAGAAAATTCAATCACAACTGATTTTACCTTCTTTGTTTCAGAATAGTTGTGGTAGACAAATACGAAATCCATCTTCTTTTCCACTCAAGGTATACTTCAGGGTTGGATTTACCTTGAAATGACGAAATCTTCATCTTAATACTACCCAAGTTGTTATCTTCCCGGTTCCTAACTTCTCTAAACCGCCCTCTATGTCTCCTATTACTAACAATAAAATCCTGATCATCTTCTTCATCAAAACCAACCCCGTAAGGCTCTTCATCTTCAACCCTCACTCCCCCCGGTTGAACTCTTTCCCTTCTACACACATTTGGGGCGTTTTGTGGCTGCTTCTCACGTGTATTCTCCATTTGATCTATCCGTTCGTGAACCTGCTCCAGTTCCAACCTCATCACACACCTCATCTCACTCATCATGGCTTCCATAAACACTTTCGAATCAGCCAGTTCCATAGCATCTTCAGCAACGCTCTTTAGCACTGTTGTGAGACATGATTGCTACAGGGCAAAGTTAGAAAGGGAAAAAAAAAAAAAGACCTCACAATTCTTGCCCTTACGTGTTTACACTCAAGAAAGGTGAATCACTCTACACTCGTGTTTCACTCAAAAAATATGTGGTTTTTAACCCTCTAATGTTCTCACCACTCTTGCCTTTTTCCACTCGATAATTCTCTTACGGTTCTTTTGAAACTAAACAATACTTCAAAATTTCCAACAACGATTCACCAAGAACTCATCAAGGAATCTCATATAGCAGGAATACAAGGAACACGACTAATTAGATTTTCGAAAGCACAAAATAGCAAAACTTCCACGGGAAAAAAAAGTATTTGATTTTGGGGTGAGATGATTGCCAAACTTATTGGAATCCAAAAAAAAATAAGTGAAAACAATCAATTTTTTTTTCCCTCTTTTTTTATTTTTTATGATCCTTCTTCTTCTTCTTCTTCTTTTGTTTTTATGGTCAGCAACTGGCTTTTGACAATAACAGAATAAGATTTCGAAATAAACTAGAACAAACAAAATACGAGCGGAATGGGGTAGAGAAAATTTGGCTAAACTAGGGTATGTGAACCGAATTTAGATACTACAAGAACACAGAATAAAGAAACAAAAGAAAGGTTTTAAGGGATAAGCAAACCTGAACTACAAAAATAACGAGATCCAACAAAAAAAAGGAACCCAAGATCGTTCTACGTTCAGAATTGAACGATAGACCTCGACCTGCTGTTTACGACAAACAAAAACCTTAGTATATACGACCTCAACCCGTCGTTTATTGCAAAACAAGAACCTCGGTATAAGGAAGACGCCACAAACGGTGGTGGAAAATCGTTTGATAAGTCGTTGGTGAATGCCACGGGAAATCCCGATAAGTTCGAATAGTTCTTCAAAGAACCACAGAGAAAAAACTCTCACAATTTTATTCAATGATCCCCCTTTGTTCTTACAATAAGAAAGTTTTTATAGGCATAACCTGGGAGACAAAACATTAAACACTTCAAACTACTCTCAACAACTTATTAAGATTTTTTGCAAGATTACAAATTAAGCTCAACAACTCTCAACAACTTACTGAGACTTCTTATAAGATTACAAATTAAATATAACACAAAAGTCAAAGGTAGGCGCAACAACTTATTAAGACCATGCAAGCAAACAAGTTGTCTTGCATGATTACAAATTAAATATAATACAAAAGTCAAAGAGTCAAATCCCATATTTGAATAGCACAACATTATTACAGCACTTAAACATGCCAATTTAAGCTTAGCCTTGGCCAGGTTCTTCTAAAGCTTCAATCATGTTGATGAATCTTTGTTGCTCACGTGGGTCATGCTCAATGGACCTCCATGAATTTGCTTGAGTCCATGCCTCTTAAATTAGTCCGTTGAGTGCAGCTTTAAATTTACTTGCTCGTGCTCTCGTACCTGGCCCAATTGGCACTTGGACAAGTTCCTTTGAAGTTGTGCTATGACTTGCATCATTCCCCTCCTCTTAAAAAGGATTTGCCCTCAAATCATCACCTACATCAAAAGGACTCAAATCAATAACATTAAAAATGGCACTTACATTGTACTCACCAGGTAAGTATAGCTTGTAAGCGTTATCATTGATGTGCTATAGGACTTGGAAAGGTCCATCTCCTCTTGGAAGCAATTTGGAACGTCTTTGCGCTGGAAATCTCTCCTCTCATATGCAACTAAACCCAATCTCTGGGTTCAAAAAGCAACTTGTGACGCCCCTTGTTGGCTTGTTTTTCATACTGCTCCGTTCTTCGCTCAATGTTGAGTCGTGCTTTCTCATGAATCTGCTTGATAAAGTCAACTTTCTTTGTGCCATCTAAATTAACATGCTTAGTCGAAGGTAAAGAAGATAAATCCAATGGAGTTGAGGGATTAAATCCATACACAATTTCAAACGATGAAAATTTAGTAGCAGAATAAACAGATCTGTTATAAGCAAACTCAACATGTGATAAACATTCTTCCTATGTTTTGATGTTCTTTTTAATGATTGCCCTCAATAAAGTAGACAAAGTCTTGTTTACTACTTCAGTTTGACCATCAATTTGTGGATGACAAGTAGTAGAAAATAATTGCTTAGTACCTAGCTTACACCACAAAGTCTTCCAAAAATAGCTCAAGAACTTAGCATCTCTATCTGAAACAATTGTTCTAGGCATGCCATGTAATCTCACAATCTCTCTAAAGAACAAATCAGCAACATGCAAGGCATCATCCATTTTGTGACATGGAATAAAGTGTGTCATCTTAGAAAATCTATCCACAACCACAAGAATTGAATCTCTCCCACGTTTAGTCATAGGCAATCCTAACACAAAGTCCATTGAAATATCAATCCAAGGCTCACTAGGAATTGGTAAAGGGATATACAAATCGTTGGACCTCACTCTAGATTTGGCTTGCCTACATGTGACACATCTACCACAAATTCTCTCAACATCTCTTTTCATGTGAGGCCAATAGAAGTGTTCCTGCAAAAAAGCTAAAGTCTTTGCAACTCCAAAATGTCCCATTAATCCCCCACCATGAGATTCCAGCACTAACAACTCCCTCAAGGAACAATTTGGTACGCATAACTTATTCTCTCGAAACAGGATTCCATCAAGCCTAAAGAACTTACCACAAGCGGTTTTCTCACAAGCCCGATATGAGTCATAGAATTCATGGTCATCAGCGTATAAGTTTTTAATGTGCTCAAAACCAAGCAATTTTGCATCAAGTGTGGAAAGTAATGCATACCTGCGAGAAAGTGCATCGACGACCACATTCTCCTTGCCTTGTTTATCCGGATGACGTATGGAAACGTCTCAATGAACTCCACCCAACGCGCATGCCTTTTGTTTAGCTTCTGTTGTCCCTTCAAGTGTTTCAAGGACTCATGATCAGTGTGAATCAAGAATTCCTTAGGCAATAGGTAGTGTTGCCACGTCTCTAAAGCCCGAACAAATGTATACAACCCTTTATCATAAGTTGGGTAGTTTAAGGCTGCCCGGCTTAGTTTCTCGCTGAAGTAAGCAACTGGTCGTCCTTCCTGCATAAGAACTACGCCTATGCCAATACCCGAAGCATCACATTCAATCTCAAACGTTTTCAAAAAATTAGGTAAAGACAATAAGGGGGCGTTGGTTAGCTTCTCTTTGAGCAATTGGAACGCCTTCTCTTGTTCTTCTCCCCATCTAAATCCAACGCTCTTCTTGATCACTTCGGTAATTGGTGCGGCTATGCTACTAAAGTCCTTCACGAACCGCCAGTAGAAACTAGCAAGTCCATGAAAACTACGAACATTACCTACACTTGTCAGACTCGGCCACTCTTGGATTGCACGTACCTTCTCTTCATCAACCTGTATACCTTGTGTATTAACAACAAATCCCAGAAATACAAGCTTATCGGTGTAAAAAGTACACTTCTTCAAATTAGCAAACAATTTTTCTTTCCTAAGGACATCTAAAATAGATTTCAAATGTACTACATGATCGTCCGCATTTTTGCTATAAATGAGTATATCATCAAAGTAGACAACTACAAATCTGTCTATAAATGCACGCAAAACATGATTCATAAGTCTCATAAAGGTGCTCGGAGCATTAGTCAATCCAAAAGGCATGACTAACCATTCATACAAACCATACTTTATTTTAAAGGCAGTTTTTCATTCATCTCCTTCTTTTATTCTAATATGATAATAACCACTCTTTAAATCAATCTTAGAAAATACACAAGAACCATGCAGTTCATCTAACATATCATCTAAGCGAGGAATAGGATGACGATACTTTACCGTTATGTTGTTAATGGCTTGGCAATCAACACACATTCTCCACGTCCCATCCTTCTTAGGTACAAGTAAGACCGGAACGGCGCATGGACTCATGCTCTCCCTCACGTGCCCTTTTTCCAACAACTCACTTACCTGCCGTTGAAGCTCCTTTGTCTCCTCGAGATTGTTCTTATAGGCTAGTCGGTTTGGAATTATCACACCAGGAACAAAATCAATTTGATGTTCAATCCCTCGGATTGGAGGTAACCCATGTGGTGTTTCCTAGGGAAAGACATCTTTATACTCTTACAAAAGGGAAACAACAGAACTACGCAAAGCAAGGTCAAGTTTGTTAGTATTTAGACATGCCTCTTTGTACAAAAGTACAATCATCGGCTGATTTGAAAACAATGCTCGATTAATTTCACTCACTTTTGCATATAAATTCTTTTGTTTTCTCTCTGATTTTCTCTTAATGGCCAAATTTTGATTTTCTTTTTCTTTCTCATTTTTCTCAGCCTCTCTCTGATTTTCACTCCTTTTCTTTTGTTCACTCTCTTTTTGCAATCTCACTTGATCCTCATATACTTGCTGCGGACTCAATGGTACAAGAGTGATTGATCATTGATTAAGTACAAAGGAATATTTGTTCGTAAAGTCATCATACTTCACACGCCTATCAAATTGCCATGGACGCCCTAACAATAAGTGTCCAGCTTGCATCGGTACTACATCACACAACACTTCATCTTCGTATTTACAGATTCGAAATGCGACTAACACCTGCTTGTTCACCCTTATCTCACCACTATCATTTAACCATTACAACTTGTACGGTCTAGCGTGCTTCAACACGGGTGGTCTCAATTTTTCCACCATTAATGTACTTGCAACATTAGTACAACTACCACCGTCAATAATCACTACATACCTTGTCTTTGACGTAGCACCTAGTGTGAAAGATGTTCTCTCGCTGTACTTCATCAACTCCTTTTGCTTGCAAGCTCAATGCTCTCCTTGCCACCAATGTCAATGCATCAGGAGCTAAATATTCCTCCACGGAAACGTCCTCCAATGGTGGCATGTCGTCATTGTCGGAATCTTTATTGTCGGTCACAATTTCACCATTGTCTTGCAACACCATGACCTGGTTGTTTGGACATTGACTTGCTATGTGTCCCCTGCCTTGACATTTAAAATATTTAATGTCACAATTCCTAGAGGTAGAAGTGTCAATTTTACCTTGAGGAACGTGGCGAGTGTTCGCGAACTTGGGCTCGACTTTGGACATTTGTGACTTGTCCATCTGCTTGGTATAACTCGGTTTCCAAGAGGTAGAACTAGAGTTATGGGCTGCACGAGACACACCCCGCTTCTTGAGTTGTTGCTCCATTTTGATGGCCATGTGCACCATATCTTCCAACTCCACATAATGTTGCATGTCTACCTTATCTTGAATTTCCCGATTTAATCCAAATAAAAAAACCTAGCCATTGTAGCTTCTCGGTCTTCCTCTACATTAGCCCAAATCATAGCAATCTCCATCTCCTTGTAGTAATCCTCTAAGCTCCGGTTTCCCTGCCTAAGACATTGTAGCTTTTTGTACAACTCTCGATAGTAGTAACTTGGAACGAACCGCTTTCTCATCACTGTTTTCATCTCCTCCCATGTTTTTGCTGGTCGTTCTCTATTCCGCCTCCTGTTTATAACAAGTTGATCCCACCAAGTAATAGCATAGTCAGCAAATTCAATCACAGCTAATTTTACCTTCTTTGTTTCATAATAGTTGTGGCAATCAAATACGAAATTCATCTTCTTCTCCCACTCAAGGTATGCTTCAGGGTCGAATCTACCTTGAAATGACGAAATCTTCATCTTAATACTACCCAAGTTGTTATCTTCCCGGTTCCTAACTTCTCTAAACCGCCCTCCATGTCTCCTATTACTAACAATAAAATCCAGATCATCTTCTTCATCAAAACCAACCCCATAAGGCTCTTCATCTTCAACCCTCACTCCCCTCGGTTGAACTCTTTCCCTTCTACACACATTAGGGACGTTTTGTGGCTGCTTCTCACGTGTATTCTCCATTTGATCTATCCGTTCGTGAACCTGCTCCAATTCCAACCTCATAACACGCCTCATCTCACTCATCATGGCCTCCGTAAACACTTTCGGATCAGCCAGTTCCGTAGCATCTTCAGCAACGCTTTTAGCACTGTTGTGAGACATGATTGCTGCAAGGCAAAGTTGGATATAAGAATATGGGAAATAGATATAGATAAACAAGAAAGAAATCATAACTTCTCATTCATTTTCTCACAGGAAATTGGAATGGCACAGCAGAAAAGATGGAAAGAATGCAAGTACCACAACCACCTCAAAAATGAACAACTTAAAATTAAGATTAAAAAAAAAAAAAGGGCAGCCCAATGCACAAAGCTCTCATGTATGCGGGGTCTAGGGAAGGGACGGACCATAATGGGTCAATAGTACGCAGCCTTACCTTACATTTTTGCAAGAGACTATTTCCACACCTTAAGCCCTTGACCTCCAAATCACAAGGCGACAACCTTACCGTTACGCCTAAGCTCCCCTTCCTAAAATTAAGATTATAAATAAAAATATTGCAGCTACTGTTAAATTAATTCAAGTATTAAAAATGCTAAGTGTTAGGGAGTGACAATGTAATGGGGGAAAGGGGGACAGAGATACTGCTATAATTGTATTCTCCAGGGATTTAGAATGAATATATGATTATCTATGTTAACGTTTGTATGGTTATTCTCTTGGATTTGAATAATACAAGTAGTCCTTTTCATTATGGTATTTTGTTGCCTTAGATTGTGATATCCCTGATTGTTATAGCCTTATTCCGTGTACATGAATACATTGCTCGTGTGATATCATATTGCTCCTTATTTTTCTTGAGTATTGAGACTCACCTGATGCTCATGCTTGCAGGCCTGAACGGGTGAGATTTGGCTGACTTGTCGAGGGAGAGCTCTCAACGAGTGCCACACGGCCCTTACTTGAGTCCCATTTTGGGGGTCCGTGACACTAAGCATATCTGCATATGCCAGAGCAATGCCGCGCTGCCATATGTTTTAATGTCAAAAATGATATTGCATTGAAGAAAAAGCATATTAAAGTCCAATGCTCAATGGCACAACAAACTCAGAAGGCAATTTGGTGACTATATCTGAAAGCCAAATGAAATTTGACGGACTCAATATGGTCCAAGGGCTTAAATGTTTTTGTTCAAACCCATCATCATGAATGGTGGCCACCATTATTAATTGAATGTCGGTAATGATGCTTATACATCATCATGCCTCATTGCATATTTTCATACGCTATACTTCAAACTATCAATCTTAAAAGTTGGGGAAAAGTGTTCTAAAGAAAATGAGTATCGTATCATATCATCAAGGCATCAACTGAAGGGTTGATACGTATCACCATTTTGCATTTCTAGATGCAAGTCAGTCTGGGTGTCGAAAAGTTAGCATCACATCCCTGTCATCCTCCAGAAGAACCATATCCATTCTATTAGAAGACTATCGAATAAACCTTAAACAAAAGAATTAGTAAAAAGAAATAGCAGTATTGAGTTCATCAATCCATGTAGACCTAGAGAAATTGATGTGGGTAAACAAGAAGGAAACATTACCTGTACATTCAATTGCACATAGAAAATTGAAATTACACAGCAGAAAAGAAGGAAAGACTGCAAAGAACACCACCACCAAGAGAATGAACAAGACAAAATTAAGATCATAAATTAAAAATGATGCAACTACTATTAAATTAATTCAAGTAATAAAAAAAAAAAGCATAAGAACATATGTAGATGCCAAAGCAGCAGCAAGCTGCCATATGTTTTAATGTTAAAAATGATATTACATAAGAGGAAAAAACAAACAGAAATTCAATGCTCAAAGGCACTTTGAAAGCAATTTGGTAACTATATTTGAAGAGTCCAATGAAGATTTGGTTGATACATCACTGTCCAAGGACTTAAAAGTTTTTTTTTTTTTTTTTTTTAAACTATTAACCCCATCATCATGAATGGAGACCAGAGGCCATATTGTATGTAGGTATGATGATAGTACGTCATCATACCTCATTGCATATTTCCTTATACTGAACTATCATTCCTTGCATAAAACTGGGAACTCAGTATATATTAAAAAAAAAAGAGTATAATAATATCACTAGGGGATCAGCTAAAAGGTTGATAAAGTCAGCATGGGTGTCAACTGTCAAGTAGCAGCATCACATCCCATGTCATCTCAGAGAAGAACTATATCCATTATCATTAAAGGATTATCAAACAAACCTTACAAAAAGAAAAGAACTAGAGAAAAGAGAGCAGAAAGTCCATCCTTCCATGTAGACCTGGAGATTCTCGGCCTGCATTATCTGCATACGAGTAATCTGATATATAAAAAAAAAAAACTAACAAATAAAAGGAACAAAGAAATCAATCGACTGTTTCATCAAGGTAAAAACTAAAACCAATGTTTTTGAAATCATTTAAAAGAAGGAAACAGAAGGAACATCATTTGCTAGATAGGATAAGATAGTAAATCTATGTTTTAACACTTCGATTTCGAAGTCCAGTAAAATATTTGTTGCATGAACAGAAAAAACTTATCATTAAGATCCATCATGAACAAAAAATTATAGTCATGAAGGAAAACAAAACAAGTTGAAAACAGATAAAAATTTTACCCTTATATAAACAATTCATATGGGCACTTTTGTGTGTAAATAATGGAAAAGGAACCGAGGATTCCCCTCAAAAGAAGTAAGAGCAATACTATGTGCTCACCACACGGAAGAACTCGACAACTTTTTAAAATCTTCATTAACAAAGAAATTTATAAAAAAAAGAAAAAATGAGTACAAAAATAATAACCAAGGATAAGAAATCCTCCTAAATCAAATAAAATAAATAAAGAAAACAAGAGAAACACATAATGAAGTATATCCTCCAACATTCTGCATATCAAACACGCCTCATTGCATGTTGACCTGCAAGCACACTAACTCTTAGCATAACAAGGAAAAATACAAGTTTAAGATGGCTATAAGTCTTTTAATTAGGAGATACAAGTCAGGAGTTTTTTACTACAATAGGACTATGGAAAAATGAAAATATAAAAATGGGTTCAGGAAAAAACATAATACAAAATTGAGGTTTTTTGCATCCTAGAGATGCGGACAGGAGTGGGTCCCATCAAAAAATGCAAAAAAATATGGGCTGTCCGAAGGTTAAAAATGCAGCGGCTCTGGGAATTGGTGCCTGCTAGTGCATGGGGTGGATATGTATATGTTATGTAATATACTAATATTGTTATGTACGACTAGCCGCAGCAGTCTAACGCTTCCAAATCTCCCAAAGCACTAGGTAGGACTGCAGGAGCCAATTCTTAAGCGTCTGCATTTTTAACCTTAGGATAACCAGTATTTTTAAAATTTTTTAAGTGGGACCCACTCAAAAAGAGGTGATGCTAAGGAAGGAGAAAAATACATTTATAAACTTGCTTGACCTAGAGAAAGAAAATGCAAAAATTTAAGTGATGTAAAATGTATAAAGGACTAGTATAATAATGTCTCAATTAGAGAAAAAGACATAAAAGAGAGGCGGCGGAGATACTTTGATAATTTGTTTAATGAAAACCAAAATGAAAGATTGAACTTGGAAGTGACAAATAAGAAGACTAAAAATAGAAGATTTATTTGCAAAATTAGAATCATTGAAGTTAAGATAGCATTAAAAAATATGAAATGTGGGAAATCTATAGGACCAGATAAAATACCAATTGAATTTTGGAAATGTTTAGGGGGTAAAAGGAATTAATTGATTAATTAATCTATTTAACACTATTATAAAAACCAAGAAAACGCTAGAAGAAAGGAGGAAAAGTACATTAATGCTTTTGTACAAAAACAAAGCGATATTCAAAATTGTAATAACTATCGTGGAATTAAGATTATGAGTCATATGATGAAATTATAGGAAAGGGTAATTGAACATAGAATAAGATTAGAAACGAAGATGTTAGAAAATCAATTTGGTTTTATGCTTAGGAGATCAACAACAAAAGCTTTTTATCTTTTAATAAGTTTAATGGAAAAGTTTAGGAAAAAGAAGAGGGGCTTGCATATGGTTTTTATTATCCTAGAAAAAGCTTATGATAGAGTACCTAGGGAAGTTATTTGGTGGGTCTTAGAAAACAAGGAGTCTGTAATAGATATACGAAGGTCATTATGTATGATAGAGTGATGACTAGCGTTAGGACTATAGGAGGTGAATCTAGAGATATTCCAATCACAATAGATGTAGATCAAGGTTCTACTTTGAGACCTTATCTTTTTACTTTAGTAATTGATGAACTAACTAAGAATATCCAAAATGAAATCCCTTGGTGTGTGTGTTATTTGTAGATGATATTGTGTTGATTGATGATGGTAAAAGCAGAGTAGAATCTAACCTAGAACTTTGGAGAGCCACATTAAAGTCTAAAGGATTCAAGATAAGTAACAATAAAACAGAATGTATGAAATGTAATTTCAGTAATGTACGGAGTAGCAATAGAGAGAAGATTAAACTTAATAATCAAGAGATTAACAGCACTAATAGATTTGGATATCTTGGATCTATTATACAAGCTCAAGGAGAAATTGAAGAAGATGCAGTACATAGAATTAAAACAGACTAGGTAAAACAGAGAAGTACATCAGATGCGTTGTGTGATCATAGAATACCCTTAAATCTAAAAAGAAAGTTTTATAAGACAACTATAAAACCAACTATGTTTTTGGTTCAGCATGTTGGACAACTAAGAAACAAAATGTACAAAAAATAAAAGTTGTTGAGATGCAAATGTTAAGGTGGATGAGTAGTTTAACATTAAAAGATAAAGTACGAAATGAACATATACATAATAATTTAGGCATAGCACCAGTTAAAAACAAGATAAGGGAGAGACGACTTAGATAGTTTGCACATTTGCACATTTGAAATGCAGGCCTAACAGAGCACCCATAAGGAGAAGTGAGTTAATTATTATGTCTGGCATGAAAGTAGGGGTAAACCTAAAATAACTTAGAATGAGGTAGTGAAGAAGGATTTAATAGCCCTTAATCTAATAAAGTAAAATGCTCTTGATCGGGTGAATTGGCGGAAAATGATTAATGTAGTCAACCCCACCCAGTGGGACTTAAGGCTTGTTGCTATTGTTGTTGAGTGGGACCCACTCGTGTCCGCATCTCTAAGATGCAAAGAAGCCCACTCCTGTATTATGTTTCCCCTGGAACCCACATTCCTATTTTCTTTTCCCTATGACCCCATTCTAGTAAAAAAAAAAATCTACACGTCAGTCTGAGTGTCAGAGTAGCATCACATCCCTTAACATCTCTAAGAACAACAATCAATCATTAGGAGGGTACCAAATAAAATGAGAAAAAAGAAGAACAAATTAAAAGAGAGTGATGACGCTGCATCCATCTTTACATATAGAACCAGAGACACAAGAGAAAAAGAAGTTACAAGACTTGTAATTATCTACATATGATTTATGCAATATCAAAACCAACACAAGCAATTAACAAAGAAATTATTCCCATCATCAAGGAATGACTAACATCAAAAGAATGAATTAGAACAAAAAAAAATGTCATTTACTAGATGGGATCAAATGGTTAAATCTTTGATTTATCATGTTGCGCCCAAAGGAGGAAGTTTGACTGGATCCTAACTTACAATATCACCAACTTTGAGCCCAACACTTGCTTTAGTCTCTGTTGGTGACACAAAACTCCTCCAGCAACTCATGAATTAAAAATTCTCTCAATAAGGTCTATTTGCATAATTAATGAAGCCTTTTACTTAACAATTCATCAAGGTACTTCTGAATGTAAATGATTTTAAAGAATGAATCCCTGGAAAAGTGCACTATCAAGAAGACCCAATACAAACTGCTTGCCTTCTCTGACAAATAGAATATATATATATATATATATATATATACATATACATATGTGTATTTCATATATATGTGTGTGTGTATAGACACACACAAATACATACATACATATATATATATATATAGAGAGAGAGAAAGAGAGAGATTGAGGAAGTGTTCAAAGATGGAGTAGCAAGGCAAATTGGGGATAATAAGAGGTCTTAGAATTTGTAATCATGGTGGAAAGCAGAACAAAGGTTTGCAAGCCAACAAAGGATATATTTAATTGGCTTCCAGGAATAGATACAACAGATAGTTGGAAATTCTGTGCAGCAAAAAGGACAAGAATGTTAGGTAGATAAGGTTAAGAATTTATGGTGGTAAAGGCAAAAACCAGATGGTAGTAAAAAAGGAGAAGATGCCCTGAACAGTGTGCTTGAACTGTAGCTAGAGATGGAGGAGGATAGAACAAAGGAAGTCCACTTAGGAATTCTGAGGAATCTACTCACATCAACCACGAAATCCACAAGATCAATAGAAAGCACTATGCTCCAAAATTCTGATTCATGCATCTATCAAAAATCACAATGCTATAATCTTCTATAGATTCCAGTCTTTTCAATTATACTGGGACTCAATTTCCTTAATTCCTTAAAACCAACCTATGGCTTACTTCCCAAGCATATAATTGGACAAATAGACTCACTAAAGGACTCTTAAAATACCCTACAAATAACTCACGAAAAATAACTTTAAATAATGAACACACAACTCCTGCAATGAAAGTTAAAGAAAAGTACAACTATGCCTAAGATCATGCTGCTCCATAAACAACAAACAACACTAAAATATAATACAACCCTTAAACTTGCTTGTTGTCCTTGATCCTTTTGTTTCCTGCGTCTGAATGTCAGATAGTAATCAAGAAGACAATATATATTCCTAAAACAGCTAAAATGAACAAAGAAAACAAGAGAAACTCATAATAAAAAGAAGCCCTTCAAGCAGTACAGTCCAACCAAATAAAGCACACAACAACAATAGCTGCACACTTCCAAAAACTTTTCCCTCATAACATCACAACTCAGACACTAGGATCTGCTGCTCCAAAAAACAACAAAAAAAACAATAGTAAAAATGAAGCAAGGCCCTATCTTGCTTAATCCTTTTTTTACCTACATCAGACGGTGCAAAGAAGGCAAATACATTTCAAGAACAAGAAAGATCAACAAAGAAACTCATAAAAAGGTGATGCCTTGCAAGCAAAACACTCCAACCAACTACACTGTGCACCGACGTTAGCAGAACACAAACTTCCAGATAACCTTCCCCTCCTTACAACAATAGAAAGCCTTAAGCTTCACAAGAAAGAATATACCCTCCGAAGAAGGGGGGGCAAACCCAATTCTCACAAAAGAGTTTGAACAGATTGTTCTGAAGTGACTTGGTTTAATATTTTCAACTTTGTGATTCAGAGTTAAGTCATTGATAACAAAAACTGAGGAGCAAAACATGGTCCAATGGACAGCAATGGATGCAGAGTCACGATGAATTTATGATCATTCTTTGTAGTTGCGCAGGAACTCCTAAGTAAAAATATTATTCGACAGCAGTTCCTTAAAAGCAATGGCCAGTAATTTCATTTGCTCACAACAATATTAACCTAAAACCACATAGATAATAACTTCATTAAGATATGATTGGGCATGTGTTCGATCCAGAAGAGATTTATCATTTCCAATGGAGGCTATGTAGGGAAAAGTAGAAACTAGAAGCAGTGAAGCACCAAACGAAAAATATAGTAGTTAAAACCAATTGGATCTCAGCAAGTTAAAATTTTCAATTCCCTTTAGGAAGTTACAGATAGATAACACAGTTTCTAAGTAACATCACTGACTCAGGAAAAAAAATAAAATTGTAAGCACAAGCCATAAACAAGCTCAATTAAAAAAAGAAAAAAGAAAAGAAACTACAACAACACAGGGAGGAAGGAAAGAAGAAATACCAAGCAACACATGTAGAATACAGAAAAAATTAAATAAGATCTTAGAATAGGTGAAAATATACATTGGAACAAGAAAGAAACCACAACTTTCTATGGCCACTTGCTTGCTGAAGGAAAGACAGCAAGTAATATTACCAATATAAGAATGAATGAGAAGAAATTAAGATTATAAATAAGAGAACATTGCAAATGCTATTAAAGTAATGAAATTATTAAATAATAAAAAAGCAAAAGCACATTTATAGATGCCAAACAAGCAGTAAGATGCCATATCATGTATTGTAGCCCACATATTACTTTTGAGGAAAAATTAAATGTAATCCAATAGTCAAATTCAACAAGCATGGTTAGGATATAAATTTGCCTTTTATTAGATGTCAAAAAGGCAGTAATGCAAAATCATAATACAAGAAAATGGACTTTACTGAGTCATGATTATCTTCAATTTTTTTAAAAGATCAAGAGATCAATGAAACTCTTTTTTGGATTTTTGAGGGGGGGTAATTAAAAATGATGTGAAGGTTGACAAAAAAATATAAAAAAAAAAAAACCCATATAATACAATAAATGTATTTTCTTGATGTGGGGTGATGGTGGGGAAAGAGCATCTCAGACAATCGTGCCCATAATTTTCTTCACTAGCAATCAAAGTGCAAGGATAACAATGGAAGCAACACATCACTGATGCTCACAAAAAATACCAAAGATCTTGGCATAATATAATGAAGATGCAAGCAAACAAGAAAAAAGGTAAATAGAAAAACCATCAAGCATCCTGGTCTTACAACATCCAATGTTCATATGATCTCAAAGGAGAACTGACGAGATAGGTGAAATAACAACCACCCCCACCCCCCCCCCCCCCCCCAAACACAAAAAAAAAAAAAAAAGGAAAAAGAAGAAGAAAATGGGAGAAGAAGCAATTGCTTCTCTGCTATAATTGTTTAGAAAAAAACAATGAACGGTGTAACAATGCTAATAAGTGGGAACTAAATCCCACTACAAAATCCAAGATAGCCAGAAAGGCATAAAAATACAATTAAGTGAAACTAAACCTCAGTAGAAAATAGAAGATGGTGAGAACTACGAAATCCTTAATCTACAAATTAAGGATATCGAAATCAAAGCCACTCAGCTGCTATCTCTATAATGCCTCTAGCCGTTATAAAACTACACAAAAATCAGCATATTTACCCTTTTAGATTGAACAAGGGGGGTTAGAACATAAGTCATAAGCAACAATACCAGCTAATTTCTCTTCTAATGGAAAAGATTCTAACAGAAAAACTCAGGAAAGAATCCCAGCACCAAGGTAGACATAAGCAGGAATTAAAAGTTAAGATCAAACGCAGCTCGCGAAGCAATCTGATGAACTGGAAAACCGTAACTTTCTATAGAATGGAATTGCAGATGATTTCAAGTAAAAGTTACAGATCAAGGAAAATCTAGTTTAATAACTTTTCGCTGTAAGACTCGAATAATTGATCGAAGGAAGAACAATAAAAGAAAGAAAAGATTATTCGAATTAAATAGCAGACTTACGTTGAGACCTTAAACCCTAGATCAAAATGTTGGATGATATCGCAAACACGTTGGAAACTAGAAACAATTTAAGAATCCAAGTCCGGAAAAACAAGAGTTTGGGAATGAGGAACACAGTGAGGAGATCAATCAAGAGGAAGACTGTACGATGCTTCTAAACCCTCATAAGAGTTTAGGGCCTACTTGGTATCTGTTTTCTGTTCTTCATGAAAATAGATTATAAAACACGCTGTCAGTTTTTATTTTTAGGATCAATTTTCATTTATTTACCAAAAAATTAAAATATATATATTATAAAAAATGCAGGAAAATAAATAAAAAAATAAACAGAGACGGGATAGAAATTTCATGCGGTTCAAATATATCGTGGTTTAAATATATCTACTCCACGAGCGGCGGTCTTGTACAAGATATCTCTCTTCTCTTTATCTCTCATCTTCTTTCTATATGTCTATTTACTTCAAGCATACAAATGTGTGTGTTCCAAATGAGAAGAGGAAGGTGCCTTATATAGGGCAATAAAAATAGCTAAGCATTTATTGGGGTGAAAAATGAAAGGGTGGAAGATAGGTGACATTCATATTTTTTGTAACACTCCCCCTTTGATATTTCTCATATATTAACTCCTTTTATTAAAATCTTTAAGATGTCACATTCCGATGAGACGAACAAATTTCTTGAATGTTATAGTAGACAAAGTTTTGGTAAACAAATCTGCTAGATTATCACTTAATCGGATATGCTAAACATTTATATCACCATTCTTCTATAGTTCATGTGTATAGAAAAATTTTGGAGAGATATGATTTGTTATGTCACATTTTATGTATCTTTCTCTTAGTTGAGTTATACATGCAGTATTGTCTTTATATAAAACTGTTGAAATATTCTTGATTGATTGAAGACCATAATTTTCTTGGATATGAGAAATCATTGATCTGAACCACTTGCATTCTCTACTAACTTCATGGATAACTAATATTTCAAAATGATTAGAGGATGTTGCTTTAATCGTCTACTATACTGATTTCTAAAATATAATAGTTTTTTTGTAAAGAAATACAATCCAGTTTGAGATTTAGTATTGTGAGGATCAAATAGATATCCAACATCTACATATCTTACTAGTTGATATTTGGAATCAAATGAGTAGAATAAACTCAAATCAGATGTACCTCTCAACTAGCATTGAATGTGCTTAATTCCATTCCAATATCACCAAGTAAGAGTAGAGCTATATTTTGCTAGTAGATTTACAGCAAATGTAATGTCAGGCCTTGTACAATTGGTCATATACATTAGAAAGCCAATAACACTTAAATATGGTACTTCAGGACTAAGTAATACCCCCCTCATCATGAGTTCGAAATTGATCCTTCTTAACATCAAGTGATCGCACTATCATTGGAGATCCCAAATGATGAACTTTGTCCATATAAAATTGCTTTAATACTTTTTCGGTATATTTAAATTGATGAATAAGAATTCCATCATTTACATGTTCAATTTGTAGGCCAAAACAATATTTTGTTTTTCCTAAATATTTCATCTCAAATTTCATCATTAAATAATTAGCTGCTTTAGAGAGCTCTTCAAGAGTCCCAACTAAATTAAAATCATCAACATAAACAAAAATTATAGCAAATCTGGATTTTGATCTTTTAATAAAAACGCATGGACAAATGGATCATTTATGAATCATATTCTTTCATAAGGTATTCACTTAATCAATTGTACCATATGCGTCCACTTTGCTTTAATCCATATAAAGAATGTTGGAGTTTAATTGAATATAAATTTATGGGTTTTGCTTTAGGCAGTTTAAATCCTTAAGGGATCTTCATATAAATTTTAATATCCAATGATCCATATAGGTATGTTGTTACTACGTCCATAAGACGCATGCTCAGTCGTTCAGCGACTGCTAGCCCAATTAAGAATCAAAAAGTGATTCTATCCATTATGAGAGAATATGTCTCCTCATAATCAATTTCGAGTTTTTGCGAGAAACCTTGTGCCACAAGTCTTGTTTTATATATAGAGTAATTTCATTATTTTCATTTCGCTTGCACACAAATACCCATTTGTATCTAACGGATTGGATATCTTTCGATGTCTGGACTACAGGTCCAAAAACTTATCTTTTTTGATAGAGAGTTTAATTCTGATGTGATAGCCTATTTCCATTTTGGCCAATCATTTCTATATCGGCATTCATTAACAAATTTAAGTTCAGGATCCCATTACTTATGGTAATGTCAGTAGCTATTGTATATGCAAATGTGTTGCTGACAACAACTTTATTTCTATCACACATTTCTCCTGTGTAATGAATTGAGATCTCATTATTATTTCTAGGTATCTGTCCCTTTTCAAAGGATGTCTCTTCATGAGTTTTCTTTTCAGGAGATTCTTCTTCACAAGGTTCCTTTTCAGGAGGTTCCATAATAGGGATTTCATTTTCAAGAGAAACGAGTTTGTGAATGTCAAATGAATTGTCCACCTCTGTAACCTTTTCTGGAGTGTTTTTAGATTTCAGTTTTCACCTTCTAGGAGTTTTATCTTTTGCACTAACATGCCTTCCATGCTTAACTTGCAGTTTAGATTCATTAGCCGACTGTTATCCTTCAAGGACATCAATACGTTCTGGAATATTTGCAGCGGGTATATGAGATTTTAATATGACCTTGGTATTGCAAAAGAATCTGGTAACTGATTTGTAATCTCTTGCAAATGTATAATCTTATAAATTATAAGTTCACTTTGATTTGTGTGAGAATCTAAATGAGATAAACTCATGACATTCCATGTGATTTCATGTTGTGCTTCTGGCACTGGTTTTGCTCCCCCCAATATAGGGAATATTACTTCATCAAAATGACAATCTTGAAGTCTTGCGTTAAACAAATCACATGTTAAAGGTTCAAGATATCTAATAATAGAAGGGGAATCAAAACCAATATGGATACCAAGTGTACATTGAGAACCCATTTTAGTTCTTTGAGGAGGGGCAATAGGAACATATACTGCACAACCAAAAGTTCTTAAATAAGAAATATCAGGTTGTTGCTTAGGAACTAATTGCATGGGTGAAATATTTTTGTAAGCAGTTGGCCTTATACGAACTAAACATGCAACATGAAGAATAGCATGTCCCCAAACAGATAAAGGCAATCTGGTTCTCATAATCATAGGTCTAGCAGTGAGTTGAAGTCTCTCAATAAAAGATTCGGCTAAACCATTTTTTTGTATGGATAGAAGCAACGAGATGTTTAACATCTATTCCAACTGACATGTAATAGTTATCAAAAGTTTGGGATGTAAATTCACTAGCATTATCCAAACGAACTGATTTAATTGGATAATCGGGAAAATAAGCTCGTAATCTAATTAGTTGAGAAAAAAGTCTCGCAAATGCAATATTACGAGTAGAAAGTAAAGAAACTTGCGAGCTTCTAGTAGATGCATCAATTAAGACCATGAAATATCTAAATGATCCAGATGGTGGATGTATTGGTCCGCATATATCACCATAAATTCTCTATAAGAAATTAGGAGATTCAAGACTTACTTTTGAAACATATGGTTTGACAATTAATTTCCCTTAAGAGCAAGCAGTACACATGAAATCATTTGATAAAAAAATCTTCAGATTCTTTAGTGGACGACCATGTGAATTCTCAATAATTCTTTGCATTATTACATCTCTAGGATGTCCAAGACAATCATGCCAAAGTTGCGAAAATCTAGAAAAAAAATATTATTATTATATTAAATTAAATAAATAAATAATATTATAATACTATAAAACTTATTTATATATATATATATATATATATATATATAGATGAAAGTATATATGTAGATTGATATGTGTGGTGCTCTGACAAAGAATTGATTGTATGAGATAAGGAATTGAATTGCATGGGAGCTTCTAACAAGGAATTGAATTGCATGGGAGCTTCTAACAAGGAATTGAATTGCATGGGAGCTTCTAACAAGGAATTGAATTGCCAATTCAATTCCAATTTGCTTCATTCTCGTCTGCTACCACATGCATGCCTCCGCATGCTCCTCCTGCTCGCATTAAAGTTCTCCCACATGTATAACAAAAATACCCTCACCACAACGTAATGTTATTTTATCCTAGCCCCATTCCCCATGCATGCAACCCTCCGAACATAAATTTTTATTTAATACAAACTTATCTATCCTCGGCAAGCTGCATACATAATTACTAAAATACCTATCCCCAATTCCCTATAAATAGGATCACTTCCTAAAATAATTTGCATAAGAATTTCAAAGAGAAATTGAAGGAAAAAGCGAGGAAAAAGATTTAGTGGTGGACGGAGAATTTTTGGTACACTTAAATTATCACTCTTCCACTCTTTTCCAACTCTGTAATGCCCCCAAAAAATATTTCATAATAAACATAAAATAATATCATCATATGATACCTCTAATACCATAATGCAACATCCATGGACCCAGTGGGGTCTAGGATAATACCATCCCATAATCAATTTAAACAAACGAACAACGGATGCAAAATGCTCTTCTAATATCATACACACCAGAGTACTAGCCCTCAACCTTTGTATTAATATCTTCCAAAATATATTACAACCCAGAATGACCAAAAGCAACTAAATATAACAAAATAGGGTCCTACCAACACTCACTCTTAGCTAGCTCGTCTAGGTCCCGCCCTGGAGCTCCTAGACCCGGTTTCCTATAGGCTTTGAAAAGTTGATATGTTTATTGGGGTGAAACACTTCTCAGTAAGGTCTCACTCTAAAGCGAGAGTGGGATTTGGAAAATTTGGTAAATTGGTTATATTTTAGGGTATAATTATTTATTGGGAATTTATGACCCTAGGAAATATTAAAATAATATTTTATTTAGGGTTAATTTAATGGAATTAGGATTTTTGATTCAGGGCTCGGGTGAGCGCCGTAGGTATTTTTCGAGGTCTCTGTTAGCGTAGTTTAAGAAACCAGGTAAGGCAAAAAATATATATTAAATCAAAATTTTTATGAATTTAATGAAAAATGACTTGTGTTATATATATACGTTTATATGTTTCGGTTTGGGTTTAAAATGTCAACCCTTTAAATTGTGCTTTTTGAGCCTAGGATTGATTTATTAGATACTTATATGTAAAATTGAACTGATGAAGGTGAAATATTTTTTAGAATAATTATGCAAGAAATTAAAGGTATTTTTCTTGTATATGAATGTTAAATGTGGGTTGACTTATTTTCAGGCAATGTATGAATTTTACTATTAAATAGTGTGACATGAGTAAATAGGAATGTTGTGTGGAAATATGATATATGTATGAGATACATGATATTTAAGAAATGAACTGAATTTGAAAATGTTATATGAAATATGCTGCATGTGAGTGTTAATGCAACCATGTAAAGCAGTTGAAAAATGTTGAGTAAAACAGTTGAAAGATGTTGGATAAATGTATGACAGCTGAAAAATGTTGGATAAAACAACTGAAAGATGCTGGGTAAATATATGACAACTGAAAAATGTTTGGTAAAACAGTTGAAAGATGTTGGGTAAATGTATGACAACTGAAAAATATTGGGTAAAATAGTTGAAAGATGCTGGGTAAAACAACTGAAAGATGTTGGGTATGAAATGAAAATAGAAATGAATGAAATGGAAATAAAATGAGAAATATGAATAATGTAAAATGGGAAAGAGTCACATAAAGTAAAATGAAATGAAAAGTAAAAGATGAAAACATGAACAGTTGAGAGATGCAAAATAATGGCAAACAAAATAATGTATTATGGTATTAGCAGTATTTATGCTAATAGAACATGTTACGTTTGAGCGAGGCAAACTCTTCGCCCAAGAGCTTGCTGAGAAAGGTGAGTGCCTTGGTTGTATCAGGTGTAGCAGTATGCTGCATAACGTGCTAGGGCAGAGGGAAACTACTTGTATGGGCGGGTAAATTTCTCTATTCTTGGGAGCCTTCGCCAGTAAACTTTTGTATGAATTGTGTGAGTACGAGATCAATTTATCACTTGAGGGTTTACTGAGTAAGGTGAGTGCCCTGATATGCTTTAGTTATGACCTTTGGGTTGCCTAGGTATCAGAGCAGAGGGGTGCTACTTGTATGGACTAGGAATCATCCCTATCCTTAGATAATCTCGTGGGTAAAATGTCTTGCATGTGTTAAATTAGAATCAGAAAATGATTTCAGAGATTAAGTTAATGATTTTCAAATGATGAATGGTATGTTGTTATATAAACTCATGTTAGTCACACACTATTTTAATATATTGTTCCTTCCCTTACTGAGATGTGTCTGTCACGACCTGCTCATTTTTTCATATATATATTTTTTATAATAATATCATCATAAAATCAATACCACACATCTCACATTCCAGCTCAACAAGTCACAATCCACCTGGACCCGTGGGTACCAAGGATATATCAGAACATACAGCAGAAGCCTAAGCAGCAGAAAATGTACAATCATATACATACCATCATATCATACATCGCAATGTACCAAAGTTACTACAATCACTGTACTTCCATATATACATACCAAAAATGAATTCTAGGGATAATTCCCACAAAACCATACTATCCCTACCAAAAACTTACCCTTCGCAGAGGGTAAATAAACAACTCTAAATCAGCGGGGCTTTTCCCGCTCCTCTATCAGGGGCTCCTGAATAATTTGTAAGATTAAGGGGTGAGACACCTCTCAGTAAGGGAAATAAATTAATACCAATGTGTGGCAATATGAGTATACCGTGTTCTACATATACCATACATATCATACTCAGTTATGTTTATCAAATATGGGAAAACATATGTATATCAAAACATGGCAAAACATACTGCATTTTCATAAACATTTATCATCTCATATCATAATTATAATAACAGAAAAACAATCCCTAGTAGGTTAGCTGGCTGTTGTCATGTATTACCCTCACATGACTGGGTTGTGTGGCCCGAAGGCGGGACCTAACAATGGTTGACCGACCACTGCCAAGTCAATAGTCTAGTCTGTAGGTTCGATGGGTCTGCCAGACCTGGTCCGTACACTAGGGGAGATAACAGCACACTTCTTGAAAATAACCACATCGATCATCCAATCTCATACCACTCCGTACAGCGGCGTTAACACAAATATCATGATCACGAAGACCATGGATACATAGCAATGGTACCGTGCAAATGCTAGCCTAAACTAAGCCAACTAGGTTTTGATATCATATACATATACTAAAATCGTGATACATAGATATCTTATCATTCATTTTCACATCAATCATATCATTTGCATATATATATATATATATACGTGTATCATGAAAATCATTGGCCCATATGCCGGTATTACACATTTTATCATAGCTCGGCCTGTACGCCAGCAAATCACATAACACAGCCCGTATGCTGGCAAATCACATAGCTCAGCCCGTACGCCGGCAAATCACATAGCACAGTCCGTATGTTGGCAAATCACATAGCTCAACTCATACGCTGGCAAATCTCATCCACATAACACGGCCCGTACGCCGGCAATCATATCCACATGGCACTGCCCATATGCCGGCAAATCATATATATATATATATATATCTCGGCCCGTACGCCGGTTTTCCCATCATAAAAACCCATATCATCCACCTTCCCAGAAAACAGTATTTCACAACATTTTATACTCATGCCACACAAACGGATTTTCACATATTCAATCATATGATCATTTTCACTGTATTTTGCAAATATAAAACATATATATATATATATATAAATATATATACATTTTCCGAAAATAAGATGCTAAGTATATATACATACATTTTCTTAAAGCAAACTAGCTTAGTTTATCCCCTTACCTGCTTCCTGCAAAGCCCCTAAGAAAATCTTCCCCGCACCTGCAGGGTTCCCAACTCAACACCTTGAAAATAGAAATTTCCAATATTAAAGTTCAGTATTTCTAAGCATATAATACTTTCCCCAATTGTCAAAACCCCAAATATTGAGTAGAAAGTTTTTACCCAAAAGTATTCAAGTTTAACACCTGAGGGATTCCCTGACCAATACCCTGAAACTGAAAACTCTCAGTATTAAACTTCAGTATTTTCATGCGCACAACATTTCTTATAACTAGCGCAAGACCAAATATGGCTTAAAAAACCTACCTCAACTTTGGGATGATTTCCAACTAGCTTTCTTCCACGATCCGCTCTAACAGATTTGGAGAGAACTCCGCCAAGAGTGTCATGGTGACTTCGGATTGTCGATCCGGCGAAGATCTTGTAAGAACCCAGAAAATATAAAGGGATTTCTACAGATTTCGTCGACGAAGCCAGTTTTCGTCGACGAAGGCAGTAGACTTTTCGTCGACGAAATTCAGAGGTTCGTCGACGAAGAGAAGCCAAGAGTTCTGAAAAATTCTAAATATCAGACTTTGTCGATGAGGTTGCCAACATCCGAGACGAAATTCTTGATTTTTCGTCAACGAAGGTACTTTTTCGTTGACGAAAACAGGGTAGGTCAAAGGCTTAAAAAGGGGATCTTTGGGTTTTCTTCTTCACTAAGCTTCTCTCTCTCTCTCTCTCTCTAAACTCTCTCTACTCTCTCTCTCTAGATTTCCTCGCCGGTCGTTGATAGAATCGGAAATATGAGGGTACCACGAGGATCGTGGAGGGATTCTCTACAACTTCTATGGATCAGAATCTCGGTTCGAGCAATTTCGGGTTTCAAGCCAAAATCGAGGTAAGGCTCGGTTTTCATTTCTGATTCGGTATATGTGTAGTAGTATGGATCGTAAGCATGTTTAGTATTGTGGTTTGTAGATTTCGGAGTCTCGATTTCATAGTTTTGAGGGTCGTAGAGTTCGTGGTTTGGTTTCGGGTTGAGGTAAGGGGATTCTGTTTATATCAGTTCATTTTCGAAATCAGGATCGGTAGGCCTGTAGGCTACGATCGTATGTATGTTTTGACACTTATTTGGGGAAATCTATAGGGTGAAAATAAGGGATTTTAGGGTTATAGTTTTTGGGAAAAATTGGGGATTTCGGGTATCATCTTTTATTTGATTGGAAAACCGTTTATGTTACTTAAACTGTATTATTAAGGTGACTGTAAGCCATATTTGCATAAACTGTATACTTGAAATTGTAAACGATATGATTTGCCATAAACCAAATAAGTGTGGTATGTGTGTATGTTTGTATGTTGTTCCAAATATTTGTGAAAAACAGTTATGTGGCGGCTTATTACCGTACGCTGAAATGTATAGGGACGTGAGTTCCAAAGTGATTCCAGGTTTTGTGAAAAACGGCTAGGGGCTGCTAACTATCGTACGCCGTAACGGCTAGGGGTGGCTAACTACCGTACGCCATAACAGCTAGGGGCGGCTAACTACCGTACGCTGTAACAGCTAGGGGCGGCTAACTACCGTACGCTGTGCCCTATAACGGCTAACTACCGTGGGCAAGAGTGGTCAGCTCTATATTTGGGGTGCAAAATATCACCAGTATGATTCGGTTGGTCACCGAATGTAACAACGGACCACAGTAGGCCTAGGTTGACGCAACGTAGTTTGCACATGGTAAAGTAATTGGGGTTAGACCAGATGACCTTGTGTAGTTGCATGTGTAGCAATGGATTCACTGTTGGGCCTGAGTCGGAAACCTTCGTAGTTTAATGTGTTGGAACGTAACGGCTGTGAGACTAGGTGACTTGTGCAGTTGTGAGTAGTGTGACGACACTGACTATATGTATGTATATATGTATTTGAGTATCGTATGAACTAGAATGGTTTTGTGGAAATACTGGAATTGTATGGAATTGTATGGGAATGTATGGAACTTGTTTTGAAACTATACGTATGTGTTTCAAACTGTATCGTATGTATGTGTTATAAAGTATAAAAATGACACTGGTATGCCACACACTGATATAGCCTGTTTTCTCCCTTACTGAGAGGTGTCTCACCTCGAATATATACAAATATTTTTCAGGTCCTTCGGGTAGCCGAAACTAGCATCCTAGCATCCGGAAGTGGGGGGTGTGTTTAGCTATCGTTAGTACTTGATAGGTACGAATTTATAACCGGGTTGTCCTGATGGATTTTTGTAGACACCCGTGGTATGTATAGTATTTGTAGGTATGTTTAACCCTGTATGGTATAGATTCTGGTATGGTACAGTTTGATGTAAAGAAAGACCGTATTCCGCTGCGTATTTTGATGAGTATGGACATGTGTATGTATGTATATAGGGCATCCATTCACCCCACGGGGTCGGACCCTCTTTGTATGTGTTATCATTTAATGTTTTAATTGATACAGAGATAGGTTAGGTTACTTAAATTCACTCCTGGGTCCCATTTCAGGGTTCGGGGAATGACAGCTTGGTATTAGAGCTAACCAGGTTATTAGGTCTTGTGGACTTGGTTAGGAGAATTGATGTGTACATACCAGAGTATAGGAAGTGGATACGACAGACTTGGACCTGACAGGAAGTAGTTAACATGATTAGTGTAGATCATTGTGTTAACTGTATGTGTTGTAGGGATTCTAACCGAATCCTATTCTATTTTCCGCATGGAGCCCAAGGATAATAACTTGGAAAGTGGCTCCGAGGAGACGGCAAGTGATGAGTCTCCTTCTATGTCTCGTAGTATGGCGAGACAGGTGATCCGGGAAATTGGACGGAGTGTCAGGAGATGCGAGAGCTCTCCTACTGATGCGGGGTGTACCATCGAGAGGTTCATACGTATGCACCCTCCGACATTTACAGGAGGATCAGATCCGATTGTGGCGGAAGATTGGATTGAGAAGACCGAGAGGATTTTGGGAGTCCTCCACTGCACTGAGAAGTAGAAGGCCTTGTACGCTACCTTCCAGCTGGCTGGGGAGGCAGGGCAATGGTGGACAGCGGTGAGTCTGCTTGAGAGGCAGAGAGCTAGTTCATCTAATATGCGTGGGGCCGCTTCAAGGAGGTATTCTTCGAGAGATACTTTTCGATCTCCACTCGGGATGCGAAGGCTGATGAGTTTTCAGGCCTAACGTAGGGGACTTTGTCGGTGCAGAGATATGCTTCCAGATACATTGAGTTATCTCAATTTGCACCATACTTAGTTCCGAATGAGCACGAGAAGGCTCGGAGGTTCGAGAAAGGTCTGAGGAAAGACATCCGCCGTCTTGTGGGGATGCTGCAGATCCATGATTTTTCTATTCTGGTGGATAAAGCCACCATAGTTGAGACCGACCTTCAAGGAGATGAGGTTGTATAGGTATAGGGGAAGAGGCCAGTATCTTCTGGTCCTCAGAGTGGTCCTCGGTAAGGACCGTGGAAGAAAAAGAAGAGCTGCAGTTTTAGGTGTCGGCAGAACACCAAGCGGCAGAGTTCTCAGGGGGATCCATCCTCCGCACCGTGTGAGAAGTACCATAAATGGCACGAAGGCGAGTGTCAACCATTCAGTGGTGTTTGCTTCAACTGTGGCCAGTTGGGCCACATGGCGAATTATTGTCTGGAACAGAGAAAAATTATGCCTGCACCGAGTCAAAACCGTGGGAGTAATTAGGTGTCTCGGGGAAATTTTCAGGCAACCATAGCTCCGACAACGGCTCCGGCGAGAGTATATTCGCTTACCCCAGCAGATGCAGAACACGCTGGGAACGTGGTGACAGGTACCATGTTATTGCTTTTGAATAAAGCTGTTGTTTTATTTGATTCAGGGGCAACCCATTCGTTCATATCTGCTAGTTTTGTGAAATTGTGCGAGGCAGAAACTTGTGTGATGAATGAGATGATGTCTGTAATTACACCAACTGGGAGTGTATCGGTTTGTAGAAAGATGTTAGAAAACTGCCCAGTTGTGATTCAGGAGAGACTGTTACCAGCAAACCTTGTGGTATACGACATGTCAGGTTTTGACGTCATACTGGGAATGGATTGGTTGTTCTCCAGCTATGCAGTAATTGACTATTGAAAGAGGGTAGTAGTGTTCAAACCTCCTAGGAAGCAGGAATTTGAGTTCGCTGGATCGTGTGTGTGTTCTACGCCACAGATTCTATCAGCTTTACAGGTGAGGAGGTTACTCTTGGATGGTTGTCAGGGGTACCTAGCTTGTGTGAAGGAACCGCTGCGGGATGAGTTAAGACTCGAGGACATTCGGGTGGTCAACGAGTTTCTGGATGTTTTTCCAGAAAACTTAACCAGTTTACCTCTGGATCGTGAGGTGGAGTTTGCGATTGAGTTGCTGCCTCGCAATGCACCAATCTCTAAAGTACCGTACCGGATGGCTCCAACAGAACTTTGGGAGTTAAAGGAGCAGTTGCAGGAATTATTGGACAGGGGATTCATTCGACCTAGTGTTTCTCCCTGGGGAGCTCCAGTATTATTTGTGAAGAAGAAGGACGGGTCGATGCGTATGTGCATTAATTACCGTGAGATCAACAAAGTGACGGTGAAGAACCGCTACCCTTTGCCTCGTAGATGATTTATTTGATCAGCTATAGGGAACACAGGTCTTTTCAAAGATCAACTTGCGGTTAGGATATCATCAGGTGAGGGTTAGAGTGGGGGATGTAGCGAAGACTGCTTTTCGAACCAGATACGGCCACGATGAATTCTTGGTTATGCCATTCGGGTTGACCAATGCGCCGGCAGTGTTCATGGATCTAATGAATAGGATTTTCCATGAGTACCTAGATCGATTCGTAGTGGTATTCATTGATGACATTCTGGTATATTCGAAGAGTTCGGAAGAGCATGAGTACCATTTGAGGTTAGTGTTACAGAGGTTGCGAGAGAAGAAGCTATACGCTAAGCTGAAGAAGTGTGAGTTTTGGCTAAATCAGGTCGCGTTCTTAGGCCATGTGTTGTCTGAGGGCGGTATCTTTGTTGATCCTAGCAAGATTGAACCTGTGGTCGACTGGGCTAGACCAAAGAGTGTGTAGGAGGTTCGGAGTTTTCTCGGACTAGCGGGTTACTATCGTCGGTTTGTGGAGGGATTTTCTAAATTGTCTGGACCTTTGACACGGTTGACTGAGAAGGGGGTGAGGTATGACTGGACTAGTGATTGCGAGTAGTGTTTTCTCGAGTTGAAGCACCGGTTGGTTACTGCTCCAGTCTTGACCATTCCTTCGGGGGATGGGGCCTTTGTGATTTATAGTGATGCATCTCTGAAAGGTTTGAGATGTGTGCTTATGCAACAGGGTAAAGTGGTAACTTATGCTTCTCGGCAACTTAAGGAGTATGAGAAGAATTACCCTATGCATGACTTAGAGTTAGCTGATGTTGCCTTAAAGATCTAGTGACACTACCTGTATGGTGTATAGTGTGAGATCTTCACTGATCATAAGAGCCTCAGGTATTTCTTCACGCAGAAAGAGCTGAATATGAGGCAGAGGCGGTGGCTAGAATTGATTAAGGACTACGATTGTACGATCAGCTATCACCCAGGAAAAGCTCATGTGGTAGCAGATGCGTTGAGTCGGAAGTCAGAATATGCAGCAGTATCTACAGTTGTAGCTCAGCATCATATCAGACGAGATTTGGAAAGCCTTAGCGTAGAGTTGATGTCTGGTGATCATTAGGCTTTTATTGCCAGCTTGGTAATCTAACCGACTTTGTTTGAGCGTATTAAAGCTGCACAGGCTAGTGATGCAGAGTTAGCAGAGATTGAGGGGAAAGTACGGCAGGGTTTGGCTACGAATTTTAACATCTCTGACAGAGGTGTGTTGAATTTTGGGACCAGGTTGTGTGTTCCAAATGATGAGGAGATCAGAAGGACGATTTTGGAGGAAGCGTATCGTTCTCTGTATATGGTACATCCGGGTAGTACGAAGATGTATCGGGATTTGCGCAAGTCCTTCTAGTGGAGTGGTATGAAGAGGGATATTGCCTAGTTTGTGGAGTAGTGTCTGACGTGTCAGCAGGTGAAAGCTAAACATCAGAGGCCAGCAGGGCCGTTGCAGCCTTTGCCTATTCCGGTATGGAAATGGGAACATATTTCCATGGACTTTGTTACCGGATTACCGACAGCGCTTCACTGGCAGAATGCTATTTGGGTAGTTGTGGACAAGTTGACAAAATCTGCTCACTTCATACCGATGAAGGTTAACAACTCTTTGAGTAGGCTAGCAGAGTTGTATGTGCATAATATTGTGAGAATGCACGGAGTTCCGGTGTCCATTGTTTCAGATCAGGATGCGAGGTTTACTTCTCGATTTTAGAAGAGCTTGCACGAGGCATTAGGGACGAAACTTACTTTCAGTACAGCATTCCACCCCCAGACTAATGGACAGTCGAAGAGGATGATACAGATCTTGGAGGATATGTTACGGGTTTGTGTATTCGACTTCGGTGGTAGTTGGATTCAGTTTCTGCCACTAGTGGAGTTTGCCTATACAGCTTCTAGGCTAGTATAGGAATGACACCGTTTGAGGCTTTGTATGGTCGAAGGTGTCGGTCTCCTTTGTATTGGGATGAGGTAGGTGAACGTCAGGTTTTAGGACCTGAACTTGTGCAACAGGCGTCTGAGAAGGTGGGTTTGATCCGGGAGAGGATTAGATCAGCTCAAAGTCGGCAGAAGAGTTACATGGATGTTCGTTGCCGTGAGTTAGAGTTTGAAGTGGGAGGTAAGGTATTTCTTCGAATCGCTCCTATAAAGAGAGTGATGAGATTCGACAGGAAGGGCAAGTTGAGCCCGAGGTATATCAGACCATTCGAGGTACTTGAGCGAGTGGGTCTGGTAGCCTATAGAGTAGCATTACCTCCAGCACTTTCGAGGGGACACGATGTGTTTCACGTATCTATGCTGAGAAGGTACGTGTTGGATCCGTATCATGTTATCAGTTACGATGAGTTGGAAATTGGGGATACTTTAGCGTATAAGGAGATACCTATTCAGGTTCTGGACCGTAAAGTTCAGAAGCTCCGTACCAAAGAGATACCATTAGTGAAGGTATTGTGGCGAAACCACGAGGTAGAGGAGGCTTCTTGGGAACTAGAAACGGAGATAAGTCGGAAGTATCCACAGCTGTTTGAGTAGTATTTTGATAGCAGGGTAGTATGAGTATGTATGTATGTAATCCTCTGTTATCGTATTGTATTTAGTGGTTAGTCTCAGGGAGAGTCCTGTAGTATTGTGAGCTCCTGAGACCGTGTATGTATGTGAACATGGTATTTTCCTCCTCCATAAGTGAGGGAATGTATGTATGTATCGTAACGGGGTTGCGTATAAATGGCTGCCGTATTCGTAGAGTATGTATGTATCATAACAGCTAGGTATCATGGCCGTCGTATTCTCTAGAGTGTGTATGTACGTATTGTAACGGGGCTGCGTATAAATGGCCGCCGTGTCCTGTAGAGAATGTATGTATGGATGGTGACTGCTTGGTATCAGTATGTATGTGGAGTAGTGTCAGCTTGGTACGTATGTGTTTGTCATGACAGTTTGGTTTCGCTTTAGAGTGAGTATGTATGTAGTAGTATGAATGTGTTGTAATGAGAGATTTCAAATTTCGAGGACGAAATTTTTGTAAGGAGGGGAGATTGTAAGAACCTGAAAAATATAAAGGGATTTCTGCAGATTTCGTCGATGAAGCCAGACTTCGTCGACGAAGGCAGTAGACTTTTCATCGACGAAATTCAGAGGTTCATCGACGAAGAGAAGCCGAGAGGTCTGGAAAATTCTAAATATCAGACTTCGTCGACGAGGCTGCCGACATCCGCGATGAAATTCTTGATTTTTTGTCGACGAGGGTACTTTTTATCGACGAAAACTGGGTGGGTTAAAGGCTTAAAAAGGGGATGGTTTTCTTCTTCACTAAGCTTCTCTCTCTCTCTCTCTCTCTCTCTCTCTCTCTCTCTCTCTCTCTAAACTCTCTCTACTCTCTCTCTCTAGATTTCCTCGCCAGTCGTTGATAGAATCGAAAATTTGAGGGTACCACGAGGATCGTGGAGGGATTCTCTACAACTTCTGTGGATCAGAATCTCGGTTCGAGCAATTTCGGATTTCAGACCAAAATCGAGGTAAGGCTCGGTTTTCATTTCTGATTCGGTATATGTGTAGTAATATGGATCGTAAGCATGTTTAGTATTGTGGTTTGTAGATTTCGGAGTCTCGATTTGTAGTTTTGAGGGTCGTAGAGTTCGTGGTTTGGTTTCGGGTTGAGGTAAGGGGATTCTGTTTATATAAGTTCATTTTCGAAATCAGGATCAGTAGGCCTGTAGGCTACGATCGTATGTATGTTTTGACTACTTATTTGGGGAAATCTATAGGGTGAAAATACGGGATTTTTGGGTTATAGTTTTTGGAAAAAATTGGGGATTTCGGGTATCATCTTTTATTTGATTGGAAAATCGTTTATGTTACTTAAACTGTATTATTGAGGTGACCGTAATCCATATTTGCATAAACTGTATACTTGAAATTGTAAATGATATGATTTGCCATAAACCAAATAAGTGTGGTACGTGTGTATGTTTATATGTTGTTCTAGATATTTGTGAAAAATAGTTATGTGGCGGCTTATTACCGTATGCTGAAATGTATAGGGACGTGAGTTCCAAAGTAATTCCAAGTTTTGGGAAAAACGGCTAGGGACGGCTAACTACCGTACGCCGTAACGGCTAACTACCGTACACCGTAACGGCTAACTACCGTACACCGTAATGGCTAGGGGCGTCTAACTACCGTACACCGTAACAGTTAGGGGCGGCTAACTACCGTACGTTGTAACAGCCAGGGGCAGCTAACTACCGTACACTGTACCCTATAACGGCTAACTACCGTGGGCAAGAGTGGCCGGCTCTATATCCGGGGTGCGAAATATCACCAATATGATTCGGTTGGTCACCGAATGTAGCAACGGACCACAGTGGGCCTAGGTTGATGCAACGTAGTTTGCACATGGTAAAGTAATCGGGGTTAGACTAGGTGACCTTGTGTAGTTGCATGTGTAGCAATGGATTCACTATTGGGCCTGAGTCGGAAACCTTCGTAGTTTAATGTGTTGGAACGTAACCGCTGTGAGACTAGGTGACTTGTGCAGTTGTGAGTAGTGTGACGACACTGACCATATGTATGTATGTATGTATTTGAGTATTGTATGAACTGGAATGGTTTTGTGGAAATACTGGAACAGTATGGAATTGTATGGGAATGTATGGAACTTGTTTTGAAACTGTACGTATGTGTTTCAAACTGTATCGTATGTATGCGTTATGAAGTATAAAAATGACACTGGTATGCCACACGTTGATATAACCTTTTTCTCCCTTATTGAGAGGTGTCTCACCCCGAATATATACAAATGTTTTTTAGGTCTTCCGGGTAGCTGAAACTAACATCCTAGCATCCGAAAGCGGGGGGTGTGTTTAGCTACTGTTATTACCTGATAGGTACGAATTTTGTAACTGGGTTGTCTTGATGGATTTTGTAGACACCCGTGGTATGTATAGTATTTGTAGGTATGTTTAACCTTGTATGGTATAGATTCTGGTATGGTACAGTTTGATGTAAAGAAAGACCGTATTCCGCTGCGTATTTTGATGAGTATGGACATGTGTATGTATGTATATAGGGCATCTGTTCACCCCACGGGGTCGGACCCTCTTTGTATGTGGTATCATTTAATGTTTTAATTGATACAGAGACAGGTTAGGTTACTTAAATTCACCTCTGGGTCCTATTTTAGGGTTCGGGGCGTGACAGATCTTGCCCAAAATCGATGAAAGAAAAAGGGAAAATCGAAGGGGAGAGAGAAAGAAAAGAGATGGCTTCCTTAATAAGATAAAAATTCGGATTTTCATATTTATAAGCAGGGGATTTCGTCGACGAGCCCGTCCTTCGTCGATGAGTCCTTCACACATTAAGTCGACGAAATTCAGTCGGCTCCAAAAACCCCTCTTGGTATTTTCTCGTTAATGAAGCCCTGTGTTCGTCAACGAAATCTTTAAAACCTTCGTCGACGAATCCCCTATATTCGTCGATGAAGCCCTACTGACCCCCTTTCCTTTAGTCCTTCCAAAGTTCAATGTCGACGGCCTACTTCTATTTCCGGTTTCCATATCCCTTTTCTTTTATTAATTAACTACCATTTTATTCGGGTCGTTACAGTGTCTCACTCGAATATAAATGTATTTTTTTTCAGGACCTCCTTGAGATCGAGCTTAGAGAGCTCGAAGTTTTATAGCATTTTTGGAAGATATAAGAAAAAAAAGGGTATAAACATTTTAATGATGTTTTTGGGAATGCAAATATTTTATGTTTTATGTTTTAAATCTTCTAGATATTATGAATGGTTGTGAAACATACTGGTATTGTGAATACTAAATATTTTTGGGAGATATGTGTATATATGAGAATACAGGTGGATGCATGGTTTATTATGGTGTGTAGATAGATTTAGAAAACTCTGGTATTATATTTGTTGGAAGATTATAATTATGTTTTCCGCTGCATACATGATATTAGAATGTAGATTATCAGGTAAATGAATGGATTAGTAGCACTCCGGGCCCACGTAGAGGGTCGGGGCGTTACAAATGGTATTAGAGCAATGTCCAGTTGGAAGTGTGATTAATTTCACATTGCCTGGATATGGAAATGTTAGAGTATTAGGTTAGGAATGATTTATACTAGAGTATAGGATTGAGTTTCGATAAGTGTAGGAATGGGTATATTAAGATATCGTTAGGAATTCTGAGTTGTGTTTCGTAAGTTTGGGGGGCAGAAATCCATTGATAGTCTTCTGTGCTTTTCTAAAGAAGTATCTAGCTTTAGAAAATTATGGTAAATCCATCAATGATGATGTTTCCGAATAGAGAAATAAGAACTTGGAATTTGAACTCAAAGGTTAGGTTGATTGATTTGTAAAGGAAAATCTTTGAAAGAGATAATTTAAGTGATGTGATTTAATGGTTTATGATCAAGTTGGGTGTTTGATATTTAAATTGGAGTATATGGAAATGTGTCGTATGAGGTTGACTGGTTGATTTCAGAGGTTATGGTATAGGAGGAAACTAGCAAGTAACTCTAGGTGGAGGTGGATCAGCACGAGTGTACTCGTTGATCCCGACTGAGGTAGATATTGCCAAGAGGGCAGCTATAGGTTTATGATTAAGATAATAATGATTTAATTTGACTATGGATGATTGATTAGTAAAGAAATTTCGAGGACGAAATTTTTTAAAATGAGGGAAGAATGTAATAACCTAAAAAAAAAAATTTAAATTAATTAATTAAAAAAATTAAAAATAAGAGTAATTATTGATTAGTTAATTAATTAAACATTATTAAATCAATTAATTAAATAAAAAAATAAAAGGAATAAAAAAAATTAATTAAATTAAAATTGTTTATCATAAATCAATTAAATAATTAAGTATTGTTAAATTTGATTAATTGAATAAATAATATGATATATATATATATATATAATATTATATTTATCATATGATAAGTAAGTAAGTAAAAAAAAAAAAAGAAAAAAAAGGAGAAAAGAAGGAAGCTTGTCTTCCTGCAATGAATCACAGAGAGAGAGAGTCTCTCAGACCGTCTCGCTCACTCCTCTGTCTCCTCTCTCTCTCACCTCATTTCTCGACGGATATTCGACCAATTGGGAAACGGAAGGTATCGTTCGGTTCCTAATTCTGCCACCGACATTTCTACTAGAGCGGATTTGTCGTGAGAGCGGGGTAAGCATCATTCCTAAAGTAAGACAATTTTTTTCCTAATTTCTTAATTTCTTGTTAAATCTGCTGTTAAATCGATGATCAGGCACCATCACGGGGTCCTAGTCGTGATCGTCGTCATTTTGACATAAGTAAAGTTTCAATTGGGATTTTCTAGGCCCCACTCCAAAGCGAGAGTGGGATTTAGAAAATTTGGTAAATTAGTTATATTTGAGGGTATAATTATTTATTAGGAATTTATGGTCTTAGGAAATATTAAAATAATATTTTATTTAGTGTGAATTTAATGAAATTATGATCTTTTATTTAGGGCTCGGGTGAGCGCCGCAGGTATTTTTCAAGGTCCCTGTTGGCGTAGTTTGAGAAACCAGGCAAGGGGAAAAATATATCTTAAATTAGAATTTTTATGAATTTAATGAAAAATGAATTGTGTTATATATATGTTTATATATTTCAGTTTGGGTTTAAAATGTCAACTCTTTAAATTGTGCTTTCTGAGCCTAGAATTAGATACTTATATGTGAAATTGAACTGATGAAAGTGAAATATTTTTCAGAATAATTATGCAAGAAATTAAAAGTATTTTTCTAGTATATGAATGTTAAATGTGGGTTGACTTATTTTCAGGCAATGTATGAATTTTCCTATTAAATAGTGTGGCATGAGTAAATAGGAATGCTGTGTGGAAATATGATATATGTATGAGATACATGATATTTAGGAAATGAACTGAGTATGAAAATGTTATATGAAATATGCTGCATGTGAGTGTTAATGCAATAATATAAAGCAGCTGAAAAATGCTGGGTAAAACAGCTGAAAGATGTTGGGTAAATGTATGATAGCTAAAAAATGTTGGGTAAAACAGTTGAAAGATGCTGGGTAAAACAACTGAAAGATGCTGGGTATGAAATGAAATGAAAAGAAAATGGAAATGAATGAAATGAGAAATGTGAACAATGTAAAATGGGAAAGAGCCACGTAAAGTGAAATGAAATGAAAAGTAAAAGATGAAAACATGAACAGTTGAGAGATGCAGAATAAAGACAAACAAAATAATGTATTATGGTATTAGCAGTATTTATGCTAATAGAACATGTTACGTTTGAGTTAGGCAAACTCTTCACCTGAGGGCTTGCTGAGAAAGACGAGTGTCCTGGTTGTATCAGGTGTAGCAGTAGGCTGCATAATGTGTTAGGGCAGAAGAAAACTACTTGTATGAGCGGGTAGATTTCCCTATTCTTGGGAGCTTTCGCCGATAAACTTTTGTATGAACTGTGTGAGTACGAGATCAATTTATCACTTGAGGACTTACTGAGTAAGGTGAATGCCCTGGTATGCTTTAACTGTGACATTTGGGTTGTCAAGGTATCAGAGCAAAGGGGTGCTACTTGTATGGGCGGGTAATCACCCTTATCCTTAGGGAATCTCGTGGGTAAAATGTCTTGCATGTGTTTGATTAGGATCAAAAAATGATTTCAGAGATTAAGTTAATGATTTTCAAATGATGAATAGTATGTTGTTATATAAACTCATGTTAGTCACACACTGTTTTAATATATTGTGTCTTCCCTTACTGATATGTGTCTCACTCAAATATAAATGTATTTTTTTTTAGGACCTCCTTGAGATCGAGCTTAGAGAGCTCGAGGTTTTATAGCATTTTTGGGAGATATAAGAAAAAAAAAAAAAGGTATAAACATTTTAATAATGTTTTTGGGAATGCAAATATTTTATGTTTTATGTTTTAAGTCTTCTAAATATTATGAATGGTTGTGAAATATACTGGTATTATGAATACTGAATATTTTTGGGAGATATATGTATATATAGGAATATAGGTGGATGCATGATTTATTATGGTGTGTAGATAGATTTAGAAAATTATTGTATTATATTTGTTGGAAGATTATAATTATGTTTTCCACTGCATACATGATATTAGAATGTAGATTATCAGGTAAATGAATAGATTAGTAGCACTCTGGGCCCACGTAGAGGGTCGGGGTGTTACACTGACCGTTAACGGTTTTTACCTGCCACACTAAACCGTCGACGATTTGGCCCAAAATCCCTCTCCTATCCTTTTCTTATATATATATACTTAACCATTTCAAGGGCCAAACCTCTAACCCACAAAATTCTGACCTATCCAACCAACCTACGTCTCAAATTCCGGTCTCTATGCACAGAAACAAAAATTGTCAATGGTTTGTCGAAATTTTCCTGAAACCGTCATCGCAGGAAAATCACAGAAGACCGTCAATGGATTCTTGCTTCTAGGCTTCGAAACCAAAACCCAAGATTCTATCTTAACTTCCAATAATGACTTGCTAAACTCCAAATCTACTCATTTTCACCCTCCTCAAGATCCATTCTAGAACTCTAGTATTGCAATCCGCTGAAGTCTGCAGAACCTAGCAACCTAGGCTCTGATAACACATTGTAACAACCCGAGAATTCTACTATATATAATTTTTTTCCAACATATAAAATTCTGATACCAATTGTAATATCCCAGACCTGAAGTGGTACTAGGCTGATCTGTTCATCACATATATCTAACCATGCAACGGAATCATATACATAATATTCCAGATACAATACTAGAGTTCTAAGATCACCATAATTACACACATGTCTCCTCAAAATGTTATACAACCCATAATAAGTCAAAACATAACTATATACATGAATCTCACTAGTACTTACTTCAAAACTAAACACTATTTAGACTCGCCCCGAAACCTTCTAAGCTTGATTTCTGGTATTCCCTGAAATGTTAAAATATCATTGGGGTAAGACACCTCTCATTAAGTGGGAATAAATTATTATCAGTGTGTGGCAAATGAGTTCTTAGTATGAGTAATATATATATATATATATATATATATATATATATATAACTATTAATTTAGTTGTAAAGAAATCACATTTAAACTGTAACTCCCACCTATAATTGAAAATATATTTATCTTCTACTCAAACATACTTTAACTTAATAAATAAACTTGTTTTCATAAATCTGCATAAATATATTCTTAGTATAATTTCTTTTCTTTCTTTCCCTAATGGTACTGACATACTATCATGAATTAACCCTGCATGGCCAGGTTGTGCGGCTTGAGGGTTGGATTTAACCATGACAGGCCTACCAAGTTAAGTCAAACATAACATAACTACGCACGATTGCCCACCCAACCTGGTCCACCCGTCCTACTCACGGCAACACTTCTGGGGTCCGTACATAGTGGGTTTCCTACTTGCCACAACACTTCGGGGCTAATCGGCCTCAACCGTAACATGACCACGCACGATTGCCCACCCCAATTGGTCTGCCCATCCTACTCGCCACAACACTTCTTGGGTCGGTACACAGTGAGTTTCCTACTCACTACAACACTTCAGGGCTAATCAGCTTTTGACCCAACACTTTCTGAATACTGTTGTTGCACTGTCGGCTAAATACCCAACCTAATCTGCCCATCCTACTCGCCGTAACACTTCTCAAGTCGGCACATAGGGGGTTACACTATCTGATCTGGCTAGCTGGCAACGGTACTGTGCTCTGAATCTGAATCATACTAGTACATCGGGTTCTGATAACATATGTTCATAACTAATAAATCTATGTCTTGATCTCATTTTTATAATTCTTTATAAAATCTGTCTTATCATATTTCTTACTCGGCATAAAACCGGCTAAACTGCTATATCATACTGATCTTGACATATAGCCGGCTAAACTGTTATAATATATTTATGTCAGAAATTGTTATATCATATATCTGTCTGAAACTGTTATATCATATATTTGTCTGAAATCGTTATATCATATATCCGTTCGAACATATCTTATAATAATTCTGTATAAAATCATACTTGTTTTGTATCATCATAAAATATTCTACATGCTGATTTATACTGTAAAATAACCCTACTTATGCCACACAAATTCTGAGTAGTAATTCATAATATAATAACTATTTGGGAAAAATATACCTGATTTTCCAAAATATGCATATAATAATTCATATTTACTATTTCCATATGCCTGAATATTTAGGAAGATCATATTCATCATTTCAATAATTATATCCTTCAATTTAATTAAGTAAATTTTCTAAAAATTGCTAACATAATTTATTCCCCTTACCTGATTCCTGAAGAAAAGTCTATAGGGATCTTAAACCGTGCCTACGATGTATGCACGAAACCCCGTATCCATAATTCCTATTTTAATCAACTCATTCCCTAGGATAAAAACCATTTTAACATTCCCTAGGTCCACACATTCCAAATAACTAATTAAACTTTTAAAAACATCATCCTTACCCTAGTTTTGGAGTGATGCCTGGAATCCTCAACCAGCTAATCCACCCAAATTAAACTACAGAGAACGTCGCCAAGTTCCATAAACGACTTTCCTCCTTCAATTCAAGCTAGAAATCGAAGAGAGAGAGAGAGAGAGAGAGAGAGAGAGAGAGAGAGAGAGAGAGAGAGAGAGAGAGAGAGGGAAAGGATCTAATTTTTACCATTAAAATGAGCTTAAGGGCTATTTATAGGTGCTTGTACTCGGACGAAACCGTTGATGGTTTGTAGTGATCCTAAAAAAATATATTATTAAAAAAAAATTAAATTAAATTAAAATTAAAATCTAAATTAAATAAATAAATTATTATTAATTAAATATTATAATATAATAATAATAATATAATATTATAATGATATATATATATATATATATATATATATATAATATCTTGAAGAATTTGAGATCCTTTAGGAAGAAGAAAGCTCCAGAGGAGCTGCGCGTTTAGCTCCTCATCTCCTCTCTCCCACTCTCCTCCACCTCGTCTCCAATATTCGGCCGATCGGAAATCCTAAAATATCGTTGGGCTCTGCTCGCCGCCACCGACATTTCTACTGGAGCGGATCTATCGTGGGAGTGACGTGGGTATATCTCCTGGGGTAGTGTTAAATCTCAAACTTACCTCAATTTCTCTTAAACTATAAGCCCCATTAACGAACGGAAATTGTTAGGAGACTCGTGGGGAGATTCTCTGCAATCTAGTCAGAGCGGGTTTTCAAATTGGAGCTCCGGGGTACCAATCCTAAATCGAGGGTAAGTTTGATAATTTAGGCTTTTATTAGGCTATTTAGGGTATTCAGAACGTAGGGGAATTTTAGGAAAAGTTACTTTAGGAATTGTGATGAATAATATGGTGAAATTTGAATTTCAGAGCTCAGGGGTTTTGAACACCTGGGGCGTAGGCCGGGGTGTTATCGAACTTTTTCAGGAATCAGGTAAGGGGATTAAGTTAAGTCAATAATTTTATGAAACTTGAATCAAATTAATTGTTCTGTTTATATAAATTTATTTATTTATTTATTTATTCATTCATCTAGGAATTTAAAGGTTATTTGAAAATCAGCCATTCGAAATGGATTTTACAAATTTAGGATATATGGTATGGTATTTTTTTTTTAATAAAGTGAACGGTGGAAAGTTTATTTGTTTATAGGGATATATTAAAATGTGGAAAATCGTGTGGCAGATGATTTAATTTGCATGGATTATTGTATATCTGGATTTGAGATTTTGAAATACTGAATTGTTTGTGAAATACTGAATTGTTTGAGAAATACTGGAAATGCTTGTGAAAATACTGGAACTGTTCTTGAAATGCAGGTGTTTGAACTAATGGCCAGTGGCTGGGTATTCTTTGATTTGCCAAAGGTCAGGATTATTATTTGACGACCGAGGGTCGAGTTTTAATTGATGGTTATATGCTAGATTGTATTTTGTGGCCGGGGGCCAGGTTTTTGGAATACAGGAAATATATGTGAATTAACGTTTTAAATGGTGATTTTTATTATCTAAATTGCATGATATGCTTTAGGAACCCTAGGAACCAGTGTATTGTGAGCACGGAATCGTTGCTAGAGATTTGCTATGTGGTCGTGTGCGCCCACACCTGTGCTGAGAGGTGTAGGGTGGCCTTGTCCGATTTGCCTACGTGAGGAGAATGCATCCTTGGGTAAGGGCAATCAGACCAGCAGTTGGAGCAGCAGATACCCATGGAGTATATTAGCGGATAGTACAGATGACTACTATCTAGGTGGATCCCCCAAGACATTAGTCCAACCTTTGAGCCACACAACCCGTGCCATGGGGATGTAAATGGCATGTTTGTCACATGGAGTGTCTTATATGCACATCAGTTAATTTATGTGAATATGGTTAATTAATAAGATAACTTCGAGGGCTTACTGAGAAAGGTGAGTGCCCTAGTAGCAGTAATGGTACTAGAGCAGAGGGAAGCTACTTATATGGGCGGGTAATCTTCCCTATCCTCGGCTAATTGTGTGCGTGAGTGTAAAATAAGAATGTTTTTCATAAATGTGTTTATCTGCTTAGTAAACTGGTTATTTTCTGTACACTAAATACATGTTGGTCACACACTAACATTAACTTAGTCTTTCCTTTATTGAGCTGTGCCTCACCCCTACTTTACAAACTATCTTTTCAAGAAATCCTAGAGTTTGAATCTAGCAAGCTAGAGGAGCTGGGCTAGTGGTTTAAATTTTATATAGGTAGTGTGTAGATAGAGATTTTATTTTTGTTTAGTTTTGTGGGATGTAATTATGTGAAAATGGATATATTTGTGTATAAAGATAATTAGAACTCTGGTAATGTAATTTGAGGATTTTATATTTTATTTTCGCTGCGTATGTGTATTTTATATTTGATAAATAAGGTATCAAGTACCCTGACGTCACTAAAGTAGCACTTCGGGCCCACGTGGCGGGTCAGGGGCATTACACGGTTCCCTTGAAACCGTCGACGATTTTTTGAGCTCTACCAAAACCGTTGACGGTTTGGCCTGTGCCAAACCAAATTTCCCCTTTTCTTTATTATTTTTATTATGACCATTTTCCGGGTCTCTACATCGTGAGCCAAGAAAGTACCAAGTTATTGGCACGCAAGTAAGCAGTGTGATTAACACATTGAACAGTAGGAGGAGTAGTAATCGAACTATCAATAAAGACTACCTTATTCTTGACAGGCTATGGTGATTGAGCGACTCCAAGCAATGTAATTGTCTCCCACAAAAACTTTTGAGACCAAGAGAGCACCCAAGTTATCACTAGGATGAAGAAAATATGGGCTAGAAGAGTCATCTGAAGGATTGATTCATGGCAAGAAAAGCTAAATTCAAGTTTAGGATGCAAGAGGAAGAAATCTAAAAGAAAGGAAGTGATTTCACGGAAGCAAGATTGATAATTGCTCTAATACAATGTCAAGAACTTGATGATAAGGACAAGATAGAGAGAAAACAGAGGAAGAAATCTAAATTGAACAATTGAAATTAAATGAATTTACAATGAGTAAGCTAATAATTATGTACACTTGAAGTAATAACACAAATAATCGAAATAACAAATTCTAATTTCTCTTCTCAGCTTCCTTCTCTACTTTTAATTTTTCCTCCTTTGATTTTAATTCCATTTTATCGATATGAGAGGTTATACTCCAACACATAGTAAGAAGGAAAAAATATCTAAAAATTCGTCTCATTGGGAGAATAGATAAAAGAGTAGGTTGCACTAAAGGATTGGTAGATTGGCGCAAAAGGGCCTAGAGCATAGGAGACCCTTCTCTGGGAAGCCTTCAACCCCCGCGGCTACATCGTCTTCCTTGACGAGCGCAAGTACTTTTTCGCTGACTTTGAGAAGAAACACCCCGACATGCAATACACAACAAAGATTAGGGAAGTGTCAAAACTCTTGGAATCTGCGAAATCTCAAGTTCATAATGAGTGTTAGTCGATATAGAACCTCTTGTTCTCAAAATGCTGGCTCAAGATTAATGATCTACCGAATCACATATACGAAGTGGATTGAGATGTGATTCTTGTGGATGAACCGCATGGGTACTCATCGTCAGCGCCGGGAGGAATGTCGGTGATCTTTACCACCGGCATCTTGGCGAGGAGCAAGAAAGAGAGAGCCCTAAGCTCATGTGCTGGGGCATTTTGTGGTGGAGAGGGTCAAAGCTGGTAATTTTTAGTTCTACAAGAAAATGCTAGATGAACTATCGTTTTTTATTTTAAAAATGCTATTTTTTCAAACGCATCAATTTGGGAAAAAAAAGTTCAGCCTAAACTGTGATGTAATTGGTGTAATCCCAAAAGGGGGGGGGGATTGGAAATTTTAAAATTTTAGATCAGTATCCACAGTCAGTATAACTTAACCTAGGGTCTTTTCTAAATAGTTCCAATTCAACCGATACAAGAATGTTTAGATAAGCTAAGCAGATAAAATAGTTTCAGTAATACTCAAGTAATCACAAACAGTATCTTATTAGTGCAATAATTCAAGCAGGAAGATAAGCAAGTAAGTATGGGAAGGTAAAGAGAGCAGGGTAAGAGTGACACGAGATATGTTATTGAGGTTTGGCAATAGTACCTACGTCCCTGCCTCAAGCTTATCAGTAATAGGATTCCACTAATGCTTACTTATGGGTGGAACAACACCGTTTACAACACTCTCTCCTTACTGGGTGAGAGAATACCCTAGCTCACATTCACAGGGCTAAGCCCAACCCTTACAACTGATCCCTACAGGCTAGATCACCACCTCCTCTAGCTACGCTTGGAATACAATAAATATAAATTTTGTGTACAATGCAAGTGCTTCTATACTAAGCATATATGTACCACAATACAATCAATGCACTTCAGTATGATGGGAGTTTAAGATCAATGAATTTTATATGACAACACTCAAAAGTGTATAATATGACAATTTATATGTGAGAGTGTTGTGAAAACGATCGAATCAAGATATAGAATATTTACTAAGTGTACTTTCAAAGATTTTAAGAACCCAAATAATATCTCAAAAGTATTTTCAAATATTAAGCATAAGAAATATTTGGGATTTGGCTTGCCAAAAGTATTTTTTGCAATAACACAATATAAGCTCTTGACCCTTGCAATGAGGATGCAAAGATACACAAGCTAAGAAGAGTCTTCCAAAAAGGTATTTATGAATCAAATAATAAGGGAAGAACTCATGCTTACTCTCTAAAAAATAATTTCTAATATGAATGAACAACAAGAGTGTAAGCTTAAAAAAAATGTATAATGCTCTCAAAAATGAGGAACACAACCACTCTTCAAGTTGCAATTACCATGCAAATGAAGGAGAAGCGCTTGAATGCTCTCTTAAAAAATATGGATTTGTAAACACAAGTATGAAAAAAAGAGTCAAAATATATGCTTGTATATGAGAGTAGGAGTAAAATAGCTTAATAAAATTTCAGAGAATTTTTGGCTAATCAAGAAACAAATTATGCTTAGAAATGGAGTATATATAGACTTTCCTAAGAAAATAGTCATTAGGGACACAATGGGAATTAATTAGTTTGTTTAATTAAAAAATAACCACGTTTTTATGCTGGTAAATTAACATTCCTGAGAGGTTCGGTCGACCGCCCTGTGTAAAATTTTGATTTTTCTCATGGGCTTTGGTCTGCCAAGCAAGACGAAGGTCGACCGCCTAAAGGCGATTTATGAACCTTCGTAGGTTTGGTCGACTGGGCTCATGGCTGGTTGACTGTTCTTCATGGCCGGTCGGCCAAGGGAAATTTGTTCTAAAAGCCAGTAGGCTATCCTTTGGAACAAAGCTAAAAAGCAAAGGTCAGACGGCTAGGGCATGTTATGTGTTCAGTGGTCGGTCGGCCGAGGACGGTCAACCAAGGCGTTTTGACCTTTCAATGGTCGGTCGATCGGGGCAGGATAAAATTTAAAATTTAGCCCTATTTTGACCCTAGATTTTATCAACCCTAAGTGTATGATTTTGAATTTATATCCAAAGGGTTATGCAATTTTAGGTACCCTAAGGTCAGTTTATGGTCATGAGCTTATTCATCCAATCATGCATGCACTGCATTATTATAGACCAAAAGCTCAAATGCAAAAAATATATAAATAAATGTCTTCAATCTTCACTCTTCATAATGCCATAAAAAGGTATAACTTTGAGAACCTCATGGCTTTCAGTGTATCCCAGCATTTCGTGTCTTCTAATAATATATTAGTACAAGCACTAAATGCATGAGTGAGATACAATGAATTTGTCATAGTCAAAATGGGATAGGGTTCATAGAGTCAACAAACTAAAATCAGAATGAATAATTTCTAGATTTCTTGAATAATTTTTGTACAAGCCAATACAAACTACTTATAATACAATATCTACTCTAAATATGGAAACAATCTCCTAAAAGAATCTCACTCAATAATATACAATAAATACCCCCTAAATGTAATGCCTCAAAAATTTTTCCCCTATGATACTACTCAATGGCGCCCTGAGCCCGAAATTGGGGCCCGGAGGGCTATTTTGTCCACATAAATTATTTCCTGTAATAATCTCTAATACCATAAATACTACAACCCGCCCTAAAAAGGGAAACTTGGATGTTCTTGTCATTACAAAATATAAAACATACAGCGGAAGAAAAACCACCTCAAAACACATAACCAGAGTTCTAACTGTCCCAATTACACATATGAAACTCCCTGTCATTATATTACAACCCAAAATAACAAAACATGATATCTGGTGTCTCACCAGCTCTAACAACCACTACCAATAGTCTACTCCTAGCCCTGTAGTATGCTAGACTCGGTTCCTTGTAGGTCCTAAAAAATAAGATGAATATTGGGGTGAGATACTTCTTAGTAAGACGAATTAGATTATTATCAGTGTGTGGCTAACATGAGTTTTCTTGTGAACATAATACTTCAATTATTTAACTGTACATGAAATGACATTTTAAAACTGTACTAACCTGTATAACTGAAAATACATAATTTCTGGATAACATACAGTCAACTCAATATAGCCCTTCTTTAGTAAATTTGCCTATATATGCATAGAAGAGACAACCTGAACTACTGAACTAGCATTGTCATGCTTTCCCATCGACATGCTTCCCCCAATGACGAGTTGTGCGGTCCAAAGACTAGATAAGCATATGGCTGACCGACCATAGCTAAGTCAAAGTAGGTTGTAAGTATGACAGTGCCTACCCTATACCTAGAATGCCCATCGGGAGTGTCACTCGGAACCTCATTGCGAGGGGTCTCCCGGAACTTCATCAGGAGTAGTACTATACCCAAGCCACAAAACGACTATCCATCATCACACTATCATACCAGTATGATTGCACTCCCTGCCAAATCCTATAGCTATGGTACTGTGCTCATTAAAATATCTGATTTCCTCAGAGTTCTTAAAGCATATATGGTAATTTACATGATAAAAACTGTAATCATGAATTCACTTTCATAAATCTGTATAAAACATGTGTTGTTCATAATTTTGTAAAATATCTGTTATATTCTATCTTGGTATAAAACCAGCATATCATAACTCGGTGTATAGCCGTCATATCATAACTTAGCGTAAAGTCATCATATCAACTGAATCATAATTGTATTAATCATTATGTTCATTTATGTCATTTTAATCATTCTCATGCCACACAATTTTATCGATAATTTATAATATAATAGACTGCCCAGGAAACATAAGATTTTCTGAAAACAAGGGTATGATCATCTATAGGGTTTAATTTAAGTCAAACTATACGTTTTACTAGAAAAAAAGGAGATGAACAACTCATTCACTTTAGTTTTCCCCAAATACATATAATAATCAAAACTATCATTTTCATAAGCCTAATTCGTTGAGAAAACATACATATTGTTCTTGTAATCATATATTTCAATTTTAATCGGTTCATACTTCAAAAATAAATGATATAGTTTAATCCCCTTACTTGATCCTGAAAATATACCTACCACATTCCTTGGAACGAATCTTAGCTTTTCCCTAAACTAGTCGAGGAAAGAGAAACCGACAAGTCGAGAGCAAGGAGAGAGGATCGAAGAGCATGATGGAGACCTGGGAGAGTTTTAGAGAGAGAGAAATCCAAACCCTAGGAAAGAGAGAGAGAGAGAGAGAGAGAGAGAGAGAGAGAGAGAGAGAGAGAGAGAGAGAGAGAGAGAGAGAGAGAGAGAAATAAATTATTTATCAAAAAAAAAATGAGCTTACACCTATTTATAAGTAAGCTGGTCTATAGGAAAACCGTTGATGGTTTGGCCACTTACCAAACCATATTCTTTCTCAAAAACCTCTTGATAGTTGAAAACGTTGACGGTTTTCCTAATATTTCCAAAACTGTCGATGGTTTGGTCTCAACCAAACTTTCCAGTCTAAATAGTCAACAGATTTTTTGAGTTCTCTCAAATAGTCAACAGTTTGGCCTGTACCAAACCCATTTCTTTCTTTCCTCTTCTTTTTATTCATTTATTTTTTCTTTTCTGGGTTCGGGTTCCTACACTAAATCTCTCTAATATACACGGGATCTCTTCAATATACATGGGATTTCTACACTCCCCCTCAAGTTGGATCATAGATATTGATCATGTCCAACTTGCAGATGAAATAATCAAAACTCTGTCGGGCTAACCCTTTGGTAAAAATGTTTGTAGTTTGTTCCTTGGTAGGTAAATACATCATACAAATGGTTCCTTCTTTAACATTTTCTTTGATAAAGTGTTGGTCCACTTCTACATGCTTAGTCCTGTCATGTTGAACTAGATTGAGAGAGATATTGATGACAGCTTTGTTATTACAGTAGAGTTTGATAGGGAATTTCACCGGGACCTGTAATTCTTCCAAGAGTTTCCATAACCATAGTCCTTCACATATCCTTTGTGCAGCTGCCCTGAATTCACTACTTTGAGCCACTACATTTTTTTTTTACTCCTCCAAGTCACCAAATTTTCCCATACAAAGGTGCAATATCCGATGGTAGACCTCTATCTTCTGTTGATCCTGCCTAATCTGCATCTATGAAAACTTCTACTTCCTTGCTTTCACACTTCTTGAAAAAGAGTCCTTTGCTCGGAGAGCCCTTGAGATACCTAAGGATCTTGTACACAACATCTAGGTGAGTCTTTTTTGATGAATGCATGTGTTGGCTTACCACACTAAATGCAAATGCAATGTCGGGTCTGGTATATGATAGATAAATGAGTTTACCAACCAATCTCCGATACCTCTCCTTTTCAACTGATATTCCGTAGTCTTCAACTCTCTTTACTGCTTTAATGGGGGTTTCACTAGGTTTGCATCCAAGCATGCCCATTTCGGTTAGGAGATCAAGGATATACTTTCGTTGAGAGACACTAATACCCTTTTTTGATCTGGCAACTTCCATTCCTAAGAAGTATCGCATTTGTCCCAGGACTTTAACTTCAAACTCAGCAGTTAGGACTTTCTTCAATCTTTCCATATTCATTGTATCATCTCCAATTAGGATTATATCATCAACATACACAATCAGAATTGTTTGCTTACCACTTTCAAACTAATGAAAAAACATAGTATGATATGATTGCCCTTGTCGGTATCCTTGGTTTTTTATCACCTTCGCAAATCTGTCGAACCATGCTCTAGGAGATTGCTTGAGTCCATACTGGGACTTCTTAAGTTTGCATACCCTATTTTCTTCACCTCTCTTACTGAAACTTGGAGGTATCGTCATGTAAACTTCTTCTTCTAACTCGCCATTTAGAAACACAATCTTAATGTCGAGCTACTGTAGTGGCCAATCCAAGTTGGCTGCCAAGGACAGGAGCACCCAAACTGTATTCAATTTTGTCACTGGTGCAAATGTCTCCGTGTAGTCAATGTCATAGGTCTATGTAAACCCTTTTACAACAAGTTGGGCTTTATACCCTTCAAATGTCCCATCAGCTCTGTATTTCACTGTGAAAACCCATTTACAACCAACTGGCTTCTTCCCTCTCAGCAAATTCATAACGTCCCAAGTTCCATTCTTTTCTAGAGCCTACATTTCCTCCATTACAACTTCCCTCCATTCAGGAACCTTTAAGGCTTCTTGGATATTCTTTGAAATTTTTATCCTATCAAGGTTAGAAGTAAAAACACGATACTCTGTATACATGCTTTTATAAGACATGTATTTTGACTAGGGATAATAAGTACATGACCTAGTTTGTTTTCTGACTACAATGGGTAAATTGATGTCATCTGGTACAGACTTATTAGAAGGGAGCTCATGGCCATCTATTAATCTATCAGGATTAGGCATGAACTCATGATTGCTCGGAGCTATCATCGGTTCCAACTCTCTTGGCGCTTCAGGTATAAGATTCTCTTTGTTCTTTGTGTTTGGCTTTCTTAAGTAAACAAGTATTTTTGTGTTATTTTGTTTTTCTACATCTCCCCTTGAGTTTAAGTGGTCTTTTGTACATGACAAGTCAGGAAATGATGCAATGGTAGACTCAGTGTATGGCATAGACTCATCAACAGAGAAATCAAAGAACCGATCTTCACTCCATTTCTCCCCCCGAAGAGAGAGCTTTAGGAAGTAAGGAGTAATTTTAAAGAATGTGACATCAAGGCTAACAAACAATTTTTTTTGTAATAAAATCATAACATTTGTAGCCTTTTGGAGTAGGAGAGTAACCAATAAAAACGCACTTAATGGCACGAGGTTCCAATTTATCCCAATTATGAGCATGAACATGAACAAATGCAGCGCATTCAAAGACTTTCAGAGAGAGATTGGAGTGGAGCCAAGAGTTGGGAAAACATTCCTAGAATTTCTTGAGAGGAGTGGCAAAAGAAAGAACTTGACTATGCATTTGATTAATGAGACGTGTAGTTGTTAAAATGGCATCGCCCCAAAAATATTTTTCATATTTGTAGTGAACATTAATGCCCGAGCTACTTCAAGAATATGCCTATTTTTACGTTCAGCAACCCCATTTTATTGAGGGGTATCTACACAGGAACTTTGATGAACAATTCTATTTTCTTGAAGATAAAGTCCCAAGATATCATTGAAATATTCCGTACCATTATCAGTACATAAAATTTGAATGTGAGTTTGGAATTGTGTTTGAATCATGGAGTGGAAACTAGCAAAAATAGTATGGACTTCAGTTTTATATTTCAACAAGTAAACCGAACAAATACGAGTATGATCATCAATAAATGTAACAAACCATCTCGTGTGAGTGTGATTAAGAGAATGTGAGCCCCCATAAATCATTGTGAGTCATAGTAAAGGGTATGGATGGTTTCGTCTTATTGAGCGTTGTCTCATCCAAGTGATTTAATAATTTTCAGGTGATCCAGTTAGGTGAGCAGATCAGGCTCGCAAATAGAGGGAGCTACAGTATTGCCCTATCTGTAGGGTGAGTACTTTGGGAGGTTATTTTGTATAGCCCTAGTTTCGGTTGAGGGTATTTTTGGAAAATATTTTGAAACTCTGGTATTGTGTATATATATGGTTATGTTTTGATGAATTCAACTTCTCGCTGCTTAGGTTGCTTGTTGTGTCTCAGATTCCACGGGTCCTATTTGGACCGTGATGAGGGTTTGATTCAGATTAGAAGGTATCAGAGCAGTAGGAATTTCACATATAATTTAAATGGAAAAAAAAACATAGCATGAAAATCAGGTTGTTGCAGTAACTATAATACTAATATATATATATATATATATATATATACACACACTTTTATTTGTGTTTTTCCTTCAAATCATTTTTTAGGCCTACTAAAAATGGTCCTGTTCATATTTATATATATTTATTTACTTATACTATAGAAATCTCTCTTAGGTCTATTAACTGTAAATCATGTTTACCCTCATGACAAAGTTGTGCGGTCCGAAGACTGGACTTAACTGGCTGGCCGACCAAACTAAATCAAATTATAAAATGTAAGTGAGATTTTTCTTATTAAGTCCTGATCCAGAACTAGGTGTGCACTCAAGAGAAATCTACTGCTCTCTAAAACCACTTTGTAAAGTGTGTGGGTGCACTCTAATCCCTTCAAACTTTAAGTTACGGTACTGAGTATCTATAATTCTGTTATCTTTGAACCATAAGGAGTTTTAAAAACATTACTACTATAATATATATATATATATATATATGTATATATATATATATGTATATATAAAATTTATAGCATAAAATTATATATTTAATCTATGCAATAAAATGAACAATATCAAAAAAATTTTACATTTAATTTATGCAATAAAATGACATCGTAACGATTTTTCCATTCCAAATTATCCCATAAAACATGCATTATAACTTAATAAAAATAAGCTCATGTCACATGATTTTCATGTTAAAAATATTTATTTTTAATAAAATATAATAATTTTGTAAATTACCTGAGAAAATTAAATATTTATTAAAATAAACTAAAATAATTAAATTTACTTACAAATAAATTTAGGTATATTTTATGAAAAAAAAAATAATATAATCAGACTTACTTACCCTTACTTAACCTTGTGAAATGGTCATAACAAATATCTCTGAAAATGATAGAGGAAAGAGTTGGTGAATGAGAATTTTAAGTATAACAAAAATTCTCCCCCCACCACTATTCTTTCACTCACTAATCATTCTCTTCCTTTAGAAACTTTTTGTGAAAAATGTAGGTTGAGAGCTTCCTATTTATAAGAAAATTTTGGAGAGGAAAATTGAATTTTCACGAGTGTGGGAAGAGAGGTGAAATTTTAATTGTAATTTTTTAAAATAATTGATGGGGTATGTGGGAAAATGGGATGTGGGAAGATATTATTGCAATTGGGTTACGGACACTTCTCCCATTATTTATTTATTTATTATTTTTAATTAATTAATTAATTATTTTTTTTGGAAGTTATCAATGCTTTCCTCTCTCTCTCTCTCTCTCTCTCTCTCTCTCTCTCTCGATATATATATATATATATATATTCTCTATTTATCCTATAAATTTCTACTTTGATTAGGTTGACCTCCAAGGAATGATTGAGCCGCAATGGTCTCTGAGTACTCACTTAGATAAGGTCTTTCTTAGGCATCAAACATGGAATCAAGGATCCTAATAGAGAAATACTTTCGTATTGACCATCTTTATTGTTATACTAGGGTAGTGCGTGAAAGTAAATAATCGGTTAATGTCTATATATATTATATTATTATGTTTTATATTTTTGGATCATCACATCCTTCCCTCCTTATAAAAATTTTGTCCTCAAAATTTACTAAAGAAAATTTTTAATTGAAATGAGTACCTTGAATAATGTTGCGCTCTTAGTTTATCCTTCTATCGTTGAAAAGGTGCGAGTATTTTTGACGTATTTCTGCTTCCAGTTCCCATGATGCTTCCTTAATAGCATGATTGTGCCAGAATACTTTCACTAATGGAATCTTCTTTGTATGTAATTCCTGATCCTTCCTATCTAAAATCTGGATTGACATTTTTTCATATTATAGAGTATCATTAACTTCCAATGACTCATAACTTATCACATGAAAAAGGTCTGCAACATACTTCTTCAACATTAAAACATGGAATACATCATGAATTCTCAATAGTGCAAGAGGTAGGGCTATTCTGTAAGCGACTGGACCAATCTTCTCCAAAATTTTGAATGGTCCAATATACCTAGGGCTCCATTTACCCTTCTTCCTAAACCTCATGACTCTTTTCATTGGAGCAACTTTTAAAAATAGATTATCCCCCACTTCAAACTCCAACTCACACCGACAGATGTTGTCCCAACTCTTTTGCAAACTCTAAGCGATTTTTATTTTGTCCCGAATGAGCTTAATTTTCTCAAAGGTCCTTTGTATAATCTCGGGACCTAAAAGCCATCGTTCACCAACATCATCCCAATATAATAGGGATCGAAACTTTTGACCATATAACGCTTCACACGGTATCATCTCTATACTAGACTGATAGTTGTTGTTATAGGTGAACTCAATTAATGGCAGATACTGAATCAAACTTACTTTGAAATCTAGCACACATGCTCTCAACATATCCTCCAATATCTGAATGGTTTTCTCCGATTGTCCATCAGTTTGAGGATAAAATGTTGTGTTGAAGGTAATTTGGGATCCTAAGGCTCTTTGTAAACTTCTCCAAAATTGCGATGTGAATTGTGGATCTTGATCCGATACGATAGACACTGGCACGCCATGTAGTCTAACTATCTCTTGCACATACAATTCTACAAGCTTATTCATAATGTAGTTAACTTTAATTGGAATAAAGTGAGTAGTTTTTATTAGACGATCAACCACTACCCAGATGGCGTTTTGGGCATGGAGTGTTAATGGTAACCTAGTTACAAACTCCATGGAGATATGCTTCCATTTTCACTCAGGAATGTGAGTGGTTGCAGTGGCCCTACTGGGCTTTGATGTCCTGTTTTCATTTGCTGACAAGTGAGGCACTGTTCCACGAATTGTGCAATCTTCCTTTTCATGTTATTCCACCAAAAAGACTCTCTCAAGTCCCGATACATTTTCATGCTTCCTGGATGCACCGTATAAAGAGATTGATAAGCCTCCTCCAAGATTGTTTTTTTGATATCTTCGTCATTCGGCACACACAATATGATTTGAAACCTCAAAATCCCATCATCTGAAAGGTTGAAATCCACCTTCAGTCCATTCCGTACTTTATCCATAATCTTTACCAACTCTACATCTTTCATCTGTGTAGCTTTAATCTTCTCCATCAAGGTTGGTTGGATTACTAAGCTTGCAATAATGGCCTGATGATTTTCCTCCACTATTTCAACACTCAACCTTTCAAGATCCATTATAATTTGATACGAAGTCACGATTACCGAAATTGAAGCTTTCGATGACTTTCGACTTAAGGCGTTTGCTACTACGTTTGTAGAGACCCGAACCATAAAATAAGGAAATAAATTAAAAAGGGTAAAAAGGTAATTTTGGTAGGCTTCGTCGACGAAGCTAAGGTTCTCATCGACAAATGCCCTATAAGGATTCGTTGCCGAAATTCAAAGCCTCGGCGATGAAGAGATCCTGACTGACAGGAAAAATATCAAACTAGGATTCGTCGACGAAGCCTAGGTTCTCGTTGACGAATGCCATATAAGGTTCGTCGCCAAAATTCAGAGCCTCAACGATGAAAAGATCTAGAGCGGTAGGAAAAATATTAGGCTGGTGTTCGTCGATGAAGGAAGAGATTCATCGATGAACAGCCTTGGTGGTTCGTCGACGAAGGCGCCTGAAATTAGGAATAGCTTCCCAAGAGGGAGGGTGAATTGGCTTTTAAAATTTTCTTTTAATTCCTTTTTAGAATTCTTAAACTTATTTTATTTCTTTTAACCAATTTGTGATTTATTTGTTTAATTTGTTAAGCACTCAAGAACTTAGGTTCTTTATTTAATCCTTAACCATACAAACATCCAATCGTTCAACCAAACCAATAAACTATAATTAGAAAGCGGACAAACAAGCCAATACACAATACTTATGTAATATAACAACTCAAGATGTTTGTTTGTTTATATTTGCCAAATTTGAACCAAACCCTGTAGTGAATGAGAATTTATGCTTGCTGATGTAAAACCCTGTATAGATGAATCAAATCACTCTTTCCAAATATTTAGAACTCAAATAAAGTCTTGGTAAATTTATCTTTGGGATGTTAACCAAGTAACGTACTCCCATAAGGTTTCCGCAAGATATGGTGTAACCAACGTACTCCCTTTCAGTTTCCGCAACCCAAATCAAAATTAAACCTTAAGTTTGTTTGATTTCTAAATATACGTAGTTTATATGATTTTCAAATTTAAACCATCCACGCAATTTAAATATGCACTGAAAATAAAGAATAGGGAAAGAGAGAGTGAGACAGGGATTTTTACGAGGTTCGGCTTATACCCAGTCTACGTCCTTGCCTTTGGCAAACCACCAAAGGATTCACTAAACCTGTTCCATTGACGGGTGGAACAAAACCTGATTACAAGGGATACCCCACGCTCAAACACTCCTTCACTTAGGCTAGAGCCCGCCTCTCCAAACGATCCCCTCGTTCGGTCACTCCTTTAGGCTAGAGCCCGCCTCTTTAAGCAATATCCCCTTGCTTAGCCAACGATCCAAGCAATCCTTGGAACATCAAAGAACTACAAGAAAACAAGATATAATCTGCGTACAAGTATACTCTCTCAAAGAGCAAGTTAGTACAATTTCAGTACTATATACTTGAATGTAAAATATCAATATGAAATACAATGAAGCTCAAGTGTAGAATTCACCAATATCCTTCTTAGATGAGGATTAAGCAGTAGGAATTCAAAGGAGGAAGGATTAGCACTTCAGAATATCTTAGCAAAATAATTTTGCAATGAGTGAGCGAGAGAACTTGTAAGAATAAGAGTGCTTTCAACTTCTCAAAACAGATTTTTCAATTCTTGGATGAGTTTTGATTTGCAAAACCATGTATTTATAGAATTTAAAATTTGTTTCCATGTTGCAAAAGTTTCCTTAGAGAGTTTCCCAAGTTGTTTAGAAAATTTGGAGCTCAAAACGGCTATATTTTAAAATATTAGAATTTAAAATTTTGCCCGTTGAACAGTGTTCAGATGACTGAAGTGTCAGGTTTAGTCGTCTGAAGTTTTATAAGACTGTAATTTTCAAAGTCAGTACAGGTCCAGGCGCCTGAACTCATAGGGCCAGTCGCCTGAGGTTGTTCTGTCTGCTGTTTAGGCGCTTGAAGTTCTGCCATGAACAGTGTTCAGTTGCCTGACAACTTTGACCCCGCTTCAGTGTTTTAGCCATAACTTTTTCTGTATAACTCCAAATTAGGTGTTCTTAGTGTAAAAATAAAGCTAAGAGAAAATTATACAATTTCATTATGATCACTATTTAAAATAAGGAGTTTTTGATAGAGAAAAATTTACTTCAATTCGGATGTATAAAAACTGACAGCAATTGGGAAAACTCTTTTGGTGCTTTTCATTCCAAAAATGATTCTAACCCTTTTAAAATAATTTTTGACCTTATAAAAATATTTTCCAAGTATTTTAAAAGATATCTAAGTCCAAGAAGTTAAGCTAAGAGCTTCATAATATTTCAAACGATATTTTAAATATTAAAGCACTTACATGAGACTTATAAGATATTAACATTCTAGGTTCTTGAGTCTTCATGCTTTGTCCTTGGATTGAGTCCATCATTTCTTCAAGCTTCCATATTATTTGAGCTTTCTCACTTTGCTTTTATTTAGATCTTTTGACTTTAATATTCCTTGGCTTTCAACAATTCATTCATGTCCTCATAATCTTCACGGTTTAATATATCATCTTTAAATTCATGCTTTGAGTCATTTAAGCTTCATTTGATCCTTGTGAGCACTTTGACCTTGTTTTCTCATATATGAGCCCTGAAATATCATTACTCACACAAATACATTAAATTTCACTTATTTGTTAGCATCAAAACAAGATAACAAAATTTTAAGCCTTGTAAGGCCAACAGCGTCGACTCGTCGAAGAACTTGACCGGGTCAAGGGGTCTATAAATATCATTTTTAGTTGCTTAATAGTTAAGAAATCACAAAAGATCTCTCTCTCTCTCTCTCTCTCTCTAGAACCAGAGAACTCTCTCTCCCTCTCTCCGATCCTTCACTGTTCGTTGCCCATTTTGACGATCGGAGGTTACCACGTCCCAAAATCAAGGTAAGGGTCTAAGTTCGTTTTTGGTCCAGTAGATCTATAGTAAATAGGATTGTGTTGAAGTATTGTTTTTTGGTTTTTAGGATTTGAGAACTCAGTTCGTTGTTTTTGAGTCATATAGTTTGTGTTTTAGTGTTCGAGGAAAGGTAAGGGGATTTGTTTACATCAGTCTTTTTAGAAAACTAAACTGCTAAAAAGTTAGCTTATGTTTATATGTACGATATGACTGCTTATTTGCAAAATTTCACCGGTTAAAAATGTCAATTTTACAGTTTTACAGTTTTGGTAAAAAGTCGAGTTTTGGCATATGATCTCCAAACTTTCAAAAACTAATTTATTTGTATTAAACCTAATGTAGGAGATGCCTGGAACCCTTGTTTTTTTGTTTAAATGGTGTTTTCAAACTATATACTATGTATGGTCTATTTTTACCCAAATGAGTGTGACATATGTTATGAAATGGAATATGTGTAACTGATTAATACATATATGAATTATAGGAACTAAAGTTCCAAATTGTTTTCAGAAAATGTGGAAAACAGGTACCGATTAGATACTAAGCTTTATATGTGAAAAGGGCTAAACCGAGAAGGTGTGTGTGTGTGTGCTAGTTTATACCACAGTTTGAATGAAAGAAAGAATGTATGAATGAATGCAAGAAAGAGATTGCAAAAAATACTGGAATTGTACAAATTAATGTGTTTTATTGTAAATTGTATATATGATATTGGGACTACATGTAACGACATGATTTCCATGCCATTTTTTTTCCTCTTATATATATAAACTATAAAATTTCACTGCTCTGATATCTTCTAATATAAACCAAACCATCATCACAGACCGGATAGGGACCGTGGAATCTAGAACTCAATAAACTACCTATGCATTGGAAAGCAGAATACATATAACCACGTCAATATATACAATACCAAAGTGTTAGAATTTTCTAGAATATGCATACATTGCCATTCCCAAAATGCCCTCACCTGGACCTAGGGACCACTCAAAAAGTGACTTTCCAAAAATACTTAGCCTACAAAAAGGGCAGTATTGTAGTCCCCTCTATCTACGAGTCTGATCTGCTTGCCTAGTTGGATCACCTGAAAAATGTTAAATCACTAGGATGAGACAACGCTCAGTAAGACGAAATATGCTATTGCTAGTTTGTGGCAACTGAGTTACACAATAATAACTGATATATTACTGAATTTTAAAAATTGATTGAATAATATACTGCGCAATATACACCTAACATAGTTTAAGATGCAACTGTAATATTTCTATTTTACTTATTCATACTTATAGAAATATAGTATCTCTACTGCTATTCTGTAAAACTGCAATAACATATAGATAACTATGAAGATACCCTGGAAAACTAAATTTCATGATTTAACCCCTCATGACAAGGTTGTGCGGCCCGCAGTTGAGACCTATCACTGGCTAGCCGACCAGGATAAATCAACTGAATTTCAAAAGTCAGATCGACCTCCTCAACCCTATTTGACGGGGAGCCTATCCACAACATAGGCAAGATCGACTACTGAAAATTCATATACTATCTGAGTTATATGGTTGCACTCTGAACTGAAAATAGCTATGGTACCGTGCTCTGCTGGCTGATACTGACTGAATAATTCATCAGGGTCTGATACTATATAATATTGATATTTATAATTATCTTACTGATTTGCCATGATTTTAAAATAACCATAACGCTGTAAAACTGATCTAAATAATCTGAATATCTAAATAACTGACTGAATATCTAAATATCTATATATCTGAATATTTAACTGATTATCTGAATATCTGAGTGTTATGGTTCTGAAATCATGGTATTCTGAAAATACTATAAATCATGTTTCGGGATATTCTGAAAAAATATCTATCTGTATGTAAACTATAAATTCATAATTCTACAAAACATGTATGTTTCATGATATTCTGAAAATTGTATAAATTATGTACTAAATAATCACAAACTCGTGCCACATGCTTATTAAAACACATATATTAAAATCTATATAAATCTATTTTCTGACAAATTCAAAATCATACCATGTACTCATGTTCAAATATTATAACTGATACTGATAAAAATTCCTGCTTTTGGTAGCATAGTAGATTTGCCTTACCTAGTAATTAAGCTCTCCTACTAACGTTCTAAATTACGCCTCTGGCATTTATAATTCCATAATCCTTAAAATATTATATATATATATATATATATATTTCCTGTCAATCAATTAAATACCCAAAATATTCTTCATTCTTCTATCTTCTAGATTATAAACTATTCATTATTTACCTGGGCTTCTGAGAAGATATCCATTGGGATCCTCAACCAATTCCTGTAGGGTCCCAAAACACCCTAACCCTGAGAATATAACACTCTAATTTTATTCCACATAACACTAGTATATTCTCATATAATACAAAATCTATGCTCAAATAAGCTTGGTATTACTGGAATATCCAAATAATCAACTTACCCTGGTTTTGGGATGGTTCCCAAACTTCTCAAATCAACATTTTGCTCCGATTACGTTGTAGAGAATCTCCCCAAGATCACCGTGGTAGCTCTTGATCGTCGAATTGGGGAGAGACAGAGCTGAAAACCTAGAGAGAAGTGAGAGAAAATGTATTCTAGAGAGAGAGAGAGAGAAAATTCTGCCTGAAATTCTCACAAAAAAAAATTATTTTTAGTCTTATATAGAAAGCTTGTCCATCTGGCCTTGTCGACTAGTCATGTCACCTTGTCGACAAGTCCATGAGGAGGTTTATGGACGGGCATTTAACCCTCGTCAACGAGTTTCAGATCCTGAAACAACAGGCCTCTCGGTAAGCTCTCGTCGACAAGACACGAGTCCCTGTCAATGAGCCCAAGAGCCCTGCTCTTTGTCGAGCACTTCTACACTCGTCGCCGATACCCTGCTGAAACCCCTTTTTAAAATTCCTTTTCTCTCCTTTATTTTATTATTTAATTACTATAATTCTTCGAGTCTCTACACTGCAGCTTGTTACTAAGAGAGCCTTAAGAAGCTCAACGTTATTATAAAAGCCTTAAAATGCTTAATGTTATTATGTAAGCGCGGTACTGTTGCTAGAAATGAGATACACATAGCACCGAATTGGAATTGCCAGTTTTAATTTCGAATTTTGCGTTTTCCCAATTATTATTTTTTGATTTTTTTCTTCAAATATATAGAAAAACAAAAAAAAAATTGAAAATTGAAAAAAATTGAAAGAAAAATTGTTTGTTGCTGTGTTAGTAGATTTTTGCTGGCCATTGTGATGTTTGATGCCCTAGGTTTGAGATAGTTTGAATCGATTGTTTAGACTTTCACTTAACACCAGTAGGGATACACATAGCACCAAATCTGATATTTCACCTGTTAGTCCTGAGAGTGATTCTAAATTTGAGCTGAATAATTTGTTTGGCCATTATTTTGAAGAAGTTATGGCTGCACATGCACCACGTACACTTGAAGATTTTCTACAGCCTGTACGCACATCTACACCTACATGCATTATGTTGCCACAAGATGCACTGAATTTCATTCTTAAGCATGACATGTTATCTGTGATTCCCCAGTTTCACGGGATGGACTTTGAGAGTCCGTACCAACACTTGACAAACTTTGAGATGGTTTGCACCACTTTTATTAATAGGGCTGGGACTGATGAATACATTAAACTGCGTTTGTTTCCCTTTTCTCTGAAAGACAAGGCAAAAATCTGGTTTAATTCTTTGCGCCCAAACTCTATTACTAGCTGAACTGAAATGCAGTGTGAGTTCTTACATAAGTTCTTTCCTCTTCAGAGAACTCAGTTCCTATAGGAGCAGATCAGTTAGTTCATGCAAAAAGATGGCGAAACATTCCAGGCATGTTGGGAGAGATTCAAGGACCTAATGAACATATGCCCGCACCACGGTTTAGAAATCCTGGAGGTTAGTGAACTATTTTTTTACTGCTTTAACCCCTATGTGCAAACAATTTGTCCAGTCTATGTGCAATGGGATGTTCTTCTATAAGGAACCAGACGAGGGCTTATCATTTTTAGACTATCTCGCTGAGAGTGCCCAGCAGTGGAACGCACAACCTGAACGGGTGTCGATAGCTACCCAACCTATTCGAGCAATCAGTGGCGGGGGCAGATACGAGGTCAAAGAGGAAACCAGCCTACAGGCCCTTGTAGCTGCATTATCTAAGAAATTGGAAGTCATGGAATCCGAAAAGTCGAAAGCTAAGATTTGCACGATTTGTGAGACTTCAAACTACGGACCTTAAGATTGTCAATTTTTACCGGTGTGGCAAGAGAGCAAATCTGATCGGGTGTCATCGGCAAATTAGGTCAACAAGATGCAGAATCAGCCGCTCTCAAACACTTACAACCCAAGGTGGCGGAATCATCCAAACCTTCAATGGAGAAATGATCAGCCTGGTCCGTCATCTTCATGGTATCAGCAAGTTCCTCAATTGTATGCACCACCTCCGCAACAGACATATCAGCCAGTTGCTGCTCCTCCACTATATAATCAGTCGCAACAGATTTCTCAGAGTTACGCACCACCTAGATTCAACCAACTCAAGTTCCTATCCCAGCGAAGAAGTCTCTTGATGATAGCATGGCGCAAATGGCAAACATGTTTCAGCAATTCATTCAAACTCACGTCATGGCCACCAATTAGAGTAATCAATCATTCAGTGAATTGAAAGATACCATGAATAAGATAAGTACACAGTTAAACACCATGGAAAAAGGGAAATTCCCTGCACAGCCTCAGCCGAATCCCCAGGTATATAGACAGCAACAGCAACAGCAACCGGTGCACCATGTTTCAGGGGATACGTTTGAGTCAGTAAAGGCAGTTATTACCTTGTAGAGCGAAAAAGAAGTTGCTCGTCTTGAAATGCCCACTGACTAACAAACAGCCACGCCGACACCTAAGGTGACAGATGAGACAGATGAAGGAAAAGAAAAATCAGATGAGGCCAGCTCAAGTTTAACAAAGTTAGATAATAAAGAGGATGATCCAGTTAAGGAATACCAACCTGTGGTACCGTACCCTCAGCGGTTGACATATGGTCAAAAGAATAAGTATCATACCGAGATCCAGGAGATATTCAAACAGGTGAAGATTAATATTCCACTTTTAGAGGCCATATAGCAAATCCCAGCATATGCAAAATTTCTGAAAGACCTATGCACAGTAAAAAGGAAATTAAACGTGAAGAAAAAGGCTTTCTTGACTGAACAAGTCAGCGCGTTGATACTAAATTAGACTCCACAGAAACTTAGAGACCCTGGGTCCCCCACGATTTCGATCTTGATTGGTGAATCTCGCATCGGGAGAGCTTTACTTGACTTGGGGAGTAGTGTGAATCTGCTCCCATTCTCGATATATAAACAACTGGGTTTAGGTGAACTGAAGAAGACCAATATGATGCTACAGTTAGCAGACAGATCCGTAAAAGCTCCACAAGGCATCATTGAGGATGTATTGATTCAGGTCGACAAATTCTACTACCCAGTGGATTTTGTTGTTCTGAAAATGCAGCAGCCTGTGCCCACCATCTATCAGGCCCCTGTTGTCCTTGGCCGACCATTCCTTGCAACTTTTAATGCTTTAATCAATTGTCGAAGCGGAGTACTCAAGCTTACATTCGGGAACATGACACAGGAAATGAACATGTTTAATAAAACGCCGACTGGGCGTGAGGAATCAGAGGTACACGCAATAGACATGGTGGATGACTTGGATGCATTGGATTTGTTTTCAGCAGTTGGTCTGGATGGTACATGTGAAAGTGAAGCTCCTCGACAACTTGAGGTAATTGATGAGCTGTCCACAGGGATAGATGAAATACCAATACGTGATGAGCAATGGAGACCGCTGGAATTGACTATGTTAAACATCACCTATCCTATCCCCGACATGTCATACAGCCCTCGAGTTGATGATATTGTGAACTACTTTGCTACCAATCGAACATTACTATAGGACAAGCGATAGTTCTTTTCAGAAGTCAAGATTATATTTGAGAAGATGGGTTATCCTAACTGCAAAGCATGGCTCAAGGAATTGGATGATGCGCGTTGGGCTTACCAAGCTGCAATCAAGAGAATTTCAAGAATGACTCCATACAGGTTGATTTACGGTAAGGCATGTGATGTACTTGTTAAAATTCAGCATTATATATTTTGGATCATAAAACAGATTAAATTTTTACTTGATAATGTCATAGGGTTGAGAAAATTGCAGGTGCATGTGCCCACAAAATCTAAAAGGAAAGCCTATGACAAAGACCGCTTAGAGAAAAGGTAGATGAAGGTGCTGCATAAACTCAAGGAAAAACAACCCCTCCTAAGTCAGCAGGACTCTCTCTGCAACTCTAAATACCGTCTGTTTCCGTGGAAGCTGAGACCCCACTGCGGCTCGTATATCGTTGAACATGCTCGTTCCCACAGCACAGTAGAACTGGTGGGTCCAATGAATGATAATAATGTCAAGGTCAAGGAGTAGCAGCTCAAGCCTCCCACGATTCCTTTCGATCCTAATAAGGAGGTCTTACTTCTGCAAGACCCTAGGGGAGTCTTCTGACCTTTCTATGTTATTGCTTTCTTTTTCATTTTTTTTCTTTTCTCTTTTTGTTTTAGTTTTTTATTTGTGTCTTTCCTTTTCCTTCCTGTTGCATTAGTCGATAGTAATTTCCCACTAGTTGTTCACCGTGCACAATTTTATTTCCCCTACACTTTCACATTGAGGACAATGTTCCACTTTAGTTAGGGGGGGGGGTGAGCATTCGCATGTGACACTGTACACGTACACGTACCGGGTTTTATATTTCAAAAAAAAAAGCAAAAAAAACAAAAAAAAAATCAAAAAGAAAAAGAGAAAGAAAGAGGAGCACTGAGGAATTACATTGCATTGTGTCATGCTTAACATTGCGTATACCTTCCACATACTCACGTATAACTTAAGAATGACACATTTGAGTCAATCATGCATAGTTTCTCTTTATATGATTTTATGACTCCATGAAGAATTGATTGGTTGTACATTCGTGTTAATCTGGTTATATAATTTCATGTATTTACAAGGCATCTCAGAAGGCTAAATAAACACATTCACATGATTCATTGCACTTAGGGTTCCTTATGAGCACTGAGAGAATACTCGGGACGACTATGACACCGTGTGAGATATCCTTGAGCTATTTATCGTCCTTTTGAGCGTTAATATCAAATCAGAGTTCACAGAACTCAATTCTATTTTTTTGGATGATTTCTTGTACACTAGTCTTTGTTTTTGATTTGCTAGTCTAGAGGTGACACCTAATGGGGAGATAGAAACCTAGGTCTTGTAGCCTACTCAAAATGTGAAGGCTGAGCCACCCCTAGAGATAGACTTAATTCATAGACCACTATTCGAGCTCAATTCCCATTGATTGTTTGAAGATTACAAAAGAAGTGTTATGATTGTCCTAATTAATCAAGAAAAGACAAAGAATAAAGAATGAGCAGAAAAAAGAATAAGAAATACACATGCGCATGAAATGAAATATCAATACCGGCCCAAATGCATACAATATGGACACGACACATATTTTCTACGTATGAAGATTCTTCAACCGGTTAATGCCTCAGATGAATTCACGACAAGTTTGTGAATAAGTTGATCTAGGGTGGTCTCAGTTGGATGTGGCGAGTAAGTGAGAAGATGCTAGGGTGAAGGGCCCGACACCTCATAAATAGGCTAGATCCTTTCAAGACTAGTCCACTCCGTACATTTACAGTTGTTCCTTTCAGTATGTGAGATGTTTGATCACGACATTTTTCCTCACATACGATGAGTGAACCCATTTTCTTTTGAGTGTTTTTGAGGGTATACCAGTTAGGCCGAGTCACAGCGACCGTTCTGTAGGTGTCCATTGGCATTCTAGGTGTACTGAGTCACACACATCACACACACCTCGAGAGTTTACCTGTTTATACTCAAACTTATATGACTACATTAACTTTGAATGTGCCACTGATTAACTTCATGTGAGTACTTCTCTTAAATGACATATAAACAATGAAACTTGCAAGAGTGACATGCTTTGGAGTTGTGTGTACTGAATATGAACAAGCCTGTGTGACATTCAGTTATGTTCTTGTATGTGAAATGGTGTGCTTGTGTCACATGTGCATTGATTTCATAAGCATTGGAGTTTATAGTTGTAGACACTACCCTAAAATTCATTCACGTCATTTGTTAGAGGCTAGCAAAATGTTAGTTGGGGGGTGTGATTATGCGTCAAAACTGCATAATTGGGCACTTTAACCCGGTCTTTATGACTTATATTTTTAATTAAATGTCCAATTACGTCCAATATTTGAACAAAGTACCGAATTTATTATTCTTGAATTTTATTGCACAATTTATGAATTTTTGGTAATTTTTTGTCGCAGGAAAAGTTGCGGGAACCAAAACCAATACCTGTTGGTATTTCATGCATAACTTTTCTATCTGAGCTCCAATCAAGACGATTCAAATTTTTAGAGAAAGAGGAAAGGATTATCTACAACTTTTGTGTTTTGCATTTTGCGAGAAATGGGCTCTAGAAGGGTCAAATATGGTGATGAATAGAGAATGGAAAAAATAAAATATATATATGAGCACATGTGATGTGACTCGGCCATGCAACCCGGGTCAGACCCAATTGGGTCGAATTTCCCCATCTAGGTAGGGCTGCACAGTACCTCCTTTATATAACTCTAACGCAGCTTTCTTGCAGGGGCTTCTCCTTTCTTCCTTTTCTTCTTCTTCTTCTTCTTCTTCTTCTTCTTTAATTTTTCTTTCTTTCCATCTGGTCTCTCTCGTAGCTTCCCTCCCTTTGTTTTATTATTCTTCTTCTCTTGTTGCTTCTCTTGATCTTTGTTCTCTTCTCTGCTTTTTTCCCTTTCCCCTGTTGCTGCCACTATTGCCCCATAGCAAGAAAGACACCAGCAGTGTCTTCAACCTCCCGCAGGACCTACAGCCATATCAACCCGAGACAGCCCCTGCTGTCCACTTTGCTCCAGCCAACCGAAAGGTCCTTCCTTGCAGCAACACAGCAGCAACTTGCTGCCAAGAACACTGCCAGGACACCAGCAAGCCCGAAGCCTTCCTTCCTCTGTTCCAGCAGAGCAGCCTCTGCAATCTCTAGCCCCCAGCATAACCTGCAGCAACCCCTCGGCCACTCCAGCAATAGTAGCCCCTCAGCACCCCTCCTCGAATTCCAAGACCAGCACAGCCCCCGAGAGTCACAGCCACCATGCACCACCATCTTCCCTGCATCACAACCCGAGCTAGAACAGAGCAGCCCTCTCTCTCTCTTTCTTCTTTCCTTTTCTCTTTAATTACTCTTACCTTTAATTAGTCATTGTTAATTTTCAGTAGAACTTCTATTTATGTTTTGAGGTTTCAAACTTTGTTGGATGATTCATAGTTAATTCTCTTTGTTTCCTTCTCTTCTCAAAGTGATATTATTATTAGATTTATTTTTATTTTTATTTTCTTGTTTGTCTTGTTTGCTTGAAGTTTTTTTTATCATTGATTAAGGTATAGTTCGGTTTCTTGAAAAAGAAAAAAGAAAAAAAAAAGAAAAAAAAAATATCTTTCTTGGAAATTAAATTAGTTGTTTTCCTTAAAATTCAAAATTTCTTTGAGTTTATTTAGTTTAAGATTAATTTTTAAAGTCTGTTTTTTTTTTTATCTTTCCGTTATTGTTTAGATGTTAGAGTTTTAACTTCTGTTCTAATTATTGTTTGCGTAAAAAAGGGTTGGTTCTTGAGTAAAAAGTTCATCTTTAGGTTTTCCTTGGCTGCATGTTTTAATTTCGGCTTCAAAGTCGACATTTTTAATTAGTGCGTGTTTGATGTCCCTTAGGTAGATTAGAGTTTCTATTTTTATTGTTTACTTTAACGCAAGCTAGGTCTAGGGTTTTAATTCGTGTGTTTGTCTAATTTATTGAAAGAAATCCCAACAATCTTGAAAAACCCCGAATCTGAACCAAGTTCAGTGCATTTTTGTTTTCTATTGGATGAACGTAAAATTAGAGATTAAAACGCATTCCCTGAGGAGACGATCTTACCCTTGGGCATAATATTACACGACGTAACTCCTATACTTGGGATAGCTTCCGAACTGCTCATTTTTCAAGTGAGTCAATGCAACCACACATCTGATTCTCAGTGTGGGTATTTATGTAGTAGTCTTGGTACGAAGGGCCACTAGTTGATCACGCACCAAGGTGGTGATGACCAAGACGGACTGAAGTAAATTACAATGCTTGACAATGCCTGCACGAATAGGGCTCGATCAATGCTTTATTATCGCACAACCTGTGCCACAGGGTAGTGTTGGCATAGTTATTATGATGTTTCAAAGATGGACGATTTCTAAATATACATATGCATGATTTAAAAATAAAAATAGGCAAAGTCACAAGTTTGAGTACCGGGCGGAGGGATTGTATAGTGTATGGGCATGTACCCTACCCTAACCTTGGGAACTCTCGCTTGTTATGATGCTGAATTAGCTATTGCAAGATTTATATCTATATATCTCCTATATTACAGTATTGAGAATATGTTATATATGTAACTGCTTGCAACTGAAATAAACACATGTTGTCACACACTGATGTAATATCTTCCACCTCACTGAGAAGTGTCTCAGCTCAACTTACAACCTTTGTTTCAGGTCCTTTAGGAAAACGGTCCTTAGATTTTAGAGGGACGTCGAAGCTTAGTACTATTTTTAGCTTACGTAAGTGTTTTTATATGTACTGGACTTAGTTCAGGTGGTCTTTTTGGGAATGTATTACAGGCTATGTTTTAAGTATGATCGTATGTAAGGATACAATTAGAAACTCTGGTATGTCTATTAGAATCCATATGAATGTTTATGTTTTCTACAATGTATTAAAAAGCACAGATTTGTATGAATACACTTGTATGACCCTGTTTAGGGCAGGTAGTCTATGTATTTTATCAAATATGTGCAGACTATGTATGAATAGTAGCACTTCAGGCCCACCTACTGGGCCGGGGCATTACAACATTGGCTTTTCCCGGAAGGTAGTTGATGGTGCAATCATAATTTTTAATCAACTCTAAACATCTTCTTTGTCTCATGTTCAATTCTTTTGCGTGAAGAAATACTTGAGATTTTTATGATCTATGTAAATCTCACACTTTTCACCATATAGATAATGTCCCCATATCTTTAGTGTGAACACCACAGCTGCTATGTAAAGATTTGGAAATTTATAGCCATTAAATAATAAAGAGAGAGAAAATAGGTGGAAGGAAAATAAATTCAAAAAGGGGACAAAGCAAGGCTCGTCGATGGACCCTCTGGTCACGTTGACGAACTCCTTCATTGGTTCGTCGTACGCCACGTGTCTCGTTGATGAAAATAAACCGAGAGTGGTGAAGTGGGCCTAAAGTTCATCTACAAAGGTTATGAGCTCATCAACAAACTCCCTTCTTGGCCTCTTCGATGAGGTAACGTGTCTCGTTGACGAATCCAGGTGTATAAATATGCCAAATTCAGGTTTCAGCGAGGAAATTTTCATGCAAGGCTCTCTCTTCTCTCTCTCTCTCTCTCTCTCTCTCTCTCTCTCTCTCTCTCTCTCTCTAGTTTTCATGTCACTCTCCTTCTCTCTAGATTTTTGACTTCGTTCTTCACTGGTTCGACGATCAGAAGCCGCCACGTTACTCTTGGGAAGATTCTCTTCAAGTCTGCTGTAGTAGATCGTTGGTTAGGCCAACTTAGGCATCATCCCAAAATCAGGGTAAGTAGATTATTAGGGTATTTTCAGTTTTATCTGGCTTATTTAAGTTTAGATTTTGAGTTATATAAGAATATACTGGTGTTTTGTGAAGTAAAATTAGGGTGTATATTTTCAGGGTTAGGGTGTTTCTGGGACCCTTCAGGCATAGGTTAAGGACCCCAGCAGATATTTTTCCAATAGATCGGGTATATTATAATTTAGGAAATTATGAATATGCAGGTTTAGGAAATGTAAATGTGATGATTTTCTGGGGAATTCAGTGATTCAGGATTTTGAGGATAGTACGCTGAGGGCGTGAGAGTGGAGTTGGAGGCAAGCCTCCTAGTCAATTAAGTAAGGGAAATATGTTATGCTAAGAACTTCAAATTGATTATTAAAATTATGTGTTTTACAGATTATTACTCAGTTTATAAATTATTAGTATATTAGAAAATAAAATTTTTCAAAATGTGAGGTATTTACTAGTTTTATTGTGTGGCATGAGATTTTAACAGATTAGTACAGAAATTATACAGTTTCTAGATTATTATGATTTATAGTATCTACACAGAAATATGTTTATGAGACCTTATCAGATCAGTATAGGAATGATATATTTTTATATTGGTATGATTTATATTATTGTGCAGATATTATGTTTTATCAGATTTTACACGAGTATGAATTACAGTATTTATACAGACAAATGTTTTACAGCATATGTATATTACCATGATTTTCAAAATATTAAAGTCATAACACTATGTTATTACAGTTTACACAATTCAGATAATATAGTATTTTCATATCGGTTTCCAATATTATGACTATTTTCCATAACATTATGGTATTACAGTTTATACAATACAGATATTACAACATTTTCATATTAGCTTTCAGTTTTATGGTTATTTTGGAATCATGATAAAACCACAAGATAATTATATAAATATATATATATATATATATATATTAGTATTATATAGTATCAGACCCTGATGAATCAGTTCAGTTTATATTTAGTCAGCAGAGCACGGTACCGTAGCTATTTCAGATCAGAGTGCAACCAAATATCTCAGATAGTGTGTGGGATACCGTCAACCGTGCTTGGAGGGATTGCAACCTCCCCAAAAGTATGGATTAAGGTGGCCGGTTTGACAAGGTAGAGATCAATTACCGTGCCTAGAGGGATTGTAGCTAGACGAACTAATGATTGGTAGAGTTTCAGATTGACTTACCTGGTAGGCCGACTAGAGTTAAGTCCCGCCTACTGGCCGCACAACCCTGTCATGAAGGGTTAAGTCATGACATACAGTTTTCTAGGGTATTATTACAGTTGCTTTTATGTATACAGATTTACAGAGAACAACAAATATATTATAATTTTGGTAGTATGAATAAATAGAAAGTTCAACTAACATAGTTATATTTTAAAATATATAGGTGTGAGTTGTACTGTATATTGTTTCACCAGCTAACTCAATTTCAGATATTTATCAGTATAATATTTATGTAAACTCAGTCACCACACACTAGTAATAGTATATTTCCTTTTACTGAGCGTTGTCTCATCCCAGTGATTTAATATTTTTCAAGTGACCCAGCTAGATGAGCAGAACAAGCTCGTAGATAGAGGAGTTATTAGTATTGCCCTATCTAAAGGGTGAGTTATTTTGGGAGATATGTATTTTGTATAGATCCTAGAGGATCTGGTATTTAAAACTAGAGTGATGTGTATAAGTATTGATAAATTCTGGTATTGTGTTTCTATTGTACACTTTATGTGTTCCGCTACTTAGGTATATGAATATGTTAAAGGGTATCAGAGAATAGGACTATTTCCAAATCAACATTATTTTAGTAAAAAAAAAAGTGGCATGAAAAATGAGGTCGTTACAATTTGGTATCAGAGCCTAGGTTGCTAGGTTCTATAGACTCTAGAGTACAACAGATAACAATACCAGAATACAAGAATAGAATTTTGAGGAAAATAGAACAGAATATATGTGAGTTACTATTGGGGAATTAGGATGAGAATTTAGGGTTTTGTTGTAATAACTCAGATAATTGTTGGAATTAAATAATAAAGTAAAGGGAGGGAAAAAGAATTTTAAAGGGGGATGCAGCAGGGCCTCGTCGACAAACGTGGAGCATTCGTAGACAAACAGTATTCTTGGGTTTGTCAACGTGGACGCGAGTCTTGTCGACGAGAAGTTATCGAGGGGCCATTTTTGGGGCCTGAAACTCATCGACAAGGGTTGGGTGCTCATCAACGAACTTCCTTCGTGAACTCGTCGACGAGATGACGTGGCTTGTTGATGAGCCCACATGACAAAATGTCTATAAATAGTAGAAAATCGAGTTTCAACGAGAGAAAACCATTTCTCTCTTTTCTTTCTCTCTAACTCGGTTCTCTCTCCTTCTCTCTACGATTCTCACCCCGATTCTCCCTGTTTCGATGATCAGAAGCAGCCACGTTGATCCTGGGGAGATTCTCTACAAGTCTGCTGGAACAGATTGTTGGTTTGGCCAACTTGGGCACCATCCCAAAATCAGGGTAAGTAGATTATTTGGGTATTTTCAGTTTTATTATGCTTATTTGAGTTTAAATTTTGAGTAAATGGGGATATACTGGAGTTCTGTGAAATAAATTAGGACATTATATTTTCAAGAATAGGGTATTTTTGGGACCCTGTAAACATGGGTTGGAGATCACAATGAATATTTTCAAGAACCAAGGTAAATTATAATTTAGAAAATTTACGAGTATGTAGGTTTGGGGAAATATAGTTGATTTATAGGAAATATGCATACGTGTATTATTTCAGGATTTTGGGGATAGTACGCCGTGAGGGTGAGGATTAAGTTGGAGGCGAGCCGCCAAGCTAGTTAGGTAAGGGTAATATGCTATGCTAGTAAATTCGGAAATTTATTAGTAAATTATAGTATTTGTTTATAAGGCACATGATATAAGTTATACAGTTTTAAAATTTCCAGAACATGAGTTTTATTAATTGTGTGGCCTAAGTAGATATTTTATTAGTACAGAATTTATATAGTTTTTTAGAATATCGTGATTTATAGTGCATATATATAGACTGATATGTTTACCAGACAAATATTATACAGATCAGTATTTTATTTCAATTACAGAATGCCATGCTTTCCAAAACCATAACACTCAAATATTACAGATTATTCAGTCAGATATGAGAGTCAGTTATTATAGTCAGATACTACAGTTATTTTAGCCAAATATTATAGTATTTTTAGATCAGATTTATAGTGTTATGGTTATTTTGGAATCATGATGAAAATAGTAGGATATCTATAGAAATAGTATATACAGTATCAGACCCCAATGAATCAAGTTATGTTCAGATCGCAGAGCATGGTACTGTTGCTATTTTCACATTAGAGTGCAACCACATATCTCATATAGTATGTGGATTCTATCAAATTGTGTCTATGGAGGGATTGTAGTCTTCCCAGTATTATAGGTTGAGGAGGCGAGGCCGGTTTAACGACGTAGTTACCAGCTTCGAGCTTAGGAGAGGTTGCAGTTTGGTTGGACTGAGGATTGGTAGAGTTCAGTTTACTTACCTGGTAGGCCAACTGGGGTTAAGTCCAGCCTACGGGCCGCGCAACCCTGTCATAAGGGGTTAAATCATGACGTACAATTTTCCAAGGTAAAATCTCAACTATGTATATGTATACAAATTTACATAATTTTAGTGACATAGAATGAAACTAGAAGTATGAAGAGTAGAAAACTCAGATATTACAGTTATACTTTAAACTATGATAAATGCAAATTATACTGTATTTTGATTTACCAGCTTATACAGTTTCAGATATTGTCGTTATCATATTTATGAAACTTAGTTGCCACACACTAGTAATAGCATATTTCCTCTTACTGAGCATTGTCTCATCCCAGTGGTTTAATATTTTTCAGGTGATCCAGTTAGGCGAGCAGATCAGGCTCGCAGATAGAGAGATCTTTTATTTTGTCCTGTTTTATAGGGTAAGTGTATTCATATGATTATATTTTTGAGCAAATGATACTGGGGAGATGTGTAATATGTATATATGGTTTAGAAACACTGAATTTTGGTATTGTAAATATGGATGTATGACTTTATGTTTTTTATTGCATAGGTGTGTCAATTTATGTACAGGGATACCTCAGTGTCATCTAGGCCCTGAGATGTTATAGTAGGTATTATAGGGATTGCAGTGTAAATTATATATATATAAAATGAGGTAATTTTTGGGTCGTTACATTTTGGTATCAGAGCCTAGGTTGTTAGGTTCTGTAGACTCTAGAGTACAGCAGAAAACATTACCAGAATATATGAATGGAATTATAAGAAGAGTGGAATAGGATAACATTGAGTTAATGTTGGGGAATTAGGATGAGAATTTAGTGTTCTTTCCTATGGTTTAGAGGTAGAAATTCGGGATGGTTTTTATGTTTTTCCTGGGGTGACGATTTCAGGAAAATCATAATAAACTATCATCGAATTCTATTTCCATAATGATAGGGCTAGACCTTAAATTAGTAATAAAAGGTAAGGGGTACTTTAGTCGGTATAGTATTATAAGGTTCGGATTCTCGGAATAATTTGGTAATACTGCAGGATGGACCCAGGAGGTAGTAGCGCTCACGCTAGTGGCGAAGATGGAATAGGGCCTTCTAGTGCAGGAAGTGGGGATTCAGATGCTATGTTACGCAGTGTGGCTTAGCAGGTTATGACTGAGATTGCTCGGAGCTCCAGGGAGCAGGGAGGTCCATCTACATCTCAGAGGTGTACGATAGAAAAATTTATGAAAATGAACCCACCAGCATTTTCAGGAGCGATTGATCCTGTAGTTGTGGAGAATTGGATGCGGGAGATAAAGAAGATTTTGACGGTGCTTCACTGCACTGATGAGCAAAGGGTCCTCTATGCCATGTATAAGCTGACAAGGGAGGCCGAGAGATGGTGGACGACCACTAGATTATTGGAGGAGCAGAGATCAATTCTAGTGTTGATGACCTATTAGGGACATATTCTTTGACAGATACTATTCTGCCTCGATCAGAGAGGCTAAAGTATAGGAGTTTTTAAGTTTGTCCCAGGCATCGATGATAATCTAGCAGTACGCGGCGAAATTCATTGAGTTGTCGCATTTCTGCCCTTATATTGTTCTAGATGAAGCTAAAAAGGCTAGAATGTTCGAGAGGAATTTGAAGTGGGACATTTATAGACAGGTGGCAGTACTGAGGATACAGGATTTCTTAGAGCTAGTTGATAGAGCCATAATAGCAGAGGAGGGTTTGCCGAAAGAGACTAAGATATAGAGCCAGAAGAAGAGGGCCACACCTTCAAGTTTTCCGACAGGTTCCAGTCGAGGCCCTTGGAGAGGAGGTAGATCCAGTGGGGGTCAGAGGCAGACGATAGAGCACAGTGGATTTTAGGGTGGGCAGTCTTACCCCACCTACCCCAGATGTGGACTGAGACATCCAGGTGAGTGCCGGATGAGGGAGAATGTCTGCTACCATTGTGGGAGACCTAACCATATGGCCCGATCATGTCAGGGACCGTCGATTTATGCACCAACTCCCAGACCGAACTGGGGTGGTCATCAAGTGCCCCATGGAGGCCAGTAGAGGAATACGGCGCCAGTGAGGGTTTATGCTTTGATGCTGAGAGACGCCGAGGCTGCTAAAAACGTTGTCACTGGTACACTTACTGTATTATCATATAAGTTATTGTTTTATTTGACACAGGTGCCACTCATTTCTTTATATCAGCGGGGTATGTTAAAGTAACTGGGGTAGAGGCACAGTTATTAAATGTTGAGTTGTCTGTAGTCACGCTGACGGGATCTATGGTAGGGTGTAGAAAGGAACTTCGAAACTTTCCAGTGCGTATTTAGGAGAAGTACTACCAGCTGATTTCGTGGTACTAGATATGCAGGGGTTCGATGTAATACTGAGTATGGATTGACTGGCAGCTAATCACACCAACATAGATTGCCATAAAAAAGAAGTGATTTTCAGACCCCCTTAGTGAGCAAGAATACAAATTTGTGGGTTCACGGGTGTGTGCCTCGCCACAGCTAGTGTCAGTTATTCAGGTGAGGAGACTGCTATAGGGTGGTTGCCAGGGGTATGTCGCCTATATAAAGGAATTTCCAAAAGAAGAACTAACACAGGTTGATATTTCAGTAGTTAGAGAATTTCCAAATGTTTTTCTAGAAGAATTATCTAGCTTACCACTAGATCGAGAGATTGAATTTACAGTGGATCTTCTACCAGGGTCGACATCGATATCTAAAGCACCATACCTTATGGCTCTAGACGAATTATCAGTTACAGGAGTTGCTAGATAAAGGATTTATTAGGCCTAGTGTGTCGTCATGGAGGGCTCCAGTCCTGTTCGTGAAAAATAAAGATGGGACCATGAGGTTGTGCATAAATTATAGGAAGATAAACAAATTGATAGTCAAGAATAGATATCCTCTTCTTAGGATTGACGACTTATTTGATTAGCTCTAGGGGACCCTGGTCTACTCTAAAATTGATCTGCTGTCGAGTTATCATCAAATGAAAGTTAGAGCAGAGGATATTTCAAAAACTGCATTCCGAACCAGATATAGGCATTACAAATTTTTGGTGATGCCGTTTAGGTTGACTAATGCACCAGCAGTATTTATGGATTTAATGAATTGGGTGTTCCATCATTACTTGGACTAGTTTGTTGTGGTTTTCATTGATGATATACTAGTCTACTCGAGAAATTTTAAGGAGCACGAGCATCATCTGAGGTTGGTGTTGCAGATATTGAGAGAAATAAAGTTGTACGCAAAATTCAAGAAATGTGAATTTTAGTTAAGGCAGGTTACTTTCCTTGGGTATGTGATCTCCGAGGATGATGTATCGGTTGACCTGAGTAAGATAGAGGCAGTGGTGAGTTGGGTAAGGCTAGGAAATGTCCAAGAGGTCAAAAGTTTTTTGGGTTTGGTAGGCTACTACCGACACTTCATAGATGGTTTCTCCAAATTATCAGGTCTACTAACACGACTCACAAGAAAAAATGTGAAGTTTGATTAGACTAATGATTGTGAACAAAGCTTCCAGGAGTTAAAGCGGTGGTTGGTTTCAGCACCAATACTAGTTATTCCATTAAGGGAGGATGGATTTATGAAATACAGTGATGCATCTTTGAAGGGTCTTGGATGTGTGTTAATGCAGCATGGAAGAGTCATTACCTACGCATCTAGACAGCTTAAAGAATATGAAAAGAATTACCTTGTGCACGACCTAGAGTTAGCTGCAGTGGTGTATGCACTGAAAATCTAGGGACATTATTTATATGATGGGAAATGCAAAATTTTCATGGACCACAAAAGTTTGAAGTATTTTTTTACCCAGAAAGATCTGAATATGAGGCAAAGAAGGTGGATGGAACTCTTTAAAGATTATGACTGCACTATTAGTTACCACCTAGGGAAAGCGAATGTGGTAGCAGATGCTCTGAGCAGGAAATCAGTGGGACCAGCACTGGTAGCCATGGAGGTACAACATCTGATCATGATGGATTTGAAGAGACTTGGTGCAGAGTTGATAGAGAGTAATCCTTAGGCATTTATTGTCAATCTAGTTGTGTAGCCTACGCTATATGAAAATATTAAAGCCGCTCAGGGAGATGACGCAGAATTAGGAAAGGTAATAGTTAGAGTATAGGATGGTCAGGGAGAGGAGTTCAGTATCTCTGATGATGGAGCTCTAAGGTTTCGCACCAGATTGTGTGTGCCTACAGATAATGATATTAGGAGAACGATTCTAGAGAAGGCTCATAGATCTCTATACACAGTTCATCCTGATAGTACTAAAATGTATAGAGATCTGTGAGAGTATTTCTGGTGGAGTGGCATGAAGAGGGAGATTTTTGAATTTGTGCAGTAGTGCTTGACGTGCCAGCGGGTTAAGGCTGAGCACCAGAGGTCAGCAGGGCAGTTACAGCTACTTTTCATCCCTGAGTGAAAGTGGGACCACATATCTATGCACTTCATCACTGGACTACCGCCAGCACCGCATGGTCAGAATTTCATCTGGGTAGTTGTTGATCGGCTAACGAAGATAGCTCATTTTCTACCTATTAAAGTTAACTACCCTATGAACAGATAGACAAATATTTACATTCAGGAGATTGTTCGACCCCATGGAGTGTCAATGTCTATAGTCTCAGACTGTGATCCACGCTTTACATCACAATTTTGGAAAAGCTTGCAGGAGGTTTTGGGGTCCCAGTTAGCATTCATCACCGTTTTCCATCCTCAGACAGATGGTCAGATAGAGAGAACGATTCGGGTACTTTAGGATATGCTGCGAGCTTGTGTATGGACTTTGGGGGTAGTTGGACCCAGTATTTTTCGCTGATTGAATTTGCCTATAATAACAGCTATCAGACCAGTATTAGCATGGCAACTTACAAGGCACTTTATGGTATTAGATGTCATTCTCCTTTATACTAGGATGAACTAGGTGAGAGGTGAGTTTTGGAGCCAGAAATAGTGCAACAAGCGTACGATAAAGTCTGACTTATTCAAGATAGAATTAATGCAGCACAGAGTCGATAAAAAAGTTACGCAGATACTCATCACCAGGAATTGGAATTCAAAGTGGGTGACCATGTGTTTCTAAAGATAGCACCACTGAAAGGAGTCATGAGATTTGGGAAGAAGGGTAAGTTGAGCCCTAAGTTTATTGGCCCATTTGAGATACTTGAGAAGATTGGGTCAATTGCCTATCGGCTAGCTTTACTACCAGCTTTGTTCAGAATACATGATGTAATTCATATTTCTATGTTAAGGAAATATGTCCTAGATCCTTCCCATGTCATCAGTTATGCAGAATTGGAATTCAGTGATGCTCTGGCATATGAAGAAATTTCAGTGCAGATCTTAGACAGAAAAGAACAGGAATTGCGTAGTAAGAAAATACCACCAGTAAAAGTCCTATGGAGGAATCACGCGGTGGAAGAGGCTTCATAGGAACTTGAGGAAGAAATTAGATAGAAATACCCACACCTGTTTAGTGGGGTACAGTAGTGATTTGTAAGCTAAATAATAACGGTTTTATTTTGTTTACTACAGAGTAAATGAATGTGTAATTGTAATTTAGAATATAGGATAGGTAGAGTTTTGGTTTTGGGAGAACTTTCTTTTTATGAGTATATTTGTAATCTCCCAGGACCTTGAATGTAACCACGGTATTCCTCCACCATAAGTGAGGATAAGTAATAAAATAAGTAGCCATTTTCCTTAATGGATGGTGTTCAATACGGATAGTAAATTTCAAGGACGAAATTTTATAAGGAGGGGATAATGTAATAACCTAGATAATTATTGGAATAATAAAGTAAAGGGAGGGAAAAATAATTTTAAAGAGGGATGCAGTAGGGGCCTCATCGACGAACGTGGAGCATTCGTCGACGAACAGTCTTCTTAGGCTCGTCGACATGGACGCGTGTCTTGTTGACGAGAAGTTACTGAGGGGCCATTTTCAGGGCCTGAAGCTCGTCGAAGAGGGTTGGGTGCTCATCGACGAACTTCCTTTGTGAACTCATTGACGAGGTGACATGGCTCGTCGATGAGGCCACGTGGCAAAAGGTCTATAAATAGTAGAAACTCGGGTTTCAGCGAGAGAAAACCATTTCTCTCTTTTCTTTCTCTCTCTAACTCAGTTCTCTCTCCTTCTCTCTACGATTCTCACCCCGATTCTCCCCGTTTCGACTATCAAAAGCCACCACATTGATCTTGGGGAGATTCTCTACAAGTCTTTCGGAATAGATTGTTGGTTTGGCCAACTTGGGCATCATCCCAAAATCAGGGTAAGTAGATTATTTGGGTATTTTCAATTTTATTAGGCTTATTTGAGTTTAAATTTTGAGTAATATGGGATTATATTGGAGTTCTGTGAAATAAATTATGATATTATATTTTTAGGAATAGGGTGTTTTTAGGACCGTACAGACATGGGTTGGGGATCCTAGTGAATATTTTCAGGAACCCAGGTAAATTATAATTCAGAAAATTTATGAGTATGTAGGTTTGGGGAAATATAGTTGATTTATTGGAAATATGCATACGTCTATTATTTCAGGATTTTGAGGATAGTACGCCATGAGGGTGAGGATTAAGTTGGAGGCGAGCCTCCCAGGCAGTTAGGTAAGGGAAATATGCTATGCTAGTAAATTTGAAAAATTTATTAGTAAATTATAGTATTTGTTTATAAGGTACATGATATAAGTTATACAGTTTTACAAATTTCAGAACATGAGTTTTATTAATTGTGTGGCCTAAGTAGATATTTGATTAGTACAAAATTTATATAGTTTTTCAAAATATCATGATTTACAGTGCATATATATAGACTGATATGTTTACCAAACAGATATTTTACAGATATTATACAGACTAGTAATTTATAGAAATTATAGAATGTCATGCTTTCTAAAACCATAACACTCAGACATTACAAATTATTTAGTTAGATATGACAGTCAGTTATTACAGTCAGATACTATAGTTATTTTAGCCAGATATTATAGTATTTTCATATTAGATTTATAGTGTTAGGGTTATTTTGGAATCATGATGAAAATAGTAGGATATCTATAGAAATAGTATATACAGTATCAGACCCTAATGAATCAAGTTATGTTTAGATAGTAGAGCATGATACCGTTGCTATTTTCATATCAGAGTGCAACCACATATCTTAAATAGTATGTGGATTTCGTCAAACCATGTCTATGGAGAGATTCCCGTCTCCCCAATATTTTGGGTTGAGGATGCCGATTTAATGAGATAGTTACTAGTTCCGAGCTTAGGAGAGGTTGTATTTTGGCCGGACTGAGGATTGGTAGAGTACAATTGACTTAACAGGTAGGCCAACTAGGGTTAAGTCCCGCTTACGGGCCACACAACCCTGTCATGAGGGTTTAAATCATAATGTACAGTTTTCCAAGGTAAAATCTTAGCTATGTATGTGTACATTGATTTACAGAATTTCAGTGATATAGTATGATACTAGAAGTATGAAGAGTAGAAAACTCAGATATTACAATTATACTTTAAACTATGATAAATTCAAATTATACTGTATTTTGATTTACCAGCTTATACAGTTTCAGATATTGTCATTATCATATTTATGAAACTCGATCGTCACACACAAGTAATAGCATATTTCCCCTTATTATGCGTTGTCTCATCCTAGTGGTTTAACATTTTTCAGGTGATCTAGTTAGGCGAACAGATCAGGCTCGCAAATAGAGAGATCTTTTATTTTACCCTGTTTTATAGGGTAAGTGTATTCAGAGGATTATATTTTTGAGCAGATGATACTGGGGAGATGTGTAATATCTATATATGGTTTAGAAACACTAAATTCTGGTATTGTAAATATGGATGTATGACTTCATGTTTTTTGTTACATAGGTGTGTCGTTTATGTACCGGGATACCTCAGAGCGATCTGGGCGCTAAGATGTTCTAGTAGGTATTACAAGGATTGCAGAGTAAATTTTATATATATATATATATATATATATAATGGGGTAATTTTTGGGTCATTACATTTTGGTATCAAAGCCTAGGTTGTTAGATTCTGTGATTTTCCTGGGGTAACGATTTCAGAAAAACCATAGTAAACTATCGTCGATTTCTATTTCCATATGGTAGGACTAGACCCTAAATTAGTGATAGGAGGTATGGGGTATTTTAGTTAGAGTAGCATTGTAAGGTTTGGGATCTCAGAATAATTTGGTATTATTACAGGATGTACCTAGGGGGTAGTAGTGCCCATGATAGCGGCAATGATGGAGCACAGTTGTCTGGCATGGGAGGTGGGTACTCAGATGCTGTATTACGTAGCATAGCTTAGCAGGTCAAGGCTGAGATTGCACGGAGCTCCAGGGAACAGGGAGGTCCATCTACAACGCAGGGCTCCACAACAGAGAAATTTACGAAGATGAACCCTCCAGCATTTTCAAGAGCAATTGATTCTGCAGTTGCTGAGAACTGGATGCGGCAGATAGAGAAGATACTAACAGTGCTTCACTGCACTGACGAGCCAAGGGTCCTCTATGCCACGTATAAGCTGGCAGGAGAGGCCAAGAGATGGTGGATGACCACGAAATTACTAGAGGAGCAGAGACCCATCCCAGTGTAGATGACCTGGGCCCGATTTAGAGACATATTCTTTTATAGATATTATCCTACCATGGTCAAAGACGTTAAAGTACAGGAGTTTCTGAGTTTGACCCAAGGATCGTTGACAGTTCAACAGTATGCGGCGAAATTCATTGAGCTGTCACGATTCACTCCATATATATTGTCGGATGAAGTTAGGAAAGCCAGGATGTTCAAGAGGGGCATAAGGCGAGATATATATAAGTAGGTGGCAGTACTGAAGATGCAGGATTTTACTGAGCTGGTTGATAGATTCATGGTAGTAGAGGAGAGTGAGTAGGCAAACATGGGAGTACCGAGCCTGAGGAAGAGGCCTATGCCACCGGGTTTTTAGACGGGTTCCAGTTTGGGCCCATGGAGAGGAGACCAGTTTGGAGGAGGCCAGAGGTAGGTAATGGGGTGCAGTGGTTTTCAGGGTGTGCAGACTTTTCCTATCTGCCCCAAATGTGGCCAGAGGCATCCAAGTGAATGTAGGATGGGAAAAAACATTTGCTATCATTGTGGGAGACCTAGTCATAGGGCTTGGTCATGCCAGGGTCTACCGGCTCATGCACCAACTCACAAAAAATTTTAGGGTGGTTATCAAGTGCCTTATGGAGGCCAGTAGAGGAACACAACACCGATGAGGGTTTATGCATTGACGCCAGGAGATACTGAGGCTGCTGGAGACGTTGTGATAGGTATCCTTACTATTTTACCATATAAAGTTATTTTATTTGACACAAGTGCCACCCATTCCTTTGTATCGTCGGGGTATGTTAAAATATCTGTTGTAGAAACACAGCTGTTAGATATTGAATTGTCTATAGCCACACCGACTGAATTTACTGTGAGGTGTAGGAAAGTACTTAGGAATTTTTCACTGACCATTCAGGGGAAAGTACTACCAGCTGATCTAGTGATATTAGATATGCAGGGATTTAATGTAATATTGGGTATGGATTGGCTAGCAACTAATCACACTAGCATTGATTGCCATAAGAAAGAAGTGATTTTCAGACCCCCCCCCCCACCCAGGTGAGTAAGAATACATATTTGTGGGTTCATATGTGTGCACCTCGCCATATCTAGTGTCAGCTATTCAAGCAAAGAGACTAATTCAGGGTGGATGCCAAGGGTATGTAGCTTATATAAAAGAGCTACCGAAGGGAGAATTGAAACAAGCTGATATTTTAGTGGTCAGAGAATTTGTAGATATTTTTCCAGAGGAATTACCTGGTCTACCACCAGATTGAAAGATCAAATTCACCATGGATCTATTACTAGGGTCGACACCAATATCTAAAGCGTCGTACAGAATGACTCCAGCCGAATTGAAGGAATTGAAAGATCAATTGCAGGAGTTTCTGGATAAAGCATTTATCAGGCCCACTGTGTCACCTTTGGGAGCCCTAGTTTTTTTTGTGAAAAAGAAAGATGGGACCATAAGGATGTGCATAGATTATAAGGAAATAAATATACTGACAGTCAAGAATAAATATCCTCTTCCCAGAATTGATAATCTATTTGATCAACTCTAATGGACCCAGGTCTACTCTAAAATTGACCTTCGATCAGGTTATCACCAAGTGAAAGTCAAGGCAAAGGACGTTTCAAAGACAGCATTCTGAACTAGATATCGGCACTATGAGTTTCTCGTTATACCGTTTGGTCTGACGAATGCACTGGCAGCATTTATGGACCTAATGAATAAGGAATTTCATCAGTATTTGGACCAGTTTATTGTGGTTTTTATAGATGATATACTAGTATATTCAAAGATCTTTGAGGAACATGAGCATCATCTGAGGTTGGTGTTGCAAGTATTGAGGGAAAGAAATTTGTACATGAAATTCAAGAAATGCGAATTTTGGCTGAGGCAGGTTACCTTTCTAGGGCATATGATCTCCGGGGATGACATAACAGTTGAACCAGGCAAAATAGAGGTAGTGGTAGATTAGGCAAGGCCGAGAAACGTTCAGGAGATCAGAAATTTTCTAGGTCTGAAAGGGTATTACCGACGCTTTGTAGATGATTTTTCCAGACTATCAGGTCCCTTGACACGACTCATGAGGAAGAATGTAAGGTTTGAATGGTCAAATGAATGTGAGCAGAGCTTCTATGTAATGACCCGAAAAATTAAATAATTAGGAAATACAATAAATGAAATGGATTAATGGGTAATAAGGGAAAAGGAAGGATTTTTAGAAGGAACAGCAAGCCTCATCTGACGAATGTCCTATCCTCATCAACGAGTATCCTTCTAAAACTCGTTGACGAATCCAGTTCCCCGTGGATGAAGGAATCCTAAGAGAGTATATTTTGGAACTCTGAATTTTGTCCACAAAGGTATCTTCTCGTCGACGAAGTCTTTATAGCTCCTCGTCGACGAATTCACGTGTCTCGTCGACGAAGCCCTGCCTATAAATAGAGAGTTCTTCATTTTTTTCAACGAAAACTCGTGACCTCTCTCTCTCTCTAGAACGGTTTTCCCACCTTCTTTCTTCGATTTTGGACCGGATTTGACCTAGTTTGACGATCCGGAGCCGCCACGAGGTTCGTAGGATCGTTCTCTGCAAGGTTGTAGGAGCTGATCATTGGATTGAGGGGTTTGGGAAACACCCCAAAATCAAGGTAAGTGAATTATTTTGGGATTTCCTTAATGAATATTGTTATTTGGAGCCTAGGAAGTAGTAAATAAGCATCTTTCTTAAGATTTGATTTGATTTGAATTTATTATAATTAAGCTGGGATTTTTGGATTCAGGGTCTAAGTGAACGCTGCGGATATCGGTTCAGGGATCCGGCCAGCGTAGTTTGAAGTCAGGTAAGGGGGAAATTTATATATTAAATCAGGTTTTTCATGAATTAAAAAGAATTATGTGTTATTTATGTATATATGTTTATATGTGGATTTAAAATCCTAGCCATGAAATTTATGTTTTCTAAGCATAGGAATGCTTATATAGTTATGTATATGTGAAAGTAAACGAATGAAAGTGAAAGGTATTCTCTAAGGGAGTAAGTAAGGAATGAAATTTATTTTCAATATATAAATATTAAATGTGGGTTGACTTATTTTGTAAGGAATGTATATGAATTTTACTGTTAAATTGTGTGGCATGAGATTCTATGCAAATATATATTAAATGTATGAGATGTAGGCTAAGAAAGTAAAGTATTGAGAATAAAATATGATATGGACATTTTTGCTTGCGTATGTTAAATGCAACCATGTAAATGTAAGATAGCTGAAAGACAGCCATGTTAGCAGATTTTAGCGCATTTCTATATGGACAAACAAATTATGGCTAAAGACGAGCTGTAGTACGAAGGAATGAAATGAAAATGTTATGCAATAAAATGACAATGAAATGGCAATGAAATGAAATGAAAAATGTGAACGATGTAAATGGAAAAGAGTCACTTAAAGTGAAACGAAATGCAATGTTTAAAACTATGAACATGAACAGATGTGTATGAATGAATAATTACATAAAGGAATAAAGTATTATGATATTAGAAGTATCTATGTATGTAGAACATGCTACGATTAGTTGAGGCATACTCTTCGCCTGAGGGCTTGTTGAGAAAGGCAAGTGCACTAGTAGCTTCAGATGTAGCAGTAGCTGCATAACGTACTAGGGCAAAGGGAACTGATTGGTATGGACGGGTAGATTTCCCTATCCTTAGGGCCTTTATCAGTAAACTATTGTTGAATGTGTGAGTACGAGATCAAGTTAACACTTGAGGGCTTGCTGAGTAAGGTGAGTGCCATGTATGCTTTAGTCGTGGCCTTAGGGTTACCTAAGTATCAGAGCAGAGGGGTGCTACTTGTATGGGCAGGTAATCACCCCTATCCTTGGGTAATCTCATGGGCTAAATCTCTGCAGGTAATTATTTAGGTTCAGAAAACGATTTCAATGTTATGAGATGCTTTGCAAATGTAATTAAAATGATATCTATTTACCTTATGTTGGCCACACGCTATTTTAATATGTATGTTTCTTCCCTTACTGAGATGTGTCTCACTCGAATATGAATGTTTCGTTTTTAGGACATCCTCGAGGTTGGGCTTGGGGGCTCGAGGGTATTTTAGCATTTTTTATGACTAAAAAAGAAAGGGTATATGTTAAGCATATTTTGGGGATGTATATGTTTATGTTTTATGTCGTTTTATTTTAAGAATATTGAGGGATGAATGATTGTGTAAATACTGAAATGCTTTGGGAATTATGTATCTATGGAAATGCAGGTGATGGTTGGATTATTATGGATTATAGTTGGATATAGCAAACTCTGTTATTACGGAATTTTGGTATTATAGAATTATGATATATAGATTATGTTTATATTTTTCACTGCGTATGTTGTGGAATATGATTTATCAAGATATTATCAAGTATAACGAACCGGACCCGGGTTTATGGGTTTAGGGAGTTACATTATGGTATTAGAGCAATGATTTTGAGATTTTGAGGATTTAGGAAATGATTTATACCAGAGTATATGAATGAGTTAGGATGAAAATAGGAGATGAATAGGTTAGGTATTGAGAAATAGGTTTGGTATAGGGAAGTATAGGATTGTGTTTTGTAATTTAGAGGCAAAAATACGTCGACGATTTCCTGTGATTTTTCTGAAGCAGTCAATGGCCTCAGAAAAGCCACAGTAAACCTTAGATGTTTTTGTTTCTGAATTGTGAGATTGGTCCTTATATGGAGATTTTGGATTTTATTTGGATTTAATTAAATGATTATGATGTTTGGTGTTATGATATGTATGCTGAGCTCTTATAGTTGTAGTTAGCAAATGAATTTGAGTAATGTAAAAGGATAATTAGTTGGTAAAATTTCGAGAATGAAATTTCTTAAGGAGGGGAGAATGTAATGACCCAGAAAATTAAATAATTAGGAAATACAATAAATGAAATAGATTAATGGGTAATAAGGGAAAATGAAGGATTTTTAGAAGGAACAGCAGGCCTCGTCGATGAATGTCCTGTCCTCGTCGACGAGTGTCCTTCTAAAGCTCATCGACGAATCCAGTTCCTCATCGACAAATGAATCCCGAGAGAGTATATTTTGGAACTTTGAATTTCATCGACGAAGGTATCTTCTTGTCGACGAAGTCTCTATAGCTCCTCGTCAACAAATCCACGTGTCTCGTTGACAAAGCCCTGCCTATAAATAGAGAGTTCTTCATTTTTTCAGTGAAAAATCGTGACCTCCCTCTCTCTCTCTCTCTCTCTCTCTCTCTCTCTCTCTCTCTCTAGAACAGTTTTCCCACCTTCTCTCTTCGATTTTGAACCGGATTTGACCCGATTTGATGATCCGAAACTGCCACGAGGGTCATAGGACCGTTCTCTGCAAGGCTGTAGGAGTTGATCGTAAAGTATTGAGAATAAAATATGATATGGACAATCTTTCTTGAGTATGTTAAATGTAACCATGTAAATGTAAGACAGCTGAAAGACAGCCATGTTGGCATATTCTAGTGCATTTCTATGTGAACTAACTGATAGCAGATTCTAGCGCATTTCTATGTGGACTAACAAATGATAGCTAAAGATCGGCTGTAGTACAAAGGAATAAAATGAAAATGTTATGCAATGAAATGAAATGACAAATGTGAACGATGTAAATCAGAAAAAGTCACTTAAAGTGAAACAAAATGCAATGTTTAAAGCTATGAACATAAACAGATGTGTATGAATGAATAATGATAGAAAGGAATAAAGTATTATGATATTAAAACTACCTATGTATGTAGAACATGCCACGATTGGGTGAGGCAAACTCTTTGCCTGAGGGTTTGCTGAGAAAGGCCAGTGCACTAGTAGCTTTAGATGTAGCAGTAGCTACATAACGTATTAAGGCAAAGGGCACCTATTTGTATGGGTGGGTAGATTTCTCTATCCTTAGGGCCTTTGCCGATAAACTATTGTTGAATGCGTGAGTACGAAATCAAGTTAACACTTGAAGGCTTGCTGAGTAAGGTGAGTGCCCTAATATGCTTTAGTCATGACCTTAGGGCTACCTAAGTATCAGAGTAGAGGGGTGCTACTTGTATGGGCGGGTAATTACCCCTATCCTTGGGTAATCTTGTGGGCTAAATCTCTGCATGCGATTGTTTAGGTTCAGAAAATGATTTCAATGTTATGGATTGATTTACAAATGTAATTAAAATGATATCTATTTACCTCATGTTGGTCGCACGCTATTTTAATATGTATGTTTCTTCCCTTACTGAGTTGTGTCTCACCCGAATATGAATGTTTTTTTTTCAGGACATCCTCGAGGTCAGGTGTAGGAGCTCGAGGGTATTTTAGTATTTTTTTTAGAACTATAAAAGAAAGGGTATATGTTAAGCATATTTTGGGGATGTATACATTTATGTTTTATGTCGTTTTGTTTTAAGAATATTGAGGGATGAATGATTGTGAAAATACTAAAATGCTTTGAGAATTATGTATCTATATAAATGTAGGTGATGGTTGGATTATTATGGATTATAGTTGGATATAGCAAACTCTGGTATTATGGAATCTTGGTATTATAGAATTATGATATAGAGATTATGTTTATGTTTTCCGTTATGTATGTTATGGAATATGATTTATCAGGATATTATCAGGTATAACACACCGGACTCCGGTTTATGGGTTCGGGGCGTTACATTCTAGGAGTTGAAGCAGCGGTTGGTTACTGCCCTGGTGTTCGCTATTCCGTCAAGAAAGGAAGGATTTTTCATATATGGTGATGCATCACAGAAGGGGCTTGGGTGCATGTTGATGCAGTACAACAGGGTTATTGCATATGCTTCTAGGCAGTTTAAAGAATAGAGAAGAACTATCATGTGCATGATTTAGAACTAGTTACGGTGGTGTATGCACTCAAGATTTGGAGGCACTATCTTCATGAAGGGGAAATGTGAAATTTTCTCGGATCACAAAAGCTTAAAGTATTTTTTCACCTAAAAATATTTGAATATGCAGCAGAGAAAATGGTTGGAGCTCATCAAGGATTATGATTGTACTATCAGTTCCAGGGAAAGCAATTGTGCCGGCTAATGCACTGAGGAAGAAAACAATAGAAGCAGCGGTGTCAATAGTGGAGATTCAGCACCCTATCCAGATGGAGTTGGAGAGGTTAGGCGTGGAGCTAATAGAGGGTGATCACCAGGCATACATAGCCGACTTGGTGGTACAGCCTACCTTGTAGAAGAAAATTAAAGCTGCACAGAAGAATGACGCATAGTCGGCAGAGTTGATAGAGAAAGTGCGCGATCGACAGGAAGAGGAGTTCAATATTTTAGAGGATGGAACCCTAAGGTTTCGTGTTAGACTATGTGTTCCTATGGATGCTGAGGTCAAGAGGACTATATTGGAGGAGGCTCACAGATCCCTGTACACAGTTCATCCTGGTAACATTAAAATGTATCGAGATCTTCGAGAGACTTTCTAGTGAAGCGGAATGAAGAGGAGGATAGTTGAATATGTGCAGTAGTATTTGACGTGCCAGCAGATAAAGGCTGAGCAATAGAGGCCGGCAGGACAGTTATAGCCACTCCACATCCCTAAGTGGAAATGGGATCACATATCCATGGATTTCGTCACTGGGTTACTACTGGAATTACATGGGTCAAAATGCTATCTGGGTGATTATTGACCTATTGACAAAAACAACTCACTTTCTACCTATTAAAGTTAGCTACCCTATGTACAGATTGATAGAGATCTACATTCAGGAGATAGTTCGACCCCATAGAGTGCTAGTATCCATCGTTTCAGACCATGACCCACGTTTTACATCACGATTTTGGAGGAGCTTGCAGGAGGCTTTGGGGTCTCAGTTATAATTCAGTACGGCATATCATCCTCAGACTGATGGGCAAACAAAGAGAACGATCCAGATACTTGAGGATATGCTGCGAGCATGCGTGCTAGATTTTGGGGGTAGTTAGACCCAGTATATGCCGCTAACTGAGTTTTCTTATAATAACAGCTATTAGGCCAGCATTGGCATGATGCCTTTCGAGGCATTATATGGTAGGAGATGTCGTTCTCCACTATACTGGGATGAAATGGTTGAGAAGCGAGTTTTGGGACTAGAGTTAGTACAGTAGGCGTACGATAAAGTCCGGCTTATTAAAGAAAGAATCAGCACAACTTAGAGTTGGCGGAAAAGCTACGCAAATACTCACCGAAGGAAGTTGTAATTTGAAGTGGGAGACCATGTATTTTTGAAAATAGTGCCACTAAAAGGAGTTATGAGGTTTGGGAGGAAGGGTAAGTTAAACCCTAGGTTTATTGGCCCTTTTAAGATACTTGAGAGGGTGAGGTCAGTTGCCTACCAGCTAACTTTACCACTAGTTTTATCCAGGACACATGATGTATTTCATGTTTCCGTGCTAAGGAAATATGTCTTAGATCCCTCCTATGTGGTCAGTTATGCAGAGATAGAGCTCGGAGATTCACAGACTCATGAGGAGATACTAGTGCAGATCTTAGACAAGAAGGAGGAGGAATTGCGTAATAAGAAAATTCCATTAGTAAAAATCCTATGGAGGAATCACGCAATGGAAGAAGCATCTTGGGAGCAAAAAGAAGAAATACGATAGAAATACCCGCACCTATTTAGTGGGGACCAGCAATAATCAAGAATAATACAGATAAGTATGGTAAGTTTCTTTTGTACAGGTTAGTAAGTACATGCAATGATTTTTGGTTAGTAGGTAGTATTTTGGTTTTGGGAGAATTTTATTTTATGTATTTTTAATCTCCCAGAACTCTGAATGTAACCACGATATTGCTCCACCACAAGTGAGGGTAATTAATAAAATAAGTAGCCCATTTTCCTCACAAGATGGTGTTCAATACAAATAGTAAATTTCAAGGACGAAATTTTATGAGGGGAGAATGTAGAGACCTGGAAATTTATAGTCATTAAATAATAAAAAGAGAGAAAATAGGTGGAAGGAAAATAAATTCAAAAAGGGGACAAAGCAGGGCTCGTCGATGAACCCTCTAATCTCATCGATGAACTCCTTCACTGGTTCGTTGTATGCCACGTGTCTCATCGACGAAAATATACCGAGAGTGGTGAATTCGGGCTTGAAGTTTGTCGATGAAGGTTATGAGCTCGTTGACAAACTCCTTTCTTGGCCTCATCGACGAGGTGACGTGTCTCGTCGACGAATCCAGGTGTATAAATATGTCAAATTTGGGTTTCAGCAAGGAAATTTTCATGTAAGAATCTCTCTCTTTCTCTCTAGGTTTCGTCTCCATCTCCTTCTCTCTAGATTTCTGGCTTTGTTCTTCGCTGGTTTGATGATTAGAAGCCACCACGTTAATCCTAAAAAGATTTTGTTCAAGTCTACTGGAATAGATCGTTGGTTAGGCCAACTTGGGCACCATCCCAAAATCAGGATAAGTAGATTATTTGGGTATTTTTAGTTTTACCAGGCTTATTTAAGTTTATATTTTGAGTTATATGAGAATATACAAGTGTTTTGTGAAGTAAAATTAGGGTTTATATTTTCAGGGTTAGGGTGTTGTGGGACCCTTCAAGCATGGGTTGAGGACCCAAGCAGATATTTTTCCAGGAGCTCAGGTATATTATAATTTAAGAAATTATAAATAGGCAAGTTCAGGAAATGTGAATGTGATGATTTTCTGGGGAATTCAGTGATTTATCGAGGAATTGGTATATATGTATTATTTCAGGATTTTGAGGATAGTATGCCTAGGGCGTGAGAGTGGAGTTTGAGGCAAGCCTCTTAGTCAGTTAGGTAAGGAAAATATGCTATGCTAGGAACTTCATATTGATTATATAAATTATGTGTTTTCCAGATTGTTACTCAGTTTATAAATTATTACTATATTAGAAAATGCAATTTTTCATAATATAAGGTATTTACTAGTTTTATTGTGTGGCATAAGATTTTAACAGATTAGTATAGAAATTATATAGTTTCCAGATTATTATGATTTATAGTATCTACAAAGAAATATGTTTATGAGACCTTATCAGATCAGTACAGGAATGATATATTTTCAGATTGGTATGATTTATATTATTATGCAGAGATATGTTTTATCATATTTTACAAAAGTATGAATTACAGTGTTTATACAGACAGATGTTTTACAGCATATGTAGATTACCATGATTTCCAAATTATTAAAGTCATAACACTATGTAATTACAGTTTATACAATTCAAACAATACAATTTTTTTCATATCAATTTTCGGTGTTATAGTTATTTTCCATAACACTATGGTATTATAGTTTATACAGTACAGATATTACAGTGTTTTCATATTAGCTTTTGGTATTATGGTTATTTTGAAATCATGATAAAACAACAAGATAATTATATATATATATATATATATATATATATTAGTATTATATAGTATCAGACCCTGATGAATCAGTTCAGTTTATAGTTAGTCAGTAGAGCACGGTACCGTAGTTATTTCAGATCAGTGTGCAACCACATATCTCAGATAGTGTGTGGGATACCGTCAACCGTGCCTGGAGGGATTGCAGTCTCCCTAGAAGTCTAGGTTGAGGTGGCCAATTTGACGAGGTAGAGATCAGTTACCGTGCCTGGAGAGATTGCAGCTGGCCGAACTGATGATTGATAGAGTTTCAGATTGACTTACCTGGTAGGCTAACCAGAATTAAGTCCCGCCTATGGGCTGCACAACCCTGTCATAAGGGGTTAAGTCATGACATACAGTTTTCCAAGGTATTATCATAGTTACTTATATGAATACATATTTACAGAGAACAACATATATATTGTAATATTAGTAGTATGAATAGATAGAAAGTTTAGCTAACATAGTTGTATTTGACTAGCTAACTCAGTTTCAGATATTTATCAGTATAATATTTATGTAAACTCAGTCACCACACACTAGGAATAGCATATTTCGTCTTACGGAGCGTTTTCTCATCCCAGTGATTTAATATTTTTTAGGTGACCCAACTAGATGAGCAGAACAGGCTCGTAGATAGGAGAGTTATCAGTATTGCCCTATCTAAAGGCTGAGTTATTTTGGGAGTTATGTATTTTGTATAGATCCTGGAGGATCTGGTATCTAAAACTAGAGTGATGTGTATAAGTATTGAGAAATTCTGGTATTGTGTTTCTGTTGTACACTTTATGTGTTCCGCTGCCTTGGTATATGAATATGTTATAGGGTATCAGAGAACAGGACTATTTTCCAATCAACATTATTTTAGTAAAAAAAAATAACGAGAAAAATGAGATCATTACAATTAGTTCCAAATCGTGCGTAGGATAAATCTTCTCGTACTCCTTGAATTGTCGAGAAGCATATGCAATAACTATTCCATTTGCATTGGTACACACCCAAGCCCTTTCTGAGATGCATCACTGTAGATTACAAAACCACCTTCTCCCGAAGGAATGGTTAGCACCGGAGTAGTAATGAGTCCTTGCCTTAATTCCTGAAAGCTTTGCTCACAATCCTCAGTCCACTTGAACTTAACATTCTTTCTTGTCAACATTGTTACTGGGCTCGATATTTTGGAGAATCATTGATAAGCAAAGAAATATTGATATTATGTTCTGGCGAATGTTGTTTTTAGGGTATCGTGTAGGAAGTCCTATGGGTGTAGGACCTGTTACAGTAGGGAGATTTTAGTAGAAATCAGGTAAAGGAAATATGCTATGCTAGGTTATTTGAGTATGATTTCAGTATAAAATTACAAATGTTCTACCAAAGTATTATTCACAGCAGAGATTTATACAGTTTATCAAGTATGATTAATATATTTTAAAATTACTGTGTGGCTTGAGAATATAGATATAGTACAGAAATATGTTTTATAGTATTTTCCAGAGATATGTTTTACAGAATATATAGACGGTGAATATATTTTACAGCAATTATAGAAATACTATGATTATACAGTTTTATAGTACCATGACATACAGTTTTACAATTCATTTCAGAAATACAGTTTTTATAGATATAGTTTATCACAGCGTCATGGTTTATATAGTTATTACAGAATCATGGTAAAATAGATAGTTGTTTATAGAGATGTATTGTATAGTATCAGACCCTGTTGGACCGTTACAGTTTACAGAGCACGGTACCGTAGCTACATATAGTATATAAAGTGCAACCACCTATTCAGATAATACGTGGTATAAAGGTCGATCGTATAGAGCCCACGAGTGAACAAGCTCCCTATCAGATATGGATTAAGGAGGGCTGATCAGACTGATGGAATATAGTGATTTATTCCTGGCTGACCAGCCAGGGTAGATCCCGCCTACGGGCCGCACAACCCTGTCATGATGGGTTAAATCATGACACACGGTTATCCACAAGGAAGTTTTCAGTTATTACTACGTTTATACAGATTTAGAGAGACAGAAAATATATATTTATATTAGAAGTATTTTGAGTAGAAACCTAAAGTACAGATATGATAAGCAAACGGGAAAAGGTGATGGTTTATATTACTGGTATTGTTTTTACAGATTCTGTGATACATGATTATATAGTAATAGATTTTCACAGTATTGTAACTCAATTGCCACACACTAGCAATAGCATATTTCGTCGTACTGAGCATTGGCTCATCCCATTACTTTAACATCTTTCGGGTGATCCAGGTAGGCGAGCAGACTAGGCTCATAGATAGAGGGGCCTCAGTATTGCCTTGACAGTAGAGTGAGTATTTTTGGGAGTATTTTTGTATAGCCCTAGTCAGTTGAGGGTATTTTGGAGAATAGTCATATGTGTATATTTTTGGAAACATTTTAGCACATTGGTATTGTATATAATTTCATATGGTTATGTTTATTTGATTCCTATTTCTCGCTGCTTAGGTTGATGGTTGAGTTTACTACAATTTGGTATCAGAGCATTATAAATTTCATAGTATATATATAAAATAAAAAAAAAACCAAGTTAAATAGCAGGTCATTACACATCATCAATAAACACAACAATAAACTGATCTAAATATGGATGAAAGACCCTATTTATCAAATCCATAAATATGGCAGGAGCATTCGTCAGACAAAATGGCATAACAAGGAACTCATAATGCATGTATCTGGTCTTGAAGGTCATCTTCAAGACGTCTTTTGCTTTCACTTTCACCTGATGATAGCATGATCTGAGGTCAATCTTCGAATACACTTGTGCACCTTGGAGCTAGTCAAACAAGTCATCTATACTGGGTAAAGGATATTTGTTCTTGATTGTCACTTTATTAATCTCCCGATAATCTACACACATCCTCATAGACCCATTTTCTTCTTCACAAATAGAACTAGAGATCCCCGCGGAGATACACTAGGTCTTATAAAACCCTTATCAAGTAAATCTTGCAGTTGATTCTTTAATCTGCTAGTTCCGTTGGCGCCATTCAATTAGGTACTTTGGAAATCAGCGTTGTACCTGGAAGTAGATCAATAGGAAAATCCACTTCACGATCAGGCGGCAAGCCTAGTAACTCCTTTGGAAAAATATCTGTAAACTCTTTTACTACAGGTATGCTAGCAAGTTTCAATTCATTCTCTGACATCTCCTTCACAATTGCCACAAACCCCTGACAGCCACTCAGTAGTAGTCTCCTGACCTGGATAGCTGAAACTAGCTAAGGCTGGGATTGCACTTGCGACCCTACGAACTTGAATTCTGCTATTCTTAGTGATCTGAATATCACTTCCCATGCATGGCAGTCTATACTAGAAAAATTAGTTGCTAACCAATCCATGCCGAAGACCACATCGAACCCATGCATATCTAGCATTATTAAATCGGCAGACAAGATTTTCCCCTAAATATCAATTGAACAACCCCGAACACCCTACTACACCTCACTGCTGACCCAGTCGGTGTAGATACCAACAACTCAGTTTCTAACAACTGTGTTTCTGCCCCACATAATCTAGTGCACTCCAAAGATACAAATGAGTGTGTAGCTCCTGAATCAAACAATGTAATAACTTTAAAAGAAAGCATAATAACCATACCTGTCACCATGTCACCGACTGTCTCAGCATCACCCGACGTCAGAGCGAACACTCTAGCTAGAGCCACATTCCTTTATTGACCCCCTCGTGGCGCCCAATAACCTTCCTAATATGGTCTGGGAGCAAGAGCTGCATCTGGTGGTGTACAGTAGTCTCGCACCATATGTCTTGGTCTACCGCAGTGATAGCAGATCACACCACCTGCTCGACACTCTCCCCAGTGTCTCCTACCACAAGTCTGACAGATTGGGGGACCCTACACCGCCTGAACCTCGAGACCTCCAGTCTCCTACCTCCGCCCTTTGCCATGATTTCCTCTCCTCCACTGATTCTATTGGGGAACCTGCTGATAGCCTGAAGATGCAAATCTCTTTCTCAGTCCTTGCTCCTATGCATCCAGACGCTCACCAACCTCTGTCAAGGTTGCTCTGTCGACTAACTCAGCAAAATCCTGAATCCGCAACACCACCACCTACTTGAAGATATCTCACCTCAAACCTCTCTCAAACTGCCTCACCTTCTTCGCCTCATCAGGAACAATATACGGAGTGAAGCGAGAGAGCTCAATAAAACGCGCCGCATACTGCTGGACTGATAACTATCCCTGCTTCAGACTCAGGAACTCTTCCACTTTAGCCTTCTTGACAGAAGTTGGAAAATATCTATCGAAGAAAAATTTCTTAAACTGATCCCAAGTCATGGCTATCGGCATAGTCCTCTGCTACTCCAAAAGCCTCACAGCAGCCCACCACCTCTCAGCCTCTCCTGTCAGTCTATAGGTGGCGAAAAGGACCCTCTGTTTCTCAGTACACTACAATACAGTCAAGACTTTCTCGGTCTTTTGCATCCAGTTCTCAGCAGTTGCAGGATCGATTCCTCCCGAAAAGGTCGGAGGATTCATCTTCGTAAACTTCTCGATAGTGCACCCATGGCCAACCGACGAACCACCTTGCTCCCTCGAGCTTCTAGCGATCTCAGCCATAACCTGCTGAGCCACGCTACGTAATACTGCGTCAAAGTCAGTCTTGTAAGGACCTGAACTCGAGTGGGTTCTTGTATATAAATTTTTCAGCGGACGCAAATAAATCTAATTATTTTTATTACCAAAGCATTAATTAACTTTGTTACAAGTATATGTCTCAACTATTAAAATGCAAATTTCTAAAATTCTAAAATACATAAACATATTCTAAATTGTATTTTACTAATTTTTTATTCGACTCTGCTCTTTCTATTCCCGCTCATGCACTTGCTACGCCAGATTTCTGGTACACTCTTCAAAATGATCTAAAATATAAAATAATGATTGGGGTGAGACAACGTTTAGTAAGTAAATAAGATTATTATTAGTGTGTGGCCAAAATGAGCTTTTATAATTTCGTAAAATAATATTTAATACTATAATTTTAAAAATGCTTTTAAAATAAATGTAAATTTTAAAATTTCTACATAAAAACTTTTGCCATCAACTACAACAGTAAAATTTTATAATCATATACTATAACTGTTAAATTAAACTTTTAACTTTAAAAACTATAATTATAATTTTTAATTATATACATATATATACTTTTCCTTATACTTTTCCTTTAGATCATCATTTAGGCATAATAATGGCAATGTTCATATAAACTTATACTTTACCTTCAAATCATCAATAATTTTGTACACGTAATTAAATATGTATATACATATACTATAAAAACCACCCTTAGGCTTGTTCATCGTAAGTCATGTTTACCCCCATGACTGGGTTGTACGGTCCAAAAACTGGACTTAGCTGGCTGGTTGGCCAAACTAAATCAATGTACATCATCATAAGTGAGATTTTCCCTATTAAACCTTAGTCCGACCCAGGTGTGCATTCAAGAGAAATTTACTATCATATAAAACCACTCTACAAATAGCGTGGGTGCACTCTGATCCGTTTAAACTTTAAGCTGCAGTACCGAGCATTCGTAACTTTGAACTTTCTTTGCCATGAGAGGTTTTAAAAATATCTTTATTATATAATTTGTATAATTAAAATAATATCATGAAAATCTCATTTTACTCATATTTTCGTGAAATACGCAACGTAAAAAAAAAAATCAACTCATGTAATCTTTACTCATATTTTTGTGAAGTATGCAACGTATAAATAAACTCATGCCACACAATTTTCGTGTTAAAAATATTTTCTTGAATAGAAATTAATGATGTAAAATACCCGAGGGGTTTAGAACATTTATTAACTCAAAAAAATAAATGCAAGTATATTAAAGATAAAACTAGTATAATTAAATATGCGTAAAAATAAATTCAAGAAAATTTTATAAAACTAACATAATCGAAATTTACTTACAAATAAAACTCGGGTATGAATTTTAAATAAAAATCTAACATAATCAAATTTACTTATCTCTTATTTAATTTTGTGCTACGATCACATTGAATATCTCTAAGAAATGAGATCAGAAAGAGTGGGTGAGTGAGAACTTACTCAAAAATTCTCTCTCCACCACTAATCCTTTCACTCACTAATCCTTCTCTCCTTTTGAAAATTTTTGTGAAAAATGAAGGTTGGGAGCTTCCTATTTATAAGAAAATTTTGGAGAAGAAATGAAATTTGTAAAAGTGTAGGAAGAACGGTGAAATTATAATTTTTTTTTTAAATTAAAGAATGGGTAAGGTATGTGTTAGGTATAGGTTTAGTATAAGATAGGGATGAAGGCCATGTGTGAGTGCTTGCCACCACTCCCCTTTAATTAATTTTTAATTAATTACTTAATTAATTAATTATTTTATTTTTTTTAAAGCATTATTATTATCATTGTTATTATTTTTAAGCCATGTTTTAGTATTATATATATTTTTTAAGAACTAAATCCAAAATTTGAAAACTCATGTGGGCCCCACCTGATCTTGTGGGCTCCACACAACTTCGAGACCCAAGTGGGTCATACGTAACTCCAATAGTCCTCACATGATTTTATGAGCCCTACATAGCTTCGAAACTCATGTGGACCTCACACGACTTCGGAACTCATGTGGGCCCCCACATGGTTTTGTGGGCCCTATATAGGATACTATTACTATTATTATTATTTTAGTATGTATTTCTATAAATTATGTCTATCAAAACACTATTTTATGTATATGTACTTATTTACGTGTACAAACAGTGTTTATCCTGTTTATCTTATGAAATTCCATTTTGACCAAGTCGACCTCTAGGGAGTGACTGATCCGCAATGGTCTCTGAGCACTCGCTAAAACAAAGTCTTTCTTAGGCATCAAACATGGAATTAAGGATCCTACAAAAAGCAGTTCTGTATTGATATTAACTTAATGACCATTTTTATTATTATTATTATTATTATTATTATTATTATTATTATTATTATTATTATTATTATTATTATTATGCTTTAATCGTATATATATTTTTGGGTCATCACAAGTCCCACCCGCACCTGATGACCCTGCTCTATCACTGTCATTCGCATAGGTACTACCTCCTCCTAGATCCATCCAGAAAAATAACAAATGCAACTCAGTAATCTTATCCTTATAATTTATCCACTTAACCTAGCCTCTTATCTCAACACTCTCAGCTTATTTCTAACCCCAGACTTACATTCTAGGAATATAACCCGTCAATAGTTTACTATGGTTTTCCTAAAATCGTCACCTCGGAAAAAACACAGAAACCACTACAGAAGTCCTACCTCTAGACTGTAGAACAAATCCTTACATCATTTCCCTATACTCTGGTATCATTTTCGCTGCTCTCTAAAGTCTATAGAACCTAACAACCTAGGCTCTGATACCAAATTGTAGCGACCTGCTTAATTTTCATATTTTTTTTCTTTTTCATTTCCTAATAAAACCAATATAATATATCCAGTTGATCATAATCCACCTGGACCCGTGGGTACCAGGGATACATCAAAAAATAGCACGGAAACCTAAGTAGTAGGAAACATAAAATCATAAACATCTCATAATATCATACACATAATACCCTCCATTTCAATACTAGAGTTACTACATCCATCGTATTTATAAGTACACATTCCAAAAAGAAAGTCCTAGGGACATTTCCCACAAAATCCATCTATCCCTAACAAAATGATTACCTTTAAGAGAGGGCAGGTCAACTGTATCTATCTTAGTGGAGCTTTATCCGCTCTCCTATCTGGTGCTCCTGAAATGTTTATAAAATTTAGGGGTGAGACACCTCTCAGTAAGGGAAATAAACTAACACTAGTGTGTGGCAACATGAGTATTTCCGTGTTCTATATATAATCATACATAAACATATCAGTATAACTATCTGTATCATACCTGGGAAACATATATTCTCATATCATGGCAGAACATATAGGATTTTCATAAACATAACTCATCTCAAAAAATATAATACAAAAACAACTCTGGTAGGTTAGCTGGCTATTGTCATGTATTACCCCCACATGATTGGGTTGTGTGGCCTAAAGGCGAGACCTGACAATGGTTGGCTGACCACTGCCAAGTCAAAAGTACAGTTTGTAAGTTCGATGGGTCTGCCAGACCTGGTCCGTATACCAAGGGCACTCACACTTCTTAAAACCACATCGACCATCCAACCTCACGTCACTCCGTACAGCAGCCTTAACACAAATATCATGATGAATCATGAACACATAGCGACGGTACCGTGTAAGTGTTAGCCTAAACCAAGCCAACCAGGTTCTGATAACATATAGCATATACTAAAACTGTGATACATGGATATTTCATACCATTAATTACCAAATCAATATCATCATATTGTTTTGTATATATACATATATCATGAAAATCATTGGCCCGTACGCCGGTATTTCACATCTTACTATAGCTCCGCCAGTACGCCGGCAAAACATATTCATAACTCGGCCCGTACGCCGGCAAACATATCCATAACTTGACCTGTACGCCAAAAAACATATCCATAGCTCGGCCCGTACACCGGCAAACATATCCATAGCTTGGCCCGTATGCCAGCAAATCATATAAAATTCTCGGTTCATACGTCGGTTTTTTATTATAAAAATCCATATCTTTATCATATTCTCAGAAAATAGTATTTCATTATAATTTCTACTCATGCCATACGAAATAGGTTTCATACATATTTAAACATATCATCTTTTACAGCAGTATTTCCCAAACATAAAGCATATATATAAATATATTTATTTTCTGAAAATTAAATGTTGTAATAACATACATACATTTTCATAAAATAACTAACTTAGTTTATCCCCTTACCTGATTCCTGATAAAGCCCTTAAACAATCAACTCAACACCCGCTGGGTTCCCTGGTCAACACCTTGAAAATGACATTTCCCAGAACTAAACTTTAGTATTTCTACGCGTACTACGCTTTCTATAATTGTCAAGAAGTCAAATATTGGGTAGAAAGCCTTACCCTGAATTTGGGATGGATTCTGAACTAGCCCCACCAACTATCTACTTTGGCAGATATGCAGAGAACTTCCCCAAGAGTGTCATGGTGGCTTCGGATCGTTGAACCAGCGAAAGATCGGTGCAAAATCTTATAGAGAAGTGAGGGGTACCGAAATGAGAAGAGAGGGAGACATTCCCGCAGGTTTTCAGCCATAAAATGAGCGTTAAACCTATTTATACACTAGCCCTCGTCAACGAGCCACGTCACCTCGTCAACGAGGTCATGAAGACAACTCATCAACGAACTCTCTCCTCGTCGATGAAATTCAAAATCACCAAAAGACCCCCTCTCGGTATTTTCTTATCGATGAAGAAGACCCTCGTTGACGAGCCCAATATGTTGCGTCGTCAACAAACACGAAGCATTCGTCGACGAAGTCCTACTTGCCCCCTTTTAATTTCCTTTTCTCCCTTATTTTTATTATTTAAATATTATAAATTCTCTGAGTCACTACAGTTCATATGATTAAACTGTTCAATTGTACAACCCTCGTTAATGGGTGGACAATTTCGTCTCCTGAAACTTCGCAAAATTTTTGCCATAACCTGTTGTGCTACTTCTTGTAGCACTGACGTAATGTTGAAGCCTTCTTCCAATGTAGTGTTGACGCCTTCTTTGTGGAAAGTATCCACAATATTCTCATTTTCGTAAGTATGCACGTTGTTGTTCATGGTGTCTATTCTGAAAAAGGACCAAAGTTGTTTTAAACCATAATCTTATTTTAAAGTTTGATCAAGTTAATAGGCAAAAGAAAAAAAAAAAAACATCATAACCTACCCAATCCTACCCACATTATGGTTTATGCATATGCTCTAGAAAAATTTATTTTCTTAAGTCTACAAATCCTATAACCTATGCTCTGATACCAAGATGTAATGCCCCAAACCTGACAGGGTCTAGGGTGTTATTTTCTATAGATATTTAACAACGGAAGTAAATAAACCTCAAAATTATTTTTATTACCAGAGTATTAATTGATTCTATTACAACAATATCTTCAATATCAAAACTATCATTCTTAAAATTTCAAAAAAAAAAAAACATTAAACATAACCATTTAAAATTACATCAATATTTATTCTACACAACTCTTTCCAATCCCCGCTCATGCACTTGTTACGCTTGATTTCTGGTGCGTTCTCCAAAATCATCTGTAATGTAAAATAATATTTGGGGTGAGATGAAACTTCGTAAGTAAGAAAGATTATAATTAGTGTGTGACCAAGATGAACTTTCACAGAATTATAATTTAAAAAATAATAGCATTTAATAGTGTAACTTCAAAATTGCATTTAAAATAAAAGTAAATTTAAAAATTACTGCACGAAATTTTTATCACAAACCATAACAGTAAAATTTTATAACCATATACTGTAACTCTTAAACTGAGCTTGTAAATTGTAAACTGTAACTATAATACTTAAAAATATATATATATATATATATATATATATATATATATACACTTTTATTTTTGTTTTTCCTTCAAATCATTATTTAGGCCTACTAAAAATGGTCTTCTTCATAATATATATATATATATATATATATATATATATATATATATAAATATATTATAGAAATCTCTCTTAGGCTTGTTCACTGTAAGTCATGTTTACTTTCATGATAAGGTTATGCAGTCCGAAGACTGAATTTAGTTAGTTGGCTAACCAAACTAAATCAAATTATAAACTGTAAATGAGATTTTCCTTATTAAGTCTTGGTCTGGAACCAAGTGTGTACTTAGGAGAAATCTATTGCTCTGCAAAACCACTCTGTAAACAGTGTGAGTACACTTTGATCCCTTTAAACTTTAAGTTACGGTACCAAACATCTGTAATTTTGTTATCTTTGAGCCATAAGGAGTTTTAAAAACATTACTGCTATATAATTTATATCAAAAAATTATATATTTAATTTATGCAATAAAATGAACAACATCATGCAAATATATAATTTATGCAATAAAATGAACAATATCATAAAAAATTTACATTTAATTTATGCAATAAAATGACATCGTAATGATTTTTCCATTTCAAATTATCCTATAAAACATGCATTATAACTTAATAAAAATAAACTCATGTCACACGATTTTTGTGCTAAAAATATTTATTTTTAATAAAATATAATAATGTTGTAAATTACCCGAGAGAATTAAATATTTCTTAAAATAAATTAACATAATTAAATTTACTTACAAATAAACTCTGGTATATTTTATAAAAAATAAGTAACATAATTAGACTTACTTACCTTAATTTAATCCTATGAAATGATCATAATAAAATGAGATTGGAACGAGTGGGGGAGTGAGAATTTTAAGTATAGCAAAGTTCTCTATTCACCACTAATTTTTTTCACTCATTTTTCTTTCTCTTTCTCTCTCCGAAAATTTTACTTAATGCAGATTATGATAATTTAGTATGAGGATCTCTTATTTATAACCTGCAAACCTATGACTGTGTGCATGTATAATGATGCATGGGTGTGGCGGCTTTCCATCAATTATATCGTACTTTATTATATAATCAGTTGCATGCATATAATAAAGGTGTCTACATAATTGGGAGGGGTTGATGGTAAGGAAATGATAGGATGGGCTCTGTCCTCATCCCATATAATTCACTGCATACTTCATTCATCACGTTTATATATTATTTTTATATATATTAAATGTCGGCCAAATAATTAAATTAAAATTAATGTGGTGTTGATAATTGAATTGGAATGTTAATAGGAAGAACTTTACGCGAGTGAGCATCTTTAGAAGAAGACAACATCACCTACCATCTTTTCATTATTTTAAGCACATCATGACATCTCCATTAGGTGCCCTTCAACATCCATATGTATATATATCAATTATTATCATTGGTTGCATGTAAAAGAGAGAATAATTATAATAAGATATAATTTATTAATAATAAAAATTTAATAATAATAATAATATAATTTATTATTAATAATAATAATTGGAAGGGGACAAAGCTCCTTTCCATCACCCATTCCATCTTTATATATATATATATATATATATATGGATGCTGAAGGGCACCTAATGGAGACGTCATGATGTGCTTAAAATAATGAAAAATGGCAGGTAATGTTGTCTTCTCCTAAAGATGCTCACCCGCGTAAAGTTTTTCCTATTAACTCTCCAATTCAGTTATCAACACCCCATTAATTTCAATTCAATTATTTGGCCGACATTTATTATATATAAAAGTAATATATAAACATGATAAATGAAGTATGCAATGAATTATATGGGATGAGGACGAAGCCCATATGATAATCTCTTTACCATCAACCCCTTCCAATTCTGTCGACACCTTTATTATACGCATGCATCTGATTATATAATAAAGTATGATATAATTGATGAAAATCTGCCACACTCATGCATTTGTAACGCCCTGAACTTGAAAACTCGGTTCGGTGTGTTATACTTGAATAAATTGTGCTTCGTGGCGCACCAAACCTGCCTGGTGGGACCCGGGTGCCACGTAATCCATTTCCTTATACCTGTTATTTCATTAACAATTACGCAATAGAATACATGACTACAATCTTCAACCAATATAATACCAGAGTTCTCCACATTTATCTACATTTCAAAATAAATCATTCATCATTCTGTATCCACATATACACATATCTCCAAAAATATAATCTACAACTTATAGTATTCACAACTCAGAAGACTTAAAACATAAAATATAAAACTTATACATCCCAAAAGTATCATCAAAGTTTATACCCTTTTCCTTTTTATATCAAAAAATGTTATAACAATCCCGGGCTCTCTAAGCTTGATCACGTGGAGGTCCTGAAAAAGATAAATTTGTATTCGAATGAGACACATCTCAATAAGGGAAGAAACAATATATTAAATCAGCGTGTGGCCAACATGAGGTTTGTAAATAACATATGTATATGTATTCATCATTTTCAAATCATTATCATAATTTCTAAAATCTTTTCTTAAGCCTGATCAAACACATATAAGGCCTTTTACCCACAAGAATACCTGAGGATTAGGGTGATTACCAGCCCATACAAGTAGCACCCCTCTGCTATGATACTTTAGGCAACCAATGGTCACAATTGAAGCATATTAGGGCAACTTACCTTATTCAGTAAGCCCTCAGGTGAAAAAGTAATCTCGTACTCACACAGTTCATACAATGCTTTACCAGCAAAGGCTCCCGAGAATAAGGAAATTTACCCGCCCATACAAGTAATTTCCCTCTGCCCTAATATGTTATGCGGCCTACTACTACATCTAATACCTACTAAGGCACTCGCCTTTCTCAGTAAGCCCTCAGATGAAGAGTTTACCCCACCCATAATACGTACAATGTTATACTAGTATAAATACTGATAATACCATAATACATTATTCTTTCTGTCATTTATTCTGTATTTCTCATCTGTTCATGTTCTCAGCTTTGACATTCCGTAATATTTCACTTTACGTGGATCTTTCTCATTTTACATCGTTCACATTTCATATTTCATTTCCCTTTCATTCACATTTCATTTCATTCTCATTTTCATTTCATTTCCTTTACATTCGTACTACAACTCCTTTCAACTATACATTAGTTAGTCCACATAGATATGCGCTAGCCTGCTACTACAGCTCCTTTCAGCTATCATCAGTTAGCCTACAACTTTTTTCAGTTATTCATTGTTTCCATGGTTACATTAACAATAACATGTAGCATAATTCATATAACATTTTCATTCTTAGTGCAATTCTTGTATAACCTGCATCTCATATATATAGCATAATTTACGCAGAATTTCCATTTTACTCATGCCACACAATTTAACAGTAAAATTCATTTATTTCCTAAAAAATAAGTCAACCTACATTTAACATTCATATACTGAAAATATACCTTTAATTTCTTACATAATTATCCTGAAAAATCTTTCATTTTCATCAGTCCATTTTCACATATACATAATTAATAAAACAACCCTAAGCTTATAAATCATAATTTAAACGGTTAACATTTTTAACCCATAAGAAAACATATACATATATACCTAACATAATTCATTTATCCATTTAATTCATAAAATCTAATTTAATATATATTTCCCCTTACCCGTGTTCTTGAATTACGCGAACGAGGACCTCGAAAAGATACTTGCGGTGCTCAACTGACCTCTGAATCAAAAATTCTAGTTCAATTAAACAAATCCTAAATAAAATACTATTTTAACATTTCCTAGACCCATAAATTTTAAATAAATAATTAAACTCTCAAATATAACCAATTTACTTAATTCCATAAATTCACTCTTGCTTTGGAGTGGTGTCTAGAAAACTCAAATTAAAAATTTACCCTGACTAAAATGACGACGATTGAGACTAGGACCTCGTGGTGGTGTCTAATCGTCAATTTAACTGAAAATCTAAGAAGAAATTGAGTAAAAAGTGAAGGTTTACCTTACCTCAGGAGTGGTGTTTACGTTGCTCCCATGATAAATTCACTCCGGTAGAAATGTTGGTTATAGAGATAGGAATCTTACCATACCTTCCGTTTCCCAATTGACCGAATATTCATCGAAAAAATTTAGAGAGAGAGAGAGAGAGAGGTGGCCATGGAGGAGAGTTGGAGAGAGAGAGGGTATGAAGCTTATGGCAAGTGTGAAGATTCAATTTTGAAATTGAAGATTGCATGCAATAGTAATACTAACCACTAACCATTATAATAATATTATATCTACTTTAACCTATATATATAATATCATAAACTTATACACGCATATATATATATATATATATATATATATTATATTTCAAATGTCATGGAATGCATTTAATGCATTCCACTTATATTTAATTATATTATATTATTACTTTATTATCTTACTTTATTATAACATTATATTAATATTATATATATATATATATATATATATATACCCACATTACTTTATCCTATATATATGTATACTTATATATTCATCCTATTATTTATTTCATTAATTTAATTTAATAATAATAATTAATTAGTTAATAATAATATTTTTTTTCGGGTCTTTACAACATCATCATACATAGACACTGTCATAGGTTCGCAGGCTATAAATAGGAGATCTTTGCACTGAATTATCACAACCAGCATTACATGAAAATTTTTAGAGAGATAAAGAGAAAGAAAAATGAGTGAAAAAATTAGTAGTGGATAGAGAATTTTGCTATACTTAAAATTCTTACTCCCACACTCATTTCAATCTCATTTTGTTATGATCATTTCATAGGATTAAATTAAGGTAAGTAAATTTGATTATGTTAGGTTTTTATTAAAATTTTACCTGAGTTTATTTTTACGTATATTTAATTATATCAATTTTATTTTTATTATACTTGCGTTTATTTTTGAGTTAAGAAATGTTCTAAACTCCTCAGATAATTTACAATATTTTTATTTTCTATTCAAGAATTATATTTTTAACACGAAAATTGTGTGACGTGAACTTGTTAAATTTTATTGCATGTTTTACAAAACAATTAAGATATGATAAAAGTTTTTATGATGTTGTTCATGTTATTTTATAAATTATGTATACAATTTTTATAATGTTATTTTAATTGCATAAAGTATATATAAAATGATATTTATTTGAGTAAATTTGTTGGTATTTGAGCAAATGAGTAAATGAGTCTTGGACGATCCCAATCTTTGGAATTTAGCCCAAAGGCTTACTGGTTTGGCAAATGAGTCTTGGACAGTCACTTCAATGAGTGTTTTGATATGTACAAATTATATAGTAGTATGTTTTAAAAACCCTTATAGTTAAGAAAGTTCAAAGTTACAAATGTTCAATACTGTAACTTAAAGTTTACAGAGATCCAAGTGCACTTAGACTGTTTACAGAATGGTTTTATAGAGGAGTGGATTTCTCCTAAGTGCACACCTGGGTTGGACCAAGACTTAATAGAGAAAATATCACTTACAGTTTATAGTTTGATTTAGTTTGGTCGGTCAGCTATTTAAGTCAAGTATTTGGATTGCATAACCCTGTCATGGAGTAAACATGACTTACAGTTAACAGGCTTAAAGGAGATTTTTATTATATATGAAAATACGTATATATACATGTTTATGTGAATAAAGCCATTTTTAGTAGGCCTAAATGATGATTTGAAGAAAAAATTTAGAGGAAAGTGTATATATATAATTAAGTATTATAATTACAGTTTTAAAGTTCAAAAGTTCAGTTTAACAATTACAATGTATAGTTATAAAATTTTACTGATATATTTGATGGTAAAAGTTTTAAGCAGTGTTTTTTAAATTTACTTTTTATTTTAAATGCAGTTTTGAAGTTATAGTATTAAATGTTATTTTACGAAATTATATATTGTGAAAATTCATGTTGATCACACACTAATAATAATCTTTTTTTACTTACTGAGCGTCGTCTCACCTCAATCATTATTTTACATTACAGATAATTCTGAAAAAAATGTACTAAAAATCTGACGTAACAAGTGCATGAGCGGAAATAGAAAGAGTAGAATAGAATAAAAATTAGTATAATATCATTTGGATTAAGTTTGTATATTTAGAATTTTGAAGTTAATTAGTGCTCTAGTAATAAAAATAATTGAATTTTATTTGCTTCCGCTGAAAAATTATATATAGGAACCCACTCGGGTTCGGGTCTTTACATATAAGATATAAATTATAATAATTTAAAGTTTATATTAATATATTTAATATTAATAATCTATACTATGTATAAAAGTATGAATAATGTAAATTATTTTATGAACAAAAACATTCTTATCTTTAAAAGAAATAAAAGAGTTCTAAAAATTTAACTAATAAATCAATATTTTGTGGATAAAAATATCCTTATTTTTAAAAGTATATTTTTATAAAATTAACATTCCTAAAAGAAGTAAATTTTTTTATTATATATATAAGCATAGATAATGTAAATCATTTTATTGACAAAAATATTCATATCTTTTGAAAGTAATAGGAAAGAGTCATAAAAAATAATAAATATTTATAATATATATACACATATATAATAAATTCAAACAAAGTTAAATAGAATTATATTTAGAATATCTAAAAGTTAATGTTGGAATTTGAAGAAAAAACTTTCATTTAATTAAAAAAAAGTATGTATAAATATGTACATCTATATCTATAGTATAATAAATTAAGAAATAGATAAAGTAAATTATTTGTGACATAAAATATCTTATATTTCAAAAGTAAAAGAAAATAAATTTAACCAAAATTAGGTAAATTACATTTATAAAATCTATTTTTGTTATGTTAAAATTTGAACCTAAAAAGAAATTATATTTAGCCAAAAAATCAAGTGTCTAATATTATTTATATAAATAATAATATAATTTCTAAAAGATAAATTTTGAAAATAAAATTATAAATCTAGATTTCCCCTCTAAATAATAAAATTTTAATTAATTTAAAATCTAAAAAACTCATTAATTGATTGTTAAGTAAACGAGCAAATAATAACAACTAAAATTTTAAATAGCAAATCACAATATATAAATTGTAATAAAGTTATTGGCACTTTAATTGACGTGGTGGATATATTCACGTTATTAGGATTAGGAAGATGATGATCCTATGAAGTACGAACATTCTATTTCCATTTCCCTCTTTACGTAAGTTTGATAGGAATTCCGTTACCATGAGAATCTTACTTTTTGAGCCAAATCGACTTCACTGTTTTGACTTTTGGGCAATGATATATGCCTATAATATAATAAAATCAAGTTATGTTATTAAATTTAAAATAATAAATTACTAATAAACTAAAAGTAAAAATTTGAGGAAAAGAAAAAACATTAACCTCTCCTAAGGTTCGACAAAAGGAGATTAACCTCCCATGAGGTTTCAAAAATTCCAGAATCCTTTCTATGTGATTTCAAGAATTTTAGGGACATCTCTTGAGATTTGCTAAAAAGACATTAATCTCTTCTCAAAATTTTTTTTTTTTTTTACACAAAATACAATGAGATATTTGTGTCTTTTTGACAAATGATTAAAGCCTGTGTCATTTTTGAAACCTCAAGAAATGTCAATGAAAATTTAGAAACCTTAGGAAAGCTCCTCTTTTTGCCAAATCTCTAGGGAGGTGGGCGTCTTTAGCCTCTAAAAATTTTAAATTAGAATAATGTTAAGTATTTTAATTAGAAAAATATATAAAATATTAATTAAACATAACATTATAAAGTTTTAATTGAGATTAATTAAAAATTATGAAACTTTTAAATAAAAATATTAAATTGAAAATGTAAATTATTAATTAACATAAATTTTAGTTAATTTTTAATTAGAAATATTAATATGTTAACTATAAATATTAATTAGAAAATTTAACTAATCTATTAATTAGATAACATTTAAAATATCTATTAAAAGTGTTAATATTTGTATTAATTGATATTTTAGTCGACATTTATAATTTATTGACTAGAATTAATATTATTGTTATTTTGTAAAAAAATAATATAATAGTTAATATTTAGACATTATTGCCTTCAATTATTTTGGTTAATCAATTATTAAGTATTAAATGTTGTAAATTTATAATTGTTAAAACTTTTAGACTTTGTTGAAAACATATTCTTAATAAAGTTTTGTGTTAAACATACAATTGTTCTTTATATATTAGGTATATACGTGTATAATGGTCAATTTTAAAATATTTACTAGATTAATATTGATATAAATTTTTTTGTTTATATTTAATCAGAATTAATATGATCATTTTTAAGGGTTTGTTTGGTATTATTGTTGTTTTTTATTTTCTATTTTTTTTACAGTGAATAAATAGATTATAAAAATGCATTTATTTATGTTGTTAATTTTTTTTTGTTTCTATTATCGATTTTCAATTGTTTGTTAAAAAAAAAAATTAAAAATCAAAATTTATGATTGATTTTTTTTTTTATGATTTTAGTTATTTTGTCAGGACTTTTAATATCAATAATAGATTTTTTTAATTAAATTGTGTATTTTATACACTTTTAAATAAAAGTAAAAATAAAATAATCATTAGAATTTAAAAATAAGTAAAATAAAAATATATATAAATTTTTAAAAAAGTCAATTCCAAGATATTTTTACTACTTTCAAATAAAAATTTTATTATAAAGTAAAATTTTAAAATACAACAATTAAGTAAATAATTGTAATAATTTTTATTTTTAGTAGTTCATTTTTAATGTTATTACTTGGTAATTTTATTATTTTAATTATATTTTTATAATAGTATTCGTCGGCGCTAGGGCAAAACCAACTATGCGAACCAGAATGCGCTAGGGCAAAACCGACTGGCCTCTTATAAGCATCGCGTGCTCTTTCTTCATCGATCTCATCTCCTCCCGTCTACCTCATTCTCAAAAGCACTCCGGTTTCCAACCTGAATGCTATATCATCCAACAAATTGTTCTTCTTTTTTGATTAGTTATTCGAAGCTTACAGCGTTGTTGAGGTTATTAAACTAGATTTTTCTTGATCTGCAACTTGGAATCATCTGTAATTCCATTCCAAAGAAAGCTCGGATTTTTTCCATTCCAGCAGATTGTCTCGCCATCTGTGTCTGATCAGAGCTTATATTCCTGCTCAGGACTTTATTAAAAGTAACCAGATTTTTCGATTAGCTATTCGAACCTCCGCGGTGGCATGCCTCTTTCCTGAGTTTTTCTATATGAAGAGAAATTCTCCAGTTGGTATCGTTGCTTACTTGCTTACGACTTTTATATTCTAACTGCCGCTCTTTCAATCTATGGGTTTATATTCTGATTTGTGTATAGTTTCGTAGTGACTGGGCATTTCAGAGATAGCAGCTCAGCGTGGCTTTGTTTACTGTTTAGATAATTTTTATAGTAAGGATTTTGGGGGTTCTCGCCATCTTGGATATTTTAGTGAGATGTAGTTCTTACCGTCTCTCTCTCTCTATTTTTTTTTTTGTTGGGAAGGGGGTGCGGGAGGGGAGGGGTTTTATTTCACGTATCTGTTTGAGTCTCCTCTGAGATCTTATGAACATGGGATGTTTTATGACGAGGGTGTTTCATGATTTCTCTATGTGACTTTCTTTCTTGTTTGATTGCCTTCCATTATGTTGTGCCAAGATCTTTGGTATTTTTTGTGAGCATCAATGATCTGTTGATTCCTTTGTTATCCTTGCACTTTGATTGCTAGTGAAGAAACTTATGGGGACGATTATCTGAGATGCTCTTCATCCACCAGCCCCACATCATAAAATTATACTTATTGTATATGTCAATTTTTTGGTTTTGTTTTTTTCAATCTGCACATCTTTTCCGATTGCCCTCCCAAACAAAAGAAAAATGATATCTTGATCCCTAAAAGGATTGAAGATCTAATCATGACTCAGACTTACCAAAGTTCATTTTCTTGCATTGTGATATTGTGTACTGCTTTTTTCGACCTCATTAAAGAAGAATTTTCTAGTCTAACCATGCTTGTTGAGTTTTACTACTGAATTTCTATTTAATTTTCCCTGGAGTAATGCCATTGGCTACATTCACAGTTATGGCAGCTTTTACTGCTCTTTTGTCATCTATAGATGTGCTTATGTTTTTTTTTTTTACTTTTTACTAATTTAATTAATTTAATAGCATTTACTATGTTCCTTTTTTATTTATAAATCTTAATTTCTCCTTGTTAATCTTTTGTCGGTAGTACTAGTCTACTTGCAGTCTTCAGCGAGCAAGTGGTCATTTGTGGTTCTTTTCTTGTTCCAATGTCTGTTTTCTCCTATTATAAGATCTAATTTATTTTTTCCTGTTCTCTTCATGTTCTTCTTGATGTCTCCCTCCCTTGTATCTTTGTTGCTGTAGTTTCTTTATTTTTCTTGTTGAGTTTGTTGATGGCTTGTGCTTACAATAAATTTTCCTGGATCATTGATGTTGCTAAGAAACTGCGTTATCTGTCTGTAATTTCCTACAGGAAATTGAAGATAATTTGACCTAGCTGAGATCCAATTGGTTTTAACTATTATTATTTTTGGTTCAGTGCCCTTAGCTTCCTACCTTTCTCTTCATAGCTTCCTTTGGAAATGATAATCTTCGCCAATCATGTCTCAACTAGAATCTTATCTCTGTGATTTTAGGTTGAAATTAAGCAAATGAAAAATATTGGCCATTCCTTTTAAGACATTGCTGTTGAATAATATTTTGACTGTCTGAGTTCATGTGCAACTACAAAGAAGGATCATTAATTCTGGTCATTCTACATCCATGATGTCTTGGGCTATATTTTACTTCTAAGTTCTTGTTATCAATGACTTGGACTGAATCACAAATTAAAAGTAATAGAATTGGTGACTTTGGGACAAGTGTTTTGGACTCTTGTGAAAATTGGGTTTATCATCCTTCATTGGAGTGTTGTTTCTTGTGAGGCGTAAGGCTTTCTATTGTTCTAAGGAGGGTAAGGTTATTTGGAAGTTTGTGTCTGCTATTGTCATTGTCTGGTTTGGTTGGTTGGATAGTATTTCTTACAAGGCATTCATTATGAGTTTCTTTGTTTATTTTTTTTTTCTTGGGACATATCTTGCTTTCTTCCATACCGTCTGATGCAAAAAGAAAAAAAGATCAAGCAAGTTTAAGGGCTGTAGTTTACTTTTAATATTGTTTATTGTTTTTGGAACAGCAGGCCTTAGGGGCAGAATTGTAATTTTATAATGAGGGAAAGGTTATTTGGAATTGTGCAGCTATTGTTTTTTGGTTTATTTGGTTGGATGTAGTGCTTGGAGGGCTTATTTTTATTGAGTTTCTCTTGTTTTCGTTGTTAATTTTATTTTAGGAATATATCTTGTCTTCTTGGTTACTAGTTGATGCAGGAAATAAGAGGATTTAAGAACAAACAATTTAAGGCCTGTGTTTTTTTTAATGTTGTGGTTTGTTGTTCATGGAGCGGCACAACCTTTGGGGGATTGTTGTAACTTTTTAACTTTTAGAGGATTTGTGAGTTACTATTTTGAGGTTTCTTTTCTTGAATCTAGTTGTCCAATTGTATGCTTGGGAAGTAAGCTTTAGTTTGGTTTTAAGGATTCAAGGAAATTGACTCCTAGTATGATTGAAAAGAGTGGAATCTATAAAAGGGTTGTAGTTGTGTGGTTTAAAATTGATGAATGAATCATAGTTTTGAGCACTGTGCTCTAAACAGATACCAAATTGCCTTTCAAGTTTCAAGTGCCTTTAGGCAAAGCAGTGTTTTAAAAGGCTTAATTTAGGCTCGCCTAAAGGCACAACATTCCTGCCTTGAGTCTCAATTTTAAATACCAAATTCCAAAAAGGCTAAGGCATCATATGCAGTGGCTAATGCATTTTTACAAAAGGCATGCCTTTTGCGCCTTTTTAGTTGAGGCTTATGCATTTTCGGTATGTGATTCTCAAGTAAAACTTGGTTAAAAATTTTTAACTACATGTTTGTATAGAAGGAATCTCATAATCTGAGTTGATTTTTAGAACTCTTGAACCTCAATCTTTCCAAAATAACAGAGAGTTGTATGTTAGATCATGAAAATAATTTGAACTTTGTAATAGTATAGGTATCTCTTGTTACGATTGATGTCATGTATTCAAGTTAGCAATTTTTGAACGGCTGCCAAGTAGTTTGCGAAGTATATATAAATTTTCTTTCTTACATTATATTTGTGATTTTATTAATTTTTCTTAATTTTAAATATATAAAATTTATTTACATTTTTTTAATCTTAAAAATAAATTCTTAGAAGGCTTATGCCCCAATGCCTTAAGGCTTACGAGACGAGGCGCCTTTTAAGGGCTAAAATGCCTTGCCTTATGCCTTCGCCTTTTAAAATATTGAGGCAAATAATTTCTATTTATATTTTTCTCAATGTAATTTCCTCTTTTACATTAAAACATGTAGCAGTATGCTGATGCTTTGGCATCTGTATGTGTTTTTGCATTTTTATTTATTTTCTTAATTTTAACTTGTTCATCATTGTGGTTGTTGCGTTACTTCCAATCTTTCATTCTTTTCTGCTGTGCCATCCTAATTTTCTGTGAGTAAATAAATGAGAAGTTCTGATTTTTTTTTCTTGTTTATCTATATTTATTTTCCCTATTCATGGATCTAATTTATGGCTAATGTGCTGCTTGTTTTTCTCCCTCCCTCTGTGTGCTGTTGCAGTTTTCTTTTTTTTTTTCTTCCTCCCTAGTTGAGTTTGCTCATGATATGCACATACAATTATTTTTCCTGGATCAGTGATGTTACTGAGAAACTGCGTTATCTTTCTGTAATTTCCTAAGGGGAATTGGAGATAATTTTAACTAGCTGAGATCCAATTAGTTTTGACTACCTTATTTGTTTTGCTAGTTTTGATGAACTCCTAGCTTCCTACCTTTCTCTATTTAGATTACTTTGAAATGGTAAAATCTCATTTGAGCTTATCCAATCATATCTCGACTAGGTTATTTTCTATATGGTTTAAGGATGCTGTTAGTGTGATTTAGAGGCGAATGAGAATTATTGGCTAGTCCTTTTAAGGCCCTATTAGATAACTCTTTGCAACTACAAAGTAGGATCATAAATTCATGGCTGCTTTAAATGCCAATATTATCCATTTTATTTGGTTTATATCCACGATGATGTGATGAAACAGTTACTTTATAAAGCGATTATGGGAACATGAAACTGTTATGTTGAAGTTAAATTGTCTATTTCACTTCACATGCAGATACTGCAGGTCAGATATTTCCAGATCTTCATGGAAAGGACTATTTGTGCAATTGCCTTTGACTAGTTCTTTTCTGAAGGTTCACTTGGGAATCTTCTAATGAGAATGGCTATAATACTTCTGATATAAGGGATGTGATGTCTACTTGACACCCAGACTGACTTGCATTTAGAAATGCTAAATGGTGATATTTATCAACATTTTAGCTGATCCGCTATTGATATTATTCTCATTTGTTTAAGAGCCTTTTTTTTTTGTTTTCCCAGTTCTCTCCTTTTATGCAAGGCATGATATTTTAGCGTGTGAGAATATGCAGTGAGGCATGTGTATAACCATCATCCCTACATTCAATCAATAAAAGTGGCTGGTGGCCAGCATCCATGTGATGACCCCATTCATGATGATTGGGTTAATAGTTTAAAAAATAATATCCATGTTCTTGTACATTGATGAATCAATCAAATTTCATTCAAGTCTAAAATAAAGTTATCAAATAGCTTCTCAAGTATCTTTGAGTGTTGGATTTCTATTTATCTTTTCTCAATGTATTATCATTTTTGACATTAAAACATATGGCAGCTTGATGCCGCTTTGGCATCTTCAGATGTGCTCATTCAGTTTTATGACTTCAATTAATTTTATATTAGTTACACCATCTTTTACTCGTGATCTTAATTTTGACTTGTTCATTCTCGTGCTGGTTTTGTTGTAATTTTTTCTTCTTTTCTGCTGTGTAATTCCTATTTTTTAAAAGCAATTGAATGTACAAGTTATGATTTCTTTCCTGTGTGCCCATACCTCTCTAGGTCTAGATGGAAATATGAACTCAATTTCTGCAATATTTTTTTGCTAGTTTTTTTGTGTAAGTTTTATTTAGTAATAATTTAATGAAAATGGATATGGTTCTTTGACACCCAGACTGACTTGCATCTAGAAATGCAAAATGGTGATATTTATCAACCTTTCAGCTGATCCCTTAATGATATATACTCATTTTTTTAGAACTCCCCCCCCCCCCCCCCCCCAAACTTTTATGAAAATATAGATGCTGAGGCATTGTGATGTGTAGCCATCATGCCTACATTCAATTAATAAAGGTGGCCAGTGGCCACCGTTCATGTGATGACTTCATCCATGATGATGGGGTTAATAGTTAAAGGAAAACATTTAAGCCCTTGGACAGTGATGAATCAATCAAAAGTTTGTTGATCTCAAATACAGTTACGAAATTGCCTTCATTCATGATGATTTTACTCATTTTTATTGCTTAAATTATTTTAATAGTAGTTGCATCATTTTTTATTTGTGATCTCAATTTTGATTTCATTCTCATGGTGTGCATTATTTTCAGTCGTTCTGTCTTTTCATTTTTGTGAGAGCAATTGAGTGTACAAGTTATGATTTCTTTTTGGTTTGCCCCTATCTGTTTCCTCCAGGTCCACATGGAAAGATGAACTCAATTTCTGCAATCCCTTTTCACTGTATTTTGATTAAGGTTTATTTAGTATATCTTCTAATGAGAATGAATATGATTCTTCTGGAGATGATAAGAGATGTGATGCTAATTCCTGATGCTCAGATTTACTTGCATTTAGAAAAGTATAATGGCGATATTTGTCAATCTTCCAGCTGAGCCCTTGATGATATTGCACTCATTTCTTTTTAAGAATACATATGCAATGAGGCATGGTGCATACATTCAATCAATAAAGGTGACCCATGGCCACCATTCATGTATATTTTGATGGGGTTGATAGTTAAAAAAAAACATGCAGTCCTAGGACAACGGAGTCCATCAAAATTTCATTGGTCCGGAATAAAGTTACCAAATTGCATTTCAAATTCAAGTGCCTTTGAGCATTGAATTTTGATTTACCTTTCCCGCAATGTAATATCATTTTTGACGTCAAAACATATGGCAGTGTGGTGCTGCTTTAGCATCTGCGCATATGCTTTTGCAGTGTTATTATTTAAATTAATTTTTATAGTAGTTGCAACATATTTTATTTAGTCTCTCTTTTTAACTTGTTCATTTTTGTGGGGTGTTTGTGTTGCAGTCTTTCCTTCTTTTCTGCTGTACCTTTACAATTTTCTGCGAGCAAATGAATGAAAAGTTCTGCACTGCCCTATTCTTAGATCTAATATATTTTGGCCGTTATTGATGTGCTGCTCCCTCCCCCCGGCCCTCTTCCTAGTACAGTTCGCTCAGTGCATGCACTTACAATTGTATTTCCTGGATTGCTGATGTTGCTGAGAATCTGGGTTATCTATATGTAATTTGGAGATGAGGTTTTCAGTTGTTGCAAGGAACAGAAAGGTTATTTGGAAGTGTGGTAGGAGCTTTAATTGCTCATAGGGCTTAACTTCTATATGTACTCTTTTTTTCTTTGTTGCTTCAATTTTAAAAAGTACCATTTTCCCCTTGAAATTATTTACATTCAAAACTTCTATATGTACTTTTTTCTTTGTAAAACAAATATTTACCCATCTGTTACAATCTAGTATGGGTGTTTTATAAATGCATATTTTAAAATTCCATTCCCATTCATTTACATTTGACATTAATTCTTATAACTCTTGATATATTGCCGTCATTTGCTTTTATTTACAAATGCGGCACTATGGTCATTTTCAAATACATCTCTTAGGCATTCACTTTAACTTTGATTGCTTCATATTTTGTCATTTGGAGAAGCATTGGATGATGATATGGGAATGAATCTCTAATGAAAAGTTTTCACTGCGTGTTTTGGAACATGGATTTTGAACCTAATGTTAATATAATTTTATATTACATTTTGATTTGAAATTGAATACAAATTCAAATTTGAGGTCTCCTTAATGATAGGGTTAGCGTACTTTGCACATTTATCCTCACAAAATTATGGTAATTTTGTCTCCGAGTTGCGGTTAGCAATCAATCTTTTGTAAAAGCACACTAAAATTAGTTCTGTTGTTGTATTGGTTTGGGGGCAGAAAATTAGTAATAAATAAAAAGAAGGGGAAAAATATCTATTAGGTTTGGGGTAGTTGAGCTTTCTATAGAAGGGGAAAAATATCTATTAGGTTTGGGGTAGTTGGGCTTTCTATGAATGTCCCAAGTGCCTTCTCAAAGAATAAATGATATTGTTCCCCACAATGATGCCAAAGGAGGCACTTGATTGGTTCTTTTAATTATTTTTAGCTTCTTAAAGAATTTTTATTGGTAGAGTTGTGCAATCAATTGGTTTGACTAGTTTAAGGATGAAAAATATGGTGGGTGTGTTGTACATATTTTCGGTAAAAGTAATATTATATAAAATATTTTTATAACTTCTAATAAAATTAAACAAATGAATAATATATTATAATTATTTAGTTTATAGATATTAAGGTAAAAATGTTCAAAGTTATTTATAAAAATTTATGTTTTTCTAGAGCTATGAATACAAATATAAACGTTATTATTGTAGCTCCACATAGATACAAAAATTAAAACAATTCTTAAAAATATAATGTATCATATGATAAGAATCCTAACAAAAAAATATGCAAAATATTAATTTTTAATATTTAAATATCATTATAAAAAATTTAAGAAATATCCCATTATTATTTATTTATTTATTTATTTCATACAAAATCTCAATATATGACTTCGAATGATAAGAGTAATAAATTTATGACAATTTATGTTAATCCATGGTTTTATTAACTTGGTTTTGAAAAAATATTAAATTCAGACTCTCATAGATTAACTACAAAAAGTCTCCTTCAAATCAATTTTAAGGCATTCACCTCAAATAATGATATTAATTGTTGTATCTATTTAGAATATGAATGTGCAAGCAAGTAAAATAAAGTCATATTATTGGTCTATGTGTTTGATACTTAGATGTCAAGATTTGTACCATCTAATCATTTTCATGGAAGAAGTTATTTCCTTAATGCAAAAATTTACCCAATTTGAAATCAATTCTCAAATTAAGAATCCATAGAAACCATCCTCATCATTCCTTCAAACACTTGAGTGATTTAGAGGACTTTTCAAATGATTTAGTTAATTAAGTAAATACAATTATCTGAGAAACATAATTAAGTTTGGATTGCCCAGATGATTATGCCTTAGGGTTCTTATAGGTTGATATTAATACAATCGTTTATGAGTAGTGCATTAATTTATATTAGTGTTTTAAAAGGTAAAGGCGTAAGGCGAGACGCTTTACCCTCCTTGAGGCGAGACGTAAGTCTAAAGGTGTTGAGGTGTAATATATATTAAATAATTAATAAATAAAATTAATTTATATATAGTAAAAAAATGAGGAAAAATTTATAAAAATGGAAATAAAATAAAATATAATTTTAAAATATTATATAAGCCATGTTAAAAAATAAGCATGAGGCACATTACTAAAAGAAAGAAAACCCAAATTAAAGCATCCTCCACTAATTTCTAAATGACCAAAGTTATAGAGACCCGAATCAAGAAAATAAAGGAAAATAAATAAAAGAAAAGGAAAATCAATAAAAGGGAAGAAAAAACAAAAAAAGAATGGAGATGGTTTGGTTATGCCATCGACGTTTTCAGGCCATCTCAGGAATCCGTCGATGGTTTCGTACTGGACAACTTGCCTATAAGTAGGTTTAAGCTCATTTTTTTTTTCCTTTTATAGAAAAACTCAATTCCTCTTTCTCTCTCTCTCTCTTCCTAGGCTTCATGGAGTCTGCTCTCACTCCTCGAACGTCTTTCTCTCCTCTCTCGAGTTGCCAGGTCACTTCCTGCAGCGTTTTCGAGAAGTTAGAGTTTTTATCTTCTGAACGTTTTAGACATATTTTTAGGAACAGGTAAAGGGAATAAATTATACCAGCTTGTTTTTTAAGTTGAATCGATTAAACTACCATATATGGATATATGAATATTATTTTACAACTTGGATTTGCCATTCCTTAGCAATGACAATTATCTATACCAACAATGTTGCTGGTTATTTCAAAAGTACTTATCTACTCTATAGTAAAGTAAATGGATTTGGGTCAACATGATATAAAATAGTATCTTCTCTAAAAACAAATTGTCCCTAATTCTAAAATTTGGAAAATGCCTTTTTCCTAAGTTTTATAATAGTTGATGGAAAATCATAGGCATCAAGCAAGTCAATCTACACTTGGTGATAAATTTTCAATAATTTTTAGGGGTTTTATTCCCTTTTTTTTTTTCTTTGTGCAAGAACAAAACCTAAAGCTCTAACCTCTCTCAATACATTTATATGTAATCTTAGCCACAAATTCTTTTCTAGGAAAAAAATATGTATCATGAAATTTATGACACTTAGTAAATGCATCCAATTAATGAATGAACCAGTGCCCATCTAGGAATAGTTCAAAACTTAATTATTTATTACTTAAATTTGCTACTTTTAAATTAAAGTGAGTTAAACCACTATTATTTTAAGAATTATATTAATAAAAAATATTCAAATTAAAGGGAAAGTTTGAAAGTCTTGTTAGAAACCGGCGGCCTAATAATAGTCTAATATGGGAAGACGTTGTGGCCTGTCATTTGAATAACCTAAAAAAAGCCACGGTGAGCTGCTCACAGCTGTCCACAGAAATTTGAATTTTAAAGCAATCGGATCGTTGCCTTACCGACCGTTGAAATTTTGAAAAACTCATCCCAACCCCTGCCCAGCCCAGCTCATTCAAAACAAAAAAATCCCGCTTCTCATTCAAACAATTGGAGCCGTTGGAACAACCTTTCTATAAATAAATAAACCTCTGTCCCCACCCCACTTCTCCTTCATCCCCTCCTCTTCCCAGCCCCCCAATCTGTTTCGATCGATTCTCGCTTTTTCTTTTTCTCCGAGAAACCCTTTTCGCTTTTTGTTTGATTCTTGCGAAAATGCGCGAGATTCTTCACATTCAAGGGGGGCAATGCGGGAACCAGATCGGAGCCAAGTTCTGGGAGGTCGTCTGCGCGGAGCACGGGATCGATCCCACCGGAAGGTACCAAGGCGATTCCGATCTTCAGCTGGAAAGGATAAATGTTTATTACAATGAGGCGAGTTGTGGGAGGTTCGTCCCTCGGGCTGTGCTCATGGATCTTGAGCCTGGGACCATGGATAGTCTCAGATCCGGCCCCTATGGTCAGACTTTCCGACCCGATAATTTTGTTTTCGGCCAGTCCGGTGCCGGGAACAATTGGGCGAAAGGCCATTATACTGAAGGTGCCGAATTGATCGATTCTGTGCTCGATGTTGTCCGCAAAGAAGCAGAGAATTGTGATTGCTTGCAAGGTTTGTTGTTTGACATCTCTGTCTCTCTCTCTCTCTCTCTCTCTCTCTCTCTCTCTCTCTCTCTCTCTCTCTCTCTCTCTCTCTCTCACACAATTTTGTTGTTTATGTGGGTATTCTGTTTTGCAGGTTTTCAGGTTTGTCATTCTCTGGGAGGAGGGACCGGATCTGGAATGGGGACCCTTTTGATTTCGAAGATCAGGGAAGAATACCCAGACAGGATGATGCTCACATTCTCCGTCTTCCCCTCCCCGAAGGTCTCCGATACAGTTGTCGAGCCTTACAATGCAACTCTCTCTGTTCACCAGCTTGTGGAAAATGCAGATGAGTGCATGGTTCTTGACAATGAGGCTCTCTATGACATTTGCTTCCGAACTCTGAAGCTCACAACTCCAAGCTGTAAGAAAATTCTAGTCTATTTTCGGCTGTTGCTCTATGTAGGCTTCTTAATTTTCTTCTTTGCCCTTTGTATCAACATTATTAATTTACCCTGTGGTTTTGTTCCGTGCGCAGTCGGCGATCTCAACCATCTGATTTCCGCAACTATGTCTGGAGTCACCTGCTGTCTGAGATTTCCCGGACAGCTGAACTCCGACCTCCGGAAGCTCGCTGTCAATCTCATCCCCTTCCCTCGCCTCCACTTCTTCATGGTGGGTTTTGCTCCTCTCACCTCCAGGGGTTCCCAGCAGTACAGGAACCTGACCGTGCCTGAGCTCACCCAGCAAATGTGGGATTCAAAGAACATGATGTGTGCTGCAGACCCCCGCCACGGCCGCTACCTCACTGCCTCAGCCATGTTCAGGGGCAAGATGAGCACCAAGGAAGTGGATGAGCAGATGCTCAATGTTCAGAACAAGAACTCTTCCTACTTTGTGGAATGGATTCCAAACAACGTCAAGTCGACGGTTTGCGATATTCCACCGACGGGCCTTAAGATGGCATCGACTTTTATCGGGAACTCGACATCCATACAAGAAATGTTCCGCCGGGTGAGCGAGCAATTTACGGCCATGTTCAGGAGGAAGGCTTTCTTGCATTGGTACACCGGAGAGGGAATGGATGAGATGGAGTTCACGGAGGCAGAAAGCAACATGAACGATCTGGTTTCGGAGTATCAACAGTACCAGGATGCAACTGCAGATGAGGAAGACTATGAGGAGGAGGAGGAAGACATTCATGACATGTGATGGTGATGATGATGATGATGAGTGATGATGGTATAATATTTATATATGGATGGAGGAGGATGGTGATGAAGGAATGGATGTATTGTGCTGCAACTTTCGGTTGCCAGTGTCTGGCTAGAGAATTGGGTTTCCGTTTCTTTCCAGGGTTCATGTTATATATATGTGGTTTCAACTTCTTAGTCTGGCATGAAAAAAAACGAGGAAGAAATTGTCAAGGTAGTATGTTTTGACAAGCCATTTAATGAAGTTGTTTGTTCTATTATTTACCTTGCTAAATTAAAATTAAAACTTCAAATGCTTGGCTTTATTTCATCCATGTACTACTGCAGTGCTGTAGCGGTCACGTTTATTTGCATACCCCTGTGTCACGGTCCAACTATTTTCATACCCTTGTGAAGGTCGTGTGGCGCTAGCTAAAACACTCTTACCTAACTAGCCAACTTATCATTTACCAACATTTATCCATAAACACTTTTATTAGCATTCATTCAAATAGAAGCGGAAACAGTAATCATTTCATAAAAACCGTGGCAAGCAAGTAAACATTGAAATAAAGTAGGTTAAATACTTTTACAAACTCGTGAGTTTTATAATGACTGTTGATCAAAGTGACTGAGAAGTCATATTACCTTATTTGACATATAAAGATGCTACTAGTAGAAATAACCCTACACTAGTATTTTTTACATGATGGAAGCCCATCCCAAGCACACGAGGCAAGTGGTCATAGGCAAGCGTAATGCCCTAAACAAGGTTAACTCCGTGACCCTGCAGTGTTCCTCTGCACATCATTTGCAGCATACCAATTTTCTTTTTTCTTGGTGACCTTGCCAGCCTTAGACGAGCCCGTCCATCGAACCTGTAGCAGTGAGCATATTATATTAGTTGAAGGAATGAAAAAAAATTGTTAAAATTGTCACAATGGCATCAAATGCAACTATAAAAAATTATGAAGAAAATTAAAAATTAGAAAAAAAACCTAAGATTAAAACCCAATAACATGTTTGGGTATTTTTAAAACTAAAACAAATTAAAAACTTAACTAAAAAAATAAAATAAAATTTCAAAAAAAAAAAAAAAAAAAAGTGTATATACAATGAACAATTTAGTTAAAAATTTTTTTTTTAGATATTAAAATTTTTAGCTACAGGGTTGCAAAAGTAATTAAAAATTAAAAATTATATTTATTTATTTATTTTTTGCGGATAAGTGAAAATTAAAAACAAAAACACAAAGAAAACTAACATTAATAAAATATTTTTATAATATGTTTTTCACTATGTAAAAATAAAATAATAAAATTTTTTGCTTTATTTTCATTTAAGAGTACTTCAATACCAATCTCCCAAATTGTAATGCAAACCAACTTTAATGCATTATATATACATTTAGGTTTTTACCCTTTCATTTCCAATCCCCTAATTCTATCATGCGAACCAAATGTTTCACATTATTTTATTGATATTGCTTTTTCATTAGCTAATTGAAAACTATACACAATGCCGATGAACCAAATGTGACATTAATTAGCATTAATTCACTGATACATTCCTGATTGCAATTGCAATTAGTTCAAATCGCAGTCAACTAATTCCCCAGCAGTTTGATGCTGTGGCTGCAATTGTTGACATCAACTACAGGCATCATGTCTTTTGACCAATAGGGAGAGGAAGACAGATATGTAACTTGCTGCTTCTCTCTCTGCTTACCAAGCGAGCCTGCAGTGGGGACAAACAAATCCTTCATGCTAAGCTTTTACCTTTGCTTTCTTCATCATGTTTGTACTAAGCATGTCTCGGAAGATTTCCCAAATGAATTACTCAGACCATGCATAAAAGATTCAAAACAAAAAAGAGGGGTCAAAAATCTTATCTCTGCAAATGGTTTCCAATGCTTGCAAAACAAAAAAGAAATATGGTTCTGTGTCTCTCACCATTCATCGGGAGGGCATATTCTTAACCGCATTATCTATGAAGCCCGGTTACTTATCAGATTAAAGAGAGGGCCATGTCATTTTTTGAATGCTTATTTTGCCCTTTGCTATATCAGCTTGCAGCTTCTTACGTTGAGATGAATGCTTACAGTACAACCTTTCATTTTTGTCATAAATCTTATTTCGCAGCATTGGAAACTAACCATTTGCATAGATAAGATTTAATGTTTCTCTTCTAATGCATCTAAATATTTTAGAAATCATCATAAATACAAAGCAAAAATAAAACAATGAGAATCTGGTTTTAATAAATACAAAAATGGAACAATGAGAATCTGGTTTCATATAACGAGGCCGTGCTTAAACTACTGTTTTATAGTGTATGGGCAATACTTCATTAGAGTGCCAATCTCAAGCAAACTAACTAAAAGTCCAGAAATTCACTGGATAACAGATTTGGTAAAAATAATATATAAAGAATCACAACCAAAAATGAAGAGACCCTTCTGCTCGACTCAAACTATGAAGGGGTCAAAGTTCTCATTTGTGCAATGGTTTCCAACGCTTTCAAACTAATATTTAAACCCGTATGTTTTTGCTAGCATGCGTCTGGACATACAACAACAAGTGTTAAAACTAACTGATTAGAACATGATACAGACAAAATAGTGAAAATAAATAACTGCTTAAAAATACTTGCATTCCTAACTGCTTGAACCCACAGAGAATGTGTTGCACTTGGCACATGCTATGCATGCGCTTTATAATGAAACGGACAAACCAGAAAGGAAAATGTCCTGTAGAAATGTTAATTTTATTTGTCAACACAAGAAAATTTTCATGAGCCATCACCCTAACATGCTCAAAGGCAACAACAATCAAAGAGAATTTGCATTATAAATACTAAAAATTTACATACATTATGCGCGTTATGTTTGATGAAAAAGAGCTGAAAATGAGAGTTCGCTCAAGTTTGAAAGACAATCCACCAAGTCACTTTGCTGAGAAAGATGCATTATGGAATCGAAGGCAACAATCAGTAAATCAAGAGAGTTGAAACAGGGACAAAATGACTACCATGAACTTGGCTGTTCTCTGGTAAAAACGAAGGCTGTCCAAACTTCAACATCTAAACATAGAGCCTGATAACCAAGTGTTTAGCTTTCTCAGCCGTTGTCCAAAAACTGAACTGCACACTTCTAAAAAACAGAATACCACATGGTTGTTAAATTGCATGCTATTGAAACAAGCTAAACCATAAATATAAAGTGGAACTTGAGAATGAAGGTCTCATTACTGGACCATCTGCAACAAAAACTACATTTTCATAATTGACCATCAAATTACAACTAAAAAACAAAAACATAATACAAGTACAAAAGAACGTCAATTTACAACACAAAACATGCAACACAACCACTTCAAAGTTCAAACATCTCCTACTTCTCACCATCTTTGATGGCTTTATCTACAACTACTTTGATCTTTTTGTACTCAAATTCCACTGGGCAAACAGCAAACTCTTCTGGCACCACTGGGCGCCTATTCCCACAGATGGTCCACACAAACAACACAATGAAGGAGCCCAGTGCTCCACAACCAGTGCCAAAAATCAGTGCAGCAAGAAACCTTAGAAGGCAGGTGCTCCTCTTCTTATCCATTGGTGGTTTTGATTTATCATGAACTGCCCCTGGATCCAATGGAAGTGAATGCAACCAATGAGGCGCATGCCTCAGCTTAAAGCTCCACGAGTAGACACTACATGTCTGGGAAGAATTCCTACTAGATGAAGTTAATCCCACAATCACCTCTTCCTCCATCCACACTTCTGCCAAGTCAATTGGATAAGAGAGCAATGGATCAACTGGCCTCATGCTACCAAATTTACTCAACCTAACTTCCAGTCGATTCGAACCCGCCTCATAATCAATCCAAGAGTGCATTCTCTCCCCACTAGTCAGTACCAAATTGAGAGAAGAAGCATTCCTCACTGCAACCGACACAAGACTATTCCCTATATCAATCCCCACATGGTTGTCATTCAGATCACTATAATTAGCATCCCTAAATGTATCAAACTCAACTGCCAAAACCTTAAATTTATCCTCCCACAATCCAGGGGAGAGCCCAAACGAGCTCCCGTTAAACACATCAACAGGGAAACCAATGGGAAGTATAGCCAAAGCCAGACCATCGCCATTATCCGGCGAAATCGAAAACGAGAAATAAGTCGAAAACGAAACCTTTCTTCTAGGGTTTCCCTCAACAAGCTTAATGGGTTTTCCGCACACGACTCGCCCAGCACTCCAAGCAGCCGATCGAGTCAGCTGTACGGCAGACCCGCCATCAACAATCTTCGCATCGCCGAAGAGAGAAATTTCAGACTCAAAGCCCGAATCATTACCAAAATTTCTGAACGCGAACGGCGAAACGGGGACTACAACAGACAGGGCTCCGAAGAAGACAACGAAAATGAGGAAAGGAATGGTCATGAAATACCTGAAAATGGAAGACACCGCCATGGCTGAAGCGTGTTAGAGGTCGATCTTGGGGTGGGTTTGCGGATGATCTAGGGTTTGGGGAATGATTCCATATGAAATTTCTAGGGTTTGGGAATGGAGAAAGTAGCGGTGGATTCTAGTAAAGAAAGGGAAGTGGGAGGTTAGCCCGAAGGACGCGAAAATTAAATACGTTTACTCAGTTTCTGCAACTCACACACTTTCCCTTTCTCTCTCAGTTCAGTGGTTGCTGACTAAGGGCAGGGCAAGAATAGAATAAAGTTTAAATTGCAAGCATGCCCCTTTCTTTTATTACACTTCAGCTGCACGCCTTTGCTTTGCGTAATTGCATTTCTGTTCACAGGACCGGAGCTCTCCCGGAGTTGAAGTCAAAAATTGTATTTGAAGACATTAATTAACTTAGGGTGAATAGTTTTGTACAAAAGTGTATAAATTAAAATGTCATTTTTTGATATTTTATTTGGTCATGATTAGATTTTGATATTTATTTATTTTAATAATCCGAGGATTCTAATCACCATCGCACCTTTTTGGACACTATGGTGTGGTACCAAACTCGAAGGGGTGAAAGCTGCCCTCCCATTAACGCAGAATCAAACTCATGACCTTGGAATCCCCCAAGTCACAAGTCGCTCTTACCACTTGAGCCAACCTGACTGGGTATATATCATATTTGTTGTTACCATTTAATGCAAGTAAGAATTTTTTTCTAAATAGATCAAAATATTTTCTTTTTCATTTACGTTAATTAAAAAATGCTAGCCTACAAAAGCCTTTCTCTTCTAGTAAATAACTCTTAATGAGTTAGAATAGAACAAATTAAAGTTCTCAATACAAAAATAAGAAAAAAAAAATTAAAAGATTCGATTTCGATTCATCTTATGCCAGTTCTATGTACAAAACACAATAAGTAGAATGATCAACAAATAATACTCTCATCCCAACAATGAATCTCATAATACAAAATCAACCACACTCGCAAAGAGGATACTCAAATATGTGACAAATCGTGAAGTAACCAAAAAAATAAAATAAAATCACAAGACCAAATTTTGCTTCTAATATTCCACTATATAAAAGAGCAAGATTACAACAAATTTTACTTTGTTAAAGCCAAAGGTGTCCAAGTATACAAGAATCAAGAATAATATATGTTTTTGCTCCCAAGTAAATTATACCAATAAATTGGAATCAAATAATGGACAAAATACAAAGATACTATAAAGGGGCTGGAAGAGGGAATGCTGCCACATCAACAATATATATATTGTAGAAAGCTTCAACCTTCAATTACATCGACCAAAATAAATATGAATTAGTCCTAAACATACCTTAACAAATGTTATTACAATTGAACTAGTATTAACTATCCAAATGTCAATATCAAGCTAGTTGTGCAAATTTCCCAAATCATAATTTTCAAAAATGAGATTACCTCTTTTAGCTTTTGATCTGTGATGCACACCCTATTACTTAACAAAGTAATCTTATTTTTTACTTCTCCAAGTTACTTTCTTCTCCCCAAAATTTACAAAATTGTTGTTAATTAAAGTCTTGGGCTTCTAATTGGGCTATCATCCAATAAAAACTATTATAAATTGGATGTGGAACAAGACATGCATGCAAGTGAAATCACCGAAGATATTGGATCATATTCTATGAAGAAAACCCAATCTATCAAATCTTCTCCTTCCAACTATGTGCATAAGTTCCTTATTTTGATAATTCTATATAAAAAAAGAGCTTCATATTTCTGCCCTAGTAGGATTTGTCATTATATCTAAATCATCATCAATAGTTTGGATCTTTTTTTGTTTCTAACAAATTAGAGTCTAATACATTTGTGTTTTGGTGATATATCAAATAAATGTGTTTTGATACCTACAGTGAAGGGTATTATAAGCAAGATATAATGGTGTGCAAATAGTCATGTATAAAAATCCACCTTGTATGAATTAACACAAGTGACCCTTATACGTACCTTATATAAATTAATCCATGTGATTCATGTGTATAAATAGATACCTTCTATGAATTAAACCTCATCATCTATGTGTGTGTGCACTTTGTATAAATTAATCTCTTTGGAGCCAAGAGAAGATAAAATCATTCATTCACTCTTTCTTTCCAAATTATGTCTAGCTAGTATGGTTTCAGAGCCATGGTTGCCAAGAGGTCTTGGGTTCTAGTCTTCTTACTCGTGTTTATTGTTTGTTGGTTAAGAATTATCATTGTAACGTCCCCCTTTCAGGCGTTGTCACTTAACCTAGTGGGCCTTGCGCCTGTGGCAACAACAGGTACCTATCAGAGCACTCACTGAGATTGAGGCGTTACGTATCGCCGTCCCTAAATTCAGTAAGCTTGCAGATGGAGAGTCTTACTTCGTCACAATCATTCATAAGCGAGAGTTCTCGAGGATCGGGGGTAACCGCCCCTTTGCTCTGATACCACTTTGTAATGCCCTGAACCCGAGAGTGGGGTCCGAAGGGTTATTTTAAATAAATCTCTAATACCAAGTAATTACACAGCGGAAGATTTCCATAATAAATACTAGAGTACTAAAAACCATCCTTTATTACAATAAAAATCTCAGTATCACAATAATAGATCTGAACTCATTAAAACATAAATAAGATATCAACAACAATATCTCCAATATCAATTTAATACATCCTTAGGAATTTAAAATAACCCAAAATAACAAGATTAACATTTAATCTAAACCTCTCTATCTAGTCCCACCCACGCTTCACTGTGCTACTCTAATTACTGTCACACTCCATAAGGCATTTGAAAAATGATATATAATGATGGGGGTAAGACACCTCTTAGTAAGAAGGAATAAATTATCATCAGTATGTGGCCAATGAGTTATAGTATATCATTTATATAAATAACATTCAATACGTGTATCATATAAATAACTCTGTATACTGTAGGTCATGCTGACATATAAAGCAATCTATCCTTCGGTGACCACATCTAGTGCATACCCAGGCACTCGTTGACATTGGACCCTCTTCTAGCACCCTTCCTCGTACGGTAGGCCTACTCAGCAAGCCTTCCTAATCCATCAAGCCCTTGGGCTAAGTCTCGAGGATCAGAGCGTTATGTATCGCTGTCCTCCTCTGCCTTGATATCACCAAACCTATCCCTCAGATATACAATTGCACTATACCACGGTACCATATTCATAATGGTCTTCCCATATTACTTTCAATAATTCACGTGATCCTAACAGGTTTAATTTATACAATAAGTTGAAATAATCTCATGCCAAACATTTAAATAATAAATCATACTTTGATAACATTCATATACTCATATACCTCATATTATAATCATATATTTAGATTTGAAACCAACATAATATCCATAAGCTCATATTTCATACTTTAATCGGTTAATCTTTTTAAAACAACTAACATAACTTATTCCCCTTACTTGTTCCTAAAGATCTACCGGAAAGTCATGAGGAGAAGTAGAGAAAACCGACCGGAGGCCGTGCCGGAGACTAGGAAGGCCCTAGAAGAGTGAGAAACACGAAGGGGTGAGGGAAACACATTGGAAAATTAAAACCCTAGCAGAGAGAAAGAAGGGAGAGGAGGAAAATGAAATAAAAACAACTTGAAACCTATTTATAGAGATGCTAGCTAGTAAGAAACTGTCGACGGTTTTTCTAGGTGTTGGCCTTACATGGCTTTTCAATCTTGTTTTGATGATGACAAATAAAATATGATTTAATATGTGTATGTTAGAATGGTGATATTTCAAGAAAGACAAAGCTCAAAAGAAACTCAATGGAAAGCTCAATATCACTAAGGACTCAAAAAGATACATTCATATGTAGAGTGATCCAAAAGAAACTCAAGCAACACCAACGTGAGTAATGTGCAAGTGGAAACTTAAAGCCAACTCAAGCTCAAGTCAAATGGGACATAAAGCAAAAAACATTGGAAAGGCTTGAAGATTAGAGTTTTAGACTTTAAGACCATTGTTGTAAGTACTTCATGTTTAAATATCTTATAAAATATTTTGAAGCTCTTCCAGGGTTATTCAAAGACTTAGAGATCTTATTTAAAATCTCAGAAAATGTTTTATGAGAAATCAAAGCAAAAGAAAAAAAAAAAAGTTTTTGAAAACTAAAATTGAAAAAAAAAAAAACAAAAAATGGTCTGCCCAAATGATTAAGGTTGACTGGAAGAATACTGAAGAGTCACTTTAGAAGACTGAAGATTTCGTTTAGTCTATTGAAGAATTTCTTTAGAAGACTGAAGAATTAGTTCGGTCCGCTAAAATTTTTTTTGCTGAAACATAGAAGAGGCAGTACACCCTTAGAAGACTGAACCTTCAGTTCAGTCATCTGACCCTATGTCCAGACTAAAATTTTCATTGTTTTAAGGTACTTCAGAAGACCAAACCCAATACTTTAGTCTACTGAACACTGTTAACGGCTAATTTTTTAAAATATTTTAAAATCCAAATAATGGTTTCTTGTGCCCCAAATTTTCTAAAAACTTGGAAGATACTCCAAGTAATCTTGGGTAACACGAAATTACTTTTAGAAGTCTATAAATATATGGTTTTGCAAATCAAATTATACCAAGAATTGAAAAATCTATTCATAAGCTGAAAGCCATCTTCCTATCTTGCTGCTCTCTCTTGCTTAACTCTTTGCACAATTGAGTTACTGAAAATTTGAAGTGCTGAAACATCATACTCTGAGTTCCAATTGGTGATTCTCACCTGGAGAAGGAACTTGGTGAATTTATTCTTGAGCTTCATTCTATTTCCTTTGATATTTAACTATTGAAGTATATTAGTGCTTTTGAATTGTACCAATCAACTTTGTGTGAGAGTGTCTTTGTACACCATCTTGTTTCTTGTCTCTTATAGTTCTTTGATGATTCTAGGTTGTTGAATCATTGTAGCAAGTGAGGGGTATCGCTTGGAGAGGTATTGCTTTAACCTAGTGAAGGAGTGATTGAGCATGGGGTATCACTTGTAAACGGTTTGCTCCACCCGGAAAGAAGTACTATAGTGGAATCCTTTGGTGGTATTGGCCAAAGGCAAGGATGTAGGTTGGGGATAAGCCGAACCTCATAAAAATCTCGGTGTCTCTCTTTCCCTACTCTTTATTTTCAACATCTATATACATTGTGTTGTGTGTATGCAAAGTGCAGGTAGCTGAGAATAAAAACTGAGATTAAAAAGAAGACTCTTAATAAAAGAAAGTACGTTTTGCTTAAACTTTTGCGGAAACCCAAAAAGGAGCATGTTGTTTAATCATTTGCGGAAATCTTTGTTAAGAGAAGTGCAAACAAATTTCATTTAATACAGGGCTTGAAACAAAGTCATACATTCACAGGGTTGTAAAAGCTGAAGTGCTAAAGAGCTACATACCTTATCTTGGTTTGGTATCTTTGGTTGTTTACTTTAAGTTGTTGATTAGTTATTTGGTGGATTAAGTTTTCATTACTTGTGTTGTGTTTTTGGTTTGTGGATTGATTAAGTAAATAAGACTTTGCTGTGTGATTGTTAAATCAACAAGAGGTTAAGAATTCATAAAAGGTATTAAAAAAAATTTTAATAACTCAATTCACCCCCCTCTTGGGACTACGCCTCAACTTTCAATTGGTATCAGAGAGGGGTTATAAATAATCTTAATTAGAAGCTATACAAAGATCTAGATGACACACGTTGGAGTAGCTCCCTTTGGAGAGGGCCAATCCTCAACCAAACCACCAACCTTTTGTGGACTCAACTATACATTTTGGAAACAAAGAATGAGGATCTACCTTCAAACCATGAATTGGAAAGCATGCAAGGTTGTCACACATGGTGATTTAATTCCTACAAAACTAGTACATGGAAAAGAAGTACCTAAGGAAGAAAAAGACATGACTGAAATTGATCACAAGATGTTACAAGTAAACTCTAGTGCTATTAATGCTTTATATTGTGCCCTTGAGATAAATGAGTTCAATATAGTCATGGTTTACAAAACAACAAAAGAAATATGGGACAAACTAAGAGTAACTTATGAAGGCACCATTGATGTAAGAGATAATAGAATTGACATGTTTACTAGTGAATATGAAGCTTTTAGAATGAACCCGAATGAATCTATTACAAGTATGTATACTAGGTTCACTCACACCATAAACTCCCTTAATGCCTTAGGAAAGAATTACTCAACTTATGAAATGATTCAAAAAATCCTTAGAGGTCTTCCACTCGTTTGAGAACCTAAAGCCACAGCTATTACGGAAGGAAGAAACCTTAAGAATACTTCTCTAGATGAACTTATAGGATCTCTTCTCACATATGAGATGGTTATGAATGAAAGAAATGCTGAAAATAAAAATAATAAATCCATAGTCCTTAAGGCAGCAAAAGAAAGCTCTAGTGAAGAAGAGGAAGATATAAGTGACCTAGATGATGAAGAACTAGCATTCATTACTAAGAGGTTTGGAAAATTCTTTAAAAGAAACAAAAAGTTTGCTAGAAAGTTTGAAGGGTCAAAATCTGAAAAAGGAGAATCTAGTAAAAAGGAAAACAAGAAAGAACATCCTACTTATTACAATTGTAAAAAAGTAGGACATATTAAACCCGATTGTCCATAGCTCAAAAATGATGCCAAGAAGAAGAAAAAGAAGGCAATGAAAGCTACTTGGGATGACACCATCTCAAGTGAATCAGAGAACGAATTAAGTGATCAAGAAGTGGCCAACATATGCTTCATGACGCACGATGATTAGGTAAATTCCTACTATTCATCCGATGAATCAAGTGATAGTTTGTGTAGTGATTCTAGTGATAGTATGCCATCATACAAAGAAATGCAAGTTAAACTTTTTGCTTTACACAATATATTTGTAAGAGTCACAAAAAGGAACATTGCTTTTAAAAGAACAAAACGAATCATTCAAAAATCAACTTGACACATTAAAATCAGTTGAAAAAGAAAAAAAATCACATATTGATGAACTTATGAAGAAGATAAATGACTTATCTCAAGAGATAGTTAAATTACAAGGGAATGGTCAAAGAAAGAAAGACTTAGAAATAAAGGACCTTAGAGAAAAAATTAAAGACAAAGAAAAATCATATATAATTTTACTAAAGGAAAGGAGAACTTTGAAAAGTTGCTTGGTAAACAAAATATGTCATTAGACAAGGAAGGAATTGGATATAATGGAATTAAGAACAAAAGGAAAAAGGGTCTTTATATGGGATATTTTGTAAAAGAATCAAAATACTATGCAAGCACTTCCTCAAACAACTTCTATCAACACACTACATGCTTTTATGTAAGAAAAAGGGGCACATTAAATTTGATTGTCCATTTAAAAGAAAGAATGTAAAAGTAAAGAAAGTATGGAAAATTAAAGAAAACAAAAATGAATCTATAAAGTCTACGAAAATTTAGATTCCTAAGAGTAACAAATTGAATCCTTCTTGTAGGTTTGCCTTAGGACAACCACAACAAAAGACAAATGGTACTTGGACAGCGGGTGTTCTAGGCACATGACCGGAGATAGATCAAAATTCACCACATTCATGCTAAAAGATGGTGGATATGTCACTTTTGGAGACAATGCTAAGGGTAAAATCATTGGGATTGGTAACATAGGTAAATAACCTTCCCTTACTATTGATGATGTGTTATTAGTAGAAGGGCTAAAGCATAATCTCTCAAGCATAAGCCAATTAAGTGACAAAGGGTTTGATGTAATCTTTAAACAAGATAAATGTGTTCTTGAAAATAGAGAAAAACATAATGTTCTCTTCACCACTCAAAGAATTGATAATATATATTGCATAAACTTTGAAAAGATAAAATCTCAAAATATCACATGCTTAGTAACTATGAATGAGACTAGTTGGTTATAACATAGAAGACTAGGACATACTAGTATGGACCTATTATCAAGATCAGTTAAAAAAAACTTAGTAAGAGGACTTCCTAGTACAAAGTTTGTTAACGATAAAATATGTGATGCTTGTCAATTAGGAAAACAAACTAAGTCTAACTTTAAGAAGAAGAAACATATCTCCTCTAGCAGGCTTTTAGAGGGTCCTTCGGCAGACACACCTTCATGGTTTATGGCTTTTTAGAGTGACTTCTCCTCTTTCAGCCATGATATGAGGTCCAGACTCTAGAGCCTTCAGGAGAAGGTATCATCACTTGATCAGCGTCTCATTTGGATTGAGGAGCATCAGGCTAGTTCCTCCCAGGGTGGGGATCCTATGGATACAAGTTCAGCTCCTCGTAGTGATGATGAGGACACTGAGGAAGGATGTGATGATGAAAAGAAGATGACGAAGAGAATGATAATGCTGATAGTTAGATTTTTTGATGTATTAAGAAACTGAATTTTAGATATTTTTGGATGTATTCAAACTTTGTTTATGTGTTGCCTCACTTTTATTTATGGTTGCTTGTAATGACTCTTTGCTTGTATGGTGACTTCTTCTATTTCTATCCCTCGTTTATTTTTGAATAATGACAAAGGGGGAGAGAAATTGTTAGCAAAGATGAATTGTAAGAAACGACAAAGATGAATTGTAAGTAAAGACAAAGATGGATTGTGAGCAATGACAAAGATGAATTGTAAGCAAAGACAAAGATGGATTGTAAGCACATATGAATTATGAATGACAAATATGACTTTTGAATCTTTTGAGCTAACATGAATGTTGTGCAACATATGCTTGATTGTAAATTTGAAGATGTTACAATATATTGGAAAGTGCGTATTCATGTGATATACTTGTTTGGTGTTCATTTGGTTAATTATGATCTACTTTGAACTTTTTATACTTGATATCATTATTTTTTTTTTTCAAACTTATGCTTATAGTAAGGGGGAGCCTTTTCTAAGGAACCCTCATCTTTACTCCTTATTTGTCATCATCAAAAAGGGAGAGATTGTTGGCCTAACATGACTTTTCAATCTTGTTTTGATGATAACAAATAAAAGATGATTTAATATGTGTTTATTAGAATGATGATATTTCAGGAAAGACAAAGCTCAAAATAAAATCAATGGAAAGCTCAAGATCACTAAGGACTCGAAAAGATACATTCATATGTAGAGTGATCCAAAAGAAACTCAAGCAACACCAACATGAGTAATGTGCAAATGGAAACTTAAAGCAAACTCAAGCTCAAGTCACATGGGACATAAAGCAAAATACATTGGAAAGGCTTGAAGATTAGAGTTTTAGACTTTAGGACCATTGTTGTAAGTACTTCATGTTTAAATATCTTATGAAATATTTTGAAACTCTTCTAGGGTTATTCATTGACTTAGAGACCTTATTTAAAACTCCAGAAAATATTTTATGAGAAATTAAAGCAAGAGAACAAAAATGTTTTTGAAAACTAAAACTGAAAAAAATAGAAAATGGTCTGCCCAGACGACTAAGTTTGACTGCCAGAAGACCGAAGAGTCACTTCAGAAGACTGAAGATTTCGTTCAGTCTACTGAAGAATTTCTTCTGAAGATTGAAGATAGAATTAGTTCAATCTGATGAAGATTTTTCTGCTAAAACACAGAAGAGGCAATACACCTTCAGAAGACTGAACCTTTAGTTCAGTCGTTTGACCCTATGTCCATACTAAAATTTTCAGTGTTTTAAGGTACCTTAGAAGACTGAACTCGACACTTCAGTCTACTAAACACTGTTAACAACTAATTTTTTTAAATGTTTTAAAATCCAAATAATGGTTTCTTGTGCCCCAAATTTTCTAAAAACTTGGAAGATACTCCAAGTAATCCTAGGACACACAATAACTTTTAGAAGTCTATAAATACATGGTTTTGTAAATCAAATTATACCAAGAATTGAAAAATATGTTCATAAGTTGAAAGCTATCTTCCTATCTTGCTGCTCTCTCTTGCTCAACTCTTTGCACACCCGAATTGTTGAAAATCTGAAGTGCTGAAACATCATACTTTGAGTTCCATTTGCTGATTCTCATCTGGAGAAGGAACTTGGTGAATTTATTCTTGAGCTTCATTTTATTTCCTTTGATATTTAAATATTGAAGTATATTAGTGCTTTTGAATTATACTAATCAGCTCCGTGTGAGAGTGTCTTTATATACCATCTTGTTTCTTGTCTCTTGTAGTTCTTTGACGATTTCAGATTGTTGGATCGTTGTACCAAGTGAGGGGTATCGCTTGGAGAGGTATCACTCTAACCTAGTGAAGGAGTGATTAAGCATGGGGTATCGCTTGTAAACGGTTTGCTCCGCCTAGAAAGGAGTGCTCTAGTGGAATCCTTTGGTGGTATTGGCCAAAGGTGAGGACGTAGGTTGGGGATAAGCCGAACCTCGTAAAAATTTTGGTGTCTCTCTTTCCCTACTCTTTATTTTCAGCATCTATATACATTGTGTTGTGTGCATGCAAAGTGTAGGTAGCTGAGAACAAAAACTGAGATTAAAAAGAAGACTCTTAATAAAAGAAAGTACGTTTTGATTAAAATTTTGCGAAAACCCAAAAGGGAGTACGTTGTTTAATCATTTGCAGAAATCTTTGTTATGAGAAGTGCAAACAAATTTCATTTAATACAGGGCTTGAAACAAACTTATACATTCACAAGGTTGTAAAAGCTGAAAGTGCTAAAGAGTTGCATACCTTATCTTGGTTTGGTATCTTTGGTTGTTTACTTTAAGTTGTTGATTGGTTATTTGGTGAATTAAGTTTTCATTACTTGTGTTGTGTTTTTGGTTTGTGGATTGATTAAGTAAATAAAACTTTGTTGTGTTTTTAAATCAATAAGAGGTTAAGAATTCATAAAAGGTATTAAAAGAAATTTTAATAACCCAATTCACCCCCCTCTTGGGACTACACCTCAACTTTCACTAGGCTTCATGAAATTGTTGACAGTTTGAAACTTAAATTGCTCTCGGTAGTTGTAACCGTCGACAGTTTTTCTGAGACTGCCTGAAATTGTCGACGGTTTGTGTAATGCCTTGACACACCATGTGGGGCCCGGGGTGCTACTTTAGTGATGTTTGTGTACCTGATACCATATTCATCATATAAAAGTAGCAAAAATAAATGATACATTCTCCAAAACATTACCAGAGTTCTAAACTACATTTATACATAAAGGTCTCCAAATATTTACAACCCATAATATCATACAAAACCAATTTAGTTCGTACACACCACGTACATACACTACACATCTAACTTTGCCCCTCTAGCTTGCTACGCACGATCCCTGATGTGTCCTGAAAAGATGATTTGTATATTGGGGTGAGACACTTCTCAGTAAGGTAGATTAAGTTAATATCAATGTGTGGCCAACATGAGTTTTAATGTATACAAAATATCATCAGCTGTTAATTAATTACAGTTATAAAATCATTCTCCGACCATACTCATACACACACACACACACACACACACACCTATTTATAGGCGAAAGTCCCTGAGGATAGGGGAGATTACACGCCCATACATGTCGCTTTCCTATGCTCTAACACGTTATGCAACCTAGTATGACTACAATTGATACTTATCAGGGTATTCGCCTTTCTTAGCAAGCCCTCGGGCAAAGAGTTTACTTTGTCATAAACATTTTTATAGTTAAAAAAATTTGCATTTGCTTCCTCAGTATAAATCAGTTCAATAAATAATAACACCATTTATATAAATTAGCAGATATGCGTAAAAGACACTCCCTAGGACTAACACGCAATTTACTTCCCCCATGATACGGGTTGTGCAACCCGAAAGCTGGACTTATGCCCTGGGGGATCAACCCAAACACAGTCAAAGTAACCATCTGCAAGTGCGTTTGCAAGTATCCACAACTCAATTGCAGGTTTGCTAGCCTTACCATTTCCTGGCCCGAGCCCCTAGAAAAGGTACTTCATCCTTCGTAGGCTAAATAGCAGAGACCACCCTACACTTCTCTGTATAGTGTGGGCACACATGGTCTCAATATAACTTCCTAGCAACAGTACCGTGCTCATAATATAACTGATCCTCAGGGTTCTTAAACCATATCATGCAATTTAAATAGTAAAAACTATAATATATATCTCATTTCATATAGAACCTACCATTTAATAAAACTTGGCCCTCGGTTGTTAAATAAAACTTAGCTCACAACCATTAAATAAAACTCGGCCTCTGGCCATTAAATAAAACCTGACCCCCGACCGTAATATCAAATCCCAGTATTTTACAAAGGCAATTCCAGTATGTTTCACAAATGGTTCAGTATTTTCACAACCATATCCAAATTCGGTTACATAATAACTATGCTGATTATTCACTTGCCACATGATTTTAGTATTTAAACATAATCCATAAATAACTAACCAGTACCTCATAGTATATTTAGTTAATAAGCAAGCTTTTCACCGTTCATTTTATTCAAAATACCGTATCATATATCTTATATTTGAAAAATCCCTTTTTGAATGGTCGATTTTCGAAACAACCTTTGAAATCATAGTATACTTATTTAGAAAACAGTTTAATTGGTTCAAACTTATTAAAAACTTGACTTAACTTAATCCCCTTACCTATTCCTGAAAAAGAAATCAATTCTGTTCTAAAAAATGGAAAACCCTATCTTTTCGATCTGCTGTTGAAAATGAATTGGCAAGCTGAGAAAGAGGAGGAGAGTGATCGGAGACCGAGCATGGGCTCCGAGTGAGCTTATGGGAGAGAGAGAGCCACGAGAGAGTGAGAGTAGAGAGAGAGAGAGAGTCCAAAAATAGAGAGAGAGAGAGAGAGAGAGAGAGAGAGAGAGAGAGAGAGAGAGAGAGAGAGTTTTTAAGTTATGAAAAATAATGTGTTGCTTAGCCCTTAAGTAAGCCAAATCGCAGGAAAACCATCAACGATTTTCCCTACCCTTAGAAAATTGGCAACAATTTGGTAGTTGACTCTCCCAGATGACTGAAACCAGTGATGATTTTCCCAAGCTTCACAAAACCATCGACGATTTGGATCCTACCAAACCAATTTCCCTTCTCTTTCTTTTGTTTTCCTTTATTTCCATATTTTATATTTATTTTCTTTTATTTTTTGAGTTTGGGTTTCTACAATCTCCCCCCTTATAAAAATTTCGTCCTCAAAATTTGTTAACTGTTACCGATCACATCCTCTGGAGTTTTTCTTAAATGTCAATCCATGTCTATAGAAGAGTCGGTAGCCACCCACGTAACAGCCCTATCCCAAGTTTATTAATTTCCCTCACTCATGGTGGAGGAATACCGTGGTTACACACAATGTCTTGGGAGATTACAATATCATATAAAACTCTCCCAAAGACCATTCATATAAAAAAACCGTAAACAACTAATAATACTAAACAAACCTACCTTACACAACTTGTACACAAAACCAGACACCTACCTACTTAGTGCTGAACCTCTCTGAAAAACTGTGGGTACTTCTGACGTATTTCCATTTCTAATTCCCAAGAAGCCTTCTCAACTGTATGATTACACCACAGCACCTTCACTAACGGTATGTCCTTAGTACACAATTCTTGTATATTTCGATCCAGAATCTGAATTGGTACTCCTTATATGCCAAAGCATCCCTGATCTCCAAAGGCTTATAACTTATCACGTGTAAAGGATCTGGCACATACTTCCTCAACATTGATACGTGGAAAACATTATGAACTCTAGACAACACCGGGGTAACGCTACTCAATAGGCAACTGGACCAATCCTTTCCAGGATCTTGAATGGCCCAATGTACCTAAGACTCAACTTGCTTTTCTTCCCAAACCTTATCACTCCTTTCATAGGAGCAATCCTTAAAAATATCATATCACCTACCTTAATCTCTAGCTCCCATCAGCGAGTATCTGTGTAACTCTTTTGCCAACTCTGTGCTGCTTTAATTTTTCCCTAATGAACTCGACCTTTGCAAAGGTCTGCTGAACTAGTTCTGGCCCCAAAATCTACTGCTCGCCTACCTCATCCTAGTACAATAGAGAACAGCACCGGAAACCATACAAAGTCTCATATGGTGCCATCTCAATACTGGCTTGATAATTGTTATCACACGCAAACTCAATGAGCGGTAGATAGCAAAACCAACTATCCCCAAAATCTAGCACACACACTTATAGCATATCCTCTAGAATCTAAATGGTCCTCTTAGACTACCCATTTGTCTGTAGGTGAAACGATGTGCTAAAAGTGAGTTGAGACCTCAAGGCATCTTGCAAACTCTTCCAGAACCAATAGGTGAACCGTGGATTTCGATCTTAAACAATGGAAACTGGGATGCCATGAAGTCATACAATCTCCTACACATAAAGCTCTACCAACCTATTCATAGAATATCTGACTCTGATTGGAACGAAGTGCGTAGCCGATCCACTATTACCTAGATGACATTCTGTCCATGCACTGCTGAAGGCAACCCCGTTACGAAGTCCATCGAAATATGCTCCTACTTCCACTTAGGGATATCAAGTGGTTGAAGTGGTCCCGCTGGCCTTTGGTGCTCTACTTTTACCTGCTGACATGTTAGACACTGTTCCACAAATCTGGAAATCTCCCTCTTCATGTTACTCCACCAGAACGAATCTCACAGATCTCTATATGTCACGCCCTGAACCCCGAATTGGGACCCAAGGGTGAAAATGTAATCTAACCTGTACCTGTATCCGATAAAATATCCAAAGATATAGTACAATGGATGAGGGTCCGACCCTGTGGGGTTCCCAAGCACCCTAAACACATCCAAACACAATCATATATGTAGCAAAGGTCATTCCATATATCATATATAGTACCATACCAGAGTCTATACAAAAGTAGATCATAGCTCAATAAAAAACGTACGAATGGGTGCCCAAGTACATCTCAAAATGGCAACCCATAAAAAATACAGCCCTAGCACTTACCCAAGTGCTAAACGCAGTATATCGGCCACTACGCTCCCTACACCAGGACATTACTTCCAGTTACTCAAAGGACCTGTAAAATTGTACGTACAGCGGGGGGTGAGACACCTCTTAGTAAGGAAGAATACATGTTATATCGGTGTGTGGCATTTGAGTGTTATCATGATACACTAACAGGCATAGTTCAATAGTCAAAACAATCAAAACAGTTCCAATATTTTCATAAACCAAGCAATACAATCTGGTGTCGTCACACCCTTCGGCTCGAAGCAGAACTGTCTAGTGGTATTTCACACCCTTTGGTAAAAACCGGTGATAATGAAAAGACCATAGTTTTTCCCGTTAGATCCCCCCAAATGAGTAGCCAAACACACATAGGACCGTGGACTATAGTTCCACCGAGTCTGATTTCAAAAATAACCAATATAAACACAGTTCCCCTTACCTTTTCCCCGAAAAGCAAATCCTGAACTCCAAGGCCCCTAAACAGTGAACCGAGTTTCAAAACCTATAAATCAAAGTACAGAATATGCTCATAAGACCGTTTCCTACAAAACTACCGGATCATAAATGAAAACCAAGCCTTACCTCGATTTTTCGCCAAAAACTGAAAATCTCCGAAACGAGATTCCGATCCATAGAAATTGGAGAGAATCCTTCCACGATCCTCGTGGTAACTTCAGATTTCCTATTCCACCAACGATCGGCAAAGAAATTTAGAGAAAGAGAGTAGGGAGAGTTCTAGAGAAAGAAAGAGAGATAGGATTGAAGTTTCTTAGTGAGGAAGTAATGAAAATTCCTATTTATTGCCCTTTGACCCGGCCCAACTTGTCGACGAAATGGTGTTCTCGTCGATGAATCTTCCACTGCCTTCGTCGACGAATTGGTGGCCTCGTCGACAAGTCTGGGATCTCCGGGTTTTTCAAGACTCCTCGGCTTCTCCTCGTCGACGAGTCTCTGAATTTCGTCGATGAGAAGAACAAAGGCTTCATCAACGAGGCTTGCTCTTTTACCAAAATGTCCCTCTCTTGTTTATTTAAACCCACTTATCACGGTTCAAGTTCTTACAATCTCCCCTTCTTACAAAAATTTCATCCTCGAAATTTTCCATCTCTCATTCATAGACTTATACATACAATCGAATACGTAGACACAACTCAAGCGAAAACTGGCGACCACTACAGTGTAGTCCTATCATACACATTCACATACATACCCTTACTTATGGTGGAGGAATACCGTGGTTACATATACAACTGTCTCAGGAGTTCACAATACACACACCCTCCCGACGACTAACCACCTATCCCAACCCATAGTAGGATCATGTACAAGTGTTCAAAACAACTGTGGATACTTCCGGCGTATTTTCGTTTCCAGTTCCCAAGAAGCTTCCTCAACCTTATGGTTTTGCCACAATACCTTCACTAACGGTATCTCTTTGGTATGAAACTTCTGAACTTTATGGTCTAGAACTTGAACAGGTATCTCCTCATACGCTAAAGTATCCCCAATTTCGAACTCATCACAGCTAATAACATGTGAAGGATCCAACACGTACCTTCTCAACATGTATACGTGAAACACATCATGGACCCTCAAAAGTGCTGGAGGTAACGCAACTCTGTAGGCTACCGAACCCACTCGCTCAAGTACTTCGAATGGTTTGATATACCTCAGGCTTAACTTGCCCTTCCTCCCAAATCTCATCACCCTTTTCATAGGAGCGATATACAGAAATACCTTACCTCCCACTTCGAACCCTAACTCACGGCGGCAAACATTTGCATGACTTTTTTGCCAACTTTGAGCTGATCTAATCCTCTCCCAGATCAATCCCACCTTATCAGACGCCTGCTGCAAAAGTTCAGGTCCTAACACCTGACGTTCACCAACCTCATCCCAACACAAAGGAGATCAACACCTACGTCCATACAAAGCCTTGAACGGTGCCATCCCGATACTAGACTGGAAGCTGTTATTATAAGCCAACTCTACAAGTGGCATAAACTGTATCCAGCTACCACCGAAATCTAATACACAAGCTCGCAACATATCTTCCAACATCTAAATCATTCTCTCCGACTGTCCATCAGTCTGGGGGTGGAACGCTGTACTGAAAGTAAGCTTCGTCCACAATGCCTATTGCAAGCTCATCCAGTATAGAGAAGTAAACCTCAGATCTCGATCTGACACAATGGGACACCGGTACCCCGTGCATTCTCACAATCTCATGCACATACAACTCTGCTAGCCTACTCAAAGGATAGCCAACTTTCATCGGTATGAAATGAGCATATTTTGTCAATCTATCCACGATCACCCAAATAGTATTCTGCCCGTAAAGTATTGGCGGTACTCCGGTTTCAAAATCCATGGAAATATGCTCCCATTTCCATACTGGAATAGGTAAAGGCTGCAACGGCCCTGCCGGCCTTTGATATTCATCTTTCACTTGCTGACACGTCATACATGCTCCACGAACTAAGCAATCTGCCTCTTCATACCAGACCACCAGAAGGTCTCGCACAAGTCCTGATACATCTTCATACTACCAGGATGTACCGTCAACATAGAACGATGCACTTCCTCCAGAATCGTCTTTTTGATCTCATCATCGTTCGGAACACATAGTTTGGTCCCAAACCTCGACACACCTCCCTCAGAGATGTTAAACTCTGTAGCCAGTCCTTGCTGTACCTTTTCTATAATCTCTACCAACTCTGCATCGCTAGCCTGCGCGATTTTTATACGCTCAATTAAGGTTGATTGGACCACCAAACTAGCAAGGTAAGCTTGATGATCACCAACCACCAATTCTATACCTGAGCTTTCCAAATCCCGTTTGATGTGACACTGAGTTACAACTGCAGATATAGCCGTAGGTCCTGACTTCCAACTCAATGCATCAGCCACCACATTAGCCTTCCCCGGGTGATAACTGATCGTGCAATCGTAGTCTTTAATTAATTCAAGCCACCACCTCTGCCTCATGTTCAACTCCTTCTGTGTGAAGAAATACCTGAGGCTCTTATGGTCAGTGAAGATCTCACACTACACCTTGTACAGATAATGTCGCCAGATCTTTAATGCATATACCACAGCAGTCAATTCCATATCATGTGTAGGATAATTCTTTTTATACTTTTTCAATTGCCGAGAAGCATACTACCTTACCCTGCTACATAAGCACACATCCCAAGCCCTTCAAAGATGCATCGCTATAAATCACAAACCCACTATCCCCCGAAGGAATGGTCAACACTGGAACAGTAACTAGTCGGTGTTTTAATTCTTGAAAACACTGCTTGCAATCACTAGTACAGTCAAACTATACTATTTTCCTGGTCAATCGAGTCAGAGGTCCAGACAGTTTAGAGAAACCCTCTATGAACCGACGATAGTAACCCGCCAGTCCCAGAAAACTCCGAACCACCTGCACATTCTTCGGCCTTACTCAGTCGACCACGTCTTCAATCTTGCTAGGATCAACTGATATACCATCCTCAGTAACCACATGGCCTAAGAACGCAATCTGACTCGAATAGAATTCACACTTCTTCAATTTAGCATACAACTTCTTCTCTTGCAGAATTTGTAACACTAACCTCAAATTTTCCATATCCTCTTCCGTACTCCTCGAGTATACTAGAATGTCATCAATGAACACCACCACGAATCGGTCCAAGTACTCATGGAAAACCCTGTTCATCAGATCCATGAACACCACCGGAGCATTCGTCAACCCTAAAGGCATGACTAAGAACTCATAGTGGCCATATCTAGTTCGGAAAGCAGTCTTCGCTACATCCTCTGCTCTAACCCTCACCTGATGATATCCTAACCGCACATCGATCTTCGAAAAGACCCGTGTTCCCTGCAGCTGGTCTAAGAGATCATCTATATGAGGTAAAGGATAGCGATTCTTCATAGTTACCTTGTTAATCTCATGGTAATCAATGCACATCCGCATCGACTCGTCCTTCTTCTTCACAAACAATACTGGAGCTCCCCAGGGCGAAACACTAGGTCAAATGAATCCCCTATCTCGTAATTCTGCAACTGCTTCTTCAACTCCCGAAGTTCTACTAGAGCCATCCGGTACGGAGCTTTAGATATCGGTGCCTTACCGGGCAGCAACTCTATCGCAAACTCCACCTCACAATCTGGAGGTAAACTAGGTAAATCATCTGGAAACACATCCAGGAACTCGCTGACTACCTTAATGTCCTTGAGTATCAACTCATCCCGCGGCGGTTCCTTCATACAAACTAGGTACCCCTGACCTCCGTCCAAAAGTAGCCTCCTCGCCTGTTGTGCCAATGGAATCTGTGGTGCTGAATGCACACACGATCCCACAAATTCGTACTACTGCTCCCCATGAGGTCTAAAAACTACCACCTTCCTATGACAATCAATCACAACATAACTGGAGAATAACCAATCCATCCCCAGAATAATATCAAACCTCGACATGTCGTATACCACAAGATTTACCGATAACAGCTTTCCCTGAATTTCCACTGGACAGTCTACTAACATCTTCCTATAGAAAGATACACTCCCAGATGGCATAGTAATAGATAACACCTCATTCATGTCTCAGATCTCAACCCCACACCGTCCCACAAAATTCATAGACATAAAGGAATGGGTTGCACTCGAATCAAACAAAACAGAAGCTTTATTTGAAAGCAATAATAAGGTACCTGTCACCACGTTACCTGCATACTCAGCATCCACTGGAGTAAGAGAGTATACTCTGGCCAGCATTGTATTCATCTAAATGGTTCCTCGAGGTATCTGATTGCTCCCTTAGTTCACACTAGATGCAGGCACGTCTTGCCTTGGTGCATGACAATCAAGAAACATGTGACCTGGCTGGCCACAGTTATAGCAGTTACCCCAAATGACTGGCACTTACCCTCATGCCATTTGTGGCATCTAGTACAACGTCCACGAGTTTGGCTCATCTGAGAATCCTGGCACTTGGTATTCTGACGGTAACCCGAGCCCTTGCTCATTTTCTTCCACGATCCCTGACGAGATCCTGTTTAAGAACCAGAAGGTAATGTCCTCTTGCACAATTCCTGATCCACCTCATCCTCTCGGATACCGATCTCAATCACCGTGGCTTTATCCACCAACACCGAGAACTCGCGGATCTGAAGCATACCGACCAGTCTACGGATATCCTTCCTCAAACCCTTCTCGAACCTCTGAGTCTTCTTATACTCGCTCGATATCATACATGGTGCAAAGCTGGACAACTCTATGTATCGAGCCGCATACCCCTGCACCGTAAAATTCTCTCGCGTCAGAGCAGAAAACTCATCCGCCTTCGCATCAAGTACGGAAGCCGAAAAGTATCTGTCAAAGAACACCTCCTTGAAATGGCTCCACGTCATCTCCTCAGAACCACCTCTCTGCTTCTCCAGTTGATTCATTGCAGTCCACCATCAACCCGCCTCCCCAGATAGTTGGAAGATGGCATAAAGGAGTCGCTGCCTATCTGTGCAGTGTAGGACCTCCAAGATCCTCTCAGTATTTTCCACCCAGTCCTCTGCTGTAGTTAGGTCAGGTCCTCTAGAGAACGTCGGAGGATGCATGCGTGTGAACCTCTCAATGGTGCACCCCGCAGCAGTAGGAGAGCGCTCGCGTGTCCTCACACTCCGCCCGATCTCTCGTAACACCTGCCTCGTCAAACCTCGAGGCACAGAAGGAGACTCATCACTCGTAGTCTCCTTGGAGCCACTTCCCAAGTTACTATCCTTGGGCTCCATTCTGTAACATAATAGGAATCTATCAGTATCCCTACAACACATACACTTAACACAATGATATACACTAACCATGTTAACTATTCCTTGCGAGGTCTAGGCCTATCCTATCACATTGACACGAAAGTCATCAATGATCTGCCCTACTTTTACTAGAATCGTCATCCCAGGAAAAACACGGAATACCGTCGACAAATTCCAGTCTAGCAACCAAAAAACCATCAACCAACTCTACCCATATCCAACATCCTATACTCTGGTATGTACTCACAACTAAGCCTAACCAAGTCTACAAGACCTAACAACCTGGTTAGCTCTGATACCAAGCTGTCATGCCCCGAACCCCGAAATGGGACCCAAAGGTGAAAATGTAATCTAACTTGTACCTGTATCCAATAAAACATCCAAAGATACTATACAATGGATGAGGGTCCGATCCCGTGGGGTTCCCAAGCACCCTAAACACATCCAAACACAATCATATACACAATGGACAAAGATCATTCCATATATCATATATAGTACCATACTAGAGTCTATACAAGAGCAGAACATGGCTCTATAAAAAACGTATGAACGGGTGCCCAAATACATCTCAAAATGTCAACCCATAAAAAATACAGCCTTAGCACTTACCCAAGTGCTAAATGCAGTACACCGGCCACTACGCTCCCTACACCAGGATGCTAGTTCCAATTACTCGAAGGACCTGTAAAATTGTATGTACAACGGGGGTGATACACCTCTCAGTAAGGAAGAACACAGGTTATATCGGTGTATGACATTTTACTGTTATCATGATACACTAACAGGCATAGTTCAATAGTCAAAACAATCAAAACAGTTCCAGTATTTTCACAAACCAAGCAATACAATCTGGTGTCGTCACACCCTTCGGATCGAAGCTGGACTGTCTGGTGGTATTTCACACCCTTTGATAAAAACCGATGATCTAGTGGTATTTCACACCCTTCGGCCAACGCTGGTGGTCTGGTGATATTTCACACCCTTCGGTAAACGTCGGCAATCTGGTGATATTTCACACCCTTCGGCAAACGCCGGCAGTCTGGTGATATTTCACACCCTTAGGAAAATGCCGGTGCCCTCGGTAACCTAGCATAGCATCAATGTTGAACTGGTGCAGATCTGGTGTTCGCATACCCTTGGGCTTGAAAGCCGGTCAATCTAGTGGTATTACGTACTCTTCGGCAAAAGCCAAATTTTCAAACTTGGAACAATTCGGAACCTTGTTCCTATTTCACCAAGATACAACATATGCATGCTAATATAACCAAACAAACCACACCCATTTGGTAATTTAAATCATGGTTTTTCAAAAAAATACAGTTTAAACAAGTCAAGGCATGACCATCCCAATAACACAATATAAATCAACATATATCCTCGGTTTTCAACAAAACTAGAGATGCAGCCCGTCGCCCCATTTTCCCAAAAATGTAATAATGAAAAACCCATAGTTTTCTCCATTAGATCCCCCCAAATGAGTAGCCAAAACACACACAGGATCGTGGACTATAGTTCCACAGAGTCCGATTTCAAAAATAACCGATATAAACACAATTCCCCTTACCTTTTCCCCGAAAAGCAAATCCTCAACTCCAAGGCCCTTAAACAGCGAACCGAGTTCCAAAACCTACAAATCATAGTACAGAATATGCTCACATGACCGTTTCCTACAAAACTACCAGATCATAAATGAAAACCGAGCTTTACCTCGATTTTTTGCCAAAACCCAAAAATCTCTGAAACGAAATTCCGGTCTATAGAAATTGTAGAGAATCCTTCCACGATCCTAGTGGTAACTTTAGATTTCTGATTCCACCAATGATCGGCGAAGAAATCTAGAGAGAGAGAGAGTAGGGAGAGTTCTAGAGAGAGAGAAAGAGATAAGATTGAAGTTTCTTAGTGAGGAAGTAATGAAAATTCCTATTTATAGCCCTTTGACCCGACCCAACTCATCGACGAAATGGTGTTCTCGTCGATGAATCTTCCAGTGCCTTGGTCGACGAATTGGTGGCCTCGTCGACGAGTCTGGGATCTCTGATTTTTTCGAGACTCCTCAGCTTCTCCTCGTCGACGAGTCTTTGAATTTCGTTGATGAGAAGAACAAAGGCTTCGTCGACGAAATTTGGCTTCATCGACGAGGCTTGATCTTTTACCAAAATGTCCCTCTCTTATTTATTTAAACCCACTTATCACAGTTTGGGTTCTTACACTATACATCTTCGTGCTTCCCAAATAAACAGTATAAAGAGAGCGATGAGCCTCCTCCAGAATCGTCTTTTTAATCCCCGCGTCGTTAGGCACACACAACCTAGTGTGAAATTTGAGAACTCCATCATTAGAGACATTAAAGTCCATTTGTTGCTCACTCCGTACTTTCTTCATAATTTCCATCAACTATGTTTCTTTCGTCTGAGCGACCTTAATTTTATCCTACAAGCTTGGTTGAATTATCAAATTAGCCATTATCACCTGTGAATTCCCTTCCACTAACTTTACACCTAACCTTTCTAGGTCCATCCTGATCTGATGTTATACAATAACCGCTAAAACTAATGCACCCACTGGCTTTCGAATCAAAGCATCAGCTACCACATTAGCCTTTCTTGGGTGGTAACTAATGGTACAGTCGTAGTCCTTTATCAATTCAAGCCATCTTTGGTGCCTCATGTTTAGCTCCTTTTGGGTGAAAAAGTATTTAAGATTATTGTGATCAATAAAGATCTCACACTTTTCACCGTATAGGTGGTGTAGTAACCCGTATAATTATAGAAATTTAATAATAAATAAAAAGAGAGAAGAAGGAAATTTCGAAGGGAACTCAGCAGGGTCTCGTAGACGAACAGTCTTCTTGGGCTCGTCGACGAGAATTTACTGAGAGGGCTGATTTCAGGGCCTGAAACTCATCGACAAGGGTTAGGTGTTCATCAACGAACCCCTTTCTCGGACTCGTCGATGAGATGACTTGGCTTGTCAACGAGGCCACATAGACAAGCACTCTATATAAGGCCAAAAATCACATTTTCTGCAAGGATTGCATGCTAGGCTCTCTCTCTCTCTCTCTCTCTCTCTCTCTCTCTCTCTCTCTCTCTCTCTAAAATTCATTCTCCTCTCCTCCTCTTTACAATTTCGGCTTCGTTCTTCGTTGGTTCGACAATCGGAAGCTGCCACATTACTCCTGGGAAGATTCTCTTCAAGTCTGCTAGAGTAGATTTTTGGTTAGGCCAACTTGGGCACCATCCCAAAACCAGGGTAAGTAGATTATTTGGGTATTTTTAGTATTACCAGGTTTATCTAAGCCTAGATTTTGTATGGTATGAGGATATACTGGAGTTTTGTGAAGTAACATTGGGGTGTTGTATTTTTAGGATTAGGGTGTTTTTGGGACCCTACAGGTATGGATTGAGGACCCCAGCGAATATCTTTTCAGAAGCCCAGGTAAATTAGAGTTCAGAAATTCTAGATATGTGGAGTTGGGGAAAAATGTGAATGTGAAAATACTTATGATAAATTCAGTTGTGTGATTGGGAATTCTATGGGTGTTATTTCAAGGTGTTGAAAATTATGAATGCCGCATGTGTGAGATTATAAAATAGCATCTAGAGCTAGATAGTCAGATAAGGGGAACACATGTAATGCTAACTTTATTAGACATTTTACCAGTATAACATAGTATTTGATCAGAGCATGAAAATTATATAGTTTTACATATATTTATATGGAACTTTATTTAGTTGTGTGGCATGAGAATTACTGAAATATTGTACATTATTCAAATAGAGTACAAAATTATGCTTATATACAGTTTCTACAAAAATATGTTATATAGTTTTACAGAAACATGATTATATAGTTTTTATAGAGTTATATGATACAACTTATACATTATTATTTATAGGGCTATGACCATATCAAGTTTTACAGATTTACAGATTATACGATTAAATATGTTATGTTTTAGAGCATATACAGTGAATTACAGAATATGATGATACAATATTCTTATAGAACCATGACTTTATAGTACTTACAAAACCATGGTCATATAGTAATTATACAGTGCCATGATTATACAGAACATAAAACCATGATATACAGAAATATAGATTAAACAAAGCATAGAGCCATGATATACATAATTACAGAGTTACAGAATATACAAATATATAGTTATTATAGCGTCATGGCTATATAGTTGATACAGATCATGGTTATTACAGAAATACAGAACCATGGTAAAACAATTAGACTTATATAGAAATATTATTATACAGTATTAGATCTCGATGGAATACAGCAGTTTATAGGGTACTGTTGCTATACAATATAGATGGTACAACCATACGTCTTAGATAGAGTATGGTACAGCCGATTGTGCTCTTAGGTGGAGTTGTGAGCTCCTTGGCATCTGGACCAGGTGGAGCTGGCCTTTCGTGCCATAGACATCAAGATATGCATATAGTTAGGCTAGCACTAGAGGGCTAACCATTGTTTAGCCCTGCCTACGGACTGCACAACCCAGTCATGAGGGGGTAAGCCATGACATATAGCCATCCAGGGGGAAATTTACAGATTTATGTTTATGTATAGTACACATAGAATGGAAAGATTACTTATTATAGATATAAGTACTTTTGAATAGAAAACTCAGAAATTTTCATATTCTGAATGACATAGGCATGTGCTATTATACAAATGTTTTTCTTGATGTATATTGTATATAGTGTTAATTAAATGATATGTTGCCAATTAACTCATATGCCACACATTGGTAATAACATGTTTCTCCTTACTGAGAGGTGTCTCACCCTCGGCATTATTAAACATTTTAGGTAATCCAGAGAGGCGAGCAGGGTCGGCTCAGAGGTAGAGGTGGTATTGAGTCGGCGTAGTTCTTGGGGTGAGTTTTGGGCTGGTCTGTGGAGCCCACAATATTTTTGGGACTTTTAGGAACCGTTATGTATATGAGTGTATGGGTACAGCTAGGCATATAGTACTCTAGTATTGTATTTTGGAATATGTTGGATATGTATGTACTTCTGTTGCTTAGGTGTTATATAAAATGCACAGGATACCACGGTCCCACTCCGGGCTGTGATGATGATAGTTATGCTCATGCAAGGTATTAGGGATTATATTAATATAGAAAAAAATGAATGAAAATTTCAAGTCGTTACAATTTGGTATTAGAGCCTAAGTTGTTAGGTTCTGTAGACTATAGAGTGTAGTGGAAACAATACCAAAGTATAGGAATAGATTAGGAATTTGATGAATCAATGTTGGGGAAATGAAAATAAGTATTTAGGGTGTTTTTTAGTGATCGAGAACCAGAATTTTCGTTGTGGTTTCAGTGTCTTTCCTGGGATGATGATTTCAGGAAAGTCATAGTAAACTATGGTAGGGTTGTGTTTCTCAATTACTGGACTGAATCTTGAATTGGGGGTACGGACGATAGATTAATTGATGTTATGAGATTTCAAAATTTCATAAATGTACTGGTTATGTTATACAGACAAGGTCCTCAGACTATGTTTATCTTATTATAGGATGGACCCTAGGGGTAGCAGTGCTCACGTTAGTGGGGATTATGGTAGAAGTCCCTCTGGTGCGGGCGGCGGTAATTTATACGCAGTACTGCGTAGCGTGGCTTAGCTGGTTATGACTGAGATTGCACGTGTTGGCCTTACAAGGCTTAAAATCTTGTTATCTTATTTTGATACTAACAAACAAGTGAAATTTAATGTATTTGTGTGAGTAATGTTATTTCAGGGCTCACATATGAGAAAGTAAGGTGAAAGTGCTCACAAGGATCAAATGAAGTTTAAATGTGTCAAAGCATGGATTTAAAGATGATATATGAAACCTTGAAGAATATGAGGTCATGAATGAGTTGTTGAAAGCCAAGGCATATTAAAGTACAAAGAGACAAAGAAAGGCAAAGTGAGAAAGCTCAAAGAATATGGAAGCTTGAAGAAAATATGAACTCAATCCAAGGACAAAGCATGAAGACTCAAGAACTTAGAATGTTAATATCTTAGAAGTCTTTATGTAAGTGCTTTCATGTTTAAAATATCGTTTGAAATATTTTGAAGCTCATAGGTTAATTTCTTAGACTTAGATACCTTTTAAAATACCTGAAAAATATTTTTATAAGGTCAAAAATTATTTTAAAAAAGGTTAGAATCATTTTTGGAATAAAAAGTACCAAAAAGAGTTTTCCCAAATGCTGTCAGTTTTTATATAGCCGAATTGAGGTGAATTTTTCTCTATCAAAAACTCATTATTTTAAAAAGTGGTCAACATTAAAGTTGTAGCATTTTCTCTTATATTTCTTTTTACACCAAGAACACCTAATTTGGAGTTATATAGAAAAAATTATGGCCAAAATACTGAAATGGGGTCACTACTATCAGACATCTGAACACTGTTCAACGGACAAATTTTTTAAATTCTAATATTTTAAAATATAGCCGTTTGAACTCCAAACTTTCTAAAAAAATTGGGAAACTCTCTAAGGAAACTTTTTCAACATGGAAACAAGTTTGAAAGCCTATAAATACATGGTTTTGCAAATCAAAAGTCATCCAAGAATTGAAAATTTTTCTTGTAAAGCTGAAGCACTCTTGTTCTTCCAAAGCTCTCTTGTTCACTCATTGCAAAACTATTTTATTGAGATATTCTGAAGTGCTAATCCTTCGTCCTCTGAATTTCTACTGCTAATCCTCATCTAAGAAGGATATTGGTGAATTCTACACTTGAGCTTCATTGTATTTCGTATTGATATTTTACATTCAAGTATATAGTGTTGAAATTGTACTAACTTGCTCTTTAAGAGAGTATACTTATACGCAGATCTTATCTTGTATTTCTTGTAATTTTTTGACATTCCAAGCATTTTTTGGATCATTTGCTAAGCAAGGGGAAACTGCTTAGAGAGGCGGGCTTTAGCCTAAAGGAGTGACCGAACGAGGGAATATTGTTTGGAGAAGGCGGGCTCTAGCCTTAACCAAGGAGGTTGTAAAGGTTTGTTCCACCCATCAATAGAACAGGTTTAGTGAATCCTTTGGTGGATTGCCAAGGGCGAGGATGTAGGCTGGGTATACGCCGAACCTCGTAAAAATCTCCATCTCATTCTCTCTTTCCCTTACTCTTTATTTTCATCATATTTAAATTGCGTGGATGGTTTATTTGATAATCATATATACTACGTAATATTTGGAAATCAAACAAACTTAAGGTTTAATTTTTATTTGGATTGTGGAAACCGAAAGGGAGTACGTTGGTTACACCATATCTTGCAAAAACCTTATGGGAGTACGTTACTTGGTTAACATCCCAAAGATAAATTTACCAAGAGTTTATTTGAGTTCTAAATATTTGGAAAGAGTGATTTGATTCATTTATACAGGGCTTTACATCAACAAGCATAAATTCTCATTCACTACAGGGCTTGGTTCAAATTTGGCAAACATAAACAAACAACCATCTTGAGTTGTTATATTATATAAGTGTTGTGTATTGGCTTGTTTGTTTACTTTATAATTTTAGTTGATTGGTTTGGTTGAATGATTGGATGTTTGTATGGTTAAAAATTAAGTAAAGAAACTAAGTTCTTGAGTGCTTAACAAATTAAACAAATCAGTCACGAATTGGTTAAAATAAATAAAATAAGTTTAAGAATTCTAAAAAAGAATTAAAAGAAATTTTAAAAGCCAATTCACCCCCCTCTTGGGAAGCTATTCCTAATTTCAGCACGTAACTCCAGAGAGTAGGGAGGACCATCGACAGATTGAAGTTGTACTATTGAAAAGTTCATGAAGAAGAATCCTCCAGCATTCTCAAGAAGAGCCGATCCTACAGTGACGGTCCTCCATTGCACCGATGAATAGAGGGTTCTTTATGCTACCTATAAACTAATAGGTGAGGCTGAAAGGTGGTGGATGACTATGAGATTACTGGAGGAATAGAGACAAGTACTAGTAGCTATGACCTAGTGCTGTTTTAAAGAAATCTTATTTGATCGCTATTTTCCCATCACAGTCAGAGAGGCGAAGGTGGTAGAATTTCTAGGATTGACTTAAGGAAATCTTATAGTCCACCAATACGTAGTGAAGTTTATTGAGCTGTCATGCTTCATCCCTTATATTGTTCCAGATGAAGTGAAAAAGGTTAGGATGTTTGAGAGGCGTTTGAGACGGGATATTTATAAACAAGTGGTGGTTTTAAAGTTACAAGATTTCTCTAAGCTTGTTGACAGGGCCACTATGGCGAAGGAGAGCGAGCAAAAAGATGCAGGAGCACCGAGCCAAAGGGATGTGGGGACCTTATGTCAGAGAAAGAGGCTTGCATCTTCAGAATTGTATGAGTTCTCGATGAGGCCATTGGAGGGAAGATAGGTTTGGCAGAGTTCAGAGACAAGAAAGAGGAGATCACGGGTATCAGTGTGAGCAAGCATACCCTATTTGCCCTATTTTTGGTAGGAGGCATACAAGAGCATGTCGGTTGGGGAGTAATGTTTACTACAGTTGTGGAAGACCTAGACACATAGCACAGGAGTGTCAGTGGTCACTGAATAGATCACCAGCCCCTAGAAAGATCCAAAGACATAATCAGGCACCAAGGGGTGGTGGCCAGCAAAGGAATGTAGCACCAACGAGGGTTTTTGCTTTGACGCCAGGAGACGTTGAGACTACCACAGACATCATGATAGGTATCCTTACCACTTTACCATATAAAGTTATTGTTTTGTTTGACACAGGTGCCACCCATTCATTTGTATCATCGGGTTATGCAAAATTATCTAGGATTGAGGCACAACTATTAGATGTAAAGTTGTTTGTTGTCACGTCGACTAGATCTACAGTGAGGTGTAGAAAGGTACCTAGGAATTTTACAGTGGCCATTTAAGGGAAAGTACTACCAGATGATCTCGTGGTACTAGACCTGCAGGGGTTTGTCGTGATATTGGGTATGGATTGGTTGACAGCTAATCATGCCAGTAGTGACTATCATAAGAAAGAAGTGATCTTCAGACCCCTGGGTGAGCAGGAATTCAAATTCGTAGGATCGTGTGTGCGCGCCCCACCGCAGTTAGTGTCGGCTTTACAAGTGAGGAGGCTGATTTAGGGCGATTATTAGGGATTCATAACTAATGTAAAGGAGAGTCTAGAGGGAGAATTAAAGCTTGCTAATATTTCAGTGGTTAGAGAATTTTTAGATATTTTTCAGAGGAGTTACCTAGATTACCACCTGATCGAGAGATAGAATTTGCAATTGATCATCTTCCAAGTACGACACCAATATATAAATTGCAGGAGCTGTTAGAAAAATGTTATATCAAGCCTAGTGTGTTGCCTTGGGGAACACCAATTTTATTTGTGAAGAAGAAAGATGAGGCTATGATGATGTGCACTGATTACAGAGAAATAAACAAAGTGACAATAAAAAATAAATATCCTCTTCCCAGAATCAATGATCTATTTGATCAGCTCTGGGGACTCAAGTCTACTCCAAGATTGATTTCTGGTCAGGTTATCACCAGGTAAGAGTTAAAGGACATTTCAAAGACGACTTTCAGGACCAGATATGGGCATTACGAGTTTCTCGTTATGCCGTTTGGTTTAATGAATGCACTGACAACGTTTATAGACTTGATGAATCGGGTGTTCCATTAGTATCTGGACCAGTTTGTAGTGGTTTTTATAGATGATATACTGGTCTATTCGAAGAGTTTTGAGGAACATGAACATCATCTAAGGCTGGTGTTGTAGGTATTGAGGGAAAGAAAGTTGTACGCGAAATTCAAGAAATGTGAATTCTGGATGAGGTAGGTCATTTTTCTAGGGCATATGATATCCGAGAATGGTATAGCAGTTGACCCAAGTAAGATAGAGGCAGTGATAGATTAGGCGAGGCTGATAAATGTTCAAGAAATCAGGAGTTTTCTAGGACTGGTAGGGTATTGCCGGCGCTTTGTGAATGAGTTTTCCAGACTGTCAAGTCCCTTGACATGGATCACGAGAAAGAATTTGAGGTTTGAATGGTCTGATGAATGTGAGCAGAGCTTTTAGGAGTTGAAGCAGTGGTTGGTTACTACCCCGGTGTTGGCTATTCCATTAGGAGAGGATGGATTTGTCATTTACAGTGATGCGTCTCAGAGGGGGCTCGAGTGCGTGTTGATGCAGTGCGGGAGAGTTATTGCTTATGCATCTAGGGAACTTAAATACTATAAGAAGAACTATCATGTGCATGATTTAGAGTTAGCTGTAGTGGTATATGCTCTCAAGATTTGGAGACACTATCTTATGGAGGAAAATGTGAAATCTTCATGGACCACAAAAGTTTGAAATATTTCTTTACTCATAAAGAACTAAATATGAGACAAAGAAGATGGCTGGAACTCATTAAAGATTATGACTATACTATTAGCTATTACCCAGGAAAAGCAAATGTGGTAGCTAATGCACTTAGCCGAAAGTCAGTGGGAGCAATATTGTCAGTAGTGGAGATCCAGCACCCTATCCAGAGGAATTTGGAGAGGTTAGGCGTGGAGCTGTTAGAGGGTGATCACCAGGCATTCAACGCCAACCTGGTGGTACAACCTACTTTGCAAGAAAGAATTAAAGCCACCTAGAGGAGTGATCTAGAATTAGTAGAACTGATGGATATAGTACATGACGGACGGGGGGAAGAATTCAATATTTCAAATGATGGAGCTTTGAGTTTTTGTGCCAAACTATGCGTTCCTGCAGACGTTGAGATCAATAGGACAATCTTAGAGGAGACTCATAGATCCCTTTACACTGTGCATCCGGGTAGCACAAAAATGTATTGGGATCTACAAGAATCCTTCTGGTGGAGCAGCATAAAGAAGGAGATTGTTGAATTCGTGAAACAGTGCTTGACGTGCCAGTAAATAAAGGCTGAGCACCAAAGACCAGCAAGGCAGATGCAGCCACTCTACGTCCTTAAGTGGAAATGGGATCATGTTTCCATGGACTTCGTGACAGGGCTACCACAAGCATGGCAGAGACAAAACGCTATATGGGTGGTCGTAGATCGGCTGATGAAGACTGCTCACTTTGTCCCTATCAAAGTCAACTATTCTATGGATATACTGGCAGAGTTATACATTCAAAAGATAGTGCGCTCTCATGGTGTGCCAATATCTATAGTCTTAGACCAAGACCCCCGATTTACTTCATGATTTTAGAGGAGCTTTTAGGAGGTTATGGGGTCTCAGTTAGCATTCAGTACAACTTTTCATCCTTAGACAGATGGGTAGACAGAGAGGACGATCCAGATACTTGAGAATATCCTGTGAGTGTGCGTGTTGGATCTCGAATGCAGTTGGACTTAGTATTTGTCACTGGTCAAGTTTGCTTACCATAATAGTTATCAGGTCAGCATTAGAATGACACCTTATGAGGCTCTATATGGTAGGAGGTGTCGTTCTCCATTATACTGGGATGAAGTGGGAAAAAGGTGAGTATTGAGACCAGAGTTGGTGCAACAGGCGTAAGATAAAGTTTAACTTATTAAAGACAGAATCAGTGCAGCTCAGAGTTGGTAGAAAAGTTATGTAGATACTCACCACCAGGAGTTAGAGTTTGACATGGGAGATCGAGTATTTTTGAAGGTAGCTCCACTGATAGGAGTTATGAGATTTGGGAAGAAGGGTAAACTGAGCCCTAGTACATTGGCCCATTTGAGATACTTGAGAGAGTGGGTCAGTTGCCTATAGGCTAGCTCTACCACCAGCTCAGTCTATAATTCACGATGTACTTCATGTTTCCATGTTGATGAAATACGTTCCAGACCCTTCTCACGTGATAAGTTATGTGGAGATAGAGCTCAGAGATTCACTGTCATATGAGGAAGTACCAGTACAGATCCTACACAGAAAGGAGAAGGAATTGCGCACCAAGAAAATTCAGTTAGTAAAATTCCTGTGGAGGAATCATCTCATAGAAGGAGCTTCGTGGGAGATTGAAGAGGAAATCAGATAGAAATACCCACACCTATTTGGTGGGATATAGTAATAATCAGTATTGTTCAGATAACGATAGTTTTATTTTATTCAGTACAGAGTGATGAATGTATAGTTGTATTTAAGGTTATAGGGTAGTTAGTGTTTTGGTTTTGGGGGAAATTTTTCCTTTATGGGTAAATTTGTAATCTATCAGAACTACTTATGTAACCACAATATTCCTCCACCATAAGTAAGGGTAATTAATAAAATAAGTAGCCCATTTTCCTCAATGGATGGTGTTTAATACAGATAGCAAATTTTGAGGACGAAATTTTATAAGGAGGGAAGAATGTAGTAACTGGATAATTATAAAAATTCAATAATTAAAGAAATGAGAGGAAAAGGAAATTTCAAAGGGAACTCAGTAGGGTTTTGTCGATGAGGACATGTGTCTTGTCGACGAGAACCTACAGAGAGGGCTGATTTCAGGGTCTGAAACTCGTCGACAAGGGTTAGGTATTCGTCGACAAACCCCCTTCTTGGACTCATCGACGAGATGACGTGGCTTATCAACAAGGCCACGTGGACAAGCACTTTATATAAGGCCAAAAATCACATTTTCTGTGAGGATTGCATGCCAGACTTTCTCTCTCTCTCTCTCTCTCTCTCTCTCTCTCTAAAATTCATTCTCCTCTCCTTCTTTATACAATTCCGGCTTCGTTCTTCACTAGTTCAATGATCAGAAATCGCCACGTTACTCTTGGGAAGATTCTCTTCAAGTCTGCTGGAGTAGATTGTTGGTTAGGCAAACTTGAGCACCATTCCAAAACCAGGATAAGTAGATTATTTGGGTATTTTTAGTATTACCAGATTTATCTGAGCCTAGATTTTGTATGGTATGAGAATATACTGGAGTTTTGTGAAGTAACATTGGGGTGTTGTATTTTTAGGATTAGGGTGTTTTTGGGACCCTGTAGGTATGGGTGGAGGACCGAGCAAGTATCTTTCCAGGAGCCTAGGTAAATTATAGTTTAGAAATTTTGGATATGTGGAGTTGGGGAAAAAAATATGAATGTGATAATATTTATGATAAATCTAGTTGTGTTACTAGGTATTCTATAGGTGTTATTTTAGGGTGTTGAAAATTATGAACGACGCATGTGTGAGATTATAAAATAGTATCTAGAGCTAGATAGTCAGGTAAGAGGAATACATGTTATGCCAACTTTATTAGACATTTTACTAGTATAACATAGTATTTGATCAGAGTATGAAAATTGTACAGATTTACAGAATATATTTATATGGAATTTTATTCAGTTGTGTGGCATGAGAATTACTGAAATATTATACATTATTCAAATAGAGTACAAAATTATGCTTATATATAGTTTCTATAGAAATATGTTATACAATTTTACAAAACATGATTATATAGTTTTACAGAGTTATGAGATACAACTTACACAGTATTATTTACAGGGCTACAACCATATCAAGTTTTACAGATTTATAGATTATATGATTGAATATGTTATGTTTCAGAGCATATACAGTGAATTACAAAATATGATGATATAGTATTCTTATAGAACCATGACTTTACAGTACATTATAGAACCATGGTCATATAGTAATTATACAGTACCATGATTATATAGAACATAAAACCATGATATACAAAAATACAAATTATACAGAGCATAGAGCCATGATATACAGAATTACAGAGTTATAGAATATACAGATATACAGTTATTACAACGTCATGGCTATATAGTTGATACAGAATCATAGTTATTACAGAAATACAGAATCATGGTAAAACTGTTAGACTTATATAGAAATATTATTATATAGTATCAGATCCTGATGGAATACAACAATTTACAGAGCACGATACCGTTGTTATACAGTATAGACGGTGCAACCATATGTCTTAGATAGAGTATGGTACAGCCGATTGTGCCCTTAGGTGGAGTTTTGAGCTCCCTAGCATCTGGACCAGGTGGAGTGGGCCTTTCGTGCTATAGGAATCCAAATATGCATACAATTAGGCAAGCATTGGAGAGCCAACTATTGTTTAGCCCCGCCTACGGGCTGTACAACCCAATCATGAGGGGGTAAGTCATGACATATAGCCATTTAGGGGGAAATTTATAGATTTATGTTTATGTATAGTACACATAGAAAGCAAAGATTACTTATTATAGATAGAAGTACTTTTGAATAGAAAATTCAACAATTTTCATATTCTAAATGACATAAGCATGTGCTATTATACAAATGTTTTTCTTGTTGTATATTGTATACAGTGTTAATTAAATGAAATGCTTCCAATTAGCTCATATGCCACTCACTGGTAATAACATGTTTCTCCTTTCTGAGAGGTGTCTCACCCCCAAATTCTTAAACATTTCAGGTAATCCAGAGAGGCAAGCAGGGCCGGCTCAGAGGTAGAGGTGGTATTGAGTCGGCGCGCAGTTTTTAGGGCGAGTTTTGGTTTGGTCTGTGGAGCCCACAATATTTTTGGGACTTTTGGGAAGTGTTATGTATATGTGTGTATGAGTACAACTAGGTATATAGTACTCTGGTATTGTATTTTGGAATATGTTGGATATATATGTACTTCTACTACTTAGGTGTTATATGAAATGCACAGGATACCACAGTCCCATTTTAGGCCGTGATGGTGATAGCTATGCTCATGTAAGGTATTAGGAATTATATTAATATATACAAAAATGGATAAAAATTTTAGGTCGTTATAGGTAGTGCCTCTAGATCTTTAATGCAAAAACTACAACTACTAGCTCCAAGTCGTGCGTAGGGTAGTTCTTCTCGTACTCCTTGACTTGGCGAGAAGCGTATGGAATAACCTTTCCTTGTTGCATTAAGACACACCCGAGTCCTTTCTGAGATGCGTCACTGTAGATCACATATCCACCCTCTCCTGATGGAATAGTCAACACTGGGGCAGTGACTAGTTGTTGCTTCAACTCCTAGAAACTCTGCTCGCAGTCACTAGTCCACTTAAATTTCCTGTTCTTCCTCGTAAGCTATGTTAGAGGACTTGATAGCCTTGAAAACCCCTTAACGAACCAGCAATAGTATCCTGCTAGACCCAAGAAGCTTTTAACCTCGTGCATGTTCTTCGGTCTTGCCCTTCCACTACCACCTCTACTTTTCTTGAGTCCACTAAAATTCCTTCCCCGGACACTACATGTCCTAGAAATGCAACTTGTTCCAGCCAAAACTCGCATTTCTTAAATTTAGCATACATCTTTCCTTCTCTCAACACCTGAATCACTATCCTCAGATATTCCTCGTGTTCCTTTGGGATCTTTGAATACACCAATATATCGTTAATAAACACTACCACTAACTGGTCCAAATACTGGAAGAAGACCCTGTTCATCAGATCCATGTACACTGTAGGAGCATTTGTCAATCCAAACGACATAAACATGAATTCATAATGACCATACCAAGTCCTGAATTTCGTTTTCAGAACATCTTCTACCCTAACCCTCACCTGATGATACCCATATCACAAATCGATCTTAGAGAAAACCTGTGTGCCCTTTAGCTAGTCAAACAAGTTGTCAATACAGGGTAACGAGTACTTGTTCTTCACTATCATCTTATTAATTTCCTTGTAGTTAATGCACATCCTCATCGACCCATCCTTTATTTTTACAAACAACACCAGTGCTCCCTAGGGTGATACGCTTAGTCTGATGGACCCCTTGTCAAGAAGTCCTGCAACTGCTCCTTTAGCTCCTTTAATTCAGCCGGAGCCATTCTGTATGGAGCCTTAGAAATGTGTGCTGTCTCTGGATTTAATTCAATTGCAAACTCCACTTTGTGATCAGGAGGCAATCTCGGTAAGTCCTCTGGGAAAACATCTGAGAACTCCCTTATCACTGGGATATCCTCCTACTAAAGTCCTTCCTTCAGTGCTTCTTTTACAAATGCAAGGTACCCCTGGTCACCCTCCAAAAGTAACCTCTTTGCCTAAATTGCTGAAAGGATTTGTGGTGTAGAGTGCACACATGACCCAATGAATTTAAACTCTTGCTCCCCCGGAGGTCTAAACACTACCTCCTTCTTGTGGCAGTCAATGCTTGCATAGTTGGATGCTAACCAATCCATCCCCAAAATAATTTCGAACCCATACATGTCAAAAACAATTAAGCTAGTAGGCAACATTCTTGCCTGAATCTCCACTGGGTAGTCTATAATCACCTTACTACACAGCATAACTGACTCTGCTGGTGTGACCACACCTAACTTGGCATCTAACAATTGAGTCTCTACCCTGCACAATTTAACCAATCCTCGAGATACAAAAAAGTGTGTCGCACCTGAGTCAAACAACACAACAACACTATTTGAAAGAATGGAAATAGTACCTATCACCACATCACCGGCATTATCTACATCTCTCGACATAAGTGAGTACGCCCGTGCCTGGGCGGTACCCCTCTGGAGACCACCTCAGGGTGTCTGGTTACCTCCCCAATGCTATTGTTGTGGAGGAATATGAGTCAACGTCGTATGACAGTCGCGTGCTATATGTCTAGCCTCGCCACACTGGTAGTAGCTAGCTGGTCCACTTCTGCACTTGCCCTAATGCCTCTGATGGCATCTGGGACAAGTAGGATGCGGTGGATTCCCCAGATGGGCTCGATATCCCATATCCTACCACTGGCTTGTGAAATTACCAGGCCTCCTCCATGTACCCTGGCTGGTACTAGTTTGAAATCCTTGAGGCAAAGGTCTTTTCTTTTGGTTTACTGCTAGTTGCTCACCCTCCTGAATGTTGGCCTCAACTGCCATGGCCTTATCCACCAACTCAAAAAAACTTTGAGTCAACAACACCACCACCTGTGCACTTATACCCTGCCTCAAACCCTTCTTAAACGTCCGGGCTTTCTTTGGCTCATCCAGGATCATATATGGAGCGAAGTGGGATAGCTCCATAAACTTTGCCATGTACTACTGTACGGTTAAGTGTCCCTGAGTCAGATTCAGGAACTCCCCTACCTTAACCTCCTTGGTAGCAATAGGGAAGTACCTGTTGAAGAACACCTCCCTGAAACGGCTCCAAGTTATAGCCGCAGGTCATGGCTGCTGTTCCTCCACCAATTTTGCTGATCTCCACCACCTATTTGCTTCCCCCACTAATTTATAAGTGGCATACTACACCTTCTGCTCCTTCATGCACTCCAGCACACCCAGCAGTTTCTCAATCTCTTGAACCCAATCTTCAGCTGCAATCAGGTTTGCTCCTCCTGCAAATGCCGACGAATTCATCCGAGTAAAATTTTGAAAAGTGCAGCCCCAACCAACTGGTGGCTGTCCTACTCTTTATAGTCTCTTTGGTTCTCCTTTCTCGTCCGCCACGCTATACTTCGTAGTACTGCCAAAGCATCCATACCATCCTCACTGGAAGTATCCACATGATTATCCCCTCCAGCTATAATGTCCTTTCCCCTAGAATCCATCCTAAAGCTAGGATAGAAACCAACTTAGAAATTTCACATTTATCATGGTTGATGCAAGTATGGAATGAAGAAATAATATAACATATGAATTCGTAGCTAGAAAAAATGATTTACACACTTCTGCCCCAAAACCGTTGACGATATTTTCTAGGGGGTCCCAAAATCATTGTCGAAAAACCTAAATTACAGAGACCTTTTTTTGAATAAAATCGTTGACTATTTGTCTCTTGCAAACCATAATACTCTCCGTTTCTCATATAAACTTAGTCATATTAAAGTATCGACTCTTAATCACAATTCTGGGACCAAACACAACTCACCTGACCTAACATTCTAGCTTAAGTTCCCAAGTTCTAGTCTCTCAACCTAGAAATGAAACCATCAATGGATTTACCATGATTTTCCTAAAATCGTCATTCTAGGAAAAAAACAGAAGACCATCAAAGGTTCGCCATCTCTAAGCTTCCAGATCAAGACTCGCCTAATCTACCCATTCCTATTCTTATCTTATCTCAACATATACCCTAGTAATTATTAACCACCGAAGTCTGTAGAACCTAGCAAACCTAGGCTCTGATACCACCTGTAATTCCCCGACCCACCACGTGGAGCCCAGGGTGCTACTTTAGTGACATTTGTATACCTGATAACATATTTATCATATAAAAGCAGTGAAAATAAATGATACATTTTCCAAAACATTACCAGAGTTATAAACTACCTTTATACATAAAGGTCTCCAAATATCCATATTACAACCCATAATATCATACAAAACCAATTCAATCCGTACACACCACGTACATACACTACATGTCTAACTCAATCCCTCTTGCCTACTAAGCACGATCCCTGGTGTATCTGAAAAGATGATTTGTATATTGGGGGTGAGACACTTCTTAGTAAGGCAGATTAAGTTAATATCAATGTGTGGCCAACGTGAGTTTTAATGTATACAAAATATCGTCAGTTGTTAATTAATCACAGTTATAAAATCATTCTCCGACCATACTCACACACACACACACACACACACACATTATTTATAGGTGAAAGTTCCCGAGGATAGGGGAGATTACACGCCCATACATGTAGCTCCCCTCTGCCCTAACATGTTATGCAACCTGGTATGGCTACAACTAATACTTATCAGGGTACTCGCCTTTCTTAACAAGCCCTCGGGGGAAGAGTTTACTTTGTTATAAAGATTTTTACAGTTAAAAAAAATATGCATTTGCTTCCTCAGTATAAATCAGTTCAATAAATAATAACACCATTTACATAAATTAACATATATGCGTAAAAGACACTACTTAGGACTAACACACCATTTACTTCCCCCATGGTATGGGTTGTGCAGCCCGAAGGCTGGACTTATGCCCTGGGGGATCAACCCAGACACAGTCAAAGTAACCATCTGCAAGTGTGTTTGCAGGCATCCACAACTTAGTTGCAGGTCTGTTAGCCTTACCACTTCCTGGCCCGGGTCCCTAGGAAAGGTACTTCATCCTTACGTAGGCTAAACGGTGGAGACCACCCTACACCTCTCAGTACAGTGTGGGTGCACACGATCTCAATATAAGTTCCTAACAATGGTATCGTGCTCATAATACAATTTGTCCTTAGGGTTTTTAAATGTGATATTATGAGCACGGTATCGTAGCTAGATGTGGAGGAGGTGTAGTCACACGAGGATGGAAGTGTGATAGTGGATAGTCGATTGGAGACCTAGGCACAGTACTCCAATGAGGATAGTGCCGGGGGGGCCCCATCCGATGCAGTTTTGGGTGACCACAGGTAGGCACAATCGTACTTACAACCGTTATTTGACTCAGCTATGGTCGATCGATTATAAGCTGAGTCTAGCCTTCGGGCCTCACAACCCGTCATGGGGGGAAGCATGTCGTATAAGTATGTGATAGCATGACGACACTAATTTAACAGTCCATGTTGTATCTTTTATGCATATATGGGCAAATTTACTATAAAATGGGCTATAGTGAATCGACAGTTTATTATTTTGAAATGATGTATTTTCAGATATATAGTGTAGTACAGTTTTAAAATGTCATTTCATATACAGTTAAATAATGGAAGTTTTATATTCACACGGGAACTCATGCTAGCCACACAATAATAATAATATAATTTGTTTTATTGAAAAGTGTCTCACCCCGTTATACAAATCATTTTTTAGGTCCTTCATAGAATCGAGCCTAGCATACTATGAGGCTGGGATTAGACAATTAATAGTGATTGTTAGACATTAGACAAAAGCTTTTGTTTTTTTTGGGTTGTATTATATAGACAAGTAGTTGTATGTATGTATTTGGGAATAGTTAGAACTATGGTAAAGTGTTTTAATGTTTTAGCATCTTCCTTTGTATGGTTTTAATTCTTGTAATGATAGGTGCACAGGGGATTCCCTGGTTAGGGCGAGTTCCAGTATATTTATATGTGGTATCAGAGAGATTATATGTTTTTCTAGCACTCCAGGCCCACGTGGCGGGTCGGGGCGCTACACCTGTGTTCCCTGGAGTTGGTCAAACAAATCATCTATATAGGGAAGTGGATACTTATTCTTAACTGTCAGCTTATTTGTTTCTCGGTAATCGACACATATCCTCATCGACCTGTATTTCTTTTTAAAAAATAAAACTAGTGCGCCCCAAGGTGACACACTGGGTTTGATGAATCCTTTATCTAGTAATTCCTATAATTGCTCCTTTAATTCCTTCAATTCAGTTGGAGCCATTCTATAGGGAGCCTTAGATATTGGTGTCGTCCCTGGGAGTAGGTCAATAACAAACTAAATTTCACGGTTTGGAGGCAACTCAGGTAAATCCTCAAGAAATACATCAGAGAAATCCCTCACAACTGGGATATCTTCAAACTTTAATTCTCCCTCTAGTGCTTCCTTCACACAGGTTAGGTACCCTTGACATCCATCTAAAAGTAACCTTTTTTTCTTGAATAATGGACAAAATTTGTGGTCACGAACGCACGCACGACCCTACAAACTTACACTCCTACTCCTTAGGAGGTCTAAACACTACCTCTTTTTTTGTAACAATCAATACTGGCATAGTTGGAGGCTAACCAGTCCATTCCCAAAATCACATCAAATCCGTGCATATCAAGCATTACCAAATTGGCAAGTAGCATCTTTCCCTGAATACAGATGGGATAGTCTCTACGCACTTTTCTACATATCACTACTATTACTGTCGGTGGGACTATAGATAAATCAACATCCAATAGCCGAGTTCCCACTCCACACAAATTTACATACTCCAGAGATATGAATGAATGCATTGCCCCCAGATCAAACAAAACAACAGTTTTATTTGCAAAAATAAAGATATTACCTATCACCACGTCACCTGCATTCTCCGCATCTCCCGGTGTAAGTGAATAAACCCACGCTTGGGCAGTGTTCCTTTGCTGGTTGCCTTGGGGTGCCTAATTGCTTCCTCGGAATTGACAAGAAGTGGGCGAATTACTTGGAAGCACATGACAGTCTCGTGCAATGTGATCGAGTCTACCGCACCAATAGCAGATCACCGATCTAACCCGACATTCCCCTCAATGCCTCTTATAACACCTAGGACAATGAGGGTGTGATGGATTACCCTGTTCAGCTCGATTCCCCACTTTCGGTCTCAGGATCACTTTGCTGCTATTTCTCCTCCATGAACCCTGACTAGTACCATCTTGAAAACCAAGAGGTAAGGGCCTCTTCCTCTGATTCTGTACCCCTACACTTCTTTGTAGGCTTGTCTCCAATATCGTTGCCTTATCTACCAACTTCGAGAAATTATGAACCTGAAATGCCACCACCTACTCATAGATTTTCAGATTTAAGCCTTTTGCAAATCTCCAAGCCTTCTTTGATTCATTTGGCACCATATACGGGGTGAATTAGGAAAACTCAACAAACTTGGTCACGTATTGCTAAATGGTCAAGTGCCCCTGGGTAATGTTTAAAAACTCCTTCGCCTTAGCATCTTTGGTGGAAGCGGGGAAGTATCGATTGAAGAAGATTTCTTTAAAATGGTTCCAAGTCAAAGCTGCGGGTTCTGGCCTTTGTTCCTCAAGTAACTTCATAGCTATCCACCAATGCTTGGCCTTTTCCCTCATTTTAAAGGTGGCATAAAGGACCTTCTGTTCATCAGTGCAACGAAGGACTGCCAGTATCTCCTCGATCTCTTGAACCCAATTCATGCAGGTAAATTGCTTGATAGAGCAACCCTAGTTAGCAAGTGGGTAGTTCTGTCCCCTAGAGTTTCATGAATATCTGCCATGACCTGCTAGGCTATAACACATAGTACTAGATTAGAATCACTGTCGTCCCCACTGGAAGTCCCCACATTCCTACTTCCTCCAGCATTTGCGTTGCCATCGGTGGGATCCATCCTGAAGATAGGACAAAAACTAATCTTAAAATCCAAATATCGTAACACGACCAATACAATCATTTAACTAAGAAACTATAAAATGTACTATATCCTCATACTAAAATACTTAGGATTTCTTAGGAACTTCCCTCACACCAAAAAACCAATTTAACGTCTATGCTCCCCATTTCAAGTTCCATACTGACTGCTCAAAAATAAAAGAGTCGATGGTTTGGCGTGGTTTTCATGAAATTGTCGTTTTAGGAGAATTATAGAAGACCGTCAAGGGATTTCTGCCTTCAGGCTGCGAGACAAAACCCAAAATTCCAATTTAACATCCAATAATGACTTACTAAAATCCTAATCTACCCATTCCTACCCTCATCAAATTCCATACCTATACTATGGTATTATTATCTGCTAAAGTCTGTAGAACCTAACAATCTAGGCTCTGATACCACAATTGTAGTGCCCGGAACCCGATGGGGCCCGGAGTGCTACAAATCTATAAATAAATCCATTTTACAATCTTTGATACCATAATAATAGTGGGGCCCAAAGTGCTATTATCCATATATATATATATATATATATATATATATATATATATATATATATATATATCTAATACCATCATTATAACGACTTGAACCTGAAGTGGGGTACCGGGTACACCTATCCATAACTCAATTTTAAAACATGCAGCGAAAATACATCAAACCTCAAAAACTATACAAAAGTTCTAAACCTTCTTATTTACATAAGTATCTTCCCAAAACAATATTACAACCAAAGGTATATAAAAACATATCTATATACATATCAGTGTCTCACTAGTACTTACTCTAAGTTATAGTATCTAAGCCCCCTCCCCAAAGCTCGCTAAGCTCGGCTCCCTGTATTTCCTGAAATGTGATAAAATTATTCGGGTGAGACACTTCTTAGTAAGATGTAATAGATTATTATTAGTATGTGGCTAACATGAGTTTTATTGTAAGCAAAATAGAACCATTAATTTAACTTTTACTGAAATAGCATTTGAAATCTGTACTCACACCTATAAATTTGAAAATACGTACTTTTCTTCTCAAAACATACTTCGGCTCAATAAATAGCCCTTTTTACATAAATCTACATATATGCATAGAAGAACCTCCCTGACTGGACAATCATATAACATCATGTATAAACCCCCAGCGGTCCGAAGATTGGACTTAGCCAAGGCTGGCCTACCACTAGGTTAAGTCAACATACTCGTCTGTAAGTCTTTTTTTCCTACCTAGCCTGATCCGAACTCCAAGGGGGTACACAACCCTTCTCTGGCCAAATCTACTCTCCAATTACCAAAACTCTCAGAATAGTGTGGCTGCACTGACATATATCACTAGTTACGGTACCGAGCTTCCTTTACATATCTAGCCCATCAAAGTTTTTAAACTATATAATGCAATATAAATAATAAATATAATTAAACAATCTCATTTTTTCAACATATAAAACATATCCGTATTTCCACATATCGGTATAAAACAGTCATATCATAACTCGGTATCAAACCGTCATTTCATAATTCATCATTTCACATATCGGTATAAAACTGTCATATCATAACTCGGTATCAAACTGTCATTTCATAACTCGGTATCAAACCATCATTTCATAATTTCACAATATTCTCAATATTTTATGAGGTTAGTATAAAACCATAACTTTTACCATACCATACCATAAAAACTGACAGGCTTAATTATGCAATAATAATCATTCTCATGCCACACGATTTGAGTGATATATCATAATATACTAACTGCCTGGGAAAAATATATTTTGTTGAAAATATGGGTATTATAATTTCTAGGGTTTACCTTAACTCAAAATACCTGTTTATAGGAAAAGGAGATGATTACCCTACTCACTTTAGTTTTTCCCAAATACGTATATAATAAGCAAAACCATCATTTTCATAACATGATTCATTCAGAAAATCATATACAGTATTCTTGTAATCACATACTTCATTTTAACAGGTTAAATTTCTAAAATTAATTGACATAATCTATTCCCCTTACCTATTCCTAAACATCTGCCTACAACGTTCGGAGGAAACCCTAGCTTTTCCTTAAACTTGTCGAGGAGAGAGAAGTTGTCAAGCCGAGAGGAGGGAGAGAGTGATCAGAGAGCAAAAGAGAGCTTGAGAGGGCTTTAGAGAGGGAGAAACACAAGAAAATGTACAAAGAGAGAGAAATTGAAACCCTAGAGTGAGAGAGAGTTTTTCCTATAAAAAAATAAGCCCATTCCTATTTATAAGCATGCTGAAAATCGTCGATGGTTTGGTCTACACCAAACCAAATTTCCTGTGTTCTTTTCATATTGGCTCTTAGTTGTTTATAACCATCGATGTCGATGGTTTTCCTGAGATTGCCAAAACTGTCGATGGTTTGGTCTCATACCAAACCATGCTTACTCAAAACCGTCGATGATTTTTTGAGATTCCTCAAACCGTCGATGGTTTGGTCTTTGTACCAAACCGTTCCTTTTTTTTCTTTTCCTTTCACTTTTATTTTCTTGGTTCAGGTTCCTACACTATGGGTAAGTAAGAAGTGGTTAAAGGAGGAAATGTTGGAAGAAACTCTTATCTTCGGACTAGGGTGAGTTTAAAATGAGCATTCATTGCATTTAACTGAAGATGGTAAACTTAACGCTTTTGGGAGGCAACCCAATTGTATTTCTTTTTTTGAGTCCTTTGGTTGTATATTGTAGAGTAGATAGGGTTTAGGGTCCTTAGAATAAGTCATAGGTTAGTTGAGGGTGTGACTAAGGCGCGATCAGCATGCATAGGTGCGACCTGGTCAAAACCTTGAAAGTCTTATGAACTTCCAAAGAACCGAAAAGCTTGACCATTGGCACAAGTAGCACTGGGCACGACCTAGTCGAGCCTCTGACTTTTCTAAACTTTCAAATTACCAAGAGGTTCAACCATGGCGCGACCAACACTCCATTCTGGCATGACCTGGTCGAGAGTTGGTGTTCTTGTTTTAGTTGGGGGTGCGACCAGCATAGGGTTGGTGTGACTTGGTTGAGATTCTTAAAAATCATGTTTAAACCCTTTCTCCTGCGAAGCTCGAACCACTCTTTCTCTTGGTTTCTTGGACTTCCTTCATCGCACCCCTCTCTGACCTAGTCGCTCGAGCCTCCCTCACCTTCTCTGAGCCTTCGGAAACCCTCCATCTCATTACCTTAGCTCTGGTGAACCCCTCTTTTGTGCGACACTTCACCCAGTGCACCAAGGGTTTCGGTTGATTGGTCTTTCCCTGCGACCGTGGCTCTTCCCTTCCCCTTCTAGCATATATGTTCTTTCATCCTCCCCTTCTTTCATCTTCCACCTCACCCATATATCTCACCTTCTTCTCGACCACCTCCATCCACTTTCATAAAAAATGCCCCACTGTTCATAGTCTTATGCTACCTCCAGGCAACCCCCATCCTCACGATCACAACCAAGCAGAAGAGGGTTCAGGGTCAGTTGAGGGATGAGCCGTCGTTCGAGTCCGAGCACCCGCCACCTGCACCGACAATGTCAAGAGGTCAAGCTTCCTAGAACGTGCAGACACAGTCTTCCCAAAGGCCGAGGGCATCAAGGATGACCCTCGAGGACTACGACTTTCGGCTTATGCACCATTTCTAGCTGGATGAGACTCGTGCCCACACCAAGAGGAGATGTTGTGTCGAGGTCCTTGAGAGGAGAAAGATGGATCATTACCTAACCTTATCCACCACCACCTATCATCTAGCCCGGGTCCGAGAGTTCTACCAACACCTGCACCATGATCCTTAGTTGGGTTTCTGGTCCACCGCAGTTCAGGCCATCAGGTTTGTGCTCACCTTTGCCTTGATTGATAGAGTGTGGTCCCACACGGAGGGAGACTATGATACCTCGTGGAAGAAAGGTTTAAAAAGGATTTGATGTTACTACCCATATCAACAAGGTGCACATTTCTTTTCGGGAGCCTTCTCATAAGAACACCACAGTTAATCGTGCTTGGCTTGGAGTAATCTTGGGATGGGTGACCTTCTGGGAAGTTTTCTCAGGAAGTGTATGAGTGAGGAAAAAGCACACTAAAAAGGACACGTGTTGGTCTGTTGGGCTAGTCATTAGACTGATAAGACTCGCCCCCCTGTTGTCTAGTATAGGTGGAGGAGGAGAGACGTAGTGCTCCCTGGCAAACTCAAGTTGGGGCATTACAAAATGGTATCAAAGCAATTACCCAGTCGGAAGTGTGATGAGATTCACATCGCCTGGGTTTGGAAATGTGGGTTGGCAATAAGGATGTTGCATTCTGTAAGTGAAGGCGAATGTGATACCTATGGAAGAAAGACTTAAAAAGGATTTGATGTTACTGCCCATATCAACAAGGTGCACCTTTCTTTTTGGGAGCTTTCCTATAAGAACTCCATGGTTAAGTATACTTGGCTTGGAGTAATATTGGGATGGGTGATCTTCTAGGAAGTTTTCTTAGGAAGTGTGTGAGTGAGGACAAAATACACTGAAAAGGACACGTGTTGGTCTGTGGGGCTAGTCATTAGTCTGATAAGGCCCGCCCCTTATTGTTTGGTCCAGGTGGAGGAGGAGAGACGTAGTGCTCTCTAGCAGACCCTGGTTGGGGCTTTACAATGATGACACACCGTAAGAGGCCCTTGACTCTTCCAAGGTATTTATTATGATGGTGTGAACATGTAGTGTGGCACGTGCATGACAAGAGTAGGGTTTCTGATTACCTACACCTTCTAGACCTCGTTCTTCAGCACAACATTTGCGCAACCAGCCATCATTCAGAGCAGCGCAACATTCATCTGCAGGTCCTGTATGCCATGCACAACAACATGAAGGTGGACATCCTTTAGCTGATTATGGATGAGATGATCATGTTCTACGAGAGGAACATGAAGCACCTGAAGCTGAGGAGGCTAACGCCGAAGGTTGTGCGTGGTCAAACTATACGAGAGCTGAAGAGGCCCCTCATTCCATACGACCATCTTGTTATGCAATTTTTATGTGTATGAAAGTCAATCGGGGCAACCTTGACATGCACATTCCATTTGGAGAGGTCACCATAGAGTGGACATGGTGCCAGAGCCAGTAATTGGTGGCCACGACCCGATTGAAGGTCAATAGGTGGGCACCTTTTGAGGGAGTACCGGGGTCTGAGTTCCTAGCCCCTGAGTTCTTTTATGACCCCATGGATGCACCCACAAGTCCTCCAGTGCCCCCACCTAATTGAGGGCCAAAAAAGAAGATAAGGATGATTGCTGAGCCCTCCACCTCAACTGCACCTTTAAAGGCTGCTCCTCTATCGACGACACCTCCTTCACTAGTATCCCCCAATATGCCTCAGGTGGGGGACGACCTAGGCCTCCTATTACAGGAGTTCGAGATGTTTAGAGCTGAGGTGCTCCATGAAATGTTAGAGACTAGGGAGACCATCTCTCAGGGATTTGGAGCACTAGTCGAGGCTTTTGGAGTTTGCTTCCTCAGTGCGCTCTCAACGTTCTCATTTCTAGGATTCGCTACTCTAGCCTTGACCTTTGGTCCTTCTGTACCTCTAGCTCCCCCATCTCCTACTCCCATTCAGGATGTATCTTCATCCTCTACCCAATGCCCACCACAGTCATCGCATCCGCCTCCACCTCCTTAGGCCACTCCACCAGCAAGTCTAGCGGTCATGATCGATGTTGAGTCATTTGGTGAGAGTGCGGCAGCAGCCCCTACTAAGGAGATACCACTATCAGATTCAACTACCATGGGCGAGGCTCAATCCCCCCGCATGTTCTATTAAGGTGCTTGCTACTACAGAACCGGCCGCTGAGCCATCTGATACTTCGGCACTTGCCCCGCCGGTTCTTTCCATGACGATTGCACTTATTCTACCAATGGATGTCTCGTGGGCCTTAGCACCGTTTCAGGTGATGACACCACCTACCCCAGTCCTTCATGTTCTATGCCACAAGTGGCGGAGTTGTTTAGTTCTCTGGCTGCCAGTGGAGCTGCCACTTCATTTGTCCCACCGCCATCGGTTCCCCCGCGTGCACCTACTCCCCTAGTGGCTACTGTCTTGCGCCCACCAGTTCTTGCACCCACGCCGACACAGGCCCCGACTGTTCATGTGTCACCTCCCGCTCCAGCTTCACCCGAGTCACCAGTGGTGTCTGGTAGTTTTTCTGAGGAGGAGGCTACTTCAAGCCCATGATCTGGCACGACTTGCTAGTTTGAGGAGGGCACTCCATTTAATGTGTCCAGAGATTTAGGGGGTAGAAATTCTAATTATGGCCCTGACGGGTCTACCAAGGAGGATTAGGATAAGCTATTAGGGATCCTTCATCTGCACTCTCTATATATGTACTGTGCTCATGCACACATTTTTATTTTCTTCTTTTCTTTGTATTTTATTTTCTTTTGCATCACCATGCTTATAAGTGGTTGTACTTGTGATTCTGAAGTTGCTATCTTCTGTGTACTGCCTTTGGAATTAATGAAAATATATGGTGATTTGTTTCTCTTTGTCTTTTGTGCTTCAATGTACTATTGCTCTTTTCTTTATATTTTTGGATTTTATGTGGATGTTACTTATGCAGGTACACAAGTTGATCTTTGAGCACTGTGCAGTGTTTCCTTCCTATGCTTTACAAGTTCTTTCTTTTCACACTTCAGTAGGAATACTAAAGTTTTAAGTTGGGGGTAGTGGGGTTAGGAAAGCACTACATGCCACACGTTGAGCAGAGAAATGACTTAATTTTAAAATTTTCAGTGAACATTACTTATTTCATGCCATGTTAACACATTTGATGCCCTTTAAATACTTCTATATAACTTGTTTGTTACATGTTTAGGCTAAATTATTTTTATGACTCTATTATGCTCACTAACAATGTAGTGAGTTGCTTGTGTGTAGTCTCACATGATATAGCCAATTTACCTATTTTACAACTCTATGATGGTTGACTAGGAGTTCGTTCGTTTTCATGTTGTTGTATAAATTCTTGTATTCATATGGTACTTCACAAGGCTAGGACGCACTTTTACATGATTTGTAACACTTAGGGTTCCCTGAGAGCACTAAGAGAATAACTGTGGCAACTATGACACCTTGTGAGGTTATATTGAGCCTTTCGTTTTTTGTGAGAGTCATGTACATGAACTTTGAGTTCACAGTATTCAACTTTCCTTCTCTGGATATTCTTTGGATGCTAGTCTCGGTATTTGCATTTGCTAGACTAGAGGTGATGTCTAGTGGGGAGATATAAACCTAAGTCTTATAGCCTACTCAAGACGTGAAAAAATTAAGCCACCCCTAGAGATGGACATAATTCCTAAACTCCTTTTCAAGCTTAGTTTCCTATCGGTAACATGAAGATGATAAAATTTGTGATGATTATCCTAGTTGACCATAGAAGAGAAATATATAAAGAAAAGAATGAGCGGAAGAAAAAGAAATAAAAAATAAATAGAAAATTTGCTCCAAATGCAAAAGGGTCAAGCTAGGGGCACAACACATATATTCATGCACATATAAGGCTTCCTCAATTGTCTGATGCATATGATGTACTTACACCTGGTTTATGAATAAGTCAATCTAAGGTGTTCTTAGTTGGATGTGGCGAGTAGGTAAGAAGACATTAGGGTGAAGGATCCGACACCTCAATCATAGGTTGGATCCCATTCTTATGAGACTAGTTCACTCCATTCTTAGCGTTAGTTCTTCGAAATATGTGAGACATTTGATCATTCATGTTTTTTCTCATATATGAGAGTGAACCCATCTCCTTGAGTGTTTTTGAAAGTATACTAGTGAGGCAGAGTCAAGACGATGGTTCTATAGGTTTCCAAGGGTGACCCGAGTGTGATAAATCATTCACTTCACACATGCCTTGTGATAATACCTACTTATACTTGAACTTATATGATGATATTAACTCTGCATTGCAATTGCTGGTTGATTCTTTATAAGTTATGATTTTCTTGATGGCTATAGACAGTTGAGACTTGTATAAGTGATTTTCTGCGAAGTTTTTTGTATAATAAAGTTATGCATGAAAGAACTTGCTTGTAATTAGGTTATATTTATATATGTAAAATGGCATGATTGTGTTACATGTTGCTCTTATTTAATTTCCACTGAGATTGGTGTTTGTGGGTATTGCCCTAAAAACCCTTACGAGACTATAATTCATCCACTATGGTCACCTAGGGGTTTAAAGCCTTGTTGCATATGGTAAATGCAATCGTGTTTCCCACGAAAGAGGAGGTAGATAGGATTTGTTATTATCTTTTATAGTTTTCTTAGTTTTTGCTTTGCTCGAGGACTAGCAAAGTATAAGTTGGGGGTTGTGATGTGTTCTTAAAATGTACTATTTTAGGCCCCCATTTACCTTTATTTTGCTTTTATTTATCTTGTAATTACCCTTTTTTACCATAGTTCAGAGTTATGTAAGGTTTGTTTATGTTTCAGAAAAAACAGGTTAAAACCAAAGAGTTAAGCAATGTAAGAAGCCAAGGGAGTAATTGGGAAGCACAAAACTTAAATCAGATGCTCAACCAAGCCCCTAAAGGCAATTAATCAAAACATTTTCCATTAATTTCTTCCATTTTATCTCATATTTTCAAAATTTAGGATAATATGAGGTCAAATTCACCTTTTCAAATAGGAGTAAGTTAAGACTTTCATTTTTACTATTTGGACTCTTGGACAGTGATATTTCACTATATTATTCAAAAGGGGAACTTCTTTTCTCTATTTTCCTTCCTATTTTCTTACTTAGGACACACACACACACACACACACACACATAGCAGTAATCGTTCTTAAAACGGGTGTTTGTAAGGTGCTCGTTGACTAATTCCCCTTAGAATGATTAGTCTATCACCTTCCCTACGCACAAATATACTCCCAAACCTTTGTTCTTTGTATCATAGACCTTCTTAGGATTTTTTTTTCTTTGTTTTCCCTAAACAAAAATAATAATAAAGGTGGTGACTCCACATTTTCATCTTTGTATTTCTTTTCAAATCTTATTCACTATATTTAACTATTCCTATTTAGGGGATCATCATGCAACGACTCCCATCCATCGACATACCCCTTGGACCAAATTCGGTGTCGACAGATGCTAATGCTATTGGAGACATAATTGGTTTTTTCTTATTATATGATGTACCAAGAAATTTTTTTTTTTTTTTTTTATCTTAATAAGTTTCTTTGACTGAAGCATCTTCGGCAAATTCTTGAACTATTTGAAAAACAAACATGTTAACCACATTTTGAGATTTTGTTTTGACCATACTCCCATGTTGCACATATGATCATGAGATTATATATATGTTGACTATGTAATGTTAGTACCGCTTTGAGTATATATACTTACATTATTGGATATGTATGATTTCATTCTAGACCTATGTGTATGATCACAAGGTTATGTATGTTTTGACTTACATGATGTTAGTATCTTTATTGTCGATAGTTAATTTTTGACTAAACAAACTTTGACCCAAATAAAAATACAAAAATTTAGGAAAAATAAAGAGAAAAGATAAAAATTTCACTTGGCGGTCAACCGACTCCTTATAGGGTCGTTCGACTAGTCTACCTAAAATTTTAATTTTTGAGTTGTCTTCATGAAATTGTATGGAGATTTTGGACCAACCAATGCCTCATTGATGTCACATGTCAAACTTTGACATTGGAAGTTAATTATTGGAGGTTATTAATAGTTATTTTCAAATTTGAATTTTTGAAATTTAAATTTAAAAGGAGTTTTCCCTCCCTGCCATTGAAGGCCTATAAAAAGATCTCCTACAGGAGACTAAAGGTGTAGTGATCCCAAAAAAATAAATAATAAATAATAATAATAATAATAAAATAAAGTAAATTAAATAATTAAATAAAATAAAATATTATTATTATTATTAATTTAATAATATATATATCAATCCACCTGAAGGATCAAAAGATCCTTCAGGAAGGAATTGACTGAGATATAGAGAACTCTGAATTGACTGAGATATAGAGTTCTCTCTCTCTCTCTCTCTCTCCCTCTCTCTCTCTCTCTCTCTCTCTCTCTCTCTCTCTCTCTCTCTCTCTCCTCAATCCCTCTCCCCCTCTCCTCGACTTCCTCGGCCAAACATGCGAAGATCAGAAAATGGAAAATACCCCTGAGTTTCATTCTCCGCCACCGACATTTTAACCGAAGTGGATTGGTCGTAAGAGCGTCGTAGGCACCACTTCTGAGATAAGGTGATCTCTCTCTTTTCTCAATTATTCTCAAATCTTTAGCCAAATTGATGATTGGACACTACCACGGGGTCCTAGCATTGATCCTCGTCATTTTAAGCGGAGCAGATTTTTAATTTGGGTTTCTTAGGCACCACTCCAAGGCTAGGGTAAGGATAATGAAATTATATCCATTAATTATTTTTAAAGTTTAATTAGCTAGTGGGAGTGTGTGGGCCTAGGAAATATTAAAATAATTATTATTCTGATGTTGAGTTGATTGAATTGGGGAAAAATGATTTTAGGGTTTTGAACTCCAAACACCGCGGGCGTGGAATTAGGAATTTTAGCAAACCTCTCAGTAAGTCGGGTAAGGGGAATAAATTATGAAAATTATTTTTGAAATTATTGGTTGAGTATAATATGTGAAAATGCTAATTCGGAATATAGTTTTGGGGAAACGGTGATATGAATATTTTCCTTGGGAACTCTATATTATGATATTTTCCCTGTGAATATTATATTGTGAATATCAGACGAAATTGTGTGGCATGAGGAATGTGAAATAATATTTTATACTGGGATTGCGATAAAATGGAATGTGTATATATATGTTATATGGAGATGTTTTTATACAGAAATGATGAGAATTATATTGATATGATGAGATATACAGACACAATGAAATATGAATACAGAAATGTGGAAATGAGAACCCTGATGAACCATAGATATACAGAGAGCACGATACCGTTGCCAGTATTTGTGATTAGTGCAACCACACATCTGGTGCAGAGTGTGGCGAGATAGTCGTTTGAGCTTGAGAAGGGTTGTGTTACCTCCTGTGGTCTGAACCAGGATTGGGTAGGCCAATCATACTACAGACGCATTCCTCATTTTGATCTAATCGGGTAGGCCAACCGCGGTTAGGTCTAGCATTCGAGCCACACAACACGGTCATGTAGGGTGAATACATGACGATGTGATGTGAATATCCTCAGGATGGTTGCTCATTACATACGTGATAATTATATGACAGATATGATAAACAACCATGAGTTACAGACACGTAGTATTATATACTGGTGGACGCTCATAAGTTAGAACTTGTTTATGAAAAGTGAAAATGAAAGATAATTGTATATCCCAGATATGATGAACAACTATGAGTTACAGACGTGTAATGCTATAAGTTGGTGGATACTCATGGGTTAGAATATGAATATGGGAAATGAAATGAGAATGAATAGCCGTGAGTTATAGACGTGTTATGCTATATGCTGGAGGATACTCACAAGCTAGAATATGAACTTGAGTAATGATATAAAAACCTATGAGAATATGAGCTAGTATATGATTATGAAAAAATGATATGAAAGTTTATGAAACTATGTTTTACATATATATGATTTTGAGTACAAATTTGTATATTTTTCCTAGTTGATATAATCATTGAAATAAATGTGTTATGAAATAATAAAATCCCACGTTGCCACACACTGTGAATAATTTATTCTGTCTTACTGAGAGGTGTCTCACGCAGAATCTAAACATTTCAGGAAATCAGGATAGATGAGTAGAGAGAGCTTTGAGGTAGAGGAGGTCCTGTTACCGTAGTATTTAGGGTAAGTGTTTTAGAGTTGGGGATATGACTTGCATACTTCCCAGAGTATTTTGTGGATTTTTGGGGATGTATATATATATATATGTGTGTGTGTGTGTGTGTGTGTGTGTGTGTGTGTGTGTGTGTGTGTAGAGGTTATAACACTCTGGTATTGTATTTTAAGACCCAAAAATTTTATATATTCCGCTGCATGGTTTGTGATTATTGATGGTCAGATACCCGGTATCCCATTTCGAGTCGGACTATATTGATATAGGGTATCAGGGATATGTGGTAAATGATAGAATGTTATTATTTATTTATTGTATGGAGAAAAAATGTTAGAAAAATCGGTTCTTCACATTAGGACATGCCCAAGTGAGAGCAAGGTGAGGGTTTCAAGGCATATTCATAGTTTCAAGAGGGTTTTCATTTGACGAAGAGAGAGAAGAGAAATCACAATCCTCTTCTTTTGAAAGAGACTTTGGGGGTATGATTCAAAGCGAGGGGCCTCCCACTTGATCTACAAAGGATTTTTCTTCAAAGAGGTCAGTTCCTAACCCTTTGCTTCATGCATTTCCATTCATTACATCAACTTTGGCATGTTGAAGCATGTTTATGTTTTCTTGAATATTATGATTTGTACTTCATTATTTCCTCACTTACTTATATCAAAATTACATGTTTGATGTTGTAGAACATGTTTCTATCATGATTGCATATGAAAAAGCATGCTAGGATGTCAAAAATCTATGTTTATATTAAAGTTCTTTGTTAGGCAGTCAACCAGCCTACGTAGGCGGTCGACTAGCCTCTCTCCATTTTGAAAATATAGTCGTTAGCTATAGGCATTCAACCGGCCCTTACAAGCGGTCAACCACCGATTCTTGAGAGTGCATATTTTGCACTCTCTCTTGACTTTGTTAGTATTTAAAGTGTTTTAGTGCCTCTACACATGGTGGAGCACGTTTAATTGATATTAATTGATTTTTTTGTTGAGAGTTTTCTTGGTTTCTATATTAAAGAAACACTTTTTCATCAAGAGCAAATGGATTTGCATAAGTTTTCTAAAAAATATCTATGTTTTTGTAAAAGTTTTTAAATAACTTGAGGCCATACATCTATGAAGCGGCATTTAGGTGTTCTCCAATCTTTTCAAATGACAGTCAAGTCGGGTTTGTGGTTCTCCTTCCAAAAATCTACACTTTTCAAATGGTTTTTGTGGTTTTCCTTTAAACTAAACCAAAAATGTCTTTTAAAAAATTAACTTTTTAATGAGCTATTCATTGTGCACCTGTTGAATTGATTAAAAAGGCTCTTTTCTAGAAGATAAAACAAGGGATTTCAAGTTGGATTTTACGGTTTTCCTCTCAAAGAAACCAAAATTATGCAAATTCCAAATATTTTCCTAAATAACCCAAAAAATATTTTTAAACTTGACTTTAAAATGCTTTTTGGGAACTACAGATGACTTGATTCCTCTTTTGAGGATATATAGGCAGTCTACCTTGTAGATCTAGTCGTATGAAATCAATTAACCTAAATCCCTCCATCTTTTTTCATTTCCTCTTTGTTGTTTGCGTTCTTAATGTGTTTATATGCATAGTTTGATTAGAAATTAACATAGTAGGGACTTTCATGAGGATTAGACCTCTACACAAGTCCTATGAAAGCCTTTTCAAATGGGTTGAGGGAACAATCAAAAAAGAAAAGTGCAATAGTAGAGGGCAGTTGATCGACCTCTAAAGATGGTTGACTGCCTGGTTTTCATAATTTGCTTTCTTCCTTTTTTAAAAAGAATTCAAATGTTTGTTTTCAGAAAATTCTTTCAAGATTGGATGTACACACACACACACACACACAAGGTATGCACGAAAACCATTCAAAGGAATGGGTATTTTAGGGTGCTCACGCTTTGAACTCTAATTTGAAATAATTTAATGTGTTACCTTCTCCATTCACAAATGCACTTCCAAACCTAATCTCTTTAAAAATGTTTTCCTTTATTTTGTCTTCTAAAAAATTAAAACAAAGTGACAGCTTTATTTTCAAAGATAAAAAAAGGGGACAACTTATCAAATATGACATTTTGCCTAGTTGGATATACATGATGTTATTTTGGACAATTATATTGGATGGTGCTTGCTCGAGTTTGATATTCTTTATAAAGCTGGGGGTACCAAATGCTAATATGGAAAATAAATTTAGAAAGTTGTGGGTATTAAATGCTAATATGGAAAATATATGTACGTATCCGAAAATTCGCAAGACCTAGTGGTCCAGAAGTCCTATGCTGCTTAAAAAGAACTGATTCGTATACTCTCCCGAACCGACACCGCCTATCGCTTCCATTAAACTGTTTCCAAATGGACAGCTGGCCGCACCAGCTCGCGAGTAACTAAGACGCGCATTTATACAAGATTCTTGGTGGCTTTTATATTATTATTATTATTATTATTATTTTGAGAGTTCAGGCAAAGAGAATGTGATCCGGAGAGACCATGCCTAACTGGCACCCCCCTAATGGCTCAATGAGTGGTGGTATTCATCCAATCATCCGACAGCGGCTGGGAGGCCTTGTGCACTGTGCCCACTTTAGCAAAGCCTCCAACGCCAAAACTACTATGCGCGCGTGCCTGTTTGGCATCTTTGATAAGACGACGGTGGGGTCTCTTTGATAAAACACAGTCATCTGACAGCGTGACAAGTGGGGCTCTGCAAAGACGAGGACAACTCACGGAGCCGCCGTTGCTGCATTTAATGAACCTCCGATTGGGCATTTTCATTTTTCAATTGTGGCTCTTCGCGCGAGTGGATCCATGCATGCCCCATGTGACGGTGTTGATTTGAATGCCCACCCACGATGGATCCAACCGCGTTGATGTGGAATGTAGGTTGTTCATAATACCCAATTGAAGGTTTTGGTTAACTTTGGTTAAGTATTTACCGGAGTACGTGTTGGATCTTGAATTACATGTTCAGATAAAGTAAGGTGAAGTAAGAATAAGAAAATTGAGCTGCATAGAAAAAATCATCGATGGTTTACTGAAATCGTCGACGGTATTGTTCGGTGCTATTCATGGGATTTGAATCGGGAAGATCGGTAGATAAAGATTTCGAAGGATTTTCCTTCGGGGATTACTATAGGAGTACTTTAGATAATTTCTATCCCTTATGTATGCATAGGTTTATCATATAAATATTATTTTATAACTCTTGTTTGATACAACATTGAAAACCAGTCACTTGTTCCCGTTGACATAGGCATATTGCAGAACTACGTAAATTCTTTATATCGTCTGATTTACTGCTTTTCTTTTATTCTCTTTATGATTAATTGTCTACGTATTGTTCATTGTTGATTGTTGCTTTGCACTTTCCGATTCAATTTGTGTTTCCGCTGCGCATTGGTGTACTCATTGCACAACAAATTGGTATCAAAGATGGTTGCAATGGTTGGGATTTTTTCGGCAAAGTTCGATGTTGTTAAGTTTAATGGAACGGAAAATATCAGACTTTGGCAAAGAATGGTTAAGAACTTTTTGGTGCAGTAAGGTATGGTGATGACACTATACGGAAAACAGCCGAAGGGCATGGACAACATGAGTTGAAAGGAGTCGCAAGCGAAAGTTATGGCTACTATCAGGCTTTGTCTGGTCAATGACATGATGTATCACTTCATGGATGAGGAATCGTCGGCTACGGTTTGGCTGAAACTGAAGACCCGGTACATGTCCAAGTCATTGACGAATAAATTGTATCTTAAGCAAAAACTTTTTGGGCTTAAGATGGCAGAGAGTTCGGATCTAAATCAACACATCAACGTATTCAATCAAATCATCAACAATCTGAAGCGGGTTAATGTGAAGTTCAAGAATGAAGACAAGGTGTTGGTGCTACTGAATTCCCTACCTATGTAGCGCCCCAACCCGCTATGTAGGTCCGGAGTGCTAGAAAACATAACATAAGACAAGATACTCTCTGATATCATAAATAAGAGGGTCTGACCCTGAAGGATCCACAGTTGCCCTATCCATAAACAACATACAATAAAACAGCGGAAAAGTTTCAACCTTCAAAATACCATACCAGCGTTCTAAGTCAATACTATTACATAAATACTTCTAATATTTCTATTACAATCCCAAAAAGATAACATGAACATAGTCCAGTACTTACACGAGTACTTACAAAAGGACTCCCAAAAACACTATGCTTTAGAACCCACTAGAACGTTAGGTACAATTTCCTGTAAGACCTGGAACAAGATTTGTATATTGGGGTGAGACACTTCTCAGTAAGGTGGATCAGATTACATAAATGTGTGACTACATGAGTTTATTCTAATAGAATACAATAGTAAGTTTAACTGAAATGAATTGCACATTTAAAACATTTTCAACCCTATAATATAGGATATATATAATTCTTGAAAAAGAGAGTGTGGCTCATTACAAGTTAGAGTTTCCAAGGTTGGGGTAGGATACAGGCTCATATACTGTAAAATCCCTCCGCTCGGTACTCAAAACTGTAATTTTGCCCATTTTATTTTTAAATCATGTATATGCATATCGAACTCTTCCCTGCCTAGGAACACCATATAAACACCATTTACTTCCCCCATGGTATGGGTTGTACGGTCCATAGACCTTATCTAGCTCTAGCAGCACACCAATCTAATCACTTCAACGTTACAAGTCCGCTTTGGTCATTTCCCCACCTAGATCAAACACCAAAGCCAATGACCAATTGACTTTTTAGATACCCACCCTCACCGATAAGGCCTGGTTACACTATATCACCCACTAGCAACGGTACCATGCTTCCACAGTAACTCGTTTCTCAAGTGGTTTATAGATCATATATACAATTTATAATGAAAGCACAGTAACCTGTTTTCATTTCATAAAGCATTTACTTAATTCTAGTATTTTTCACAAACTCATTCATTCATCAGCATAAACACGCATACACAGCCCTCGGTCTTAAACCGGTATCTGATTTCCCACATCCCTAAAAACAATTTGGAACTCCAGTTCCCATATTTCATACCAAATAATCCACAAGTTCAATTTATTCACATTAACCATCTCATGTCACACATTTGATTAAATATGCTATAATATAATAAATGGTTAGTAAAACTACAATTTACATAAAACAGGGTTTCAAGCATCTCTAACTTTTAATATAATAAGAATATATAAGTTTAACGAAAAATGGAGACCATACCCCAAAACTCTAATTTTACCGAAATCATAAAATACAGTTTAACCAGTTCAGATTTCAAAATAACCGAGGTAAGACAAATCCCCTTACCTAGAAATCCCAAACTCCATGCCCTACGGCGTTTGCAGTTCAAAATCCTAAAACCACATTTTCCCCAAATAAATCAATACAAACCCTAGATCAGCAACCATTAATCATTTCCTAAGCCTTCCTATAGTTCACAACAACCATAAAGCCTTAAAATCCTACTTACCCTAATTTTGGAGTAATGCCAAAAATGCTCAAATGAAATATCTGCTCTACTAGAGTTGTAGAGAATCTCCCCTAGATCCTTGTAATAACTTCCGATCGTTGAATCTGTTAACGAGTGACGAGAAATCATAGAGAGAGAGAGAGTGTGGGCATGGGTTAAAGAGAGAAAGAGAGAGTGAGAGAAATTGTGTTTCTTAATGAAGAAGCAAATAAAATTTCTATTTATAGACCCCTTGACTCGGTCAAATTCGTCGACGAAATAACGCCTTCGTCGATGAGCCACACAAGGCCGTTCATCGACGAAGGAAGGGCCTCGTTTAAGAACCCTAAGCCGGATATTTTTCAGACGTTCTGGATCTCTTCATCGACGAAGCTCTAAACTTCGTCAACGAACCTCAATAGGGCCTTCGTTGACGAGAACATGGAGTTTGTCGACGATGCCTGCTGAAAATCCCTTTTTTCTTTTCTTACTTAATTTCCTTATTTTCCTAATTTGGGTCTCTACAATCTACCCACCTTATAAAATTTCATCCTTGAAATTTTCTAACTAATACCAATTACCTCTTTATCTCTAAATCCATCTTTACCGAAGAGTCGGTAGCCACCCATATAGCGGCCTCGTCCCAAATTTTATTACCTACCCTCACTTATAGCAAAGGAATACCATGGTTACATACGCTGTCTCAGGAGATTACAATATCCACACAAAACTCTCTCGAAGACCAAACATACACCAAGCTATAAACAAACCTACTCTAAACACTATACATACAAACTGACGCTTACTTACCATTCCGATTACTTGTCAAATTTTGAGCATCTTTGAATAATTGTGATACTTCTGATGTATCTCTGACTCTAACTCCCATGAAGCTTCCTCCACCACGTGATTATGCCACAATACCGTGGTGGTTATGCCACAATACCTTTTCTAACAAAATCTTCTTCATACGTAACTCTTGCTCCTTATGGTCTAAGATCAGAACTGGTATCTCCTCATATGCTAATGCGTCCCTGAGCTCCAACGACTCGTAACTGATCACATGCGAAGGATCTGGAACATACCTCATAAGCATGGATACGTGGAACACGTTGTGAATCCTAGAAAATGCGGGAGGTAATGCTATTCTGTACGCCACCGAACTAACTCTTTCTAGGATTTCAAATGATCTGATGTACTTAGGGCTTAGCTTGCCCTTCTTACCAAACCTCATCACTCCTTTCATCGGAGCAATCCTAAAAAATACGACATCACCTCTCTCAAACTCCAGTTCTTGTTGGCAAGTATCCACATAACTCTTCTTCTGACTCTGAGCTATCCTTATTCTCTCCCTGATAACTTGGACCTTCTCAGCAGCCTGCTGAACAAACTCCAGTTCTAAAATTTGCCGCTCACCGACCTTGTCCCAATACAACGAAGATTGGCATCTCTGACCATACAGTGCTTCATATGGTGCTATCCAAATGTTGAATTTATAACTATTGTTGTAGGCGAACTTAACTAATGGCAAATATTTGATCCAACTATCACCGAAATCTAGTACACACGCCCTCAGCATATCCTCTAAAATCTAGATGGTCCTCTCTAACTGACCATCGGTCTGCGGGTGAAACACTATATTGAATGTGAGTTGAGATCCTAATGCTTCCTGAAGACTCTTCCAGAATCGGGAAGTAAATCGTGGATCCCGATCAGAGACAATAGACACTAGTACCCTGTGCAATTTGACAATCTCCTACACATATAGCTCTACCAACCTATCCATGGAATAACTAACTTTCGCTGGGATGAAATGGATTGTCTTCTTCAGTTTGTCAACTACAACCCAAATCGCATTCTGCCCGTGAAGTGCTGATGGCAATCCTATAACAAAGTCCATAGAAATGTGCTCCCACTTCCATTTAGGAATAAAAAGTGGTTGCAACGGTTCTACTGGCCTTTGATGCTCAGCCTTCACCTGCTGGCATGTCAGGCACTGCTATATGAAACGGACAATCTCTCTTTTCATGTTAGATCACCAGAAAGATTCCCGCAGATCCCTATACATTTTTGTATTCTCTAGATGTACTGTGTAAAGAGAACGATGTGCCTCCTCTAGAATGACTCACTTGATCTCGGCGTCATTCTGTACACAGATCCTATTATGGAATCTCAACACCTTATCATCTGAGATGTTGAAATTTGGTTTCAACCCATCTCGTACTCCCTCCATAACCTTTACCAACTCTGCATCTTTCTTCTTAGCTATTCTGATCCTCTCCCATAAGGTCCACTGTACCACCAACCTAGAAATGAAAGTCTGATGATTTTCTTCCATTAACTCCACACCTAACCTTTCTAGGTCCATACTAATCCGATGCTAAACCCCAACTGCAGAAACTGCTACATGCTCTGCTTACGACTCAAAGCATCAACTACCACATTTGCTTTTCCTGGGTGGTAACTAATGGTACAATCTTAGTCATTTATCAACTCCAATCATCTCCTCTACCTCATGTTCAGCTCCTTCTGGGTGAAAAAGTGTTTAAGACTTTTATGATCTGTAAAAATCTCGCACCTTTCACCATATAGGTAATACCTCCAAATCTTTAATGCATACACTACTGCTGCTAATTCCATATCGTGTGTCGGGTAGTTCTTCTTGTACTCCTTGAGTTGACAAGAAACATAAGCAATTACCTTTCCCTGTTGCATTAGAACACACCCGAGACCCTTTTTAGATGCATCACTGTAGATTACAAATCCACCATCCCTTGACGGAATGGTCAGAACTGGAATAGTAACCAGCCGCTGCTTCAGTTCTTGGAAACTCTGCTTACACTCTTTAGTCTATTCAAATTTTATGTTTTTCCTCATGAGTCGCATTAATGGACTTGATAGTCTGGAGAAACCTGCAACGACCAATCAGTAGTATCCTACAAACCCAGAAAACTCCTGATCTCCTGAACATTCTTCTTTCTCGTCCAGTTCACTACTGCTTCTATATTACTCGGGTCTACTGACTCCCCTTCCTTGAACACTACATGCCCTAGAAATTCCATTTTCTTTAACCAAAACTCGCATTTCTTAAATTTCACAAATAGCTTCTTCTCCCTGAGCACCTAAAGTACCAATCTCAAGTGAGCTGCATGTTCCTTTGGACTCCTCGAATAAACCAGGATGTCGTCAATGAAAACTACCACAAATTGGTCAAGATACTCGTGGAACACCTTGTTCATCAAGTCCATAAATACTGCAGGAGCATTAGTTAATCCGAAAGGCATAACTAGAAATTCATAGTGGCTATACCTAGTTCGGAATGCAGTCTTTGGTACGTCTTCTGATTTCACCTTTAGCTGATGATACCCGAATAGCAGATTGATTTTAGATAAGACCTGTGTGGCCTGCAGTTGGTCAAACAGATCATCAATTCTGTGTAATGGGTATTTGTTCCTCACTATCACCTATTTAATCTCTCGGTAGTCGATGCACATCCTCATCGCCCCATCCTTTTTCTTCACAAATAGCATTGGTGCTCCTAGGGTGAAACACTTAGTTGGATGTAACCCTTATCTAATAGCTCCTGTAACTGCTCCTTTAATTACCTCAATTCTACTGAAGCCATTCTGTATGGAGCTTTCGGAATTGATGTCGTGCATGGAGTCAACTCTATAGCGAACTCCACCTCACGATCAGGAGGCAATCCCGACAAGTCCTCTAGAAAAACATTTGATAACTCCCTCACCACGGGGATATCCTCTAGTTTACGTTCCTCCCTTGGTGCCTCTTTTATAAATGCTAAATAACCTTGGCATCCTTATAGAAGTAATCTCCTAATCTGCATAGCCAAAAGGATTCGTGGTGCAAAGCGCACACACGACCCAACAAATCTAAACTCTGGCTCCCCAGGAGGTTTGAACACTACATCCTTCCTATGGCAATCAATACTCGCATAACTAGTTGCTAACCAATCCATACCCAAAATAAGATCAAAGCTATGCATATCAAATATAATCAAACTAGCAGGTATCATTCTCCCCTGAATCTCTACTAGAAAGTCTCGGATTACTTTGTTACACACTATCCCTGCCCCTGTTGGTATGACCACCTCTAACTTAACATCTAACGACTGTGGTTTTACCCTGCACAACTTAATGAATTCCCGCGAAATGAAGGAATGTGTTGCACCTGAATCAAATAATACAGTAGCACTATTCAAAAAAATGGAATTAGTACCTGTCACCATGTCACTAGCGTTCTTAGCATCGCCAGGAGTTAAGGAATATACTCTTGCTTGAGTCATACACCTCTGATAGTTTCCACATGGTGCTTGGCTACCACCCTGATACTACTGCTACTGAGGGGGTGGAACATTTGATGGCACGTGACACTCTTGCATCTTATGTCTGGGATAACCACACTGGTAGTAGTCACCTGGTCCAACCCTGCATTCTCCTGAATGCCACTTGCCACACCTAGGGCAAACAGGGTGTGATGTGATACCTTGAAATGCCCTATCACCCATATCCTGATGCTGGCCTCTGTCGTGCCCATACTTCCTACAAGAATCCTACCTCGCACTAGAATATGAACCAGAAGGTGCTAGCCTCTTCTTCGGAATCTAAGCCTCGGTATCCTTCTGCAGGCTCGCCTCTACCACAGTGGCCTTAACCACCAACGTAGCAAAGTCTTGAATTTGCAATATCGTCGTCTACTTCTAGATCTCCTTCTTCAGTCCCCTCTGAAACTTCCAAGCTTTCCTTACCTTATCTGATACCATAAAAGGAGCAAAGCGAGATAGCTCCATGAATCTAGTGGCGTATTGCTGCACCGTTAGCTGCCCTTAGGTCAGGATCATAAACTCCTCCATCTTCGCATTCCTGAACGTGGTTGGAAAGTACCGCTCAAAGAAAACCTCTCTGAAATGGCCCTATGTCATCGCTACTTGCACTGGCCTCTGCTCCTCCAACATCTTCACTTATTCCCACCATCTCTTGGCTTCCTCAATTAACTTGAATGTCGCATAGAGCACCTTCTATTCCTCTGTGCAATATAGAATAGCCAAAATCTTCTTAATCTCCCGAATCCAATTCTTTGCTCAGATCGGGTCTATACTCCTTGCAAAGGTAGGAGGCTTCAGTCGAGTAAACTGATCAATAGAACCTCCCAGCTCAGCTGTGGCACGGTCTTGCCTCATAGCATTTCACGTAACCTCTACCATAAACTATGGGGAGAAGTCCCGAAATGCTACTATAGAGTCACTACCACCCTCACAGGCAGCTCCCTCACTACTACTGCCTCCAGCACTAGCAGTATTATCCCTGAACTCCATCCTAAAGAGACAATTAAGAAAAATGTTTAGAAACTTATCGCTCCTAATGACGACATACTCTGCCAGTTTACTACTCTCATTCTAACTCAAGTTCTAACCCTCCACTCGAAAACAAAACCGTTATGAATTGCTGCGATTTTTTGAACTCGTTGACTGATAAAAAAAAAACACAGAAGTCCGCCAATGGATTTCTATCCCCAGGCTTACGAAGCAAAACTCAACATTCATATTCTACTCGTTCCTATCTTCCTATACTCTGGTATGATCTCCTAACCTCGTATACCCAAGTCTACAAGACCTAACAACCTATGTAATGCCCCAACCTGAGTCTTCCAGGAAGCATTGCATCTCTCCTCCTCCACCTGGACCAGACAACATGCTTATCGGACTAATGACTGCCCCACAGACCAACACGTGTCCTTTTCAGTATGTGTTGTCCTCACTCACACACTTCCTGAGAAAACATCCTAGAAGGTCACCCATCCCAAGATTACTCCAAGCCAAGAACGCTTAACCGTGGAGTTCTTATGGGAAGGCTCCTGAAAAGAAAGGTGCACATTGTTGATATGAGTAGTAACATCTAATCCTTTTAAGCCTTTCTTTCATGGGGTATCACATTCTCCCCTATTTACAGAACGCAATGTCCCCATTGCAAACCCACATTTCTAAACCCAGGTGATGTGAATCCATCACACTTTCGGTTGGGTAATTGCTCTAATACTATTTGTAGCGCCCCAACTCGCCACGTGGGCCTGGAGTGCTAGAAAACATAACATAAAACAAGATACTCTCTGATACCATAAATAAGAGGGTCTGACCCCGAAGGGTTCACAGTTGCCCTATCCATAAATAGCATACAATAAAGCAGCGGAAAAGTTTCAACCTTCAAAATACCATATTAATGTTCTAAGTCAATACTATTACATAATACTTCCAATATTTCTATTACAATCCCAAAAAGATAACTTGACCATAGTTCAATACTTACACGAGTGCTTACAAAAGGATTCCCAAAAACACTATGCTCCATAACTCACTAGAATGCTAGGTCCGATTTCCTACAGGACCTGAAACTAGATTTGTATATTAGGGTGAGACACTTCTCAGTAAGGTGGATCAGATTAAATCAATGTGTGACTACATGAGTTTATTCCAACAGAACACAATAGTAAGTTTAATTGAAATGAATTACACACTTAAAACATTCTCAAGCCTGTAATATAGGAGATATATATATATATATATATATATATATATATATATATATATATATATAATTCTTGCAAAAGATAGTGTGGCTCATTACAAGTTAGAGTTCCCAAGGTTGGGGTAGGATATAGGCTTATACACTGTAAAATCCCTCGGCTTGGTACTAAAAATTGTAACTTCACCCATTTTATTTTTAAATCATGTATATGCATATCGAACTCCTCCCTGCCTAAGAACACTACATAAACACCATTTACTTCCTCCATGGTACAGGTTGTGCGGTCCGTAGACCCAATCTAGCTCTGGAGGCCCACCAGCTTAATCACTTTAATGTTACAAGTCCGCTTTGGTCATTTCCCACCCTGGATCAAACACTAGAGCTAGTGACCAATCGACTTTTCAGATACCCACCCTTATTGATAAGGCCTGGTTGCACTGTATCACCCACTAGCAACAGTATTGTGCTTCCATAGTAACCAGTTCCTCGGGTGGTTCATACATCATATATACAATTTATAATGAAAGCACAGTAACTTGTTTTCATTCCATAAAGCATTTAAGCAATTCCAATATTTTTCACAAACTCATTCATTCATCAGCATTAACACGCATACACAGCCTCGGTCTTAAATCGGTATCTGATTTTCCACATTCTTGAAAATAATTTGGAACTCTAGTTCCCATATTTCATTCCAAATAATCCACAAGTTCAATTTATTCACATTAACCATCTCATGTCACACTCATTTGATTAAATATGCTACAATATAATAAATGGTTTGTAAAACTACAATTTACATAAAATAGAGTTTCAAGCATCTCTAACTTTTAATATAATAAGAGTATATAAGTTTAACGAAAAATGGAGAACATACCCCAAAACCCTAATTTTTTCAAAATCATAAAATACAGTTTAACCGGTTCAGATTTCAAAATTACTGATGTAAGACAAATCCCCTTACCTAACTTACAAGAAAGCCCCCTAGAAATCCCAAACTCCACGCCCTACGGCGTTTGTAGTTCGAAATCTTGAAACCACATTTTCCCCAAATAAATCAATACAAACCCTAGATTAGTAACCATTAATCATTTCATAAGCCTTCCTATAGTTAACAACAACCATAAAGCCATAAAAACCTACTTACCCTGATTTTGGAGTAACACCCAAAATGCTCAGATCAAAGATATGCTCTGCTAAACTTGTAGAGAATCTCCCTTAGATCCTCGTAATAACTTCCGATCGTCGAATCTGTCAACAAGCGGCAAGAAATTGTAGAGAGAGAGAGAGTGTGGGCGTGGGTTAGAGAGAGAGAGAGTGCGAGAAATTATGTTTCTTAATGAAGAAGCAAACAAAATTTCTATTTATAGACCCCTTGACTCGATCAAATTTGTCGACGAAATGACGCCTTCGTCGACAAGCCACATAAGGTCGTTTGTCAATAAAGGAAGAGCCTCGTTGACGAACCCTAAGCTGGATATTTTTTGGACGTTCTGGATCTCTTCGTCGACGAAGCTCTAAACTTCGGCGACGAACCTCAGTAGGGCCTTCATCGACGAGAATATGGAGTTCATTGACAAGGCCTGCTGAAATTCCCTTTTTTCTTTTCTTAGTTAATTTCCTTATTTTCCTAGTTCGGGTCTCTACAACCTATGTCTCCTATGTATGAGAATCTGATTACGACTCTGACATAGGGAAAATAAACTTTGGAGTTGGAGGATATCACGATTGCCCTGTTGAGTTTTCATCAGAGGAAGAAAGCCAACAATGATAATTCTCAAGGTGAAGGGTAATCAGGATCGTGGAGAAGCAAGTTCTGGGGTGGAAGTGTTAAGTGCGGAAAAAAAGGGGCACATAAAATCATATTGTCTAGAGGGGAAGAATGAGAATGCTGAAAATAAAGAAGGTTCATCAAACACAATGAATGTAGTGGAAGAATGAGACTTTAGAAGTGGTGATGGTGATATGCTCTCAGTTTCATTTGGTTTAGATGGGCTCATAGATTCTTGGATTTTAGATTCAACGTGCTCTTATCATATGAATCCCAACAAATATTGGTTCGCCACTTACAAATTGGTGAATTCTGGTTCTATTTTGATAGGAAACGATGCTTCATGCAAAGTTGTCGGAATGAGGAACATCGGAATCAAAATGTATAATGGTGTGGTGAGCATGTTATGCGATGTTAGGAACATACTAGAGTTGATAAAGAATTTGATTTCATTGAACACTTTAGACTGCAACAGGTTTAGTTACAAGCCTGAAAGTGGGGTAATAAAGGTGAGCAAGGGTATACTGACTATGATGAAGGGGCAGGAAATACTGGGAATATCTATAAGCCTCTAAGTACTACAGCTGTAGGTGGAGCTATAGCTGCAGAGTTTGAGTCGAATAGCATTGTCTTATGGCATATGCAGTTAGGGCATATGGGTAAGCGTGGAATGAAGGAGCTTCACAAGAGAAATCTTTTGAAAGGGGTAAAATCATGCAAGCTGGATTTCTGCATGCACCGTGTGCTTGGGAAATATAATAGGGTCTAGTTCATGGTAGCCACGCATAAGACATAGGGAATCCTTGATTACATTCATTCATATTTTTGGGGGGCGTTGAGAGTAGCATCACGAGGAGGGCATATGTACTTCATGAGTTTCATTGATAATTTCTCACAAAAGGTCTAGGTGCACTTCATGTGGTACAAGTCAAAGACGTTTGCCAAGTTTAAATTGTGGAAAGCTAAGGTGGAAAACCAGACCAGGAGAAAGATTAAGTGCCTTAGGTAAGAAAAAAGCACTGAGTACACAAATTCAAGCTTTAGAGAGTTGTGCGAGCATCATGGAATGAGGAGACATTTTATAGTATGCAAGACACTGCAAAAAAAATGGTGTGGTGAAAAAGATGAATTGAACCCTAGCTGAAAGGGCTCAATGTCTCAAGATGAATGTTGGGCTCGCTAAAAATTTATGGGTCAAGGTGGTGAGTATGGCTTGTTTCTTGCTTAACCAATCATTAAAGGGATCACAAGATGGGAAAGTTGCTGAGGTGTGGACAAGTAATGAGGTAGACTACTCTGGTTTGAGAGTATTTGGGTGTCTAGCCTATGTGCACATTACTGGTGAGGAGAGATCAAAGCTTGAGGTGAAGTCTAGACAGTGCATCTTTTTAGGATATCATAAAGGGGTGAAAGTGTTCAAGTTGTAGGATCCAGTGGTGAAAAAAGTGGTGATTAGTGGAGACGTAGTTTTCGATGAGAAAGTCCTGTTGCAGCGTACTCAAGAAGAAGAAGAAGAGAAACAAGTGCCAGAAATCTGCAGCAGCAATGAGCGTGTAGTGCATGTGGAGTTAGAGACTCAAGGTGGAGATGAAAATGGTCAGGATATAGGGAGTTCTAGCTCGAGAGACCAATAACAGCATCGCAGTATAGCAATAGATAGGCCCAGACACACTATTTGGCCACTGCCCTGGTACAGTTTTGATGATCTAGTGTCTTATATACTTATCATTAGTAGCAAGGATCCTACTACCTTTTAGGAGGTAGTGCACATCCAGTAGAAAATTAGTTGGATGGGTGTTATGGTGGAGGAGATGGAATCAGTGCATAAGAACTAGAAGTGGGATTTGGTGGAGCTTCAAACAGGGAAGAGGGTGATAGGATGCAAGTGGGTATACAAGAAGAAAGAAACTGTTCCAAAAAAAAAAAAAAAAAGTTCAAGGCTTGATTGGTATCAAAGGGTTACTCGCAAAGGAAATGAGTTGATTATGATGAAATCTTCTCCCCTGTGATCAGACACACTTCCATTAGGGTAGTGTTGGGATTGGTGGTGCATTACAACATGCATATGGAGTAAATGGACATAAAGACAACGTTTCTCGATGGTTATTTAGAGGAGCTGATTTACATGACATAGCCAAAAGGGTTTTGCCAACCTGGATAGGAGTACTTTGTTTGTAAACTAAAGAAGTCACTTTACGGGTTGAAGCAGTTTCGGAGGCAGTGGTACAAACTATTTGGCTTCTACATGATTCATATTGTCTACATGAGGGGTGAGTACGATTGTTGTGTCTATGTGAGTAATCTTGAGGACGGTTCACTCATATTTATGTTATTTTATGTTGATGATATGCTAATTGTTGTAAGGAATATGACTGAGGTAAATAAGTTGAAGACTCTATTGAGTAAAGAGTTTGACATGAAAGACTTGAGTGCGGCTAAGAGGATTCTTGGGATGGAGATTCACAGGGACAAAGCTGCAAGGAGATTGTGGTTATCTTAAGGCAGCTATGTGGAGAAGGTGTTGGAGAGGTTTAGTATGGCTAATGCTAAACCGATGAGTACACCGTTAGCAAATCATTTTAGGCTATCTACCGCCTAGTGCCCAAAGACACATGATGATGTTCGTGACATGTTAAAGGTCCCCTATGCTAGTGCAGTGGGATGTCTGATGTATACCATAGTATGTACAAGGTCGGACTTGGCACAGGCTGTCAGCATGGTGAGCAAGTTTTTTTCAAATCTGGGTCAACAACATTAGGATGCAGTCAAGTGGATTATCCAATACTTGAGGGGTACGACCGGATATGGTATCATGTTCAGTAGACAACAAAGTGATCCATCAGTGGTAGGTTATGTGGATGCTAATTATGCAAGGGACTTGGATGACATGAGGTCTACCACAAGGTACGTATTCACCCTTGTAGGAGGACCTATTTGTCAGAGTGTCATCTACTTGGCAAAGAATCAAGTGTATCATGCGAGGTCAAAGCACATAAATGTGCGATTTCATAGGATTAGGGAACTGGTTGCTTCTAGTGAACTACTACTTGAGAAAGGTCACATGTGCATCTGATATGTTGACAAAGCCTATTGGGGTTGGGGATGTGGCTCATATTCAGAGCATATCACATGTACTGTAAAAAGCTATGTGACCCGAGGAACAAAAGGACACAAGCAAGGTGTAGCCACGGAGGGCAAACTGTCGATGGTTTAGGGCCTAATCGTCAACGGTTTCAAGCAATAGCTACAAAGAGTTTTCTTCTACTCCAATCCCTCAAAAGTTTCCGTTGGCGCAAATTACGTATTCTCGAACTGGGAGCTTGTAAATTAGGCTTATCAAAGGGATTTCCTTCGGGGGATTACTACAAATGTAGTTTAGTTATACTAGAACACTTCTGTATGCATTAGATTGTTATATAAACATCATTATGTAACCTTAGATGAGATTAAGCTTGGTTCAAGCTTCATTAGGCTTGCAAACTTCATTGATCATAATGAAAACCGAAGCCTTGCTCCCGTGGATGTAGGCTATTAACGAACCACGTAAATCTGTGTTTTTTATTCTTCTTGTTATTGTTTGATTGCTTCTTAAGTATATTTCATCATCAAGTGATTGCACTAGGGATTGTTGGTGTTCGTGTTTGATTGTGTGTTTCCACTACTCATGTTCAAGTTAAGCGAAACACCAACAAAGCTTGTTACAATGGACAAGTTCAAGCATTGCTTGGACTTGATCAACGTCTCCAAGTGTTAGATGGGAGGCATCCCAATCTACTATCCCAGGTGGAGCTGCGGGTTATGCTTTCGTATTTCTCCTAAGGGGTTTATATTTGCCCAGGTGGAGATGGTTGGAGTATGTGGCTCATATTGTGTAGAATACATGCTCAGTGAAAGCAAGGTGAAGTAAGAACAAGGAAGCTGAGCTGTAGGAAGAAACCATCGACAGTTGGGTCGATGGTTTGGTCAACAGTGCTCAGAGTAGATAATTGTCGATGGCTTTAGTCTGCATCCTTCATCCTCAACATTAAACCGTCTACGGTTTGTTGAAACCGTCAACGGTATTATTCAACACTGTTTGCGAGATTTAAATCGAGAAGATCAATAGATTGGGAATTTCGGAAGATTTTCCTCTGAGGATTACTACAAAAGTACTTTAGATAATTTCTAGCCCTTCTGTACGCATACAGTTAGCATATAAACATTATTTTGCAACCCTACGATAGTGAAAAATTCAACCGCTTGCTACTGTGGACATAGGCACATTGCCGAACCATGTAAATTCTCGTATCGTGTATTTTTATTGCTTTCCTTTATTCTCTTTGTGATTGATTGTTTTCATATTGTTCATTGTTGATTGTTGCATTGCACATTCCAACTCAATTTGTGCTTCCACTATGCATTGGTGTATACTTTGCATAACATTATTTTTGTGATTGAAAATTAATTCAAAGTCATAGATTAATTGATAGTTTGGTTAGTTTGAATCATGTAATCATCCATTTATCATTAGTTATCGAACTTGAATCGGATATCAAAAATCGTAAAAAAAAAATATAGATTGAAATTTAATCGAACAAATTGGTTAATTAATTGACATTTTAGTTAGATTCAAATTCAACTTCTTAATCAATTCAATTCTCAAAAAAAAAATTTAGTTGTCCTAATTAAATGTAGGTTATTGAATTCATGGCGCAACGATCCATCTATTGTCCAAAAGAAATAATATAATAACCATCTTCGTTTTTCAAGTGTAATGCATCTTATGATGGGCCCTTGTAACTTGTTACAATGTTAAATGTTGATCATTGAATTTTTTATTTAAAAAAAAAAAAACAAACAGCATTAATAATATATGTTCGTTACAAGAGGTTAGACACAATTTACTTAATGTTGGTACCATAAAGTAAATTACGATGTGAAATATTTTATAAAGTTATAACAAGGAATAGACAAAGAATATCAATTCTCATATTTCATCATCCAAATATATATATATATTTCTTTCTTATTACATTTTAAATGAAAAAATAAGAAACATACAATGAATTAACAATTTTACTATATTTTCAAAATTTTCATAAAATTCTATCTTGTTCAAAGAAATAACTATTTTGCAAAGCAAACAACCATATTTCATAATTATTGTATAAATACTTTGTCACGTGTGGTATTTGATTGAAATGCAGTTGAGTAGAAAGTAGATTCCTAACATTTCTCCTCTCCATTGTTCTTGTTTTCTTCTTGTCTCCGTTCTCATTTCCTTCTCTTTTTTCTTTCTTTACTTATTTTATCTTTCAAATCTCCTCTACTTTTCCCTCTCTACCTTCCTTGATGCCATCACCCACCTACGCTCTCTTAATAATAATAATAATAAACATCAATCTTTTTAAATAAAATGTGAAGTTACAAATCAAAGAAGCCCTATATGCACCAGCAAGGGAAAACAACACAACTAAACTAAATAAAACCCAGTTTCATAGCAGAACCCACGATGCCGATAAATACATTCTATATCGAAAAAAAAAAAAATGTGGCACGTGTGAACATCCTGTATGGTCTGGCTTGAAAACCAGACAGGCAAGAGAAAAAAAGTAAAAAAAACCAATAGCATTGCAGACCCACAAGACAACCAACACCTAGCTGATCCAAAACAGATCTCAATCTACAAGTCCTGGTGTATGAGCACATAAGCATACTTGTCTCATCAACCACCATTTTGCATTGTCAAACTCATCTTTTGGCGTCAACATAAGCAGCCACACTGGTGACAACTTTGTACTCTTCATCTGCATTATTTATACACTAATCAAAAATGAGATTTGAAAAAGTAAAAACCATATCTGTGCATAGAGAGAGAGAGAGAGAGAGAGAGTTCCTATTAGTTGAGCTCCTTGGGAGATGAAATGGGTCCTAGTTGGCTAGTAAAAAGAACCATGTGCACTCTGTTCATACTTCACACAAAGCCTGGTTGGCTAGAATTCCTGTGTAGAACTGTTGATATATATGCCGAAGGGGGTTCCTGGAAATGAGCTACTGTTTTACTACTTGTATCTATACATAAGATAAGAAAGTTTGGGATCTGACTACATAAGATTTCAGATAAAGAAGCAAAGACCCTTTGTTCTCATCTAAAAAACTGATAAAGTCTGAACCGGAGCAACCAATCGCCTTGTCATGCTCCCTCCTCCACAAACAAATTAGGGAAAGATTGCAAATGATTAAAAATTTGACGACATACAAAGTTCCTCATAAAAATATAGAGCATGGAAAGCAAAACATCAAACAGGCACTACGCAGAAAAAAAGGTTCCTTTTTTTAGTACTGGTTATTTGATATGACATAACCCCTCTTCAAAGTTCTAACTAATTAGTTCTACCTTTCCTTTTTGTTAAATCTTAAACCATGGCCTCACCATACCGATGTCATAATGCATATTAAATGTCATCTTATACTTCTTCATAGTACATGGCAGCTTCATATGTTTAGACATTTGTAACCTGAACAGCAAATGCAGGGTAAGGCCTCCCTCAACCCTATATTTGACACTGCCAGATAGAATTCATACCCTGGTAAACTGATTTGAGACAGCTCATGCAACATGCAACCAACCTGGAAAAGATCGATCTAACAGATATCTCAATTTGAAAAAATCAATAGAAATGAGAGTTATAGAATGCATAGCATCTGAAGGCTGCAAGATGATTTTGATTTCATTTGGCAACTTATCTTCACAAACAACCCACTCCATGGTTTACCCATCTTTGACATATAAATGAATTCCATGACAACTTTAGAAATGCGAACATAAGCAATGCTGAGACACTAACCTCAGGAAGGTTAATTTTTAATGGATAATCAAACAAATAAATGAAACTGAGTATCCACTGCCTCTATTCGAAACAATGTACATCCCTTTCACTTTATGCCCAGCCTTTTTATGTTTTAAGCTGAGGCACCACATCATATGCAGGAAAAAAGAAAAATAAACCTTTGAGAAAAGCAAGATTAAATTAACAATAAATGGACTTACTGTCAACATATCAGGAACTGCTTTACTTCAGTTAGTCTCTGCAACAATTTCATTGACATCTAGATCTGCTAGTGTCTCTTTCCCAAACAGCGTAAATTGAACAGTTGCCTGTGAGAAGACATTTTTCCTCTTCCTAGAGTTTAATGCAGTCTCAGGAGCAGATCAATAATGAAAAGACACCATGTTTTGTCACCTCGACTATATATTTCCTTAAAGCATTGAACTGGGACATTTCTGAGTATTTGCTCGTATAGTATGTAAGCACATTCCCTCACCCTAAAGGCCTAAACTCTCTTAGTCCAAACATTATGCGACAGAAATAGCATACCTTTCCTGTCCTGCGATTGATCTTCTTAAGGCTGCCTACAAACTCTGCAAATGTCCCTGATACAACTCGAACAGTTGAGCCTTTAAAAAGGAGCTTATCATCCTTTCCTGTTGAAGAATTACCGGCGAAAGCCTCTGAAGCCTTTCTAGTTCTCCTTTTAGGTTTGAAATCAATAACAGGTTCTGCATCATCACTGGAATCTACATGAGAGTCTATATCCAGCATCTCAGGGTTAAGGGCACCTTCAACATGTTGCTCTTCTTTAAAAGCTTGGTCATTTTTTTCTTGTTCCTCTCTTACTTTTTGGAACACCGCTTCCATGTCATCAACAGAAACTGGCTTGGGTTTGTTAATCCGTCTTATCCTGCAGTTGTGAAAAGAACAACTCACCATAAGACTCAAAGTAATGAAAAAGGTGTGCTAAAATCAAAAATAGGGGCCTGGGAAATGAAGTTGATAAAAAGTCTATGGGGGGCTTAACGAACCCAAAAAAGAGGCCCACAAAAATAGGGAACTTCAAAATTTTACATTCATTCTTTTGGCTGGAACATGAGCCGCAGCTCTTGGTCATATAATAATGTCCTTGTTCATTTATTGACAGAAGCTCCAGGAAAAAAAAATACTCAAAACCCCACTTTGTTAACTTCATTACACCCTACCATTGTAAAACTTCCATATGACCCTCGGGGTTCTGAAACTAGCTGCACATCCGGTGCGTAGGAACGCAATGGAATCGAATTTTTCACTTGATTTTGTCATGTTTTCCATTCAAATTTTCATTCCATTCCTTTCTATCCCATTCCATCTAGCAAACCAAACATGATGTAGGGTCTTCAATCAAAGCATTTATAATTCTTCAATCAAATTTCAGGTCAGAGGAGGATCCACATCTCTATGACAAGTGCTTCCAGTCCTACAAAATTAATAGGAGTGACCAGAGTCCAGGTCCTAGGATAGCCCTTTGATGCTCAAGTCAGAAAAAGGCGCGAAGGCTTTTCAAAGTTAGAATGGTATACCTCTCTTTTAAGAAAGTTCATCCTTTTCCTTGACGTGGTTTATGGGGACTTGGGGGAGTTGTAATTGTCTCTACCCACACTTTCCGCTTCCATCTTCCACCACAGTGGGAGGAAATTTTGCTAGACTATTTGTGACCATAAATGTGTAATCCGCTTATTTTAACCACCAGTCCACCCCCTAAAATTGGGAAAAAAACCAAAAAAACAAAACAGTCCATAGTTCAGTACAAATTTTTTACGAAATTAATAAAAAAAAAAACACAAATATGTACAGAATGGGCAAAAAATACCGAATTGTACCCAACCGACTCTTGCAACCGACTTTTGAAAAGTCGGTTGGGATTAAAAAAATTAAATTTAAAATTCACTGACAGCGAGGCGACAGCTGACTGACAATGTGCCAATCAACGCACGGATTACGGGACAGACTGATGGCATGAAAAAAAAAAACCCCAGTTATTGAAAACCGACTTTTGGAAAGTTGGTTTTCTTAACGTAGCAACACCTCAGCCAAGCCTTCATCCCCTGCCGCATGGAAAAAAAAAAAACCTATAAAATAACCAAACCAACTTTTGAAAAATTAGTTTGGTCCAGGCCACCCACGTTTGTGCGCATGCATGCACGCAATAAACATGAAAAGTTACAAAACCGACTTTCCAAAAGTTGGTGGAAAATCGGTTTTGACATTCACATACCAAACCATGCAGCTCATGCACTTACTTGCCCCCTCTCCTATTTAATCGTTCATCTACCCCCCCCCCCCCCCAACTTTCACTCATCCTTTTTTTTTTTGTGCGATAGGGGGTGAAGAAGACTTGGCTAGGGTGTTGCGACATCAAGAAAACCGACTTTCCAAAAGTCGATTTTCAATAACTCAGGTTTTTTTTTTCTTTTTCCACGCTATTAGTCTGCCCCATAATCTGTACATTGACTAGCGTGTTTCCAATCAACTGTCACCTCGCTGTTAGTGGACTTATAAAAAAAAAAAAAATTTAACCTCAACCAACTTTTGAAAAGTTGGTTGGGTACAATTCGGTACTTTTTGCTCATTCCGTCCATATTTGTGTTTTTTGTTTTTTGTTTTTAATTAATTCCGTAAAAAACTTCAAATGCGATGACCCTTTGAGGTGATTTGTAGTGGGAATATCAAACATTGCATACTACATTAGAGCATGTCACTTGGATCCCCAACCCACACTCATCAAGGCCATGCATCATTGCTTTGACTTTTGTGGTGGGGAGATGTGACAAATATTGCCTCCTTCTACAGGCCCTTTAGGTATCATTTCCCCCAAGGGTCATGGTTTTAAATAACGACCATTACGTAACGGAAATTGAAGGCTTCGAAACCGATATGGGCCGATATTGCGGAGCAAAAAAAATTCACAGACGTAACAGCCATTACCCAACATTACAATTCGTAACGGTCCATTACACTGGCCGACAGCTTGCCAATATTCCTGAATCCCTCCAGGCTTTCCGCTGCTTTCCCCCTCTCCCAACCACCCGGCAATTCAATCTAACATTCAAAGAGGAAAAATCGTACCTTGACTCCTTGAACTTTTGTTGGATGAGGTTGAATAAGAAGGCTTCACTTCTTCGAAGCCTAAGAGTGAGATCAGATCAGCAGATCTACTCATCTACGCCCTCAAACTGTCGCATTCGCAGCCTTGCAAGAGTTGCAGACTTGCAGTAGCTTTCCGAGTCACCGGCGACAGCCACGCAGCATCTTCGTCGCCTCTGCGAGTCACTGATAGCCCTTCAGCAGCTCCCTCCGCTAGTCGTCGCCACTCACCACTAGCCAGCACTTCGATTTCGGCTTCGGAGCTTGGAGTCATCGGCCGTTCGTGCTTCAACTCCTTCGAGGCTCCTCTCTCGGTCTCAAACTCTCTGCGCACTCCACTCTCAACTCTCAAGACTCAACTTCGCCACTCTCCAACATATGAGATAAGTCTTAAGAGTCAATCAATCAACACCCACCCACGGCCACTTAAACTTTTCATAATATTTTTCTTTTAAAAAAATTATATTTTGTTATAATTGTAACTTGCATCATGTATGTTAAATTGGATTAAAAAAAAGTAATTTAATAGAGTAAAATATTAGAAATCAATAATAATCATATGTAAAATAATTTTTTCTTAATTTATGAATATTTTAATTATCTTATTTTTTTTAAAAGTAATTATGAAAATCTAGTTTCATCACATATTTCTTTTTTCTTAATATTTTTTAAGTTTTAAAACATCATTTTGACCTTAAATGTGAAATTAGTTAAAAAAAATCTTTACATGATCTATTTTTTGTTTTTTGTTATCAAATAAAGTAAAAATTGATAACTTAATAAACAAAATTTTAACTTAATAGTTAATACATTAATAATTCTTATTTTTACTACTAGAATTTCTAGAAAAAATTTATTTTAATCCATATACTGAGAAAATGCTTAAAAAGTTAAATAGTCCATTTGTATTGCATGGATCTCTATTAGTGATGTATATGAAAGTAGAGCAAAAGTCTTTTTCACCTTTAAAATTACAATGTTAATTTTTTATAGTTATAAATGAAAATAAAATCAAGTTATAAAAAATAATGAAAATATCTTTTTAAAGATAAAGGAATATATTTTTTTGTAATTATTTACACACTTTAAAAATATGTATTTATTGAAATCCTTTCAACAAGAGAACATATCCCTTAAATATATGCATAAACACTCTTATTTTTACTAATAAATAAAATGTCTAATATTTTATAATTTTGTTTATTTAAATATTTTAAATAAACATTACTTATTATTTTTAATCAAATATGATATTTTATCTATACGTAATAAGTATTTAAAATTAGAAGGGCTAATTAGTACTTACTATTTAATATTTACTAAATTACTAATTATATTATACCTGTCATTTTTTTTTTATAAAGGTCGTAACTTTGTATTTTCTCTATGTTTTGTGTAGAGATCATCAAATCAAGTCTATCAAGATGCCACGTGAGAGAGGAAATGAGAACTTACCTAGTGAGGATACTAGATGACATTTTTTTTTTTTTGGAATACGCACCGGGTATCCACGTGTCCATTTTACGGTCCACGTGACTAATCCTGCACCCCTTGAAATTGACCCCACAACTTCAAAGGGAGGGTAAATTCAAGAGTTCAGAGGCGAAAACGAGCCCGGGAGGGTTTGAACACCTGACCTCGTGAAAGGCACTCCCGCAGCCCGCACTACCACTTGAACCACACCCTGGGGGTACTGGATGACATTTTGGTACTATGGTGAACAGTAATAAACATGTTATTATGTGTAAGTTATGTGAGAAGATAATTAAAGGAGGCATTAGATGCTTGAAACAACACTTGGCACATAAAAAAGGTCAAGTAGCTGGATGCTCAAATGTGACCACACAAAAGAACAAATGATGAAACATCTACAACAGTTTGCGGAGAAGAAAAGAGATAAACAAAAAAGGCAAGATGAAGCAGAAGCCCAAATTAAATGAGATTTTGAAAATTTGAGCGATGAAGAAGACTCAGAAGAAGAAAGTATGAGATTTGCTCGACAAGAAAGCATACGATCACAACAACAATGGGAAGAGAGACAAAAATTTTGAGCAAGAACAACTGGAGGGGGTAATATTTATGAAGAGGGAGGTGGCTCTGGCAGTGGTGCTACCAGTGGTTTCGATAGGGTAGGAGCTCAATCTTATAGTGGTCGAGAAGCTGGAGGTAGTGGATGACAATGGATCAATCCCGATGCCCCTGAAGCTAGACTAAAGGCAATGGTTCCTATTTTAGAAAAAAGTAAGAGTGCAAAACAACCAAAATTCAACTGTAAGTTACTGAAAGGTTTAAGAAATAAATTAGGAAAAGTAATTGAAAAATTCCTAATTTATAATCGGATTCCAACGAATGTAACTGACTTTCCATTTATGCAGCTTATGCTTGATATTACTGCAGATGTTGGAAAGGGGGTGAAGGGTCCATCACCTTATGAGGTATCAAAAATTTATTTGGAACAAGAGTATCAAGAAATGAAAAATTATATAACTTCTTTTGCTGGAATTTTGAAGGAGAGAGGTGTAACCTTTATGTGTGATGGTTGGTCAAGACCAACTAGAAAACACATTATAAATCTGTTTATGCCTTTGATGTGTCAAGCACAACAGTTGAATATTATTTCAAGTAATTTTCTAATTTTAATTGTATATGCAAATAGTATTATAAACTTGTATGTTTTTAATTAAATAGTAGTAATTATTGAATCTATAATTTCATTTTAGATTAATGGACGAGGTGGTTGAAGAAATTGAAGAGGAGAATATTGTTCAAGTAATGACTGATAATGAAGCTGTAATGAAGGCAGGAGGAAAATTATTAATGCAGAAAAGGTCTAATCTCTATTGGACAGCATGTGCAGCTCATTGCATAGACCTTATTCTTGAAGATATTGGTAAAAAAGTAACGTGAAGAAGGTCTTAGAAGATGCAAGAACAATAACCTCCTTTATTTGCAACCACACATGGAAAGTGAATTTCATGGAGAAATTCACAAATAATAGAGAGTTACTTCATCCTATCGTCACTCGATTTGCCACCAACTTCATTGCTTTGGAGACTATTGTTAGGCATAAACAAGCATTAAGGGAAATGTTTACATCTGATGCTTGGAAAAACTCACGGTTTGAGGTGGCAAAATCAGACCCAGCATATGATTTGAAGAAGATTATCCTAGGCGAAGAGTTTTGGCAAAAGGCCTCCGATATAATTAAAGTGGTTGATGGTGATGAAAAACCAACCATGAGTTTCATATACGAGGCAATTGAAGTTAGTCATTCAAAAAAATTGCCGGTTCTACAAAGACTATTGGAAAATTATTAACAACTGGTGAAATTTTCAATTGCACCAAGATTTGCACACTGCTGGTAAGTGTAAATCAAATACAATTTCTTATTATTTTAACTTTTAAATTATGCATAGTTGCATTAAAAAACTATTGATTAATATGTTTCTAAATTTAATTGTAGGATATTTTTTGAACCCACAATTTCTTTATAGTGCCCCACCCTCTCCTGAAGTTGTTAGAGAAGTCATGAATGAGGTTAAAAAAGTGATAACCAAATTGATACCCAATATAGATACTCAAATTCGGGCTATTAATCAAGTAAGTATTGGTTCCATTAAATTGAATAATGAATTGTTCTAGTATTCTGTAATACTTTCTAGAATAATTATTAATACATCTAATGAATTAATATTATTTCACAATCATCTTTTTTTAGTTGTTGCTATATTGAGATAGGTAGGAGACGTTTGAAACCCCATTGGCTTAAAGGGCAGTGAAACAAACAAATCCTGGTAAATATATACTATATAGCTAAATAATGGATGAATGACTCTATTTTCTCTCTTTATGTTCAAATTTGACTGAAAAATACGTTATACTAACATAAAACTCTCTTTAATTATTCATGCAGCCGAATGGTGGATTCATTATGACTTGTGTGTTCCTGAACTCCAAAGAATAGCAATTAGAGTTCTTAGCCATACCACATCAGCTTCGAACTATGAGCGTAATTGGAGTACCTTTAGCCTCATCCATACGAAAACAAGAAATAGATTAAAGTACATGAGACTGCAAAAACTTGTTTTCGTACATTACAGCATGAGGTTAAAGTTAAGACGTATAATGAAAAGAAGCCAATCGGAAATTGAAGATGATTTCAATCCTATCAATTTGGACTACATTTTCGAAGAAGATGATCCTTTTGAGTCAATGGTTAGAGGAGAGACAGACACCACACTCGAGGGTCGGGACAATTCAAATTGGTTAAATGAAGAAGTTGGTGGTATTGCAAAAGGAGGTGATCAATCACCAAGAAACGTGCAAGATGATTCAAGTTCAAGCCCTGAACGTACACAAAGTGATGACAATCTTGGTTTGAGCCCACCGAGCGATGATGATGGTAATAGTGGTGCTAGAGCTGGGGTTGGTGGGGTGGTAGTGGTGGTGGTGGCGGCGGCGGTGTAGAATATGATTAAGGATATGACACAGGGACATCATTTGTAAAGGATATATATCCTTCTAATCTTTATGGACTACATGATATACCTGAAAATTATGACTTGGGTATTCCTCCAGGGAATCAATCTTCACAACCCAGGAGAAAGAGTGCTCGTGGTGACCCTAGTTGTTCTACTAAAGATTCATATGGTGTGGTTCGTAGTTTTGGCGACTTTGGTTTAGATGGTTCATCATCACAATCATATGGATCTCATCTAGCATATCCACATTATGCATCTCGTGACTCACGTTTTTATCCTAGTGGATTAGGAATCTCAGGATCTAGTGAGTCTTCTTCTACACATTACCCAGAGCCAGCCCCAGCCCCAACTTATGGACATTATTCAGGATATAGTCAAAGAAGAGATTACGCACCTCCTATATCAGTTGGATTTTCACTACCAGTACATTTTCAAGAGTAACAACGAAATGACACAAACTTGGGTTTATTCAACTATGTATATCCACAAGGATGGGGAGATAATTTCCAATCCTGATCTCAAGATACAGATGCAAATTATGAATGCCCTCCACGTCATTCTTTTTGGTGGTGACATGTGTTATGGTATAAATTTGTAATGTTGTATTCATGTATTTCCAACTATTTATTGATATTTGATATCAATCACTTTTTAAATTCATGTATGTGTAATGTGTATATTGAGTATTGAGTCTATTGACTCATTTTTAGTAACTTTATGTCTTAATTAATTGATTCTTCATTTTAATTACATTTCTACATATTTTTACTCATTAAAGTAATGTAAACTATAAAAAAATATGTTTTTTTTTAAAACAACGCACTAAAATTAATATAAAAATCATAATGCCTATTAAAAAACATTTGTAGGTTGAATGAAAGCCTTCAAAATTTATTAAAAATCATGTATTAATGGATTTCATGCTTATTTTTTTGATTTTGGCATGGTTGTGCATGCATGAAAAAAATTCACGACCGTTACGCGCGCTTCCCGTTACGTAACACCCACATCTCTCGCGTCCCACAACACCCGCGACCATTACGCGACGTTACCCGCAACCGTGATTTCGAACCATGAAGGGTACTTAAAGCCTAGGCTTCCTGACATTAAGCTTTTTCTTCTTCTTTCATTCGCAGCATTTGGAGACTTCTCCTCTTATGCATTCTCTATTCCTGCAAGCTTCCTTAGTTGCAAGTTCCAGGATTTTTTTAGGTCTTTGCATCCCGACCCCAACACCTTCAATTACACTTCTCCCTCCAGTTCATCATCTTTTTTTAAGGTTTTCTTTTATGTTCCTCACACACCCTTTATCTCTTGAGGTGTTTATTTACTTTTCATTGAATAGTTGTTAATGTTCAATGGACAAGACTAAGGTCCAAGTCCCCCTCCTCTTCTTCTCCTCCTATTCCCTCACTTGTTGACACTACATAACTCTCATTGCAAGAGCTCGGCGATCCTTTTGGCCTCCTTCGGTAGAACCTAGTATCCCAAACTCTAAGGACCTCTAACACATATCATACGTTTTCTACATCTCGAACACTGTTGTGCTTTTACTCCCAAAAGGGCCTTTTCCACCCAGCTTGGGAGATTTATGCCTACAAGGATGCTCTTTGGGCTAGAGTTGAGACTCCTAATTGCCCCCTTCATCAAGATTTTCAACCACTACAAGATCTTCCATTCCTAGTTGCTTCCCAACTCATGGTGGACCCTTGCTAGGTTTATTGTTCTTGTATTTGAGCATTGAGTCCCTTATGAGCTCAAACTCTTCAGTTTTTTTTTTTGTGTGCCAAGCCCCACAAAAAGTTCATCTCGAATGCAATCTCCTCCATTTGCAATTGGAAGGACAAGTACTTCTTTGTCCAATGGGATGGGGAATGGCCTGTGAGGACCAAGAGGGAATCCGCTCAGGACGTGAGCTTTATCCTCATTGTTCCAAGGGTTAAAGGGATAAGATTGAGGGATTCTTCAAGCTCCAAGTTCCCCGTCCTATATTCTTCTCTCCAAGCTAGAATGTGACTGGGAAGATCAATCCAACCCCACTGGAATAAGTTGGAGGTGAGCATTGATAAGCTTTAAATGTTGTTTCTTTTTTCTCAGAACTTGAGATTGTTTCCTACTTCTTTATCAGCAAGTTCCTTTGCTCTTGCTCTTCCAAGAAAAAATTCAAAAGGAAGAAGCCAATATGCCAATTGGCAAGTCTAATTATCAGTCCCTTTGCCGAGAAGCAGCAAAAATCAGGCTGGAGTGAAGGGAATGGGGATGGGAAGCATGGGCCTTCGATGGAGTATCAGCCCTCAAAGAGGCCATGACTACCCAAGGGTTCAACTCAAATTGTTGAGATTGAGCTGCACAAATGAGCCTCAGCCAAAAGGCTCAACTAGATTCACTTGCTTTAATTAGCTGTATTTCCTGAGAAGGCCTCCTTGGACAACTGCTCCTTGGACAGCCTTTGTGACAGCCACTCCCCTTTGGCTCCAGGTAAGTAGTCATTTCTATTTGCCCTATCTCCTCTCTTCTTTTGTTAACAAACATGCCCAGCTCTTTATTCTTCTTTAAGTAGGCATTGCCTTGAAAGTTGCCTCTAAGAGACTAGTTTTTGCTAAGAAGAAGGCAGTTCAGCTCAGGGAGTTGGTGGCAGGAAGGATGAAGCCACTACGAGGTGTCGGGCTGCAAAGAAAGCGGACAAGATTAAGGTTGGGAAGAGCAAAAAGCTTGAGACTGTTGCAGCATGATGCCAACGTGCTGAGGCCAATGGCTACATTAAAGCACAAGTTGGTTAAGGCCAAGGAGTCTAGGGTTTCAAAGTCTCAAAGATTTACAAGAAGGAACTTGAAGACCATAGCAGCCTACTCTGGGTGGATGGCTTCAAGATCTGCAAAAAAGGCCATTCTAAAAGACCATAGGAACCCAGAAACTGGGGCTCTATGGATCCCTATACATGGATATTGACAACAACTCTGTGGAGGATTCTATTGCAATCACTGGGGCTGTTCACTGTTTGGATATCTGAACCAAACCTATATTTATTGAACCAAACCGATCCTATTGATTCATAGATTTTCTAAACCGAAACCGAACTGAATACTTTGGTAAACCCACAACACGGTTAACTGACGGTTCGGTTTGGGATCCGAACAGAATATCAAAAAGGTAATAACAAGTACAAAGGAGTAGTGAGAAATAAGCAATGTGTTTTAGAGATTTCTCTTGTAAGCTATAAAATTGGTATCAGATCTGGCAAGGTGGTGAGGGATGCCAGACCTGACAAGATAGTGATGGGCGACGAGCAGATCGTGCAGCACTGCAGTTGGAAACTGCCTCAATCAGATCGTGAATGAAAGAGCAGATCATGAACTGAATAAGAGCATAAAATTAAAAACCCAATAAAAGCATATCTGATGGAGGGTATAAGAAGTCCTCTAGGAAATTCGAGTCCGAATTTCTGAAAAAAAATGAGCAGATCATGACGGTTGAGAGACGAGCATTGGTTTAACCTTATGTTTTAGTTTTGATTTGGTGAGGTTAGTGACACACTATACTTACCTAAGGTCCCAAACAACCAATAGAATATAACCTTATGTTTTATTTTTTTAATCTTAAGACATCATATATTTATATTAATATAGTTATATATTTATACATATTATAAATAAATATTTATGTATTGGGTCGGTTTGGGCAACCATTGGTTTAGAATCAATACAAATAAAAACCAAAAATTGTAAAATTTGAACTAAAACCGAACTGAATAAATCAGTTAACTGAACTTTTGGTTTGGTTCAATTTGGTTTTTCGTATTAGTTCAATTTTCAAATATTTTTTAACAGCCCTAGCAATAACCAACGCTCGCTCTTGATAAAGAACCCTAATGCTCTCGGCCAAGATACAACAACCTCTTTATCATGATGCTTTTTTTTCCCCTTTCTTTTTTTTCTTTTTCCTTTTTTGGATGCATCCTTTGTGCTTTGTGCACCCATTTTTCTAAAACTTTTTCAAGTGCAATGAAAAAGTTATGGAAGTTTGAGATCAATCTATATTAGATGAATTCAATATAATTTGTTAATACTGAATGCAAAGAAGTAATAAATTACAAAGACTGTAAAACTAATTCAACAATCCAGCTAGGCCCACTTGCTGAAAAAAGCTCAAATGATGAACACTACTCACCAAAATACGGCCCATCTACTACTCAGGAGGCCCAAAGACGCCCACTTGGTGAACACAGCTCATGAGGCAACAAGAAATGAGCACAGCTTACTAAAATACAGCTCATTTGATGAGCATCGCTTATGAGGCCCGTAGACGCCCACTTGATGAGTACCGCTCATGAAACAACAAGAGGTGAGCACAACTTACCAAAATACAACGCATCTAATGAGTCAAAAGGCCTGAAAACGCCTACTTGATGAGCACAGCTCATGAGACAACAAAAAGTGAGCACAACTCATGAAACACAACGCATTTGATTAGCACTACTCATAAGACCCAAACATTCCCACATGATAAGCACTGCTTATGAGGCAACAAGAAAATAGCACAGTTCACCAAAGCACGGCCCATCCAATAAGAACTGCTCATGAGGCTTAAAAATGCATGCTTAATGAAAGGTGCTCAAGATATAGAATTATCTGCCCAGCCAAAACGCTGCTCTGCAGATAAAATCAACTGCTCGACCAAAGAGCTGCTCAACAGAAAAGATAGAATTACCGACTTGGCAAAAAAACTACTTGGATCGAGTTGAAATTAATTAAAACATTTCGGATTGAGCCGAACAGCTTGGATTAAGCGAAAATTACATGAACAGCTCAAAGTGAACCAAATCAACTCAGGTTTGAGCCAAATGGTGCTTAACTCCTTTCATATTAAACCAAAGATTGTATGTATGGCCCAAATTGAGCCAAAAATCGGGTCAAAATCGATTTGAACTAAGCCAAAAAGTGATAAACTCTCAAGAAAGACTTAAATTTCATGGTTATGCAAAATTTCTAGGCATTTCGAGGTACTCTTGATTCAAGGAAATATAATTAAAAGACTCAAGAGTAAAAAAGAGGGGGGGACAACTGATATAGCATAAAATAACAATAATAAGATTAATAAAGTGCACTAATAAGAGGCAAAAATCAAGGCACCACAATTATTTTCCATTAAATATCCTTAAATAAAAATATAGTCCCCCACCATCAAAATAATTGACCAATAAATATCGAATTCAGTAGAGGCATATCTCCCACGACTATAAAAGCGGAACTCCAGGAAGAGGTAAGACATCTCATTCTTACTTATTCTTTTACGGTTGCAATAACTCAATCCTTCCATATTCCCTAACTTAGGCATCAAAGTCATCCACCAAAGTACACCTCGGTTCCTCCAAGCCTCTTCTTCTTGATTCTTAGCAAATGGTCAAGGTTGTGGTTGATCCAATTAACCTGTTCAATTTTTGGTTGCAACACCCCCTATAAAAGTTTGTAGTATAATAGTTCACATTGGATGAATTCTCAAACTTTATAAGGTCCTTCTCAGTTAGCTAGGAGTTTTCCTTCCCTCTCTCCAAGTCATGTTATGCTTTCCAATAACCAGGTCACTTTCTCAAAAGAGGCACCGCTTTCTACTAAAAAGTCGCTACTTGAATCGAAGCTAGTTCTTCAACCTACTCTAAGAGGTCTTCATTGCTAGTCTCCAAGACATAATTCAAAACCCATTTTAACGGCATCTTAACACTTGCCTCTATTCCAAATGCCAATGCCAAATTGATAAGGGTCTCCCTAATCACCATGTGACTCATTGACTAATAAAGACCAAAAAATCACAGGGAATTAATCAACCATTTTCCAACTACACCTTCTATCCTCCCCTTGTAGTGTTCTACCGGTAACCTTGGCCTAGCCATTCCTTGTAGTTAGCTAACTAGGCGTACTAGGTGCAAATATGTAGCTCGACACAAAATTCTTGAATCTTGCACCATCAAACTTTTTTCCCATTATCCATCAAAGCAACATGGGATATTCCAAACTAGCAAATTACTAACAAACAAAATTCTCCCGGCCTTGTTCAAAGATTTGGGCTATGGCTTCACTTTCTGTCCATTTAGTAAAATAATTAAATGCTACAACAAGGAATCTTCTTAGTACAATTGCCCTTTCGAAAGGACTAAGGAGGCCCATTCCCCATTGAGGAGATGGGCATGTGCTCACTAAAGGGGTGAGCAAGGTTGAAGGTACTCTTGGGATGAGTGTGTATGCGGTGTTGACAAAGGTCTCATTTCCAAATAAAGTTTGGGGCATCTCTCTATAAGGTGTGACAATAACAACCTTGACAAACAGTTTTGTATGCCAGGGTCCATCCACCAAGATGATTATTGCAAACCCCAAATGCCACTATGCCCTTCTTAGAGAACATACTATGCTTCAACCGTGCTTCATTTTTGTCTACTTGGAGGAGTCAGGGTGGGTCCCTCTCTTAGATGGAAATAAATTGGATCCTTTAAGCACAAGAATTGCTGAATTTATCCTTCTGCTTCACTAGTTAAGACTTTAAAACCAAATCAGAGACTCAGAGAGCTAACTCCATGGTGCACTCATCTAGGGTGATAAGAATCTTCCTATGCCTTATGAACTTGAAATCGCAACTTTATCAACAAATAACTTTGATGTTAGCTTCTCTTTCACCTTTTCTAACTCTAGCATCATGCGTTCTACCACAAAATAAGCCAAAACTTGCGCTTTTAATTGTAGGCTGGGGTATTATTGTGCATCAAACTCACTCAATTATAAGGCACATTTTATCATAACTTCTAAAACACTTGCTTGATGGACTGGTTAATTATATTATAGAATGGACTTAGAAATATGGTAAAACTTTTGGGATGAGATTATCAGAGCATAAGAAATCTTCTCAAAGTTAAGGTACCTCAATTCCTAACCTTTCAAAAGGTAGTTGACATAATAAATAGGTTGGTGTTGACGACCTTCATCCCAAATGAGGACCAAACTCAATGTGTAGCAGGAAAGAAGATATAGCAACAAAGGTTCTCTAGTCCAGTTTGGGGAGTATTAGGGGTGATCTAAGAAACTTATCCAATTTTTGGAAATTTGTCGCTGTTCTACCCACTTAAAATTTGGCACCTTACAAGGCATAGAGAAAAAGAGCTAGCACTTATTGCATGGGATAAGAATCTCCCCAAGTTGCCACTTGTCCTATCAGTTTCCAAGCCTTGTGATTCATGAACATTGCAGGGTGGTTTCAACATAAAGCAATGCAAGTATTTACTTTTTCCTTTTTCCAGATTTGCTTTTATTCCTATCTGTATTTTTATAAAATCAAAGGATTTTGTAGATGAAACCCCAAAGCACTTATTGGATGAATTCCTCAATACTACAAAAGTTTCCTAAATGTTAGTGTATGATCCTTTGAATTTGGATCTTCACATGCATGTCATTGAAATATGCTTCTTCATTTTGTCCTAACCAGTTCTCAAAGATTCGGTTGACCAACCTTCCAAAGGTTGCTTTGACATTTTTGGGCCCAAAGAGCATAACCCAATAGAAATAAGTCCCTCTTTTTTAGACAAAGGAGTTCTTCTCTTCAACTTCCCATTGACTGAATCATAAAGGGCATTGGTCAATTTTTGGAAGTGGAAGCTATCTTTAGGGAATGCTTTGTTGAGATCCATAAAGTCCATACAAATTTTTTCTTTTTTGAACAAATATAACATTAAAGAGCTAGTAAAGGTAACATACTTTCCATGAAGACAAGGTTCTCTTCTTTTGCCTTATCGTCTTGTGCATAGGATCTATACAATGTGAAATGACTCATTGACCTATTGCAAACACGCCTTTTGTGGTCGAGTCAAACACATTTGCGTTGCTCCTCAAGAACTCAAATAGCTTTCGTTTCACTTCTACATAAATGGAAGCCCCAACCAAACCTTCTAACTCGGATTAGCTTCATCCATTACACTTCCTCCATATCCTTGGAAGGATAAGTTCGCTGATCCCGAGGAAAGAAGGCTCCATGTTTTCAATGGTCAGTATCAATTCTCAAGCATTTTTCCCTTTTAAGGTGGAGAAATAGCATCTCCATGCTACACCTCCTTGAAGCTCTCCAACTCCGTTCAAGGTTGGAAACTTCACTATCACATGGTAGGTGAAAGTTACAACCTTGATTGAGTTCAAGCAGGGGCAACCCATTATATTGTTGTATGCTAAAAGGGTCTTCAAGAAGGACCATCAAAGTCCATAATGCCTCTAGATGATTTACAGGGTATGTGCTACAATCAAATGATTCAATCGTGGCTTGTAATGATTCAACCATGATCTCTTCCTAGAATGGGGTTTCCACCACTTTTCACTTTATATTTGCTTTGGTTTGCTATACTTTGAATCTGCTTCAGCATTCTTACAACAACATTCTTCTACTTCAAGTTCAAGCTCTTTTTCATCTATTGATTGTTATCTGGCCTCTAGTCTTCCTTTGGCTTCAAAGGCTTTCTCCTTGTTTTAGGCCCACTAGTTGGAAAGGCTTACTTTTTTCATGGATGGAGGTATTGCAGGCCACCATTGTTGGAACATTTTATGCAACACTTAATTTGTTCTTGCATGGCAAGGAACTATTCTTGAGTAAGAAAAAAGTAAGCAAGATATGGCCTAAGGGTATCCGTGACAAGGAATCCTCTTGTCTAGAGGGCTCTCCAAGGTGAGAGAACACCCATGGGTGCTTATGTTTTCATTGTCTTGGATAGCCTTTCTTTTGTTATTTCAGTAAGATCATAAATGAATAATGCCTTTTGCTTGTTAACATTGTTTCAAGTTGGAGGTGGGATGAATATCTCTAACTTGACAAGTGTTTCCAATCCTACAAAATGAACAGCAGCGACTGAGGTCCAAGCTTCGAGAAAACCCTCTAATGCTTAAATCTATTGAAGGCACTTAATGGCAAGAGAAGTGTTTTCAACATTAGACTAGCATATCTCTCCTTTGAGAGCACTTCTCCTATATATCATAGCTCTTTGAGGTGGTTTATAGGAGTTAGGAGAAGTTGTAACCATCTCTCACCACTCTCTCCACTTTCATCTTCCATGAGAGTAGGGAGGGAAATTCATGTCGGCCATTTGTGGTTGTATGTGTTATTTTACCCCTAACAAAACCATTTATAATTTTTTAAGTTCCAAAAAATTATAAGGTTGACATATTGATAAATGTGGCTGTTTTTCACTAAAGATTGTACATTTAATCACTAAGGATAGATGCCCCATCTTCTTCAATCATCTGGAGAAGCAGCCCAAGCTCAGCTCCATTAGTTGTCCGATCTGAATGGAGATCACACCTTTTCTGCAGTCTGAATTGGACGTCTATCCTCTGATTTTTTATTTAGTACAGCAATTTCTTTTGAAGAAGAGTTGAGACATGTTACAAAGACATTTTTTGAGAGTTCCTTTTGTAATTAAGGGTGTCTTTGGGGCTTTGGGACTTGAGAGTGCTTTGAGATCATTTCCATTTGTACACTTCTTGTTTCCTACTGGATTTCCTCTTGTTGTGGGGCCAGTGAATGTAGGCTATTTATCACCAAAATACATTAAATTAGTATGTTATTTCTCTTTTGTAATATGTATTTCTTCACTTTTTAATTCTTGCATTATGTTCTTTCTCTTTTGTAATATGTATTTCTTCACATTGTTATTCTTGCATCCAGTCAATCTTCACTGTTGGAACATTTCACACATTAAATTTTTTTTTTTTTTTTTTTTTTTTTTGAGGTCTTTAACTAGGTTTCAAGCCAATAACATCCTTAGACTCTATTCAGCCATCACTGCTTTGCTTTGCCTTTTCAGACAGGAGCTTCCTAACAGTGGAAGTGAAAATCTGATTCAATGTAGATCAGAGGAGCTTGGACACGAAGAAAATATCTTCTTACAATGAATTATCTAAGAAACTATAAACATATTACATATGGTTCTAGAAATTCAACAGGTACAAAGAAATTAAATTTTGGATGCTTACGAATTTCCAACTTTGGATCCAACAAATCCTCCTACTCCGTCAAATTCTCTTATAAAATCATGTATCTCCTTGTTAAGTGTGCACCTTAGAAAAATAGAGCCAGGAAATAGTTGTTTTGGCTTGATTGAGTAGGAACCATCCTTTAATTTCTTTTTCACATGGACAGCCGCATCATAAACCTGCAAAACAAACAATAAAGGGCCATGTATATGTACAATCTGTCATTCTATCTGTGATCATTATAGTTTGGTCTCTTAAGTCCAAATTCCTTATGTCCCACTACAAGGGGAGGCCTTCAGTCCCAACAGTTAGGTTCCTCTGGCAACCCAGTCAGGAAAGATATTTCCTTTAAAATGTATTGAAATGTGTTTAACTGCAATCCCTGGGATCTAAAACGGATACTATGAAGAAACTAATCAAATACTAACAAGCACGGAAAGATTTACACTGTTTGGAGATTTGCCTATGCCCACAGAGGAGAAAGTGCTCAAATCCACTGAAAACAAACTACAATCACAAAGAATGACTCTTCCCCACTCTATCCTCAGCCTCAGAAAGGCCCTGCTGCTGAATCTCTCATAGCCCAGTTGTCTCAAAATAAATAAAAATACAGAGACATAGACACTCACAAAAGACATATCAACAAAATGACATTAACATGGCCTTCATTTAAACCATTTGGCATTAATTGAGCTGTGAACCCAAGAACCTAAGCCCAATTCCAAGCATGAAACCAGACAGACACGCTATTGATGAACTCATGCTCCATTTGAGCATGACAACAGGCAGCATAGGTTACCAGAGCATGGTGCAGGAGCAGGAACAGGTGGCAGCAAGTTTAAAACATTATATGGTTCGACGAGTCTCTAAAGCTGTTACTTATGCCTCCCAATGTGCACGTACATCTACAACAATATGTAATATGCTAGTAATTGTTACCTTGTCACAGTGGTTTATACAATCATTTAGCTCTCATCATGCCAGCAAGCCTCTGCCAGCAAAACTTTCAGATTGAGACACATTTTATTTAAACCATGCAATGTCAAGAAAAGAACCTGCCTTCAAACTTTACCAGCTTATCCTACAAAATTTTAGCTTTAATTATCCTTGAACTAACTTTACATCAATGGGTTAGCATCAAACTCACAGCCACATACAGAAAATATGTATATATGTATCTCCTTTGCAGAACGAAACCACAGAAATTTGGCCACTTTGTTCTATATGAAAGTCAAAGGCTTCTTCAGCTATGGAAGATAAGTTTTCAGTCTCATTTAGTTTTTCAAACATTTAATAAAATGCCATTTTGCTTTTTAATTTTTGGGTAAAGCACTGGCATTTCATGATGTTTGATGGAAAGAAACAGATAGCCATAAGATTTCAAAAATCCCTAAAACCTTCCCAAGGTTTGACAAAAGGACCCGGACCTCCCTGTTTCAAAAATTTCATGGACGTACCCTTACCCTGCACTTGGGAGCATGGATTTCATGCCTTGGGTTTGGATTTGTATGAATTTGAACAAAACACAGTGCATTATATTGTTTGCAATCCACACATATCCTAATCCAAGGCTCGAAATCCATGCTCTCAAACACTAGCTTAGATTTGTCAAATTATAAATATTCCAAAAATCAAATATCAAGGAAGGTATGCAGAATTTTTGAAAAGGAGAGGTCCATAATTATTTCCCAAACCTTCATGTTACTTTTGCAGCTTCAGAGTCCCTAGTTTTTTCCAAACCACACGGTGGTCAGTGTATTTTCTCCTTAATTTTGCAATATTTATATAGTAAATCCGAAAAATAATAAAAGTAGTTTTTGAACTTCTCTCTCTCTCTCTCTCTCTCTCTCTCTGTTAAACATATTATTACAATTTTTTTGACAATTAGAAAAAAAAAATTAAAACTGTTTTCTAATGTGAACAGACACATAAAAAGTTATATACAAATATAAGAAACTGAAAAATAAATGATATTTTTATGATTTTTTGAAAATTTGGTAAATGAAAATAAACTGCTTTCTAGAACAGCCTTAAACATTTGATTTTGCAATCAACTCAACAAACAAAAACCAAGAATTCGTATATCATAGCAGAATGAAAATCAAAGTACAGATATAACACCAGAATGTGCAAATTGCGCGACCTTCTCACATACAAAAACTAAACATCATGTTCTTCATAATTAAAAACCAAGAGTATAAGAGCTCTTAAGGCTGGAATTACCTTAAACTCGAGGTGGGGGAAGTCCCTGGCTAGTGAGCGGGCGAGTGCCTCGGCGGTGTACAGACCAGAGACCCGCGAAACTCGAAATATCCACCATTGAGGGCCCAAAAGAGCAAGCTTGTCGAGGTTGAGCTCTTCAGTCCAAGATACGTACCTCTTCTTTGGCTTCTTCAGGAGCCTCTCCTCCACTTCTTCCCTCCAATTGTAGGCGTTGCTCTGTCTCCTCTCATTCTTGAGCCGCCTCCTCTCTCTCGCCGTTAGCTGTTCGCCATTGACGGGCTCCGTAGTCGCAGCAACTACTGCGATGCGTCTGGTTCTGGTGATCGGAAGGAGGAGAGAGAGAGGGAGAGGTGGAGAGAAAGAGTCACGCGGAGGATTCCATAGCAGAAGCCCCTGCTTCATCTTCTACCAGTACATGGCTTGTGTTCTCCTCTCCTGGTTGTGGATAAGGCAGACATGGTGGGCCATCTCTGAGGGCGAGGTGGGCTCACTTCTTTCTTTAGAGACGGGCTTCGGCCCACAAGTGAATTTAAAGCCCAATGTTCCAAAAAACATTTTTAAATAACTCTATTTTTAAATCATTTTTTAAGATGTTTCAAAAACATATAATAAAAAAATATAAATTAAGTATGAGTTAGTTATGAGCTTTTTTTGTTTTATTTATATGTATAAAAATTTTGATTATGAGAAACAGCAATACTTTGTATACTGTCATGAAATTTTAATTAATTAATATTTTATAGGGATATTTTAGAAAAAAAATTAAAATGAGAAAATCTTCTTTTGTATAGATAAGTAGTTTTGGATGTTCATATAAGTTTCTCTAATGTCACAAATTTGTTTCACTCATTTTAATATTTGCATTGGTTTTTGTTAAGGTCAAATTAAAACAGGCACACCAACCGAGGTGCCCTTTGAGAAGGCCGACACCAAGCTAGGCCCCACCAACCGAGCTGTCCTTTGGGAAGGCCAAAACCATGCTAAGTTGCCAAAATCGAGTTAGGAAGTTAGCCCCACCAACCAAGGTGTTCCTCTCATAGAAAACACCAAAGTATTTGAACTACTCCAAACTCTCAGCATTTTCCAAAAAAAATTGATACCCCCATTATAGAATAGAGGAGTTAATCACATCTAGAAGGAAGGAGCACACATCTCAAAGGCAATTAAGAGAAGAGGAGTCAGGTAACAAAAGAGGTAAGTTAACCTAGAAAAGACAGATTCCCTCTCTCCATTCTTCTCGCTCTCTTTTTTCCACATTTTTACTAGAGAACTACCAACTTACTTAGGCATAAGAGAGATCCCCAAAAGGCCGTTGGGACTTCCCAAGAACCTATCTTTGATTTTGTTTTGACTTAATCGACCTCTAAAGTGGTGACCTATTTTTAAACATCAATAGAATTAGCAGCTCCGTTATAGTCGTCCCTACAACCTTGGATATGTCATCTAAGAAGTCAAAAAAAGTCTCTTAGAAGCAAACCCGCCCTCTAGCAAAGTCACTCGAAGCTAGGGGCAGGTGGACTTCTATAATCTACAATATCTAAACCAATAACCTAAGAAGGAGGATTGAAGGGATCCTCGAGGAGATTCTTCAAAACCAGCAAGTACGACCGCCAATGCATCACACTGCCATTGTAGCCCCTAAATAAGAAAAAGAACTATCAACCAATCCAACTTTTAAGACGGCTATAGCTCCAATAGAAAAGCCTTTCGATGAGACAAGCACGATAGTAGATCATTCCTTGACCATCAATGATAAATTCAAAGAGATGAACAAATGTTTCCACTATTAGGCATGGAGCAAACAAAACTACCTTTCACCACCACCGTTCTGGTAGTCGCCCTACCTGCAAAGTTCAAGATGTCACAAGTCGAGTCATATGATAGAACTAGAGACCTTATTGATTGTCTTGACCACTTTAGGTGACTCATGCTCCTTTGAGGTGGCATAAACCTAATCTTGTGTAGGGCTTTTGTGACAACCTTGAAGAGTTTTACTCAATCGTGGTACCAAAGTCTAAAGCCTTACATAATTAGTAATTTCATTTATTTAAATAAGAAGTTCACAGTCTAGTTTGTCAGCAATAGGAAGATGACAAGAACCTCTACCAGCAACAACAGGAAGATTATGAGAACCTACTAGTCTCATAAACCTCACTATGGGAGACGTAGAAACCCTAAAAAAATTTATGAAGCATTTCACTATTGTAGCACTAGGGGTAAGAAATTTGGACTTTGGGGTTCCCCTCATGGCACTCATTAGTGTTCTAAAGCCATATCGATTCCTCTAGTCATTGGGAGAAAAGGCATAAGTTGATATGGGAGAACTATTATGCCAGTAGATTCCATATGACTCTTGATGACCAGAGGCTCTAGCCCTAGTAGATAACAAAGATGGTGGATTTCATGGTGATTGATGGGTCGCCAGTTTATAATGTAATCTTAGGAAGACCAAGTTTGAATGTGATTTAGGTTGTTACCACTACCTATCACTTCTTGGTTAAGTTCCCAACCAACCAAGGAGTGCGTGAGATACGAGGAGATCAAGTGGTGTGTATGGAGGTGTTATATGACAACCTTGAAAGGAAAAGCCCAAGCTATAGAAACTTTGGTGCTAGAAGATTTGGATATTCGAAATAGTGAGAATTTAAAGAGGGGATCCCTAGTAGAGAAGTTAGAATTAATCTCTCCATGGGATGATGAACCCAAGAAAGAGGTGAAAGTTGGGAAAGGATTACTTCCAAAGTTGAAAGAGTCCCCCATCTAATTATTAAAAGAGCATTGAAACATATTTGCTTGGATTGTAGATGATATGCCTGTTGGGAATAAACGAACAAATTCCCGAAACTTGTGAGAAACAAATAGAGAAAGAATAATGCCAAAGAAAAATTCAATCACACGCACAAGACAATATTTACGTGGTTCGGCAATTTTGCCTACGTCCACGGAGTTGCAGGGATTTCAATATTATCAAAAAGAAAGCATAGAGAGTGCAGCGATACAATTCTCTCGCTCTCGCTCTCTCACGGATACAACCACACACACCACCCTAATCACCCGAAAGCATCCCTTTTATATGTTGCGCCTAGGGTTCCGTTCCGAATGGGCTCCAAAAAAATTTTCCCCGGGGCCGTTGCCCCCAGACCCTCACGAGTACGGCTTGTACCGCTTAGTCCATGGAGCGAAGGCTTGGGCCTCACCGCCCAAGCCTTCGCTCCATGGACTAAGCCTTAGGATAGAAATCTCTAATTAAATAGGGGTCGAGTCGTCATCCAAATTAAAACACAACTAGGCTCCACAAAAGCCCAACAATGCCTAGGAATGATTCAAAGACGATCTCACATAGACTCAATGTAGAACTAACTTTCAAACCAACGTAATAGAAAAAAAGAGGAGCTTCACCCTTGATATAGATGAGGTGACAAATGAAGAGGTAAATAAACTTTTAAATGCAGGGTTCATCCGAGAGGTGAAATATTTAGAATGGGTGGCAAATGTAGTATTGGCGAAGAAGTCAAATGGCAAATGGAGGACTTGCATAAATTACACCAACTTGAACAAGGCATGCCCAAAGGATAGCTTTTCTTTACCTTGCTTAGGCCAACTAATTGAATCGGCTGCAAGACACCAAATCCTCAATTTCATGGATGCTTTTTCAGGTTATAATCAGATTATAATAAGCCTAACAGATGAAGAGAAGACTGCATTTGTGATAGACCGAGGTCTTTATTGCTATTATGTAATGCCCTTCGGCTTGAAAATGCATGTGCGACATACCAAAGTTTGGTGAACCACATATTTGAAAAGCATCTTGGTAAAACGATGGAGGCTTATGTGGATGATATGTTAGCAAAGAGTAAGGAAGCAAGTGACCACTCCAATGACCTCAGAGCAGCTTTCATAGTGTTGATGGAGCAATGGATGAAGTTAAATCCTTCCAAGTGTGTCTTTGGTATAACATGTGGATGATATGTTAGTAAAGGGTAGGGAAGCAAAGTGACCACTCCAATGACCTCAGAGCAGCTTTCACAGTGTTGATGGAGCACCGGATGAAGTTAAATCCTGCCAAGTGTATCTTTAGTGTAGCATCGAGAAAATTCCTCGACTTTATGGTTATTTAGAAAGGAAATAAGGCAAATCCCCAAAAAAATTTTAAGCTTTGATGGACATGAAGTCTCCAAAGTCTAATAGAGATGTTCAAAATTTGATAGGAAGAGTGGCAGCTCTTAACCGATTTATTGCTACATCAGTTGAGAGGTGCTTACCATTCTTCAAGTCTTTGAGGCGTGCAGAGAGGTTTGGGTGGGGTGATGAGCAAGAGAAGGCATTTGATGATCTAAAACAGTATATGGATTCCACACCTATTTTGATTAAGCCCCAACACAGAGATATACTTTTTTTGTACCCTACAACAACAGAGCATGTAAAGACCCAAAGAATTATAGTAATTAAATAATAAAAGAAGAAGAGAAAAAGGAATTTTCTTAAGAATTTCAATAAGGTCTGGTCAATGAGTGAAGAAGTGCTCATCAATGAGCAGGGTTCTTGGGCTCGTCAACAGGAACATACGTCTCATCGATGAGAAGTTACCGAAAGGACTGTTTTCGGATCCTAAAACTCGTCGACAAGGAGAAGGTTTTTATAATGACCCAAAAGATAATGGTATTTAAATATTAAGAGAGAGGAAAGTGGAAAAATTTTAAAGGGGGACAGCAGGCTTCGTCGACAAATGCTTTACGTTCGTCGATGACGTTGTATATAGGGCTCGTCGATGAGGGTGCATCTCGTCGATAAGAAAACACCAAGAGGCCATTTTGTATAGTTCTAAATTTCTTCGATGAAGGGGAGCACTCGTCAACGAAGTTCCTTCTTGACCTCGTTGACGAAGGCTAGTGTATAAATGGGTAAAAACTTCATTTTTGGCCGAATTCTTGCGCAAGCACTCCTCTCTCTCTCTCTCTCTCTCTCTCTCTCTCTCTCTCTCTCTCTCTCTCTCTCTCTCTCCTCTACGTCCCTCCTACCTTCTCTCTACGATCTCAGGCCGAATTTATGCTGGTTCGATGATCTGAAGCCACCACGAAGCTCCTCAAGAAGTTCTCTACATATATGCCGGAGTGGATCGTTGGTGGGTTTGAGTTGAAGTTCATCCCTGGTTTAAGGTAAGACATTTTACTCAGAATTTGGGTTTTCCATAGTTATAAGAAATATTATATATGGAAAAATATCGAAGTTTAGTTCTGGGAGTTGTCGTTTTCAGGGTGTTGAACGGGGAACCCTGTGGGTGCAGGACGAGCGCGTTTTAGGGGTTTCTTTTCAGTGTCAGGTAAGGGAATAAATTAAAGCAGTTATTTTCCATGCAATTTATTATTATTTATCAGCAATTAATTTTCAGGAAAACATGTCTTATATTTGTATATTATGGTAAAAATGCATATATGGGAAAATACTGTTGTTATACAGGAAATATGATTTTAGGATGAAATGTATGATTTTACTCAGCATTGTGTGGCATGAATATTATTTTACATGATAAGTATTATACTATAGCAATTTTATGAATAAAGTATGATTTTCAGAAGTTATGAAATATTCGGCGTAAGGTCGTGATTAATAGTCAGCACAAGGCCGTGTACATGTATGATTTTGACGCAAGGCCACAGATATGAAAGTAAATGGCGCAAGGCTATATGTATTTACGTTATTACCAAAAATTATATCAGTCTATTTACTTAAATTGTATATTATCATGTATTATGTATTATTAGAACCAGGATGATAGTTTAGTTCAGCTACAGGAGCACAGTACCGTAGCTATACAAATTAGATTACTATGTTCAGATTTGTGCTAACCACGCCACGAGGGGGTGGGAGATGGATAGCCGATGTGACTTTTAGTGTAGAGTTATAAACGTCCACCTGACAGTCCGGACCAGGGTGTGGCAGGCCCATCGTACTTATAGACATTTTTGACTCGGCAGTGGTTGGCCAGCCATTGTCGGGTCCGGCCTTCGGGCTACATAACCCATCATGGGGGTAATACATGACATCATGATTTATTAGAAAATACAAAAGTATATGATTATTCAGTATGTTATGATGAATGTTTTCATGTATATGAAATGTACAATATATGTATAATTGCATCAAATATTCATGTTGCTACACAAATGTATTTAGTTTATTTTCTCTTACTGAGAAGTGTTTTACGCCTGAACTTAAATAATTTTCAGGAAACTCAAAAAGACTGGCGGATTGAGGCTGCCGTTGAGTCTGTTGAGTTACCCCGCTAGGAGGGTAAGTCTGGACTAGGATCAGAAGTTTTTGGATGTGGGATCCTAGAGATATTTTGGGTTATTTTTGGGAGATGTATATAAGTATAGTGTTTTGGTTTATAGTTAACTCTGGTACTATATACTTTGTGGTTATCTGAATGATGATTTATATTTATTGCTGCCTAGGTTCCGCTGTGTATAACAGGTGTCCCTGTTACCCACGGGTTCAGGTTGACTGTATTATTTAAATATGTTTTCTTTTATGATAAATTAAGCAGGTCATTACAGTTTTCGTCAATGAGCTCCCTTCATTTACTCGTCGACGAGGGAATGTGACTCGTCGACAAGGTCACGTGGAAGAGCTTTCTATATAAGCTTAAAAACCCATTTTTCTGTAAGGAATTTTACAGGAAACTCTCTCTCTCTCTCTCTCTCTCTCTCTCTCTCTCTCTCTCTCTCTCTCTCTCTCTCTCTCTCTCTCCTTCTCTCTTTGATTTCGGCCCTGTTCTTTGTCGGTTTGATGATTGGAAGCCGCCACATCACTCTTGGGAAGATTATCTACAAATCTGCTGAAGTGATTCGTCGGTTAGGCCAACTTGGGAACCATCCCAAAATTTGGGTAAGTTGATTATTTTAATATTTCTTAAGGTATTTGGTATTTCTAGGTTGAGGAAGGTATTAGATATGTTTATACTGAAGTTTTTCTGGGGAAATGCAATTTCAAGGTGTTGAGATGGGAAAACACACGAGTGTGATTTTGGAGTAGTTTGTGGGGTTTTTTTCATAAGTCAGGTAAGGGGATAAACTAAGTCAGTATTTCCATGAAATTATTTATTAATTTTTAGCTTTTATTTTCAAGGAAATTATGTATGTTATAGAACTGAGTTTGGAAATATTGTTGTTAATAGGAATATGATTTTAATACATTTCAGCAGAAAATATGATGTTAGAATTGGTGTATTCCCAAGAGGGGGGGTGAATTGGAATTTTCAAATTTATCACCTAGGTTAAATAAAATACCCGTATAAAACAACCTAGGGTGGGTCGGTCTATATAATTCCAAATGCGTAGATATAAAAGATATGTGGAAATTTAAATTAAGCGCAACATTCACATAATAACATATGCGTGCGGTAAATGTAAAGTGCGGAAATGTAAATAAACACACGATATGTTATCGGGGTTCGGCCAACTGTGCCTAAGTCTCCGCCTCTAGCTCGCAAGCCCGAGGATTCCACTAATAGCTCACTTAAGGGTGGAGCGGCACCGTTTACAACCAGGTCAAATTAACATAGGGTTGACCTCAACCTTAACCAGGTCAAATTAACACAGGGCTGACCTCAACCTTAACCAGGTCAAATTAACAGGGCTGACCTCAACTTACACGCCTTAACAGGACGACGCACCTAGCTTTCCTAACTGGGTCTAAGCCAATCCGAGACTATTCCAGGGCTAGTCTCCCTCGTTAGGCCCGTGCCTGGATATGCAAAAAATGTGTATATGATCAGATGGTACAGTGATTGTGCTTTCGTGTAAAGCAGATATGTACCCAAATGCGGGCAATAATATACACCACAATATGATTCAATATCTAAGCTCAATGTGGTCTAAATGATTCAACTCTCAAAAGTATTTTCTATCAGTGTAATGCGTACATGAGAGTGACAAACAAACAATCTTTGTATCACAAGATATGTTCAATATAATAGTTCACACAAAGATACTGGTCAGACAATATGTATATTTCAATGAGCAGGTTTCCTCAATCATATGATGCTCCAGTAATATATATATATTCAGTTTGCAAAAGATATTCAATCTTTGTATTCAGCAAAGGATATGTGAGTTGATGAATATTGCCACAAAGATCACTATCACAAACACAAATATCTTTTCACAAATATATCAATATAAATCACACAAGATATTTGAGTATGTTTTGAAAATGATTTTGCAACCCAAAGAAAAATACAAGTTTCCTAAGAAATTGCAACACAAATGCAATACTCAGAAGCTTAAGCAAGTCTTCTTAGGATAGGTTTATTAGCAAAAGCCCCCTAAGAATCCTTAGGTTTGGCTCTCATGAAAATCGTGTTAAACAAATACAACCAAGAGAGCAAACCTTCCCAAACACACACTCAATCCACTTACAAATGATGTATGCACTATTATACGATAAGCATGAGTGAATGGGGCTAGAAAATGAGTAGTATAGGCTTTTTATTTTTCAGAGAATTCTTCCCTAATCAAGGTGGCTAATCACCCCTAATTTTCTCAAATGAACTCATATATATAAACATGGGAGAAAATATAACCGTTGGGGACCTATTGGGTATTATTAGGAAAGTTTAATGATGTTTAGAGCATTTTAACCTTGTTTAAAAAATATTAACTGCGGTAAAAAATCAGGGCAACCCGAGAGGTCTGGTCGACCAAAATAGGTTCGGTCGACCAAGTCTCATATGGTTCGGTCGACCAAAGGACTTTTGAACTGAGGTCTCGATCGACTAGGAGAGGACGATTTCTCAATTTTCCGAGGTTCGATCAACCAGGCCATTTTGAACTGCCTGGTTCGGTCGACCAGACCGCTGGGAATTCTCCCGAGGACCCTCTGGTCGACCAGGTCGTTGGAGAACAAAAGCTCTCGGTCGACCAGGTGGTCAAATGTTGACTAAGGAGGGTTTCGGTTGACTAGGTCTCTTTGAACAACCTGGTTCGGTCGACCAGGTGGTCAAACTTTTGACCCAGGGAGGTTTCGGTCGACCAGATGGTCAAACTTTGACCCAGGGAGGTTTCGGTCGACCAGGCCAAAATGAACTGACTTGGTTGGTCGACCGAAAGTGCACCATGTGTGCATTTCGGTCCCATTTCGAAACAAACAAGCCCTATTCAAGTGCCTAACAAACATATGTATAAATGTGTGTGTCCTAGGGTCACTTGGGGTCCAATTCGAAGACACTGAAAAAGTCCGGTATCGATCGACCGAAGGGTATACCCTAAGGTCATGCTAAGGTCATTTTTCATTATGATTTGGTTTGAGCTTACAAAATAAACCATGCATGTGATGTGTGTGCTTATTACAAACCAAATACCCTAATTACTATTACAGACAAATTTCATTACAAAAAATATTACAATTAAGAGCATGAATTTGTCTTCAAGCTTTTAGCTTTCACGTGCCATTAATGATCTACTAAAATGGACCTGCACATGAATTAGATATTTATTAAATACAATCGTATTTGTCATTATCAAAATCAAGGCGTGACCTATAAGGTCAACATATGATTTTGTACAAATTTTATGAATAGATTAATATTCACTTATGTGTGGCATGAGTATGAAATTATATGATTTTATGTAATATTATAATATTATGTTTTCAGAATCAGCATGTTATTACTGTTTTCAGGAAGGTATTAAAAACGATATGGGAACTATGTTTAAAGTATGCTATTGAAATAGTACAGAGATTTCAAACTATGTATGTTCAAATATATGCCGGCGTAAGGACTGTGATTTTTCATGATATGATATGTCGGCATAAGAGCCGTGATTTTCATATGATATGTTATGTTAGCATAAGTGCTGTGGATTTCATGTTTTACTATGGTGGCATAAGGGCCGTGATTTATAAGATACAAATTGCCGGCATAAGGGCCGTGTTTTATATGTTATGATATTCAAAATTTATGAAAATATTATCTTGACTGATATTATTATGACATAGTTATGTATCATTATTTGAGATTTACTATATGTTACAAGAACCCGGATGGTTTGGTTTAAACTTTCATGAAGCACGGTACCGTAGCTATATGATCACAATCATGAATATGTTAGTGCTACCATTTGTCGTAAGGGGTAGTGGGAGATCGGCAGTCGATGTGGTTTTATGGTAGTGCAGACGTTCCTCTGGTGTATGGACCAGGAGGGGCAGACTCATCGTACTTATAGACTTATGTTAATTTAACGTGGTCAGTCAGCCATTGTTAGGTCTCGCCTTCGGGCCGCACAACCTAGTCATGTGGGGGTAAGACATGACACCAACCAGCTATCCATCCAGGGTGTTATTTCATGTACACTATATATGATGATTTCATGTATGGTAACTCGGTATATTATATCATGTAATGATAATATATGTTTTAAACAAATAAGAAACAAATGGTTTTGCTAGATATGATTTATGTACTGTTATCTGTATAACACGAGAATACTCATGTTGTCACACACTGATGTTAGTTTATTTCCCTTACTGAGAGGTGTCTCACCCCAGCTATATAAACATTTCAGGAGCCCTAGGTAGAAGAGCAAATAAAGCTCCACAGTGTTAGAGGTTGATTGTCCTACCCTGTTAGAAGGGTAAGTTGTTATGCTAGGGTTTGATGAATTTTTGGGTTATGACCCTAGGGCACTTTTTGGTTATTTTGGGGATATGTGTATGTATATAATAGTTGTAGTAAAACTCTGGTATTGTGTTGATTGAATGATTTGGTATGTATATGATTTTACAATTCCCGCTACTTAGGTGTCAGAGTTGTATTTCAGGTATATCCCTGGTACCCATAGGTCCACGTTGATTACGTTTTATCAAGTTCATTATGTTTTGTATTATGGAAAAAAAAATTTATGGTAAACTAGGCAAGTCATTACAATTTGGTATCAGAACCTAAGTTGCTATGTTCTATAGACTTTAGAGTGCAGTGGAAACGATACCAGAGTATAGGAAAAGGATTTGAGATTTTGTTCTACAGTTTAGAGGCAGGACTTCCGTGGTGGTTTTTGTGTTTTTCCTGTAGTGACAATTTTAGGAAATTCATAGTAAACTATTGTCAGGTTGTGTTTCTAAAGTGTAGGACTGTATCTTGAAATAAGATAAGGGTGTTAAGATAGGGGGATGATATGAGATTTCAGTTAGATGTGTAAATTATAAGAATAGGGTCCCTGAGCCATGTTAATTGTCTTTTCAGGATGGAACCTGGGGGAGGTAGTGCCTATACGAGTGGTAGTGACAGTGCGGGACCCTCGAGTGCAAGCAAGGCTAACTCTGATGCGGTATTACGCATTGTGGCTCAGTAGGTTATGGCTGAGATTGCTAGGAGCTCTAGAGAGCAGGGGGCCCGTCTGCAGGCCATGGGTGCATGATTGAGAAATTTACCAAGATGAATCCTCTGATATTTTTAGGAGGAGTTAATCCTGCAGCCACCGAGAATTGGATGCAAGAGATAAAGAAAGTTTTGACAGTATTACAGTGTACAGAGGAACAAAGGGTCCTCTTCACCACCTATATGCTAATAGGGGAGGCTGAGAGGTGGTAGACTGCTGTGAGACTTTTGGAGCAGCAAAGGACGACGCCGATAGCTATGACATGGGACTAATTTAAAGAACTATTCTTTGACAGATATATCCCAGCCACTTTCAGAGAAGTTAAAGTGGATGAGTTCCTAAATTTGAAGCAGAGACAGCAGTTGGTCCAGCAGTATCTAGTGCGTTTTATGGAGCTATCCCGCTTTGCCTCATATATTGTTCTTGATGAACTAAAGAAGGTGAGACGATTTGAAAGAGGATTGACACAAGGAATATACAAGTAGGTGGTAGTGTTGAAAATATAGAATTTTGCTAAGTTAGTTGACATAACAGCTTTAGCCAAGGCTAGTGAGCATATGGATGCAGAGGAGCAAGGACAGAAGAAGAGATCTACGCCTTCAGGTTTTCAGCAGGGAGCTAGGCAGGGTCAGTGGAGGAGAGAAAACTATGGCAGAGGACAGAGGCGGGAGATTGGAGGTTATGAGTTTCAGGCGGTGCAGAATTTGCTGTTTGTCAGACTTGTGGAAAGAGACACTTGGGAGAGTGTCGAGTGGGGAGAGCTGTCTGTTATCACTGCACTACCAGGGAGGCTATCAGGCGCCTAGTACTGCTCCTGCTCCCAGACCGTACTGGGGAGGCTATCAGGCGTCTTGTGGAGGCCAGAAAAGGAATGTAACTCTAGTGAGGGTCTATGCTTTGACGCTTGGAGATGCTGAGACTGCCAGTGATGTGATGACAGGTATGATTAACATGCTTTCATTTAAAGTTATTGTATTGTTTGATTCAATAGCCACACACTCATTCGTGTCTATGGGGTGTACTAGATTATGTGGGGCAGAAACATAGTTGTTAGACACCGAATTGTTAGTAACTACACTGATAGGGTCAGAAATGAGGTGTAGCAGAGTGCTCCGAGGCTGTCCAGTTGATATTCAGGGGAAAGTCTTGCTAGCTGATTTGATAGTATTGGATATGCATGGGTTCGATGTAATTTTTGTTATGGACTGGTTGGCAGCTAATTACACCAGTATAGACTGTCGTTTGAAAGAAGTAATATTCAAACCTCCGAAAAGACCAGAATTTAGATTTATAGGGTCGCGTGTGCAATTCTCGCCTTAATTAGTATCAGCCATTTAGGCGAGAAGATAACTTCTAGACGGTTGTCAAGGGTTCATGGCCTTTGTAAAGGAAATGTCAGAAAATGAATTGAAGTTGGGCAATACGCTAGTGGTGAAGGAGTTTGCAGATGTCTTCCCAGACAAGCTACCCAAGTTGCCTTTTGACCGCGAGATAGATTTCTCTATTGATCTACTTCCAAGACGACACTGATTTCTAAAGCTCCTTACATAATGGCTTCAGCAGAGTTGGGAGAGCTAAAGGATCAGTTGCAAAACTTACTGGATAAGGGTTTTATTCGGCCCAATGTATCACCGTGTGGAGCTTCAGTGTTATTTGTAAAGAAGACATATGGGTCTATAAGGATATGTATAGATCATAGGGAAATTAATAAGGTGACGATCAAGAATAAGTATCCTCTACCCCGTATAGACGATTTATTTAATCAGTTTCAGGGTACACGGGTCTTGTCACGCCCCGAACCCGGAAATGGGCCCCACGGTGTGATGTAGTAACCTAACCTGTTCCTGTATCATACAAAACACACATGATATTATAATGAATGAGGGTCCGACCCCATGGGGTTCCCGTACACCCTATACACATTCACATACATGACATATACGCAGAGGAAAAATTCATTCCATACCTACATCGTACCATACCAGAGTCTATACAAATAGAGTCTAAGATCCATGTTACAAAACGTAACCCAGGGTACTAGCAATACCCAAAAGGACCACCCTGTTACAGTCCTAGTACACAAGTACTTCACACAATAAACCAACCTCCACACTCCCAACACAAGGACGCTAGTTCCGGTTACTCAAAGGACCTAAAACATGTACATACGATAGGGGTGAGACACCTCACAGTAAAGTTGAATCAGGTTATACCGGTGTGTGGCATATGAGTGTTATCATGACATAAAACATATCACAGTTCAATACAGTTCCATTATTTTTCACAAAACAGTTCTAGTATAGTTCCCAACACATATATGATCAAGCAACCCGATGTCATCACACCCTTTAGCACGAAGCCGATCCATATTACATGGCGTCCCTGGCACATGGTGTAGCCCTGGGCTCCCATGGCATCGTACCGGTACATCTGGGGGATCCACACCCTTCGGTGATCGGCCGGTAAGAAGCGATATTTCAAACCCTCGGATATAGAGCCGAACACTCTTGCCACTAGCAGGTGGTATTTCACACCCTCAGGTATAGAGCCGGACACTCTTTCACAACCTAGAACAATTCGGAACTCATGTTCCTATATCTCATTTCAGCAAATCACAACTCAATGCATATTCATATAACAATTCATTCCACACTCATTTGGTAATCTCAAAATCATGATTTTCAAAATACAGTTTAAAACAAGTCAAGGCATGACCATCTCCATAACACAATATATAACACAATATATCCACAATTTTCCTACGAAACCAAAGATGCAACCCAATGCCCCCCTTTTCCCAAAACTATAACATGAAAACCCCGTAATTTTACCTCCTTTTAGATTTCCCCAAATAAGTAGCCAAAACACACATAGGATCGTGAACCACAGTTCTACTGAATTTGATTTCAAAAATAACTAATATAAACGGAATCCCCTTACCTTTCCCTAAAAATCCAAACACAAACTCTATGGCTCTTGAATAGCGAACCAAGTTTCTAAAACCTATAATTCACAATACAATAATTACTTACAATCTTACGTTCTGTAGATCTACTGAAACGGAAATGAAAATCGAGCCTTACCTTGATTTTTGGGTCAAAACCCAAAGACTTCGGGTTCGTCGATTCTAACGATGAACAGAGAAGAAATCTAGAGAGAGAGAGAGTGGAGTTTTGAGTTCCAGAGAGAGAGAGAGAGAAATTTTGAGTATCTTAGCTTATAAGCAAAGAAAAAAATATTTATAGCACCATTGACTCGGCTAACTTCGTTGACGAGGCGGCGTCTTTGTCGATGAGCCAGTGAAGGAAATTCATTGACGTAGTGGTGGTCTCGTCAACGAGCCTGAGATTTTAGGATTTTCCAAACCTCTCAGCTTCTCTTTGTCGACGAACCTCTGCATTTCGTCGTCGAACAGTAGAAGGGCCTTCGTCGACGAAGCCTGCTCAATTACTATTTTACCCTTTTCTTATTTATTTATTTCATATCTCATGGGTTGGGTTCTTATAGATCTATTTCAAGATTGATCTCAGATTAGTCTACCACCAGGTGAAAGTAAAAGCAGCAGGCGTCTCGAAGACAGCCTTCAGGACCAGGTATAGGCATTATGAATTTCTAGTTATGCCATTTGGTCTGAAAAATGCTCATGTTGTGTTCATGGACTTAATGAATAGAGTTTTTTACTAGTATTTAGATCAATTCATTGTAGTTTTCATTGATGACATACTAATTTACTCAAAGAGTTTTAAGGAGCATGAGACACAGCTATAGTTGGTACTTTAGATGCTTAGGGAAAAGAAATTGTATGCCAAGTTTAGTAAATGTGAATTCTTGCTGGAGAAAGTGTCGTTTCTGGGGCATGTTATTTCAGGAGATGGTATTTCAGTGGATCCTAGAAAGATTGAGACAGTGTTGAATTGGGAAGGGTCGAAGAAAGTCTAGGAAATTAGAAGTTTCTTGGGACTGGCAGGTTATTACTATTGGTTTGTAGAGGGGTTTTCAGCATTGTTAGGACCTCTCACACGATTGACCAGGAAGAATGTTTGATTTTAATGGGATGAGGATTGCGAGTAAAGCTTCCAGGAATTGAAGTAGAGGCTTGTCACTGCACTAGTGTTGATCATTCCATAAAGGGGTGATGGTTATGTTATTCACAGTGACACGTCTTTGAAAGGGCTCGGCTGTGTATTGATGCAACATGATAGGGTTGTAGCTTATTCCTCCTGATAGTTGAAAGAGTATGAAAAGAACTACCCAACCCACGATGTGGAATTGGCTGTAGTGGTGCACGCGTTAAAAATTTGGAAGCATTACTTGTACGGTAAAAGATGCGAGGTATTTTCCGATCACAAAAGTTTGAAGTATTTCTTCACTCAAAAAGAGTTGAACATGAGACAAAGAAGGTGGTTGGAACTTATTTAAAACTATGACTGCACTATTAGTTACAACCTAGGGAAAGCAAACGTGGTAGCCGATGCTCTTAGCAGGAAATCAGTAGGACCAGCACTGGCAACTATGGAGGTTCAGCATCCGTTTCAAATGGATCTGGAGAGACTCGATGTAGAGTTGGTAAAAAGTGATCCTAAGGCGTTTATTACCAGCTTGGTAGTGTAGCCTACTCTACAAGAAAGGATTAAGACAGCTCAGATAGATGACATAGAATTAGCAGAGCTGATGGCTAAGGAGTAGGATGGACATGGAGATGAATTCAGTATTTCTGATGACGGGGCTTTAAGGTTCCATTCCAGGTTATGCTTGCTTGTAGATGCTGATATCAGAAGGATAATTTTAGAGGAGGCTCGCGGGTCCTTGTACACAGTTCATCTAGGTAGCACTAAAATGTATAGGGATCTACGAAAGTCTTATTGGTGGAGTGGCATGAAGAGGGAAATTACTGAATTTGTACAGCAGTGTCTGACATACCACTAGGTAAATACTGAGTACCAGATGCCCGCGGGCCAATTGCAGCCACTTTACATCCCAGAGTGGAAGTGAGATCATGTATCTATAGACTTTGTGACGGGTTTGCCACTGGCGCCACATGGTTAGAAAGCTATTTGGGTGGTCGTTGATAGATTGACGAAGACTTACGTTATTCCTATTAAATTCAACTACTCCATGGACAGATTGACAGAGATTTATGTTTAGGAGATAGTCTGTTTTCATGGTGTGCCAGAGTCTATAGTGTCAGACCGAGATCCACGTTTCATGTCATAATTTTGGAGAAACTTTTAGAAGGCTCTGGGGTCTCAGTTATCTTTCAGCATGACGTTTCATCCTTAGATGGACGGCTAGACTGAGAGGGTGATTTAGATATTATGAGATATGTTGCGAGCGTGCGTGTTGGATTTTGGGGGTAGTTGGACCCAGTATATGTCGTTGGTAGAATTTGCATACAATAACAGCTATCAAGCCAGTATCAACATGGCACCTTATGAGGCGCTCTATGGTAGGAGATGTCATTCTCCTCTATACTAGGATGAGTTAGGTGAGCGACGAATTGTGGGGTCAGAGCTAGTGCAGCAGGCATATGACAAAGTTTGGCTCATCAGAGACAGGATCAGTGCAGCTCAGAGCCATCAAAAAAGCTACGTTGACACTCGCCGCTGGAAGTTGGAATTTGAAGTTAGGGACCATGTATTTTTGAAGGTAGCACCTTTGAAGGGAATTATGAGGTTTGGGAGGAAGGGTAAGTTGAGCACTAGGTTCATTGGCCCTTTCAAGATACTTGAAAGAGTGGGGTCAGTGGCTTATCGGCTAGCTTTACCACCAGCTTTATTTAGAATTCACGACATATTCCATGTTTCTACGTTGAGAAAATACGTCCCAGACCCCTCCCATGTCATCAGTTATGTCGAGTTAGAACTCAATGACACTTTAGCTTATGAAGAAACTCCTGTACAAATTTTAGACAAAAAGGAATAGGAATTGCGCAATAAGAGGATTCCTTTAGTAAAAGTCCTTTAGAGAAATCATGGGGTAGAGGAAGCCTCATGGGAGCTCGAGAAGTAGATACGATAGAAATACCCGCACTTATTCAGTGGAAATCAGCACTTGGTATATGGATAAAGTAAATGTAGTATGATTTAATTTTATGAAAAGCTAGATGAGACATGTATAAGTAGTATTATAGGTTATAGAATAGGTAGTATTTTGGTTTTGGGAAAATTTTAGTTTTTGTATTGTAATCTCCTAGGACCCTGAATGTAACCACGATATTCCTTCGCCATAAGTGAAGATAAGTAATAAAATAAGTAGCCCTTTTTCTTTAAGGGATGGTGAATCGCTCAAATAGTAAATTTCGAGGATGAAATTTTTATAAGAAGGGGAGAATGTAGAGGTCTCGAAGAATTATAGTAATTAAATAATAAAATAAGGAGAGAAAAATGAATTTTCTTAAGGATTTCAACAGGGTCTCATCAACGAGTGAAGAAGTGCTCGTTGACGAGCAGGGTTCTTGGGCTCGTCAACGGGGACACGCGTCTCGTCGATGAGAAGTTACTGAAAGGATTGTTTTCAAACCCTGAAACTCATCAACAAGGAAAAGGTTTTCATCAACGAGCTCCCTTCATTGACTCATCGACGAGGGAATGTGACTTGTCAATGAGGCCACGTGGACAAGCTTTCTATATAAGCTCAAAAACCCATTTTGCTGCGAGGAATTTTACAGAAAACTCTCTCTCTCTCTCTCTCTCTTATGACCCCCTCTCCTTCTCTCTTCGATTCCGGCCCTGTTCTTTGTCAGTTCGATGATCGAAAGTTGCCACGTCACTCTTGAAAAGATTCTCTACAAATCTGCTAGAGTGATTCGTCGGTTAGGCCAACTTGGGAACCATCCCAAAATTTAGGTAAGTTTATTATTTTAATATTTATTAAGGTATTTGGTATTTCTAGGTTGAGGAAGGTATTAGATAAGTTTATACTGAAGCTTTGATGGGGAAATGCAATTTCAGGGTGTTGAGATGGGGAAACACACGAGTGTGATTTTGGAGTAGTTTGTGGGTTTTTTTCATAAGTCAGGTAAGGGGATAAACTAAGTCAGTATTTCCATGACATTATTTATTAATTTTCAACTTTTATTTTCAAGAAAATTATGTATGTTATAGAACTAAGTTTGAAAATACTGTTGTTAATGAGAATATGATTTTAATACAGTTCAGCAGAAAATATGATTCGATACAGATTTTATGGATAGATTAATATTCACTTATGTGTGGCATTAGTATGAAATTATATGATTTTATGTAATATTATAATATTATGTTTTTCAGAATCAGCATGTTATTACTGTTTTCAGGAAGGTATTAAAAATGATATGGGAACTATGTTTAAAGTATGCTATTGAAATAGTACAGAGATTTCAAACTATGTATGTTCAAATATATGCCGACGTAAGGGCCGTGATTTTTCATGATATGATATGTTGGCGTAAAGGCCGTGGTTTAATATGAAATGCCAGCATAAGGGCCGTTGTAGTGACCTAAAGAATTATGGTATTTAAATAATAAAGAGGGTCATGGATTTCATGTTTTACTATGGCGGCGTAAGGGCCGTGGATTATAAGATACAAATTGTCGACATAAGGGTCGTGTTTTATATGTTATGATATGCAAAATTCATGAAAATATTATCTTGACCGATATTATTATGAAACAACTATGTATCATTATTTGAGATTTACTATATTTTATCAGAACCCAGATGGTTTGGTTTAGGCTTTCATGAAGCATAGTACCGTAACTATATGATCACGATCATAAATATGTTAGTGCTACCACTTATCGTAAGGGGCAGTGGGAGATCGGCAGTCGATGTGGTTTTATGGTAGTGCAGGCGTCTCTCTAGTGTCAAGACTAGGAGGGGCAGACCCATCGTACTTACAGACTTATGTTAATCTAACGTGGTCGGCCAGCCATTGTTAGGTCTCGCCTTCGGACACAACCTAATCATGTGGGGGTAACACATGACACTAGCCAGCTATCCATCTAGGGTGTTATTTCATGTACAGTTATATATGATGATTTCATGTATGGTAACTCAGTATATTATATCATGTTATGATAAATTATGTTTTAAACATATATGAAACAAACTGTTTTGCTAGATATGATTTACGTATTGTTATCTGTATAACACGAGAATACTCATGTTGCCACACACTAATATTAGTTTATTTCCCTTACTGAGAAGTGTCTCACCCTAGCTATATAAAAATTTTAGGGGCCCTAGGTAGAAGAGCGGATAAAGCTTCGCAACGTTAGAGGTCGATTGTCCTACCTTGTTAGAAGGGTAAGTTGTTATGCTAGGGTTTGATGGATTTTCGGGTTGTGACCCTAGGACACTTTTTGGTTATTTTGGGGATATGTGTATGTATATAATAGTTGTAATAAAACTCTGGTATTGTGTTGATTTGATGATTTGGTATGTATATGATTTTACGTTTCCTGCTGCTTAGGTGTTAGAGTTATATTTCAGGGATATCCCTGGTACCCATGGGTCTAGGTTGATTATGTTTTATCAAGTTTATTATGTTTTGTATTGTGGAAAAAAAATTTATGGTAAAATAGGCACGTCGTTATAGAGCAGGTTGTGAGTTCTATTTTCTTAAAATGGGAATATAGGACATAGAAGCTGATCTACTAGATAGATAGAGTCCTTTAAGGAGCCGAGCTCTTTGTCTATTCATAGACAAAATAGCATATTTGCTAATATCAATAGTGTGGAAACTACGACCTTATTTTCAAATGCACAAGGTAGTGGTATTGACTAATCAGCCACTCAGGCAGATTCTCCATCCCCTGAATTCTCTAGACATTTAATGAAATGGTAAGTAGAACTCAGCGAGTTTGATATCCATTATCAACCATGAACATCTATAAAAGCTAAAATCTTGGTTGATTTCATTACAGAGTCTACGTCTGCAAATGCAAATAATGATGAGCATAAGGTATGGATTCTCCATGTAGATGGTTCATCGAATTCCCAAGGTAATGGAGTTGGATTAGTATTTACTATGCCTGAAGGAGAGAAGATTGGCTGCACATGGAAAATAGAGTTTGAAATAGCAAACAACAATGTTATGTATGAAGCCCTCATAGCTAGGCTAAAACTAGCTGCAAAAATGGGGGCAAGAAAGGTCAAAGTCTTTATTAATTCACAACTAGTTGTAGCATAGAGAATATGAAACAAAATAAAATAGGATGACCTTATATGTAATGGAGGTGAAGAAGCTGGCAGAACACTTTGATGAATTTGAATTACACCAAGTAAATCGAGGTGACAACAAGGAGGCTGAGATGTTAGCAAAGATAGCTTCTACCTAGAAAAATCAACCTTATATTATAAACACCTAAATCATCTAGCCTTCATTTTCGAAAAAATGAATTGTCGACACCAGATTTTGGTCCAAGAGTTGTGCCAATTGATAGGAAATTTTTGTATGGTGATCCCCCAAAAAAGAAAGTCAAATAAGGGGTGGATAAGACTCAAGAAAATACAAAGATTGAAAATGTGGAGTCACCACCTTCATTATTTTTTATTCATGAAAAACAAAGTAAAAAACCCTAAAAGGCCTATGACACAAAGAATAACGATTTGGGAGTACATTTGTGCATAGGAAAGGTGCTGAACTAACCACTCTATTGGATATTAGTCAATTAGCACCCTACCAACACTTGTTTTAAGAGCAGTTACCGTAGTGTTTGTGTGTGTCCAAACTAAGAATAAAGAAAGGAAAGAAAAGAGATTCCCATTTTGGGTCATTTAATGAAGCATCACTCTCTAATTGTCCAAAATATAGAGTTAAAAACCCTAACATGCTCCCATTTGAAAAGGAGACTTTAGCCTCTAATAACCCTAAATTTTGTAAACATAGAGTAAAAAGAAGAAATGATGGGAAAAGGTTTTTATTGATTGCCTTGAGTAAATTTAAAGATGACCCTTTCCTTTGAAAATTAGGACTTGGGGGAAGTCAACATCAAAATGTCTTACATCAATCAAGGGCTAGATGAGATGCATGGGATTAACTTAATGGAAATTGGGGTCCTAGTCTCATAATTGAAGTTAGAGAGTTTAATGTTAACGAGGTTGAAAATTTCCTAATGACCTCAAGTTTGGTGGAGGGTTAAAGTCAATCAATTAAAGGATTTGCAAAGTCTCTTAATTTACAATCAGAGCTTAAATATGATTGAAGTCAATCATTGCTAAAAGTTTAAAAATCTTCTGATTGTCAATCAAGGTTTCAATGATTAAAGTCAACCCTTACATGGGAGATTTGAAAATATCCTAATTGTCAATGAGGGTTTTAATGATCAATCGAGTCATTTCTTTAATAAGATTTGAAAATCATTGATTGTTAATTAGGTTTTTAATGGTTGATTGAGTCAACCCTTAAATGGGAGATTCGAAAATCTATTGATCGCTAATAAAGGTTTTAATGGTTGATTGAGTCAACTCCTAAATAAGAAATTTGAAAATCTTCTAATTCTAATAAAGGTTTTAATGGTTGGTTGGGGTCAACCCTTTAATAGGAGATTTTGAAAATAACTGATTACCAATAAGGGTTTTAATGACTGATTGGATTCAACCCTTTAATAGGAGATTTGAAAATCCGCTAATTGTCAATCAATGTTTTAATTGATGGATTGAGTCTCTTTGATTGGGCAATCAATACTTATAAGAGAGATTTGACATTTTTGAAAAAAAAAGAAAGAATGTTTCCCTTTTGAGTAAAGATGTTTAACAAAAAAGAAAAGATTTTCAAAACTTTCAAAATTCATCATTCACCATAAAGAGAAACAATTTGAATGATCATTTAAAAAAAAAAAGGAGAATTTTGAGAAATGGAATTCCAAATTTGCCCTTAATGTTCCAATCCCATGGTGCAAGTGCCAATTCCCATTCACCCATACGGGCTTAAGGGAGAGCACTTGTCCCTACCTAGGGTTAAGAGGAAAGAGGTTACCATATGGTGAGATCTCCCCTACCATCCCATCATTAGATAGGTTAAGAGTCACAATGGACAAATATGGAGACAACTATTTTCTAGAGATAGTTTTAGTCGCATGGACTCTAAAAAATGCTAATCATGTAAGAAGTGAGAAAAATCATTCAAAATTTTTAATGTTAAAAATAAGAAACAATCCAAGTAAACTCGTGATGGCTCTATTTTTTCTAAAATAAAGTATTACAAGGAAAAGGCATCCAAGTAGAAAGCATTCTCATTGAAGATAACATCAACCATGAGACCAAACACATGGGCATAGACTAATAACAAAGAGGCACCAACTAATAACACGAGACCAAATTCTAATGGGGTTTAAAACTCTAACATGGTTCAATTATTTTAGTGAAAGGAGACTCTTTTCTTTTCTTTTTTTCAAATATGGTACAATTAGTAGAATCCCATAATAATAAACAAAAAAAAAAAAAAACAAGCAAGAGAGGTAAAAGAATTCCAATATTATGCGTCTAATTAACTAGAAACCACGTATTCAAGAGGGAAAATTTTTTAAAAAAAAGAAGAAGAAAACACACACACACACCCATGCAGTATGAACAACCATACGGAATCATCCCTCGTATTGCAATAAAGGAAGTCTCCCCAATTAACTAAATAGAATACATTGCAAACCTAGTATTCTGAGAGTTTAAAAACTTGCACAATAGAATTCAAATAATCCATATAATCACAAGTGTGCAACAAACTCAAATGTCAATAATGAAAGATGAAAGGTCTCTAGTAAACATATGCACCTAAGTTGCCATGTCAATAGTTCCATTTCTCCTAAGAGCAAAAGATTTCATAAGTGTAAGACAAATCAAGAGTATAGCATCAAAGAAAAGTATAAAACATATGTTATACTCACCATGAAATTCCAATCTGCCATGATCATGTCACAATCAATGAACCCAAAGCCTAAAAGAAGGTTAGAAACAAAAGATATTTAAGGAAGCTTGAAGTCAACTATACGAGGATGCCTTACCTATGGCTAGATCAATCGATGAAGGTGCGTTGGATTCAAAGGCTACTTCAGGCCTTATAGCACGAACAACCACTCGCATATCTCCTTAGAATGGACCTAGATTTTGATCACTGCCATTAGACATACCCTTGGTGGCAGAGGAGAAAGCCTCTTCCTTGATGAGGTGAGCGATGGTGGTGGTCTCATTGAGGAAGTGATGCCACCTTGCAAGGATAAAGGGGGTAGCCGCATGGGCGTCGTCGAGGTTGATCTAGTGTCCGCATTTGAACCTTAATGTCGAAGCCCCTAGGTCTCTCAAGCATTGACGGTTTAGGGAAATTTCCAACTCTCCAACAAAGATGCACCCTACCTAGCCTAGGGACCTCTAGACGCACATGCGAGTAGAGAGAGAAAGACAAACTCCCCTCTATCCCCTTCCCTTTTGGTCGTGTCCCTCTAAGGTTTGGCTCTAAGCCCTCCTATTCTTTTTCTTTTTTCTTTCTTTTTTCATTATTATTTTTTTTATCATCTCTCTTATCTCTCTCATTTTCTTGCCCCGACTTGTTTTTTTTCTCACTAACCTCACTCTCCCCTATTTTCTCCATTTCTTTCACTTTTTTTTCTTCTTTTAAGTGGTTGTCCCCCCTCTTTTTCCTTCTCTCTTTTTGTTCTTCTCCCTAGTTGGTCTCTTTTCTTTTAATTTCAATCTCTCTTCCTCACTTACTCCCCTTTCTTACTTTTCTCTTGTCCCCCTTTTCTTGTGCTTCTGCATGTCTATTTATAAGCAAAGTTAGTGTTGGAGGCTTAAAAAGACTCAAAATCCCTAGAGCATCCCTAAGGGCAATGAAAATTAATCGTTGCCCCTCAAAGTGCTTGGGAGCACTCCTGAGGCCCTATAAACCCAAAATGGACACACATGTCCTAAAAAAGACCTATTTTACCCCCCCCAATAAGGCCTTAAGGGCCCTAAAACACAATTAAAGCCTACTAATTACTGCAAAATCCCCTAGGTAAAAATGGGCATCGACAACTATCCTTATTTGACTAGTGTCTTTATATGAAGGCATTAGTCAAAGAAAGAGATGCCCTATTTTAATCAAGCAACAAAGCCAACAAGGTCACAAACCCATAAGGATGGGTCACTCATAAGAATTAACAACCTATTTTGAATGAAACTTATGTGAGCAAAGATATAGTAATGAAGACGATGGTAAAACCCAAGAAACTAGAAGTGTGTGAAATCAAGAGCAATTACATATGCTTACGCAAGACCTACGTACGAAAATTGGAATCCAAGAGCCATTAAATGCGCTTGGGCAAGACCTAATATGAAAATTTGGAAATTAAGAGCCATTAAATGCGCTAAGGTAAGACCTATGTGCAAAAGTGTGTGGAAGTAGGAGCCATTACATGTGCTTAGGAAAACTCATGTCCAAAAAATGGAATCTAGGAGCCATTACATGCACTTGGGCAAGACCTAATATAAAAATCTTGAAATTGGGAGCTATTACATACACTAAGGCAAGACCTGTGTGCAAAAATTGTATGGAAGTGGGAGCCATTACATGCACTTAGGCAATACCCACCTGCAAAAACTGGAAGCCAGAAGCCATTGCATGCGCTAAGGCAAGATCTATGTGCAAAAAGTGTGTGGAAACGAGAGTCATTACATGTGCTTAAGCAAGACCAACATGCAAAAATTAGAGGCTAGAAGCCATTATATGCGCTTAGGAAAGACTTGGTATCTAGAAATCAGGAGCTATTAAATGCGTTGAGGCAATACTTATGTGCAAAAAGTGTGTGGAAATTGGAGTCATTACATGCACTTAGGCAAGACCAATATGTGAAAACTAGAAGCTAGGATCCATTACATGCACTTGGGAAAAACGTGGTATAAAAATATAGAAATCGGGAGGCATTACGTAAGCTAAGGCAAGACCAGTATGCAAAAAGTGTGTGGAACATAGGAGCCATTACATGCGTTTAGGTAAGATCTGCATGCAAAAACTGGAAGCTAGGAGCCATACATGTGCTTGGGCAAGACTAGGTATAAAAGCTGGAAATCAACAACCATTACATGTGTTGAGGCAAGACCTATTTGCAAAAAAAAAAATGTGTGGAAAAGGGAGCCATTACATGTGTTTAGACAAGACTCGAGTGCAAAAACTAGAAGTCGAGAGTCATTACATACATTTAGGCAAGACTTGATATAAAAAATTGGAAATTGGGAGCCATTACATGCATTAAGGCAAGACTCATGTACCAAAAAATGTGTGGAAATAAAATCCATTACATGCACATAGGTAAGACCCGCATGCAAAAACTAGAAGTCGTAAGCCATTACATGCACTTAGACAAGATCCGTGTGTAAAAAATGTGTGAAAATAGGAGTCATTACATGTGCTCAAGCAAGACACAGTGCAAAAACTGGAAGCCAAAAGTCATTACATACACTTGGGCAAGGCTTGGTATAAAAATCTAGAAATTGGGAGCCATTTCACGCTTTGAGGCAAGATTCGTTTGCAAAAAAATTGTGGAAACATGAGCCATTATATGGGTTTAGCAAGACCCACGTGTAAAAATTGGAATCGATGATCCATTACATGCATTTGGGCAAGACTTGGTATAAATATCTGGAAATTGAGAGTCATTATATGCATTAAGTAAGACTCATGTGCAAAACGTGTGTGGAAATAGGAGCCATTATATGCACTTAGGTAACACCCATGTGCAAAATCTAGAAGCCAAGAGTCATTACATGCGCTTAGGCAAGATATGGTATTAAAATTTGGAAATTAAGAGTCATTACATGCCCTAAGGCAAGACCCATATGCAAAAAATGTGTGGAAGCATGAGCCATTACATGCATTTAAGAAAGAACCACAAGAAAACATTGGAAGCCAGAAGCCATTATATGTGCTTAGGCAAGACCTGGTATAAAAATCTAGAAATTTGGAGCCATTACATGCACTAAGGCAAGGACTATGTGTAAAAAGTGTGCAAAAATGGGAGCCATTATATGCGCTCAGGCAAGACATATGTGCAAAATTTGGAAGTCAGGAGCCATTACATGCACTTTGGTATAACTAGGTATAAAAATTTGGAAATTGAGAGTCATTATAAGCATTGGGGCAAGACACCGTATGCAAAAAGTGTGTGAAAATAAGAGCCATTAGATGCGCTTATGCAAAACCTAGTATAAAAATTTGAAAGTCGGGAGCCATTACATGTGCTAGGACAAGACCTGATGTGCAAAAGTGTGGAATGAAAAAGACTAAAGAATTATGAAAAGGCTAGATGACCTCAAACTGACCTGTCCTCGAAGGTTTGACAACCTCAAACTAGTTTGTTCTTAAGGGTTTGGTTGACTCGAATTGGTTGCCCTCAAGGGTTTAATGACCTTTGATTATGAAAAGCGTGAGGATGGACCTCCAACATTAGATAACCTAGAACTATACTCTATCCTCAAACAAGAATGATGATTGACCTTTGAGATTTGAAAGACTTTGAAATGACTTTTCCTAAAGAGATCAAGAAAAGATCATAGAGGCTTGATGATTCTAAATCAATTTTTCCCACTCAAAAAGGTAAAGGATAGACCATTAGGATTTGATGACCTAACATTAAAATATCCCTAAGAGGAGAGGGACAAATCTTAGAGACTGGGCATCAAGTGATATAATGAAATAAAGTTTAAAACAAAGAATATACAATGCTTACCCAAGAAAGTTATCAGCCATTGCTTAAAACCTCATCATTACCTATGGATAGTCGATGCCTTAGCTATGCCAAACTATGAGGGCCCAATAAATGTTTTTGATTGAACATGTAAGGACTTGACTTCGTATCAATGTTTCTTCTATATTTCTCAAAATATTTGAATCCTTGGAGACTATAGAGCCATCGTCCGAATCAAGACCCAAAATCAAATGCCTCAAATAGATCATTAGGTGTGTGTCAACTATGATCTTGAGTTTAGTCAAAAATCTTGATTTTGTTTTTTTTTTCTTTTTAGAATAGATTGAGCTAATATATCTTGGGAATAAGTTTAAAAGATGCATCAAGATAGTGGTTTGGAAAAATCAATGTGAAAGAGGAGGTTGGGTACTTCGAGATAAAAATTGATTGCCACAATATCACTTTTCCTCAATCCCATAGCCAAGATGAAAAGTAGTTGAAGATCACTATCAAGCTCTTTATAAAACCAAATCAACAAAAAAAAAAAAACTGCCTAGTACTTGCATTGTCACCAGTTGAATCTCAGGTAAGGTTGAGCTGATCTAATCCTTATTAACATAAAACAACCCAAGTGTCATGATGTGAGCTACTCTTTTGAATTTGTTTTTTTTTTTTTTCCTTCTTTTTCTTCTTCAGTGCCCATTCCCTCTCGTCGCCATTTCAAGTTTTCACCAAGAGTTAGCTCGTGTTCTCAAAATGCTCTTTGATTCCAAAACTTGATTGTTTAACAAGCATGCCAAATTAATTGTAGAAAAATGTGAATCTCTAGATGGACTTTCAATATGATGAAATATGGCCGAAGGATACAAAAACTATTAGAAATGGAGGGGTAATAAGCTTAAAAACTCACAAATGTTCATGTGCTCCAATACTCTTAGACGGTGATAGTTTGTACTGAACCTATTGTTGATTAATAGGTTACTTATCTAACCATTATGGGATTAAGGCCTAACATATTTCGTTCAAGACTTAACTAGAAAAAGATGATGAATCCAATCCAAGAGGACTTTGTTTTTGGTTGTAATGAGGTTGAGGTTTGGGGTAGAACAATAAAGATATTGTAGGCTCAAGACAAATTTTCGGGCTATTGAAAATGGTCAAGGATCACCTTCTTGCTTTCACTTCCTCAACTTTGATCATTTGATATATTTTATTCTACAATCTCCTTGTGACCTTTGGTTATTATTTTGTTTTTTCACAACCTCCTTTTTTTGTCAATTTCTTTTTTCATCTTTCTTTTTCATTTTTTTCATCAAAATAGAAACTACCACAGCGTTACGGGCTTTTGTATGTAATACGCCTATACGAGTGTGATCCTTGAACTAGGTTTCATGAAAGAATAATTTAGGCTAGAAAAAGGGGTAAGCAATGGATGTTTCAATACAAGGATAGCTAAAATAAGGGTTTCTTGTCATCTTGAATCTCATCCTTTCCTAGTTAAAATTTAAAGCACATGCAAAATTAACAGTGTAATTTTGGGAACACGTTGAAAAAAAAAATCATCACAAAGGCTCAACTGGCTAACAAAGGATAACATAATTTAAGGGGACAAATGTAGGGTGATAGGTGCCAAACATGGTCATCCATCATAGATTTACATTTTAGAGCAATCAAATCCAACAACTTGACTAATCTAATTTGGACCAACATGAGATTTTTGAATGCGTCCTTCTTGCATGCCTGGTTAGGATCTTTGGGTGTGACATTAGTGAAATACTATCTTTCCTTATTTTTGTCTAATTAAGGATCTCAAATAGGAAATTAAATTCTTTCCTCCCCCCATGGAATGGTTCAAGGTTCTATTATTGCAATCAATATTATCTCCCATGATGCAAGGTGACAATCAAACAGAGAAATGGGCTAAAAAAAATATACATGCTAAAGGAAAATAAAAAGATAATGTCATGGCACTATTCCATAAGATAAGCAAATAGATAACAATGGCTCATTCAATTTTAAAAATAAAAAATTGTTTGCTTACAAAAATTTACTAAAGTCCACAGGCTAAGCCCTTAATGACAAGAAAAATGATTCACAATTAGACAACTACATAATGGTGTAATCTATTAGAGATAATTGGATCAGACTTTCTTCATTTACAACCACTAGGCCATCTCCTAAGAGTTCACAAAAGAACCTGCATAATTTGGAAGCAGATTGGTTTGGACTTTCATATTCTTTGATTCATTAGTCTAGAACCTTAGGATATTAGCATTAATTGAATTTTGTATCTTGTGTTTCAATTTGATGTAGTTCACATAGGCATATCCCAGAAATTCATTGTGGAACTTGCAGGTTTCCCTAGGGTTGTGCCACTTTGTGAGAGGACCCAACTTTGGAGGTATCGAGGCAATTTTGCCTTGAGCAACCAACTATTGATACAACTTGGGTTGTGAGAGATGTAAGATGTTGAATTTTCCCTTTGGTTGGTGGTATTTCTTTTCACTAGTGTCAACAAATTTGTCATGGCTTTCTCCAAAGTTTCAATCCTTTGGTTGGCAGATCCCTCACTTGGCTACCCTTCTTGAATAATCATCTCCTTTGTCTTGGGTAAGGTAATAAGGGGTTGTTTACAATGAGTTGATCCCTTATTAAGTGTGGGATTTTGCCTAGATTGAGACAAAGGGATATAGAGAACATAAGGGATATAGAGAACATACAAGAAAAAAATAGAATTAGAGGAATGGACACTAGAATATACCAGAATCAAGAATCAAAGTTAGTATGAATTTCCCTATTCAAAGACCACAACTGTAAGAAGGATCATCGCTCATGAGAGGTTGCACCATCATTTGAGTCCTTGAAAGAAAAGAATCATAATTTTTCTTCTCACGAGGAATTTTTTCCAAATCTTAATTTGAAAGAAGACAGAATGAATAAACAAACACAATCCAAGCATACATAAAGGAAAAATAAATCTCATTAAAGTAATCATGTCTCATTGTCCATTACAATTTCGTAGCCTGTGCAGAGACATTATCTCATATGGATCATACTAATTTATTGTCTATGAATCCACAAGGAATTATATAAACCATAGAAGTTTTCCCAGAGTCATCTTCTCAATCTTCATCCTTTCTAGATCCAAGGTCTCTTCTATGGGGTTCTTTAACTCATAAGACATGGTGAATAATATAGTAGAAACTATATATGTACATGAATCACAAACAACAAAGTAGTCAGAATTAAGAAAATAGGGTTAGTTGTATGCATGCTAAGACAAAGCTCTAATGTCCTATGCATAATGGCTGAGTTTTCAGGTTCATCATCATCGAGTCTATACTAGGGTAGAGATTCAAGGTGCTAGTGCAAGGCTTTGGCTCTAATTCATAAGACTCTAGACTGTCTTTGCTAACATTGTGGATGACTAGCAAGACCCCTCATCCTTGAGTCATTAAAGATTTTGCATGGACAAGCTTTAATATAAGTGAAAAGGTTTCGTGAAACGTATACGGAGGATGGTGCCTTACAAAGGCCTACACTACTACCCCTTCCTAATTTTAGAAGGTTCAAACTTAGGTATAAAGCTCGTGCAGTGTCAGTAGATAGTGTGTGATGGAGCAAATCTAATAAAAAATATAAATATACAAGAGCAATCCATTTAGCATAGTTCAATACAACCATACAACATAAAAAATAACAATAAAATATACAAAAATTCATAATATAACAACTCAGATAACCAAAATTAACATATAAATCAATAAGGACACAACACATAGGAAGCAACTCCATTCTCTACACGACCTTAGTGGAGTCGCCAAGCTGTTGACATCGAATTCTAATCTAGGGGTGTGTCGACGAATGTAAAAGTTTTGCATCGTGATCCTCCAAAAAAGAAGGTCAAACAATAGGTGGATAAGACTCAATAAAATACGAAGATTGGCAATGCGAAGTCACCACCTTTATTATTTTTTATTTAGGCAAAAAAAAAAAAAAATTCCTAAAAGGTCTATGGAACATAGAATAAGGGTTTGGGAGTACATTTGTGCATAGGGAAGGTGGTGAACCAACCATTCTAAGGGAGATTAGTCAACCAGCACCCTACCAACACCCATTCTAGGAATAGTTATTGTTGTGTGTGTGTGTGTGTGTGTGTGTGTCCTAACTAAGAATAAAGAAAGGAAAGAAAAGATATTCCTCTTTTGGGTCATTTAATGAAGTGTCACTGTCCAAGATTCCAAACAATAGAGTTAAAAACCCTAACATGCTCCCGTTTGAAAGGGAGAGTTCAGCCTTAAATAACCCTAAATTTTTTAAACATAAAGTAAAAAGAAGAAATGATGGAAAAAAAGGTTTTGATTGATTGCCATGAGTAAATTCAAATATGACCCTTACCTTTGAAAGTTAGGATTGGGGGGGGGGGGGGGTAAGTCAACATCAAAATGTATTACATCAATCAAGGGCCAGATGAGATGCATGTGATTATTGATTAAGTTTTAAATTAATGGAAATTATGGTCCTAGTCTCATAATTGAAGTTAAAGAGTTTAATGTTGATGAGATCGAAAATCTCCTGATTGACCTCAGGTTTGGCGGAAGGTTAAATTCAATCAATTAATAGATTTGCAAAGTCTTTTAATTGGGAATCAGAGTACAAATATGATTGAAATCAATCATTGATAAAGGTTTTAAAATCTCTTGATTGCCAATCAGGGTTTCAATGATTAAAGTTAATCCTTACATGGGAGATTTGAAAATCACCTGATTGTCAATCAGAGTTTTAATGATCAGTTGAGTCATTTCTTTAATGATATTTGAAAATCATTGATTGTCAATTAGGGTTTTAATGGTTTATAAGTTAACCCTTAAATAGGAGATTTGAAAATATCATGATTGCTAATCAAGGTTTTAATGGTTGATTGAGTCACTCTTTAATGGAGGATTTGAAAAATCATTGATTGTTAATTAGAGTTTTAATAGTTGATTGTGTCAACCCCTAAATGGTAGATTTTAAAATCTTTTAATTGCCAATAAATATTTTAATGGTTTATTGGAGTCAACCCTTTAATGAGATATTTTGAAAATAACTGATTGTCAATTAGGGTTCTGATAACTGATTGGATTCAACACTTTAATAGGAGATTTGAATATTCCCTAATTACCAATTAGGGTTTTAATTGATGGATTGAAAAAAAAAAGCAGAAATGTTTCCATTTCGAGGAGAGATGCTTGACAAAAAAGAGAATATTTTTGAAAACTTTCTAAAGTTATCATTGGTCATAGAGAGAAACAATTTGAATAATCTTTTGAAAAAAAAAATGATTTTGAGAAAAGAAATTCCATAGGTTGAGAGGAAAGAAGTCACCATTCAATGATATTTCCCCTATCATCTCATCATTAGCTAGGTTAAAAGTCACAATGGACAAATATGGAGAAGTGTATTTTCTAAAGACAATTTTAGTTACATGGATTCTAAAAAATGCCAATCATATAAGAATTGAGAAGTGTAAGCAACAATCCAAGTTCATGTTGGCTATTTTTTTTCCAAAAATAAAATACTACATGGAAAAGGCATCCAAGCAGAAAGCATTCTCATTGAAGATAACATCAACCATAACACCAAGCAAGTGGGCATAAACCACTAACAAAGAGGCTCTAACTAATAACACGAGACCAAATTCCAATGGGGTTTAAAAATTTAACATGGTTTAATTATTTCAATGAAAGGAACCTTCTTTTCTTCAAACATGGTTCAATTAGTAAAATCCCTCAATAAAAAAGAAAAAAAAAAGGAGAGGTAAAAGAATGCCAATATTATGTGTCTAATTACCTAGCATTCATGTATTTAAGAGGGCATATTTTGAAAAAAAAAAAAAACATGCAACAGGATCAACCACAAGGAAATTATCCCTTACATTGCAACAAAGGAAGCCTCCTCAAGTGGCCAAACATAATACATTGCAAACCTAGCATTTCGAGAGTTTAAAAATTTGCACAACAGGATTCAAATAATCCATATAATCGCAAGTGTGCGACAAACTCAAATGTCAAGAATGAAAGACGAAAGGTCTCTAGTAAACATCTGCACCCAAGTTGCCTCGTAAACAATTCCATTTCTCCTAAGAGCAAAAGACTTCATAAGTCTAAGACAAATCAAGATTATAACTTAAAAAAAAAAAGTATTAAACCTATGAAATACTCACCACAAAATTCCAATATACAATAATCAGATCACAATATTAATGAATCCAAAGTCGAAAGAGGAGGTTAGAAACTAAAGATATCTAATGACTTTGTGTCAACCATATGAGGATGCCTTACTTGTGGTCGGGTAAGCCGATGAAGGTACGTCAGAACTAAAGGCGACTTTAGACCTTAGAGCATCAAGAACCCCCTTGCGGATCTCCTCATAATGGGCCTAGAAAATTTTGATGTCGCCATCAGTGCTAGTAGAAACACCATTGGCTGCAGAGGAGAAGACATGTTCCTTAATGAAGCGAGTGGTGGTGGCAGTCTTGTAAAGTAAGTAAGGCCACCTCGTGAGGATAGGGGCAAATGGGTTTCATCAATGTCAATCCAATGTTTACATTTTAACCTTAGTGTTGAAGCCCTGATGTCTCTCCAAGCACCAACAATCCAGGGCGATTTCCAACTCACCTGTGAAGATGCACACTAGCTAGCCCAAGGATCCCCAAGCACACGCTCGAGTAGAGATAGAAAGAGACTCCCCTTTGTCCCCTCCCTTTTCTCTCCTTACCTTTTGGCCATGTCCCTCTAGGGTTTGGCCGTGAAGCCCCCTTTTCTTTTTATCTTTCTTTTTACCCTTTTTTATCCTCACTCTTGTCTTTCTCCTTCTCTCACTCTAGCTTGTGTTTTTTTTTTTTACTAACGTCACTCTCTCCCCCTTTTCTCCCTTTCTCTCTCATTTTTCTCTCTTTTGTTCTTTTAAGTGGTTGTATCCCCTTTCCTTCTCTTTTTTTTTTTTCTTCTTCTCACTAACTTGCCTCCCTTCTTTTAATTTCACTCTTTCTCCCTCTTTTACTCTCATTTTATTACTATTTTCTTAACCCACCCCTTCCCTTGTGCTTTGCGTGTCTATTTATAGGTGAAATTGGGGTTGGAGGCTTAAAAAGACTAAAAATCCTAGAGTGTCCCTAGGGGCAAGGAGAATTACGCCATTGCCCCTTTAAGTGCTTAAGAGTACTCCTTAAGCCCTATAAGCCCAAAATGGGCCCATTTAACTTGGAAAAGCCTATTTTATTTCCAATGAGGCTGTAAAGGCTAAGAAACACAATTAAAGCCTACTAATTACTGCAACCCCCCCCCCCCCAGGTCAAAAATGGGCATCAACGTGAACCTTGTGGGTGATAGGTCTAGTTGAAAAGACCCAATTATAAGTTCCTTGAAAGAAGGACTAGCCCTAGACAACCTAAAAGAAGCATTGAAGTTAAGAAAGAAAGTTGCAAGATATGTGCTAATTGGTGATGTACTATGTTAACCTTATAGGTCACACCTGGTTTTGATAATTACAAATACTTAGGTATTTGATGGTTGTCAAGTGTTTGTGCAGGTTTAAATGAGCATCTCAAGAAATGACACTTGAAGCAACATGAAGACCCTGAAGACTTTAATTTGTATTGCCAATTCAATTTTTTTAATATGGGTCTGTAATAGTAACTTAGGAATATGGTTTATATTACTTACCTGCATATCATGCATATAGGATATATGGTAAGCTCAGTAAGACCATAGTATGACTCTAGGTCCCAACACTCTCACATATATCATACTAAATACAAAAGTATTAAAAATGTACTTAAATTGAACATCATTAGGGAAATTCAGAGAGTTCGGACGACCGAATCCCAAGAGTTCAAAACTCCCTAAGCACCCGAACTGTTGATAAGTCAACAGTTGACTTAGGCTCTCGAGTGACTGAACATATTTGTGCATACTGTCCACAGGTGCCCGAACCCTTCGAAAGGGACATTCCACCAACTCGGGCTACTAAGTGATATAGTTCAAATTGAGCCCCAGGCGACCGAACACACGAGTTCGGGCTACCGAACCTATGACCGGGTACCCGAAGTTACAAAGAAATATTTCTGACTTTGTTTTGGGCCATCGAACTCAAACTCAGGCTGTCGAACTAAATTTAAAGATTTTTATTGTTGTGTCTATTCGGGCGACTGAACCACGGTTCAGCCACCCGAACCTTGGCGGGTTAAAATTATTTTTATTGTTGTAAAATTGGGTTAAGTTGGGTTACTGGTGTTTTAACTATTTGAAACTTTTTTAATAATTCCCAACAAGTCCCAAACGGTTATATTTTTTTATCCTTCCTATAAATATAAGCTCATTTGTGAGGATTAACAAGGATTAGTAAATTGATTAGCCAAAAAAATCCTCTTGTTGACTTTTTGAGTCCGATCCCTGTTTTGATAATGACAAACCATAGTATCACACTTGTGTAATTGAGTGTGAACAAGTTTATATTTCTGTAAGTACAAGTGATGAATGCAAAATGGAAACCATAAAGAGCACTGAGAAGAACACCAATCGGCATATTCCATGGAGCATTGAGGAGCAGAAGACACGAAGACTTTATCTATTTTCTGGGTTGTAATAATAATTAGGGTTGAATGTGCATGCATCTTACATGATTTAAAATTGAAGCTCTACCTGACCTTAGATTGACCATAGGATGTCCAAATAACATGAAAAACTCTTTTCATAAAATGTCTAACTTATACAAAGGTTTTTAAATGGTTTTAAAGTTAAAATAAGGGAAAAACCAAATTTTTCAAAAGAGTTGGTCAATCGGCCAGTCGACTGAATGTTATAAATAAGCAATTTTCTCACTCAATTCGATCTCATATCAAACTATGTTCAACATAAAAATTATGTCATTTTCCCATAGCTTTCGTTTGATACCAAGAACGTCCAAATTTGAATTTCACAGAAAAAGTTATGGCTAAAACACTGAAACGTGTCTGTAATAGAAAAACTCCCTTCATGTTTCTTCCATCTCATTTATGGGCATTTTCTTAAACCAAAACTCATTATCTTAAAATGTGTTCAACATGAAAGTTGTGGTATTTCCTCTTATAGTTCTATTTATATAAAGAAAATCCAATTTAGAGTTGTATAGAAAAAGTTATGGCCAAAACACTGAATAGTATCTGTGCAAAAAAGTCGAGGCTGGTTGACCGAACCTTCACTACGGTCGATCGAAACTCGCGGATTTCAAGCCTCGGTCGACCGTACCTTGAGCTTGGTTGACCGACCTTCTCGGGAAAGTGTCCCAATGGCCGAAAAATGGCAAGTTTTCAAAATAAAAATATATATTAAGGTCCCAACGGCTATATAACAGTCACAAGAGGTTTTTGCCTATAAATACAACCCCAAAACACTTGAAAATTGTTGGAGAATCCCTTTGCTAATTTAGTCTATCATTATTAGATTCTCCCACACTTCTATACCCCATTTGTTCTTTAAATTCTCATTTTCTCCTACTCTTCTTTTATTTGAAAATCATTTTGGGAGAAAATATTCTTGGGGGTTTTATGTGAAGAGGCTTGAGCATATATCATATACATATATATATATATATATATATATATATATTGCTTGATGGCCTTCTTCTTTCATTTGTGATATATTTTCAAAGATTAAAATGTCTCCTATTCTCTTCTTTTGAAAACCATTTTTGGGGAAAATATTTTTGGGGTTATATTTGAAGTGGCTTGAGCATATAACATTCTCTATATGTATATTGCTTGAAGGCCTTTCTATTTTTCATGTTTTCAAATATTAAATTTCTCCCATATTCTTTTATTTGGAAAAATATTTTTTGGAGAAATTTATTGTGAATAATGTCTTGAAGTCTTGGGCTAATATTCTTGCTCATATATTTTGCTTGAATGCCTTCTTGGGATTAATTTTACTAAGGTCAATCATTTTGAAGAAAACCCTAATATTCTCCTACTCTTATCTTGAAATACATTTGTTGAAGAATTTCTTTGGGTTATACAAGAGGGAGCCTTGAGCATATATTAATTTAATATATACTTGCTTGAGAGGCTTCTCCTTTTATTTTATAAAGGTCAATCATTTTGATAGCAAAATCCTAGTTTCTCATACTTATCTTGAAGTATATTTTTGGAGAAACTCTTTGGGTTATTTAAGAGTTTTAAACATATATTCATTAATATATATTGGCTTGAAAAGCTTCTTGAAAAAAAAAAAAAAAGGCTAAAGCATATATTCATTTTTGCTTGGTAACCTTTATGATTTGAATTTGAAAAGGTCAATCATTTTAGAAAAGAAAATCATTTTCCAAACTCTCAAGTTTTACTCGAAAAATATTTTGAGAGAAAACCCATACTCTACATGAGTTTGATTTCAAAATCATATGAGAATGCATATTAGATTTTAATGTTGTACATCCCTGCTTAGTTTAGAAGCATATTTTATGTACAAAATGATTTTACTATAACGGTTGGGTTCAGCCCGTTAATTGAACTGGGGAGTCTCAGCCCCGTAAATGAGATCGATTCAGTTCAGCCCAAAATTGAACTGGGGAGTCTCAGCCTCGCAAGTGAGACTAGTTTGGCTTAGCCTAATAATTGAGTTAGGGTTTTCCTCGCCCTGTAAGAAGAGGATGTAAAAGGCTTTTGCTCTACCCGGTTAAGTGAGCAGGTATAGTGGAATCCTTGGGGGTAAGCTCAAGGCGGGGATGTAGGCTAGTTTGGCCGAATCTCGATAACAAATCTGATGTCGCTTTTTCTATCTTATTTAAATTCTTGCACTTTAATTTCAACATGTGTATGAATGTTTATTTAATGTCGAAATTATTCTCATGCACACATTTGATTTAAATAAGATACTGCACACGTGTATGTTTGCTTTTATTGTTAAACTCACTATACATACATGTATACATGTTGAATGGGATATGATACTGTGGTGAATTGGCGAATTGTTAAAATTAGCCAAAAAATTTTTAAAACCCAATTCACCCCCCCCCCTTTTGAAATCACACCAATTCCAAAAATTGGTATCAGAGCCTTGTTGCAAAAGGCTTAACCGCTTATGCTAAAGATCGCAACGGCTCAACCTTTTGGTGTATCCCAATTTTGAGGGTCAGCACTTTGCAAATTCTCCATTGTTTTCACTGTGTAGATTTTACTATGTGTTTGTTGAAAATATTCTTGTAAAATCAATTGATTGGAGGATTTGGAAAGTATTTGTTAATGTTATCATATCCCATTGAAAAATGATTTAAAAAAAAAGGCATAATTTCCCAAAATCTGAAAATGATTTGAAAATGCATGACATGTGTTTTAATGCATATCATCTGTGTGCCATGTATACTTTTTCTATGCCCTAGTCACTAATGCCTTTGTAAGTTTATTCTTTTGAGTGCTAAGGTCTTTTGGAAAACATAAGAGGTATGAGAAACCAAAAAGAGATGAACACCACTCCGAGCTTAAATGATTAAGGAGGAGTAAAACTAAAAGGTATATCTATTCTGCTTCTAAGATATTGAATAACTCATAGTATGATTCACATGATATATCTTGTGCTTGATTTATTTGTTGCTGTGAATCATATGACATTTGTGTTAATTTCATTTCATGATTTGTATGATATATCTTGTATTAAATCTTTGTATAAATCATGATAAATCTTTTATGATAATAGCATGATGTCTTATAAGGTTCATCTCAAAGAAATTTTTATATACTCATAAGATTTCAGAAATTGTTATACATAGGATTAGAATACTTTGAATGCCTAAATAGTGTATAATGCTTAAAATTAAAAACCTTAATATACACTATTATCATTCTGAGAACCCTAAGAAAAATCTAGCCAATGTGTGAGTTTCAATGATCTTACCCAATCTAAGCTTAATAAATGTACATGTAATTATGATTGGTTAATATATGCTGATATTGGCTAGTGCGTGCTTATATCATTATCAATTCTTCATTCAAATGTCATAAGCATATTTAAATAAAATCCCATTCAAATGGACAAATTGATTTTAAAATGTCATTATATTCGTAATGCTATATGTATATGCGTTGTAATTTGAAAAATCTTAAATATAGCATGTTTTGCCCATCACACAACATTGAGTTCTAGGAAGTTGATCTTATGTTATGCAATGTATATTCCTAAACTCATAATTGAGCTTAAACGATAAATCATTTTCAAATGATAAATTAAATTCAAGGAATTCATAAGCTCATTTTCCTATTTGAAAATATTTGTTATGCCAAATACAATCAATTGAACATATAATTCTTTGGCTACATAATTACGGGAGAGCAGCATGCTTTGAAAATTCATCCAATATGCATTTTGTGGTATTGTGCTTATTATTTCATATATATTGGATGCTTTGTATGAGCTGAACGCAAAAATCCATGTCTGCTAAATGAATATATTTTATGATGGATGGATATTGTTTAAATATGATCTAAAGTGAGTTGAATGCCTATGTCCATTTTTATTTAAATGACTATATTTTCTCATGAATGAATAATTTGTTTTTAAATAAATGCGTATACCCATCTTTTGATTTAAGCTCAATTATATTTGATGGATAACTTATTTGTATTGAATGCCACTATCCATTGCTTGTTTGATGATTATATTTTCGTATGGATAGTTTATATTTTATTTGATATATTGATTGAACTACCTGATTGCATGCTTAGTCTAGAATGCCTCCTGCATGGCGGATGCAGTTGATGAGAATTGCATGCTGGTAGTGGAAATAGGTTCTCACATGCTTAAATTGGATTATTATTTGTTGATTGTGTGAATCTATCTAGTTTTAGGTACATGGTAAATTTGGGAAATGTCCGATTTACAGACGGCATGCTGCCGAAATTTTGATAGGATTTTTCCTAAATCAAAACCTTGTGCTAAAGACGATTATGATAAAATTAATGTTAAAACATTTTTGAAAGGATAAGTGAAACCAAATAGAAAATTAAAATTCATCATTTCATAATCATCGAATAACTAGGAGAGCCCAGCTCCATCCCTATAGGAAGCACAAAAATGATCCATATGCATTACCTTCATTTATTGAATATTGAGGCTCTTGAGAATACCATAAACATTATATCTAGTGCTTAAAGTCTTATGATTTGATATGAAATGTTCTTGGGTCATGAACATTATTGCATGCCTCAATATATATTTTCTGATGCATCTATGGCTTATAGGGAAGACTATACTGAACATATGACAAAATTTCTTAACAGATAACCAGTATAGTTGCATTAAAAGGACCGCTTATACTATCTGGTATACCTAGTGAAATAAATTTTTTATTAGTATAAGCAACACATTTCCCTTCCTAGGATGAACAATAAATACATGGGATAGTACATGTGAAATCCAAACTGCTATGTATTTTGAAGGCATGTACACATTTAGGTTGTGTCTTAGGATGAACTTAGTTCATAGAATCCATTTGGTCAAATTCTTTGGACTATGTACTTTCACTCCGGATCCAAATGGTAGAGCATCATCACCTTTAAATTGAACGCCTCATATTTTGATGATGGTCCATTGACTAAGGAATATGCATGACTAAGGGGGAGTTTTTCATTTTGCGCACACTCATTGTGTGATTGATTGTGATATTATTTTTTGGGTAGTTTAGCTTAGGTTTATCCCACAAATTTTCATATTATAAATCTTGTGTGGGGATAAATTAAGTGAGCTTAGGATATTTGCATTGTTATTGCAAGTATTCAATAGCTTTGATTTTTGTTGTGCAAAGATTTTTCCAACAAGCAAAATATTTTCAAACTAGTATTGTGCTTATTTCATTGAAGAAAATCTTCTTGAACTAGTTTGATTATCGAATTCATATCTTTGGAATATTAATTTTCTACTGAACTGTGCTTTGCTTAAATTCCAAGATATTGCTTCTATTGAACACCCTTGAGCATTTCACTGATTATACCGTATTGAGTGTTGATAGCACAACTATTTGCATCATTGAGCTTACACTATATCCATATCATTGATGTGTATGTGACTGCGCGTATTGGGTACATATCTACTTTACATGAAAGCATAATCACTGTACCATTTGATTGAGAGAATACTGTTGTATTTCCAGGCGTGGCCTGAGGGGGTGGTACTCCAACCCGGTAAGGATTGTGTAAAGGTTGAGGTCAGTCCTGTGCTAATTGACCTGGTTGTTTAGGTGCCGCTCCACCCATTTAAGTGAGCATTACTGTGGTAATGCTTGTCCTTGTTAGCCAAGGTGGGGACGTAGGCAATTTGCCGAACCTCGATGACACTTCGGTGTGTCACTTCTCTTTACTGCTTTCTAGTGCATGCTTAGTTGATTAAATTGCGTTATTTAATTTCTGTTACATATTTCAATTGATTTACTTTACTTGTACTAGATTGACTTTAGGGTTGTGAATATACTGTTGTTAGAATACTAACCTAGGGAATTAATTTTAAAAATACCAATTCACCACCCCTCTTGAGATCACGGTAAAGCTAACATACTATATAGCACATGTTTTTTCACAATGCTATACTTAAGGTGCTTTCGACCAATCAAAGTTGAGTATATGCTTTGAGAAATTCATGAAGGGGCATGTGGAGGACATAAAGAAGGTTGAGCCTTGGTCTAGAAATTCATAAGGCAGGTTTATTACTAGCCCACCTTGCAAGATGACTCTGCACAGTTTGTACAGAGGTGTGATAGGTGCCAAAAGGTAGAGGAGATATCCCTTATTTTATGGCCATAACATATGACCCCCAAGATAGTGACTAAAGAGACGCCATTTAATGTGGCTTTTAGCATTAAGACAATGGTACTAGTAGAGTTTGGGATGCCAAGCCACCGAGTTAAATTTTTGATGAGCAATAAAATGAAGAGTTAAGGGGAGTAGACTTAGACATACTTGAAGAAGTATGTGAATAGGTCTAGATTAGAGTCGCAACCTGCAAGCAAAAAGTGTCATAATAATGACAATTATGGTGTGATCCCAAGAGGGGGGGGGTGAATTGGGTTTTAAAACTTTTTGGCTAAATTAAATTTACCATCCCCCCCATGTCATATCTCGTTCAAAATATAAGCGTGTACGTAAAATGATTTAAGTAATGAGTACAGACATACACATGTGGAGCATACATGTACGGAATTTAAAGTGTGCAAATTAAATGTGTGTATGCAAAATAATTAAAACATTAAATGAACAAGCATACATGTACAGAATTTAAAGTGTGGAAATTGTTGACTCTTTGAGTCTGATCCTTGTTTTGATGCTGACAAAACACTTGTATCTCATGTGTGTATTTAGTGCATAAGCAAGTTTATAAATTAGCACACACACAAATGAGACGTACAATGGAAGCCATGAGGATCCAAAAGCTCATACAAACTTGGTGCATTCCTTGGAAATGTGAAGAGCAAAAGGAAAAGAAGACACATGATTTTACTTGTAATGCATTTAGTTTAGATTTCAATTTGTAATAATGCATTTCATGCATGATGGGAATTGAAAGCTCAAACACATGACCATAGACTGACCTTAGGGAACCTAAACTTGCATGAAAAATTCCCTAACTATAATGCCACATTCAAACATATAGGGATAAAATTTTTAAATTCAAAATCAAGGCAAAAAATCAAATTTTCAAGCACCTCGATCGACCAACCTATGCCCATTCTAAATGCATTAGTCGACCAACCTTAAATATTTGACCCATTAAGTTATCTCTTGAAATGGTCAGCCAATTGTGTGAAGACCCAGAAATTATAATAATTAAATAATAGAGAAGAAGGAGAAATTTAAAGGGGCAAAACAGGGTTTCATCGACGAATGCCCTGGTTTCGACAACGAACTCCCTAAAGGATTTGTGGATGAAGTTCAGTGTTCGTCGACGAAGAGATACCAAGCGAGGGTGTTTCAGACCCATTGGTTCATCGACGAAATCCCTACCTTCATTGATGAACTCCCTTCTTTTCCTCCTCGACGAGGCCACATGTCTCATCAACGAAGCCACGTGACGCCTATAAATACACAAAAATCGGGTTTTCAACGAAATAATCATTTTTTTCTCTCATTATCTCTCTTAAGAAACAGATCCTCTCTCCTTCTCTCTAGATTTTCGGCCCCATTTCTCTCTGGTTCAACAATCAGAAGCTACCATGATGATCCTGGGGAGATTCTCTACAACTTAGCCAGAGCAGAAGATCAATTTGAGAAGTTTGGGAACCATCCCAAAATTAGGGTAAGTGGATTGTTTAAGGGTTATTTGGTTTGTTGGTTTTTCTGAACCCAAATTTAGTAGAAGATGTTGTAATACTAGTGTTTAGGATGATTTATGTGGGTGTTGTTAATTCAGGGTTTTGGGGCTTATACTGCAGGCAGGTTAGGGGACCTAGAAGGTGTTCCAAAGAACCCAGGTAAGATAATGAATAGTTTATAATTCAGAAAATATGAATATGAAAATTTATTATGGGGAATTCAGTTATTTGACAAGAAAAAATATATGATATTTTCAGGATTATGGAATTATGAATGCTAGGGGCGTAAGTTGGAACGTCAGTAGGCGAGTTCAGTTTGCCAGGTAAAGGAAATATGTTATGCTAGTAATTTTAGAAATGTTATCAGAAAATATATGTGTTATAGGGAAAAATTCTACGGGATAAAAATTACTTTTATTATCAAGCAAAAATCCAGATTTCAAAAAATGGGCTTAATATTTATTTAATTGTGTGGCATGAGTAATTAACACATTCAATGTGAAATTTACTCAATTTACAGATATCATGTTTTACAGAATATATATACATATATATATATATATATATATATATATATACAGATAGATATTTTTACAGTTTACATTCAGATAAATAATTTATAGTACTTTCAGATATACCATGATATTCAGATTACAGAACCATAACATTCAATTATTCAGTATTTAGTTATTCAAATTTTACAGATTATTGAGATTATACGACATATTTAAATCAGTTATTACAATGTTATGGTTATTTCAAATATATCAGGATCATGGTAAAACAGTAAGATAATATATATATATATATATATATATATATATAATAGTATTATACAATATCAGACCCTAATATATCAAATCATTTATCAGTAGAGCACGGTACCATAGCTATTTTAGATCAGAGTGCAAACACATATCCTAGATAGTGTGTGGATTTCCATCAACCGTACCTATGGAGGGATTGTAGGCTCCCTAGAAGTTTGGGTTGAGGAGATCGGTTTGACGAGGTATATGCCAGTATCGAGCCTTTAGAGGGATTGCAATAAGGGTAGTCTGAGGATTGATAGAGTATCAGTTGACTTAACTGGTAGGCCAACCAGTCTTAAGTCCCGCCTACAGGCCGCACAACCCTATCATGAGGGGTTAAATCATGACTTACAGTTTTTCAGGGTAATTATAATAGTTGTTTGTATGTATATAGATTTACAGATTAACAGCAAATATATTATAATACTAGAAGTATGAATAAATAGAAAACTTAGATATTACAATTGTATTTTAAACTATATAGGTGTTAGTTGGACTATATATTGTTTTACCAGCTAACTTAGTTTCAATAAATTATTAGCATATTATTTATGTGAACTCAGTTGCCACACACTGTTAATAGCATATTTCATCTTACTGAGCGTTGTCTCATCCCAGTGATTTAACATTTTTCAGGTGATCCAGCTAGGCGAGCAAATCAGGCTCGCAGGTAAAGAGGACATCTACACTACCCTGTCTATAGGGTAAGTGTTATTAGGGGAATTATATTTTGAGTAGCATTTAGGAGTTTTGGGGTAGATGATGCTGGGATGATGTAATCATGAATGCATGTTTCGTGAGAATACTGATTCTGGTATTGTAAATATGGATGTATGACTTTATGTTTCCCGCTGCATAGGTATGTTATTCTGTGAACAGGAATTTCCTCAGTGCCCACCTGGGGCCTGAGATGTTATAGCAGATAATATAGGGGTATCAAAGTATTTTGTTTTGCAGTATATTTATGAAAAAAAAATTGTATGAATTTTCAGGTTGTTACATTTTGGTATCAGAGCCTAGGTTGCTAGGTTCTGTAGACTCTAGAGTACATCAAAAAATAATACCAGAACATAGTAATGGATTTTAAGGAAAGATAGAAATTGGGATAGAACAGAATATCAGTGAGTTGATGTTGGGAGACTAGGGTGAGAATTTAAGGTTATGTTCTGCAGTCTAGAAGCAGAAACTTCAGGGTGGTTTTTATGTTTTTTCTGGGGTGACGATTTTAGAAAAATCATAGTAAACTATCATCGATTTCTATTTCTAGATGGTAGGACTAGACCTTAAATTAGTAATAGGTGGTATGAGGATATTTTGGTTAGAATAGTAGTATGAAATTTGGATTCTTAGAATAATTTGGTGTTATTGCAGGATGGACCTTGGACGTAGTAGTGCTCCCGCTAGCGATGATGATGGAGCAAGGCCCTCTAATATGGGCAACAGGGACTCAGATGTTGTTTTACATATCATAGCTCAGCAGGTCTTAGCTGATATTGCATGGAGCTCCATGGAGCAAGGCAGTCCATCTGCAGCATAGGGTTGTACGATAGAGAAGTTCACAAAGATGAACTCTCCAGCATTTTTAGGAGCTGTTGATTCTGCAGTTGTTGAGAACTGGATGTAAGAGATAGAGAAAATACTGATGATGCTCCTATAGAGAAAATACTGATGATGCTCCACTGCGCTAATGAGCAAAGGGTTCTTTAAGCCATGTATAAGTTGGCAGGGGAGGCCGAGAGATGGTGGACGACTACTAGATTATTGGAGGAGCAGAGACCCGTACTAGTGCCAATGATCAGGGCTCGATTTAGAGACATATTTTTTGACAGATACTTTTTTTCCATGGACAAAGAGGCTAAAGTACAGGAGTTTCTGAGTTTGACCCAGGGACCATTGATAGTTCAGCAGTATATGGCCAAATTTATTGAGCTGTCATGATTCACTCTATATATATATATAGTGCCAAATGAAGCTAAGAACGCCAGGATGTTTGAAATGGGCATGAGGCTAGATATATATAAGCAGGTGGCAATACTGAAGATGCAGGATTTCTCTTAGCTGGTTGACAGAGCTATAGTAGCATAGGAGATTGAACATACAAATGTGGGAGTACCAAGCTAGAGGAAGAGGCCTACGACTCTAGGTTTCCAGGCGAGTTCCAGCCGGGGACCATGGAGAGGAGACTGGTTCGGTAAAGGCTAGAGGCAGATGACAGGGCACCGAGGGTTTTAGGGTGAGCCTACTTTCCCTATCTGTCCTAGATGTAGTCGAAGGCATTTGGAGAGTGTAGAAGAGGAGAGAATGTCTGCTATCGTTGTAGGAGACCTAGTCATAGAGCTTAGGCATGTCAAGGATTGCCAACTCATGCACCAGCTCATAGACCATTTTGGGATGGATACTAAGCGCCCCGCGGAGGCTAGCAGAGAAACACGGCATCGGCGAGGGTTTATGCATTGACGCTGGGAGACGCTGAGGCTGCCAAAGATGTTGTTACAGGTACACTTATTACTTTACCATATAAAGTTATTGTTTTGTTTGATTTAAGTGCCACCTATTCCTTTGTGCCGTCGGGATATGTTAAACTATCTGGGGTAAAGGCACAGTTGTTAAATGTCGAGTTGTCTATAGCCACACCAACTGGATATACAGTGAGATGTAGGAAAGCATTTAGAAATTTTTGAGTGGACATTCAGGAGAAAGTACTACCAGTTGATCTTATGGTACTAGATATGCAGAGATTTGATGTGATATTGGGTATGGACTGGATGACAGCTAATCACGCCAGCATAGATTATCATAAAAAAGAAGTGATCTTTAGACCCCCCAGGTGAACAGGAATTTAAATTTGTGAGTTCACGAGTGCATGCCTCACCACAGTTAGTATTGGCAATTCAGGCGAGGAAGCTGCTTCAGGGTGGTTTCCAGGGGTATATTGCTTACATAAAGGAGTTTCCATGGGAAGAACTGAAACAGTCTAATATTCCAATAGTCAAAGATTTCCATGTCTTTCCAAAAGAATTTCTTGGTTTACCACCATACCGGGAGATTGAATTTACCGTGGATCTGCTACTAGGGTCGACATCGATATCTAAAGTACCGTACCGTATGGCTCCAACCGAATTGAAAGAATTGAAAGATCAGTTGCAGGAGTTCTTGGATAAAGGATTCATCAGGCCTAGTGTGTTGTCTTGGGGAGCACCAGTCCTGTTCGTGAAAAAGAAAGACGAGACAATGAAGATGTGCATAGATTATAGAGAAATAAAAAAAACAAATAGTCAAGAATAAATATCCTCTTCCCAGAATTGACAATTTATTTGATCAACTCCAGGGGACCCAAGTCTACTCCAAGATTGACCTTCGGTCGGAGTATCACTAAGTGAGAGTTAAAGCAGAAGATATTTCAAAGACAGCTTTTTGAACCAAATATGGGCATTACAAGTTTTTGGTAATGCCATTCGGGTTGACTAATGCACCAGCAGTGTTTATGGATTTAATGAATCGGGTGTTCCATCAGTATTTGGACCAGTTTGTTGTTGCATTTATTGATGATATACTGGTCTACTTGAAGATTTTTAAGGAGCACAAGGATAATCTGAAGCTGATATTGCAGGTGTTAAGGGAGGATAATCTAAAGCTGATATTCCTCGAGCACGTGATCTCCGGGGATGGCATATCAATTGATCTAAGTAAAATAGAAGCAGTAGTGAATTGGGTGAGACCGAGAAATATTCAGGAGGTCAGAAGTTTTCTGGGTCTGGCAGGTTACTACCGACGCTTTGTAGATGGTTTTTCCAGATTATCGAGTCTACTGAGATGACTCATAAGGAAAAATGTGAGGTTCAAATGGACTGATGATTGTGAGTAGAACTTCCAGGAGTTCAAGTGGTGGTTAGTCACTACACCGGTACTTTCTTTTTCATCAGGAGAGGATGTATTTATTATATACAGTGATGCATCTTTGAAGGGACTCATATGTGTGTTAATGCAGTATAGAAGAGTTATTGCCTATGCATCTCGACAGCTTAAGGAGTATGAAAAGAACTACCCTATGCACTATCTAGAGTTAGTGGCAGTGATGTATGCTCTAAAGATCTAGAGGCACTATCTTTACGGTGGGAAATGCGAGATCTTCACTGATCATAAAAGTTTAAAGTATTTCTTCACCCAAAAAGATTTGAATATGAGGCAAAGGAGATGGCTAGAGCTCATTAAGGATTATGATTGCACCATTAGCTACCACCCAGGGAAAGTAAATGTGGTGGCCGATGCACTAAGCCAGAAAGTAGTAGGAACAGCGATGTCAGCAGTCGAGATTCATCATCTGATACAGATGGACTTGGAGAGGTTAGGTGTGGAGCTGGTAGAGGAAGGTCACCAGCCATTCGTTGTCAACCTAGTGATGCAGCCTACATTGTAGGAGAAAATAAAAGCTGCTTAGAGAAATGATGCAGAGTTGGTAGAGTTGATAGAGAAAATGTAGGACAATCAGGGGGAGGAGTTCAGTATATCAGATGATGGAACCCTACGGTTCCATACCAGACTGTGTGTTCCTACGGATGCTGAGATTAGGAAGGCTATTTTGGAGGAAGCTCACAGATCCCTGTACACAGTTCATCCTGGTAGAACTAAAATGTATCAAGATCTTAGAGTCTTTTTAGTGGAGAGGTATGAAGAAGGCAATAATTGAATTAGTGTAGTAGTGTTTGATATGCCAGCAGGTAAAGGCTAAGCACCAGAGGTCGGCAGGACAGTTATAGCCACTCCACATCCTTGAGTGGAAGTGGGACCATATATCCATGGATTTTGTCACAGGTTCATCGCCGGCACTACATAGTCAGAATGTTATCTAGGTGATCGTTGACCGTCTAACGAAGACTGCCCACCTCCTACTTATTAGCTACCCTATGAAAAGACTGGCAGAGATCTATATTTGGGAGATAGTTCAAGCCCATGGAATGTCAGTATCCATAGTCTCAAATCGTGACCCACATTTTGAAACAACCTGCTTATATAATCATATAATAAAACATATTTAATAATAAAGTCAACCCGAACCCAAGGGTAACAAGGACACCTCTGACATTCACTGTAGAAATCTAAGCAGCAATAAATGTAAATCACATTCCCATAACCATAAAATATATAATACTAGAGCCAAATATAATCCATAGTGATACTGTATTCATATACAACCTTAAAATATCAAAAATACATCTAAGATCCCAAAAAAAAAAAATCTCCTGACCCCAGTACAAAACTTACCCTCCTAACGGGGTAGCACCAGTGGCTCAACGGCGGCCTCGATCCGTCGGTCTTTCTAGGTTTCTTGAAAATTATTTAATGCTCGGGGGTGAGACACTTCTCAATAATGGAAAATAAACTAAATACAGCTGTGTGACAACATGAATATTTAATGCTAATATAGATATGCAGTACATTTTGCATACTAGAAAACATTGATCATTTAATAACTACATAAACATATAATTTCATATTTCCAATAAATCATATGGTTCATGAACCATCTAGTACAACTAATGATAATACTGAAAACTTACCCAGGATGTATAGCTAGTTGATGTCATGTATTACCCCCCATAACGGGTTGTGCAGCCCAAAGGCGTGACCCGACAATGGCTGGCCGACCACTGCCAAGTAAAAAATGTCTGTAAGTACGATGGGCCTGCCACACTCTGGTTCGGACTGCCAGGTGGACGTCTACAACTATATACTGAAAGCCACATTGACTATTCATCTCTCACCCTCTCGTGGGGCGGTTAGCACAAATCTGAACATAGTAATCTGATCTGTATAGCTACGGTACTGTGCTCTTGTAACTGAACTAAACTACCATCCGGGTTTTGATAATACATAATACATGATAATATACAGTTTAATGTAAATAGATTGATAGCATTTTTCATAATAACGTAAATACATAGGGCCTTACGCCTTTTATTTTCATATCTGTGGCCTTGCGCCAAAAATCATACATATACATGACCTTGCACCAACTATCAATCACGACCTTGCGCCGAACATCTCATAAATATCATTCTGAATAAATAATTCATTTATCATGTATTTTGAAACCATAATGTACCGTATTATTTCATAATTTCTAAACATGCTGTATACGTAAAATAACCACAATATAATATTTTTCATGAAAAATAATATACATGCCACATAATGCTGAATACACCGTACATTCCATTCTAAAATCATAATTTCTGGCACTTAATACATATATATATATATATATACACATTTCTACATCATAGCAGTATTTTCCCAAATATGCATTTTATCAATAATATACAAAAATAATACATGCTTTCCTAAACATAATTCTTCTAATTAATAATAATTTTCATGGAAAATGACGGCTTTAGTTTATTCCCTTACCTGATACTGAAAAGAAACCCCCTAAATGCACTGGTCCTACACTCGCAGGGTTCCCCGTTCAACACCCTGAATCAAACAATCCCCAGAACTAAACTTTAATATTTTCACGTGAATATCATTTCCTATAACTATGAAAAGACCAAATTTTGCATAAAAAGTGAAATTAGGATAGCTTCCCAAGAGGAGCGTGAATTGGGAATTTAAAAACTTTCTTTTTAATTCCTTTTAAGAATACTTAACTTCTTTTATTGTTTAACCAAATCTTTTACTTGTTTGTTTAATTTGTCAAACACACAATACTTGGTTTCTTTTATACAATCAACAATACAAGCACTTAAACAACTAAATCACCAAACAACCTTTCAATCAACCACACTATCCAAACTAATCAAATAATTTTGGAAAGCAAACAACCAAACCAAAATTAAGATATACAGTAGTAAGAAATTAGGACGGTTGTTTGTTTATGTATGCCTTATAAATATGAATCAAGCCTTATAGTTGAATGATATGCTTGTTAAAATAAATTTGCTTATTTTATATGATTTACAACCACACATCCACACTCTTCCTAAAATTCAGAATTCAAGTAAACTATTAGTTAATTTTCTTTGGGTGTTTTAACCAAATAACGTACTCCCGTATGGTTTCCGTAAAGTATGGTTTAACCAACTTACTCCCTTTCGGTTTCCGCAATCCAAATCAAAAATAAACTTTAAGTTTGTTTGATTTCCAAATATACGTAGTGTATATGATTTCAAATTTAAATCATCCATGCAATATAAATATGCTGAAAATAAAGAGTAAGGGAAAGAGAGAGTGAGACACAGGATTTTACAAGATTCGGCTTCAACACAGCCTACGTCCTCGCCTTTGGAAAAACCACCAAAGGAGTCACTAAACATGTTCCTTTACCGGGCGAAACAATACCTTTACACACTCCTTCAGAAGGCTAGAGTAGCACCTCTCTAAGCGATAATCCCTCGCCTAGCCAACGATCCAGAAAACCTGGAATCGTCACAATCTACAAGAATATAATATAAATTCTGCGTACAAAAAATACTCTCAAAATTTAGAGCAGGTTGTACAAATTGAGATGTAAATTGTACTTCAAAAAAACAAAGCAAATTAGAATATATGAAGCTCTAAAGTTTTTAGAAGTTACCAATGGTTCGTTTAAAAGAGAAATGGAATTGCAAACTGGAACCGAGCTTTGAACCAAAATTGTAGAATTCATTTTCAGCAAAAGATGTAAGCAAAGAAAAACTTCAGGAGAATTTCAGCACAAGATGAATTTCAAATTTTGTTTGATTTCTCTTTTTTCTTGTGTTTTCTCTTCTTCTTTTTTTCATTACCCAAAGAGGTATTTATAGGCTTGTTCAAAGAATAATGTCCTCATTAAATTGGGTAGCATTAAATTATTGAAATAATTTTGAAATTCAAAATTTTTCAAAAAACAATTTTCTCATTTAATTAGGTAGCATTTAAATTATTGAATTAATTTTGAAATTCAAAATTTTTCCAAAGAACAATTTCCTCATTTAATTAAATTATTGAATTAATTTTGAAATTCAAATTTTTTCCAAGGAACAATTTCCTCATTTAATTAGGTAGCATTAAATTATTGAATTAACTTTGAAATTCAAAATTTTTCCAAAGAACAATTTCCTCATTTAATTAAATTGTTGAATTAAACTCTTCTTTGCTTAATTAATCTTGGAATATTAACTTGTTTAACCTTGAAAAATGTGTTCCAAGACTTAAACTAAAGTCTCTTTGCCTAATGAGCTTCAAAATGAAAAAGAAAAAACATATTTTAAGCTTTTTTAACAAGGTGTTTCTTAATTTCTTTTGACTTATGAGAGCTTCACATATCTAACTAGCATTTGACTTTGAAGTACTTACAACAGTTCTTCTAATTATGGTGTTCTTAAATTCTTCAGCCTCCTTCAGCCTTTTGAGGTTCACTTTTGACTCTGGGTTTGTTTGCCCTTAAACTTCTTCATTTGTCATTCATTTCCTTTAACATTCTGAGGAGCTTTCACTAGATTAACATTGAGCTTCAACCTATCAACCTTGAGAGTTCTTTTACCTAAAACACATCACTTAATATCATATGTTAAAGCATCCTTCATTTTGTTATCATCAAAACAGGATTGAAAAGCCTAGTTAGGTCAACAATCTCCCCCTTTTTGATGATGACAAATGAGGAGCAAAAAATATGAATAAGCATAAAAAATCTCCCCTTTACATCTAGCATTATTCTACTCCCCCTTAAAATAAGCATTATTTTAAAAAATTTTAGATTCAAGATCAAACATGCTCATTGCCCAATTTTTCATTCTTATCGTGCTTAACATGCTCAAATATGATTTTTCACTATCATGCTCAAATACTATCATGTTCAACATGCTCAACATTCAATATCATGCTCTCAATCAAGCCAAAATTTTTGCTCCAAATACTACTCCTCCTTTTGACATCAATCAAAAAGGGTAAACATTTAAAAGAACATATGAGCACACATTTCTCAATCATGCCAAAATTCAATATCATATTTCATATTAGGCATTCTTATTTCATATGTGTTGTGACATCTTGGAATTTTCAATCATGCATATGGTGCTCAACATTCATATTTGTGAAAAAAACTTTAAAAAATTTGTCATGCATAATGCATCATTCAAATACCAAGATTATGACAATATTACCAATGCTTATAATCATGTTGTATTGCTTAAAGATCAAGTGATATATTCATGGATACCAATACCAATACCAATATACGTCTTAGTTATTCATATTGAAATTTTATCATGCACTTCTAATTTTTCATTCTTTCATGTGATCATAAGCATACATGGTCAAGATTTTTAAAAAATAACTTTATGCTTAGATTTTCAAAATACCAATTTCAAGATGCCAATTTTTCAAACATCCACATGTAGCATGCTGCATATCACATATCATGAGTCTATTTTACAAGCAACAAGGAAAGAAATTCAAACTCAGTGTTGAATTATACAACACATCAAAGTACATGCCAAAACAAATTTTGATCTTTTAAAAGAGACAAACCCTAGGTGATCCTAGAGATTGTAGATATTTCTTTAAGTCTGGTTCCTTTTAGTTTACTTCTCTACTATGTAGTAGACCAAGTTCTCCTCTTACGGTTATAAATTTATCTTCTAAGAGTGGTTTAGTAAAGATATCAGCCCATTGGTCATTTGTATTGATGAATTCCTGATTTATGTCTTCTTTTTGAACATGATCTCTTAGGAAGTAGTGTCTTATGTCAATGTGCTTTGTTCTTGAGTGTGAAATAGGATTTTTAGATATGTTAATCGCACTCGTGTTATCACACTTAATTGGTACAGTTGTGTAGTTTAAATTGAAATCTCTTAATTGTTGTTTCATGTAAAGAGTTTGTGCACAACAACTACTAGCAGCTACATATTCGGCCTCAACAGTTGACAAAGCCATGAAATTTTGTTTCTTAGAAAACCAAGAAACTAAAGATCTTCCTAAGAAGTGGCATGTGCCACTTGTACTTTTTCTATCTATCTTACAACCGGCATAGTCCGCATCTGAATAACTGATCATTTCAAAACCAGTGTCTTTAGGATACCATAGTCCTAAGTCCATTGTGCCTATTAAGTATCTTAGGATTCTTTTAACGGCAATTTGGTGTGATTCCTTAGGTGCTAATTGAAAACGTGCACACATACACACACTAAACATTATATCGGGTCTACTGGCTATTAGATATAATAGACTTCCAATCATACCTCTATAGTGCTTTATGTCTACGGATTTTCCCTTTTCATCTTTGTTTAGGCTAATGGAGGTACTCATATGTGTGCCTATGGGTTTACTATTTTCCATACCAAATTTTTGTATCATATCTTTTATATATTTTGTTTGACTTATAAAAGTCCCATTTTTTTCTTGTTTAATTTGCAGTCCAAGAAAATAGTTTAATTCCCCCATCAAGCTCATTTCGAATTCTTCTTGCATACATTTTGCAAATTCTTTACATAGATGTTCATTTGTAGCACCAAATATTATATCATCTACGTAGATTTAAACTAAAAGTATATTATTTTCCTTATTTTTAATGAACACGGTGCTATCAATTTTTCCTCTTAAAAATCCCTTCTCAAATAGAAATCCACTAAGTCTTTCATACCAAGCCCTAGGGCCTGTTTAAGTCCATACAAAGCTTTAGTTAGTCTAAATATATGGTTAGGATTTTCAATATTCTCAAAACCAGGGTGTTGTTCAACATATACCTCTTCATTGATATATTCATTCAAGAATGCACTTTTGACATCCATTTGGTATAACTTAAACTCTTTGTAAGAAGCATAGGCTAACAACATTCTAATAACTTCCATTCTAGCTACAGGGGCAAAGGTTTCATCATAGTCTATTCCTTCTTTTTGATTGTACCCCTTTGCTAGAAGTCTAGCTTTGTTTCTAGTGATTATACCATTTTCATCCTTTTTATTTCTAAATACCCATTTAGTTCCTATGATCGAATGATTTTCCGGTTTGGGTACTAATTTCCATACTTGACTTCTTTCAAATTGGTTTAATTCTTCTTGCATTACAACTATCCAGGATTCATCCATAAAGGCTTCTTCAATATTTTTAGGTTCTTTTTGAGATAGGAATGCATGATGATTGCAAAGGTTCTTTAGTAAAGATCTAGTAGTCACACCTCTAGATGGTTCACCTATAATTTGTTCTTGAGGGTGATCTTTCTTATATTTCCATTCTTTTGGAAATTTCATATTTTCTATGAGTTCATCTTTTGACTTTTCTTTGATTATTTCATTTTCCTCATTGATTTCTATCTCATCCTCCTTTTTTAATACACCAACTTTTTCTTCATTTTTAACCTCTCTTGAAAGAGGGCTAGATTCATCAAAGTCTATGTGAATTGATTCAACTATGGTTAGAGTTCTTTTGTTGTAGACTCTATAGGATTTACTATTTGTGGAGTATCCTAGGAAAATGCCTTCATCCGATTTAGCATCAAATTTTCCTAATTTGTCTTTGTTATTTAGGACGAAACAATTACATCCAAAAGCATGAAAGTACTTTATGTTAGGTCTTCTTCCTTTCCACAATTCATAGGGTGTTTTGCTTGCCATTTCTTGGAGGGTTCTATTTTTCTTTTCCACAACTCCATTTTGTTGTGGGGTTCTAGGTGCCGAAATGTTGTGATTTATGCCATATTCATTACAAAAATTTTCAACATTTTGATTCTTAAATTCTCTTCCTTGGTCACTTATAATATTTGAGACATAATACCCCTTCTCATTTTGAAGCTTCTTACATAAAGTGATGAATGAGTTGCAAGCTTCTTCTTTGTTAGCTAGGAACAACACCCATGTGTATCTTGAGTAGTCATTAACAATTACAAAGGCGTGTTGTTTTCTTCCTAAACTTTGGGTTCTAGTAGGACCAAACAAGTCTAAGTGTATGAATTCTAGGGGTCTACTAGTTGATATATGTTTATTCTTTTTGAAACTTTTCTTGGTTTGTTTTCCTATTTGACAAGCATCACACACTTTATCTTTGACAAATTTTGTTTTAGGCAAGCCTTTAACTAAATTCTTTTTGGAGAGTTTGGATATAAGATCCATGCTAGCATGTCCTAACCTCCTATGCCAAAGCCAACTATTTTCACTCATGGCTTCTAGGCAAGTTATGTCTTGAGAGATTAAACTATCAAAATTTATGCAATAAACATTGTTCATTCTAAGTGCAGTGAATAACGTTTTTTGATTCTTAGAATCTCGTATTATGCATTTGTCTCTCTTAAACATTATTTCACATCCTTTGTTGCTAAGTTGACTAATACTTAGTAAATTATGCTTTAGACCATCTACTAACAAGACATCATCTATAGAAAATGAAGAGTCTTTACCTATTTTACCTATTTCGATGATCTTGCCTTTTGCATTGTCACCGAAGGTTACAAATCCTCCATCCTTTGGAGTGAGAGAGGTAAGCTTAGATTTATCTCCTGTCATATGCCTTGAACATTCACTGTCCAAGTACCATTTATCCTTAAACAGAGTGGTCTTAAAGCAAACCTACAAGAAATGATTCAAGTTGTTACTTTTGGAACCCAAACCTTCTTAATTTTCTTTAAATTTTGTCTATTTTTAGTATTTATCTTCCACTCATCTTTTACTTTAGTATACTTTTTTTTAAGTAGACAATTAAACATTATGTGTCCTTTATTTTTGCACATGTGGCGAGTGGTGTGCTTATGAATATTTGTTGATAAAGTACTTGCATAATATTTAGATTGATTTACAAAATATCTCATATACAAGTTTTTCTTTCTTTTGTTTGAGGCTTCATTATATCCAATTCCTTCTTTGTTGTTTGCCATCCTTAGTTGTCCTACCATCTTTTCAAAATTATCCTTTCCTCTGGTAAAGTTGTAGATGACCTTTTCTTTCTCTAGAATTTGGTTTTTGAGACCATTCATTTCTTGCATTTTCTTGCTATCTTCATTCTCTTGAGACTTAACTAGTTTTTGAGATAAATTATCTATTTTCTTCTCAAGTTCTTCAATTTTTAAGTCTTTTTCTTTTTCAACATGTTTTGCAGATTCAAGTTGATTTTTAAGTGCCTCGTTTTTTTGTTTCAAGCTAATGTTCCTTTTTGAGACTTTAATAAACTTGTTATGTAGAAAGAGTAATTCATTTTGAAGTTCTTTGTAAGAGGACATACTTTCACACGAATTACTACAAGATTCATTACATGAATCTTCAGAGAGGGAATAATAAGAGTTTACCTCTTCGTTATGCACCATGAAGCACATGTTTGCTATTTCTCGATCACTTGGTTCACTTTCCAATTCACTCGAACTAGTGTCATCCCAAGTTGCCTTCATTGCAGGCTTCTTCTTCTTCTTGTCCTTCTTGAGTTGTGGGCATTTCGGTTTGATGTACCCGACCTTTTTACAATGATAGCAAGTGGGAGGATCATTTTTATTTTTGTATTCCTTTTTATTGCTTTCTCCTTTTTCAGCTTTTGATCCATTAAATTTTCTAGTGAAATTTTTGTTTCTTCTTAAGAATTTTCCAAGCCTTTTAGTTATTAAAGCTAAGTCATCGTATTCTAATTCACTAGATTCATTATCTTCCTCACTTGAATATTCTTTCAAAGCTTTTAGAGCTATAGTCTTCTTATTTTTGTTTCTTGTGCTTCTTTCTTTCAACATCATTTCATAGGTTAGAAGAGATCCTATGAGTTCATCTAAAGAATTTGTTTTAAGATTTCTTCCTTCCGTAATGGCTGTGGCTTTTGGTTCCCAAATAGGTGGAAGTGCTCTTAAAATTTTACAGATCATCTCATGGGTGGAATAGGTTTTTCCTAAGGCACTTAATGAGTTTATGATATGGGTGTGTACATGCTTGTTATACTTTCATCGAAGTTCATCCTAAAAGCTTCATATTCACTGCTTAACATATCGATTCTACTTTCCCTAACATCTATCGCGCCTTCATAAGTTACTTCCAATTTATCCAAAATCTCTTTGGCTGTTTTACATGCCATTACTCTGTTGAATTCATTTGCATCAAGTGCATAATATAATGCGTTTATTGCACTTGAGTTAATTTGCAACATTTTATAACCTGAATCGTTTAGTTCTTTATCTTCTTTAGGTACCTCTTTTACATCAACTAGTTTAGTGGGGATTAGATTTCGATTTTCTACAACGTTCCATGCCTTCCAGTCCATTGTTTGAAGATAAATTCTCATTCGTTGCTTCCAGAAGGTGTAATTTATTCCACAAAAAATATGTGGCCTAGTTGAGGATTGACCCTCACCAAAGGGAGCTACTCCTATTTGTGCCATTTAGATCTTTATATAGCTACTTATTAGGTTTTGCTATAACTGGGCTCTGATACCATTTGAAATTAGGATATCTTCCCAAGAGGGGGGTGAGTTGAGAATTTAAAAACTTTCTTTTTAATTCCTTTTAACAATACTTAACTTCTTTTATTATTTAACCAATTCTTTTACTTGTTCGTTTAATTTGTCAAACACACAATAACTTGGTTTCTTTTATACAATCAACAATACAAGCACTTAAACAACTAAATCACCAAACAACCTTTCAATCAATCACACTATCCAAACTAATCAAACACAATTTGAAAGCAAAAAACCAAACCGAAATTAAGATATACAGTAGTAAGAAATTAGGACGGTTGTTTGTTTATGTATGCCTTATAAATATGAATCAAGCCCTGTAGTTGAATGATATGCTTGTTAAAATAAATTTGCTTCTTTTATATGATTTACAACCACACATCCACACTCTTTCCAAAATTCAGAATTCAAGTAAACTATTAGTTAATTTTCTTTGGGTGTTTTAACCAAGTAACGTACTCCCGTATGGTTTCCGTAAAGTATGGTTTAACCAACGTACTCCCTTTCGATTTCCGCAACCCAAATCAAAAATAAACTTTAAGTTTGTTTGATTTCCAAATATACGTAGTATATATGATTTCAAATTTAAACCATCCATGCAATATAAATATACTGAAAATAAAGAGTAAGGGAAAGAGAGAGTGAGACACAGGATTTTACGAGGTTTGGCTTCAACACAACCTAGGTCCTCGCCTTTGGAAAAACCACCAAAGGATTCACTAAACCTGTTCCTTTACCGGGCGGAACAATACCTTTACACACTCCTTCAGAAGGCTAGAGCAGCACCTCTCTAAACGATAATCTCTCGCCTAACCAACGATCCAGAAAACCTGGGATCGTCACAATCTACAAGAATATAATATAAATTCTGCGTACCAAAAATACTCTCAAAATTTAGAGCAGGTTGTACAAATTGAGATGTAAATTGTACTTCAAAAAAACAAAGCAAATTAGAATATATGAAACTCTAAAGTTTTTAGAAGTCACCAATGGTTCGTTTAAAAGAGAAATGGAATTGCAAACTGGAACCGAGCTTTGAACCAAAATTGTAGAATTCCCCTCCAGCAAAAGATGTGAGCAAAGAAGAACTTTAGGAGAATTTCAGCACAAGATGAATTTCAAATTTTGTCTGATTTCTCTCTTTTCTTGTGTTTTCTCTTCTTCTTTTTTTTTCATTACCCAAAGAGGTATTTATAGGCTTTTTCAAAGAATAATGTCCTCATTAAATTAGGTAGCATTAAATTATTGAAATAATTTTGAAATTCAAAATTTTTCAAAAAACAATTTTCTCATTTAATTAGGTAGCATTTAAATTATTGAATTAATTTTGAAATTCAAAATTTTTCCAAAGAATAATTTCCTCATTTAATTAAATTATTGAATTAATTTTGAAATTCAAAATTCTTCCAAGGAACAATTTCCTCATTTAATTAGGTAGCATTAAATTATTGAATTAACTTTGAAATTCAAAATTTTTCCAAAGAACAATTTCCTCATTTAATTAAATTGTTGAATTAAACTCTTCTTTACTTAATTAATCTTCGAATATTAACTTGTTTAACCTTGAAAAATGTGTTCCAAGACTTAAACTAAAGTCTCTAAGTCTCTTTGCTTAATGAGCTTCAAAATGAAAAAGAAAAAACATATTTTAAGCTCTTTTAACAAGGTGTTTTCTTAGTTTCTTTTGACTTATGAGAGCTTCACATATCTAACTAGCATTTGGCTTTGAAGTACTTACAACAGTTCTTCTAATTATGGTCTTCTTAAATTCTTTAGCCTCCTTTAGCCTTTTGAGGTTCACTTTTGACTCTAGGTTTGCTTGCCCTTAAACTTTTTCATTTGTCATTCATTTCCTTTAACATTCTGAGGAGCTTTCACTAGATTAACATTGAGCTTCAACCTATCAATCTTAAGAGTTCTTTTACCTAAAACACATCACTTAATATCATATGTTAAAGCATCTTTCATTTTGTTATCATCAAAATAGGATTGAAAAGCCTAGTTAGGTCAACAAGAAGCCTTACTTGAAACCAAGGATGAATTTCAACTCTGCCCCACCAATGATTCGCTCCAATAGATTTGGAGAGAACTTACCCAGGAGCCTTGTGGTGGCCTCAGATCGTCGATCTGGCGAACGACAGAGCCAAAATCTAAGAAAGAAGAGAAAGAAACCGAAGGGAGGAGAGAGAAAATGTTTTCTGCCAATTTTTCTGTATAAAAACCAAGTTTTGCACTATTTAACCTGTGGGCTTTGTCGACAAGCCACGTCACCTCATCGACGAGGTCAAGAGGCAATTCGTCGACGAACTCTCCCCTTCGTCAATGAGTTTTAGAGTCGCCCAAAACATTCTCTCGGTATCTTCTTGTCGACGAGGCACACCTTCATTGATGAGCCTATACTGCCACGTTGTCGACGAACGTAAGGCTGCTGCCTCCTTCTTTTCTATTTCCATTTTACCTTTTCTTTATTATTTAAATACCATTATTCTTTGGGTCATTACACATTTCACATCACGATTTTGGAGAAGCTTGTAGGAGGCTTTGGGGTCTCAATTATCATTCAGCACAACATTTCATCCTTAGACTGATGGGCAGACAGAGAGGACGATCCAGATACTTGAGGATATGCTGCGAACATGTGTGTTGGATTTCAAGGGTAACTGGACCCAATATATGCCGCTGGTGGAGTTTGCGTATAATAACAACTATCAGGATAGCATCACTATGGCACTTTATGAGGCATTGTATGGTAGGAGGTATCGTTCTCCATTATACCAGGATGAAATGGGTGAGAGGCCAGTTCTGGGACTAGAATTGGTGCAGCAGGCGTACGATAAAGTTCAACTAATTAAAGATAGAATCAGTGCAGCTTAGAGTCAATAGAAAAGCTATGCATATACTCATTGCCGGGAATTGGAGTTTGATGTGGAAGATCAGGTGTTTTTGAAAGTGGCACCGCTGAGAGGGGCTATAAGATTTGGGAGGAAGGGTAAGCTGAGCCCTAGGTTTATTTGCCCATTCGAGATACTTGAGAGAGTGGGTCTAGTCGCCTACAGGCTAACTTTTCCACTAGCTCTATCTAGAATACACAATATATTTCGTGTTTCTCTATTAAAGAAATACGTTCCAGATCCCTCTTATGTGATTAGCTATGAGGAGATAGAGCTCAGAGATACACTAGCATATGATGAAACACTAGTGCAGATTTTAGAAAAAAAAAAAAAGGAACAGGAGTTACGTACTAAAAGAATTTCATTAGTAAAAGTCTTGTGGAGGAATTGTGCAGTAGAAGAGGCCTCGTGGGAGTTGGAGAAGGAAATACGATAGAAATACCCGCACCTGTTTGGTGGGATCGATAGTAGTTAAGAATAATAAATTAGATAGAATCAATAATATTAAATTCTGTGTAGAATAGTTAAGGTATGAATTGTACGTTAGATTATAGGATGGATAGTGTTTTTGGTTGTGGGAGAGTTTTCTTTTATATATATATTTGTAATCTCTTAGAACCCTAAATGTAACCACGGTATTCCGCCGCCATAAGTGAGGGTAAGTAATAAAATAAGTAGCAAATTTTGAGGATGAAATTTTATAAGGAGGGGAGAATGTGAAGACCCAAAAATTATAATAGTTAAATAATAGAGAAGAAGGAGAAATTTAATGGGGCAAAATAGGGTTCGTTGACGAACTCCCTGAAGGATTCGTGGATGATGTTCAGTGTTTGTCGATGAAGAGATACCAATAGGGGGTGTTTCAGACCCATTGGTTCGTCAACGAAATCCTTACCTTCACCGACGAACTCCCTTCTTCGCCTCGTCGACGAGGTCACGTGTCTTGTCGACAAAGCCACGTGTCAAGACACTTATAAATATGCAAAAATCAGGTTTTCAGCAAAAGAATCATTTTTGTTCTCTCATTATCTCTCTCTAAAAATGGATCCTCTCTCCTTCTCTTTAGATTTCCAGCCCCGTTTGTGCCCGGTTCGATGATCAGAAGCTACCATGATGATCCTGGAGAGATTCTCTACAACATAGCCAGAACAGAAGTTCAATTTGAGAAGTTTGGGAACCATCACAAAATTAGGGTAAGTAGATTTTTTAAGGGTTATTTGTTTTGTAAGTTTTTCTGAACCCAGATTTAGTAGTAGACGTTGTAATACTAGTGTTTGGGATGATTTATGTGGGTGTTTTGAATTCAGGGTTTTGGGTCTTATACTGCAGGCTGGTTAGGGGACCTAGAGGGTGTTCTCAAGAACCCAGGTAAGATAATGAATAGTTTATAATTCAAGAAATATGAGTATGAAAATTTATTCTGGGAAATTCAGTTATTTGAAAGGAAAATATATATGATATTTTCAGGATTATGGAATTATGAATGCTAGAGGCGTAAGTTAGAACATCAATAAGCGAGTTCAATTTGTCAGTTAAGGAAAATATGTTATGCTAGTAATTTTGGAAATGTTATCAAAAAATATATGTGTTATAGGGAAAAATTCTATGAGATATAAATTAATTTAATTATTAGGGAAAAATCCAAATTTTAGTAAATGGGTTTAATATTTATTTAATTATGTGGCATGAGTAATTAACAGATTCAGCATGAAATTTACTTAGTTTACAGATATCATGTTTTACAGAATATATATATATATATATATATATATAGACAGATATTTTTACAGTTTACATTCAGATAAATATTTTACAGTACTTTCAGATATACCATGATATTCAGATTATAGAACAATAACATTCAATTATTCAGATTTTACAGATTATTCAGATTATACAACATATTCAGATCAATCATTGCAATGTTATGGTTGTTTTAGATATATCGGAATCATGTTAAAATAGTAAGATAATATATATAATAGTATTGTACAGTATCAGACCCTGATGTATTAGATCGGTTATCAGCAGAGCACGGTACCATAACTATTTCAAATCAGAATCCAACCACATATCTCAGATAGTGTGTAGATTTCTGTTAACCGTGCCTATGGAGGGATTGCAGGCTCCCCAAAAGTCTGGGTTGAGGAGGCTGGTTTGATGAGGTAGATGCCAGTACCGAGCCTTTGGAGGGATTGCAGTAAGGTTGGTCTGAGGATTGATAGAGTATCAGTTGACTTACCTGGTAGGCCAACCAGTGTTAAGTCCCGCCTACGAGCCGCACAACCCTATCATAAAGGGTTAAATCATGGCTTACAGTTTTTCAGGGTAATTATCACAGTTATTGATATGTATATAGATTTACATATTAACAGAAGATATATTATAATACTAGAAGTATGAATAAATAGAAAGCTCAGATACTACAGTTGTATTTTAAACTATATAGGTGTTAGTTGTACTATATATTATTTTACCAGCTAACTCAGTTTCAATAAATTATCAGCATATTATTTATGTGAACTTAGTTGCCACACACTGGTAATAGCATATTTCATCTTACTGAGCGTTGTCTCATCCCAGTGATTTAACATTTTTTAGGCGATCCAACTAGGTGAGCAGATCAGAGTCGCAGGTAGAGAGGACGTCTACACTACCCTGTCTGTAGGGTAAGTGTGATCAGGGGAATTTTATTTTGAGTAGCATTCAGTAGTTTTTGGGTAGATGATGCTAGGATGATGTAATCATGAATGTATGTTTTGTGAGAATACTGGATTCTGGTATTGTAAATATGGATGTATGACTTTATGTTTTCCGCTGCATAGGTATGTTATTCTGTGAACAGAAATTTCCTCAGTGCCCACCAGGGGCCTGAGATGTTATAGCTGATAATATTGGGGTATCAGAGTATTTTATTTTGTAGTATATTTTATGAAAAAAAATGGTATGAATTTTCAGGTCGTTATAGACCGGCAATTATTTCTAGGCCGATTGGCCTAAAATAAACTAAGGAGAGCCCTAACCGACTGAACCTACGAAGGGTTGGCTTTTGCCTTTAGCTCAGTCGACCGACACCTTGCCCAACCAACCGAGCCTTGCAAAATTTTGAATAAAATAGAAAGGGTAGCCGACCGGAATTTTGCCTAGCTGACCAACCCTCTCGTGAAGGCTTGGTTTTCGTGTAGTCAGCTGATCGATGCCCTCACCAGTCGACCGACCCTCTTGGGTTGCCCAATATTTTTAATGCTAAACATGATTATTTTTATAATTAAACTTTTTCCAAAATTCTCACCGTGTCCCTAATGGTTATAATTTTTGGAAATTCTATAAATGCCTTATTTCAAAGCTTGATTAGTGACTTTGATTAGCTAGAAATTCTCTCTAAAATGTTTGTGCTATATTTTCATGTACTCAAGCATATATTCAATATCTTTCTTATATTCACTTGTTTTATCATTCTAGAAAGAGAGCATTAAGTTCATCCTCTTCATTTGCAAAGTCATTGCAACTTAGAGAATTATTGAATACTTATTATTTTGGGCATCATATATTTCATTTCTTAAAGCTTTTACTCTCTCATTCATTCATATTTTGAAAATCAATTTTTAGAGAGTAAGCTTGAGTTTTTTCCCATATGATTTCATTGATAAATATTTTTGGGAAAACTCTTTACATCTTGAGAATATTTGCACACTCATTGCAAGATTCAAAAGCTAGTTTTTGTACTTATTGGAAAATATTTTTGTAAAGCTAATCATCATTATCTCCTACACTCTATTGTTGAAAAATATTTTTTGAGATATTACTTGAGTTTTAAGATCTTTGAAATACACTTTGTAAATATTATATATCTGAAACAAAGATTATACTCACCATCATCTCTCACAATATTTCACATATATATATTTTTGGGAGGTATTATATAATCTCAACTGAGCTTACACTTCCATCACACTAGAGTGCATTGCATGTTGTGAATTTATATGTAATCCCAAAAGGGGGTTGAATTGGGTATTTTAAAAAATCTTGGTCTTTAAGTCCTAATTTTGAAAACTTACAACCACACACGTACAAGCTAGGTGACAAACAGTTCAGTATTACACAACCTAACAATTTTAAAGTATAACTTTATCAATCAATCAATATCATCCAATCACTCACAAGTGTGATAGATATTTAATACATACACAATATACAAATAATTAAGTGCAAGCAGAAATTAAATGAGCTAAGGAGAGAGAGATGCAAACACGATTTTCATGAGGTTCGGCCAACCCGGCTTACGTCCTCGCCTTAGGTAAACTACCCAAGGATTCCACTATACTTGTAGTGATCCTAAAAAAAAATTAAAAAAAAATATTTAATTAAAAAAATAAATTAAATTTAAATTTAAATTTAAATTTAAAAAATAATAAAATTAACTAATTAAATAATAATTATTAATTAAATAATGTAATATAATAATAATGTAATATTATAATGATATTATATATATAAATGAACCTGAAGGATCTGAGATCCTTAAGGAAGAAGAAATGCAGAGGAAGGGCGCAACTCCGTTCCTCCCTCCCCTCTCTCCCACTCTCCTCCATCTCGTCTCCGTTATTCGGTCGATCAAAAATCCAAAAATACTGTTGGGCTCTGCTCGCCGCCACCGACATTTCTACTAGAGCAGATCTGTCGTGGGAACGGCGTAGGCATATCTCCTGGGGTAAGGCCAAATCTCAAACTTACCTCAATTTCTTTTAAACTATAAGCCCCATTAACAAACAAAAATTGCCAGGAGACTCGTGGGGAGATTCTCTACAATCTAACCGGAGCGAGTTTTCGAATCGAAGCTCTAGGGTACCAATCCTAAATCGGAGGTGAGTTTGATAATTTAGACTTTTATTAGGCTATTTAGGGTATTCAAAACTTAAGGAAATTTTAGGGAAAGTTACTTTAGGGATTGTGACAAATAATATGGTGAAATTTGAATTTCAGGTTTCAAGGGTTTTTGAACACCGTGGGGCATAGGCCGGGGTTTTATCGGGCTTTTTCAGGGATTAGATAAGGGGATTAAGTTAAGTCAGTAATTTTATGCAATTTGAATCAATTAAATTGTTATGTTTATATAAATTTATTTATTTATTTATTTATTTATTTATTCATTCATTTGAGAATTTAAAGGCTATTTTGGAAACCAACTGTTCAAAATGGATTTTACAAACTTAGGATATATGGTATGGTATTTTTGAATAAAATGAACGGTGGAAAGCTTGTTTGTTTATATGGATTTGTTGAAATGTGAAAAATCGTGTGGAAGATGATTTAATTTGTATGGATTATTGTATATCTGGATTTGGGATTTTGAAATACTGAATTGTCTGTGAAATACTGAATTGTTTGAGAAATACTGGAAATGCTTGTGAAAATAATGGAACTGTTTATAAAATGCAGGAGTTTGAACTAACGGCCAATGGCCGAGTGTTATTTGATTGGCCAAGGGCCAGGATTATTATTTGACGGCCGAGGGCCAAGTTTTAATTGTTGGCTATACGCTGGATTGTATTTTTTGGTCGGGGGCTAGATCTTTGGAATAACAAGAAATATATGTGAATTGATATTTTAAATGATGATTTCTATTATCTAAATTGCATGATATGCTTTAGGAACCCTAGGGACCAGTCTATTGTGAGCACGGTACTGTTGCTAGTTAGACCATGTGCACCCACACTGTCTGGATAGAAGTGTAGGGGGTCCAGCTAACTGCCTGCGTGAGGTTGAAGTAAGGGTGTCGGACCTGTAGCTTTGTTGTGGATGCCTGCAGATGTGTTTGCAGAGGATGTTGATTTTGACTTCATTTAGGCTGATCACCCAAGCTTAGTCCAGCCTTCGGGCCGCACAACCCGTGCCATGGGGAAGGTAAATGGCGTTTTTGTCACAGGGAGTGTCTTATATGCATATCTGTTAATTTATGTGAATACAGTTAATTAATAAGATAATTTCGAGGGCTTACTAAGAAAGGTGAGTACCCTGGTAGCATTAATGGTACTAGAGCAGAGGGAAGCTACTTGTATGAGCGGGTAATCTTCCCTATCCTCGGCTAATTGTGTGTGTGAGTGTAAAATAAGAATGTTTTCATAAATGTGATTTTCTGCTTAGTGAATTGGTTATTTTATGTACACTAAATGCATGCTGGCCACACACTGACATTAACTTAGTCTTTCCCTTACTAGCCTGTGCCTCACCCTTACTTTACAAATTGTCTTTTCAGGGAATCCTAGAGATCGGGTCTAGTAGGCTTGAGTAGCCGGGCTAGTGGTGTAAATTTTATGTAGGTAGTGTGTAGATAGGGATTTTATTTTTGTTTAGTTTTTTGGGATGTAATTACATGAAAATGGATGTAATTGTGTATAAAGATAGTTAGAACTCTGGTAATGTAATTTGAGGATTTTATATTTTATTTTCACTACATATATATGTTTTATATTTTATGAATAAGGTACCAGGTACACTGACTTCACTAAAGTAGCACTCCGAGCCCACGTGGCGGGTCGGGGTCGTTACAATACTGCTCTTTAACTTGGGGCGGAACTTCCCATTACAATCTGCCACTTACAAGAGACGTAACTATCTCCTAATCTGCTACTTACAAGAGGCGTAGCTTCCTTTCATGATTCACAAATCGAATCGTTAATACAAATAAAAAATAAATATTCCTGAACACTCAGACACCTCTTAATAAGCTAATGAGTACAATCAGCCCTAAGCACTCTTATAAGGTATAATATGAAGCTCAAGAGAGAATATATTTTTCTCAATGATGTATATAAAAATATGATATTTATATGAAAAATATATGTGTATGAGATGCATCAAAGATCTACACTTTATTCAATATCTCCCAAAAATAATTTCTTAAAAATATAGGATTTGGTGATCCTAGGGTTTGCTTTCAAATAACTTTTGCAAGATTAATAAAATATAAAACCTTTGAATCAGAATATAGCTTTGAATATCACAAAGATTTAAGCTCTTGCTTTCAAATACCTTTTACAAAAATAATATGAAATCTTTTGAATAAAAATTTACCTTTAAATATTACAAAAGATTTTTCAAACAAATATATATGTGAAATTCGAGTACTCGCTCCCAATAAATATTTAAATGAAAGAATATGGGAATAAATGAGCTTATAAAAATAAGATTGAATGCTCAATAATAAACTTAACCAAACCTCAAGATCAAACCAATTTTTCATAAAATGATATGAGTGTAAGTGCTTGGATCTTGAAGATGATATTGACGAATGCCCAAACTTGATGTGAATACATTGAAAGTAGGAAAAGCTTAGCAAAAGATGTGCAAAGGTTGTGCAAAAGTTGTACAAAAGTGTTAACTTAGGGTTTAGAGTTGGTATATATAAGTATTCTCACCCTTTGATCAATTTTCAACCGTTGGATCTTTTAATGAAAAAATATTCGTCTATTTCTGTGTTGAAGCGCCGTTCTGCGAAAATTTGGATTGTCTTTATCCTTCTGCTCTTTTGCTTCCATGGATTGAGTCAAGTGGTATGTACTTCGTGTTCCTCATGGCTTTCCATAGCGTGCTTACCATCCGTGCATGCTAAGCCATGGTCCTGTTCAAAATCTTAATGCACAGGTAAAATACTAAGTGGTTTGTCATTATCAAAATAGGATTAGACTCATAAAGTCAACACGTATATTATTGTACACATCTGCTTGTTAGAGAAGCACTTTATTTGTACAAAAAATATTTGATATCGTTGTATTCCAAGCATGGCCTGAAGAAGATTACACCATCTTGTAAGGTATACCGATTTGGCTCAAGCTTGGTTAGGTGAGCTGGGGAGACTCCGCCCCATGAGGAGAACTGGTTGTGGCTCAACCCCATAATTGAGCTAGGGAGTCTCCGCACCATAAGTAGAGTTTGTAAACAGCATCGCTCCACCCAGTTAAGTGAGCATATAGTGAATCCTTGAACTGTTGGCTTAAGGCAGGGATGAAGGCAAGATTGGCCGAACCTCAATAACAATTTTTTTGTCTCTCTTTCCCTATGCTATTTAATTTCTACACATGTATGTTTAATTATTTATTGTGATTAATTGTTTTACATACATGCTTTAAATATTTTGGAATTTGAGTTTGCATAGATAAACCCTAGGTTGTGTAATACTGGCTGCAGTGTCCAATTGAACACACATAACCTAGGAAGAATTTTTTTTAAAAAAAATCGAATTCACCTCCCCTCTTGGGATTACACCATTCACATCAATTGGTATCAGCGCCTCATTACAAAAAGCTTAACCAATTATGTTAAAGATCGTAATGGCTCAAATTGATGTATCCCTATTCGGTGAGGGACAATCCCTTTCTAGGCCTCTAATATTTTGCGGAGAAAATTTTACCACTTGAAAAATAAAAATGAGCATATTTATAAAATCAATGGACTAGAGGGCCTGGCAAGTGATTAATAAAGGAATTTGTATGTCACTGAATGAAAATGATACTAGATTAATGCATGCAAATACATATGTCATGGACTTATTTTATTATGCTTTAGATTATAATATTTTATATGAAATTATGGCATGTAAATGTGTGAGAGATATATGGGAGGAGTTAGAAAAGAGATATGGAGTGTCCAAGAAAGAAGAGACCACCACTTCTGAAGAATCATGCTCAAACGATCTAGTAGTGGTGAATCATGGGCTAAGTGCTTTAGTCGAAGAGGAGGTATACGTATCTCAATCTTCTTTATTAAATAATTAAATTGATGTTTATTGTGATGATTCGTGTGCCGAATCCTGCAATATATTGTTTGATGAATCATCTATTGTTTCTAGTGAAAATTCTACTGAATCTTGTGATAATACTATTAATGATGCTTGCACTGAATCATGTGATAATTTTTGTAATAAATCCTGTAGTTAATCATGTGAATATGATATTGAATGCATGACATCCTATGAGAAATCGCGAAAGAAATTCATTAATGCTCATATGTTTCTTGTTAGGATGTCTAAGAAGAGAACTTTCTTGAGAAATGAAAATAAAAGGTTAGCAAAACAATTAGAAGATCTAATAGATTATCATGCTATCCTAGAGAAGAAAAAGATTGAGAGAGTTACGAAAATTACTTGCTTGGAGGATGAAATGAATGATCATTCTAGAATATCAACCAAAGCCAAAAATGAAAAGAATAATCATGATAAACCCTTTAGAGTTAAAAAGAAGAATATTTTCAAAAAGGGTTCATGCTTTGTTTATCAAACCCACAGTCATGCCTCATCAAGTAAAAATGAAACAAATAAGCAAATTCTTTGACATGTGCATAAAGTTTGCTTATATTATAAAAGGAAAGAGCACATATGGTTTAGTTGTCTTTTTAAAAGTGCTAAAGGCTTGGATAAAAGGATGATATAGGTGTAATGTCCCAAAAAAAAATATATTATTACAGGAGGATGTAGTGGTTTAAAATTTTTTAATTAATTAATTAATTAAATTAATTAAATTAATTATTATTATTTAAATAATATAATAATATATATTAATATAATATATATATATATATATATATAATAAACAAATTAGGATTGAAATTCAATCCTACAAAATAGAGCCCCCCCTTCTGCGCTTATCTCACCCTCTCTCGCCAATCTCGTCTCTCACTCCTTTGTTCCCCCTTCCCACTCTCCTTAATTTATTCTCCAATACTTAGCTAATCAAAAAATAGAAAATACCACTGAGATCCTATCTCCGCCACCGACATGTTCATCGGAGTGGATTTGTTGTAGGAGCGACATAGGCACCACCCCTAGGGTAAGGTAATCTCTCTCTCTCTCTTTCTCTCTCCTCAATTTTTCCTTAAATCTCTAGCCAAATCGACGATCTGACACCACTATAGGGTCCTAACTCCGATCCTCGTCATGTTGGCGGGAGCAGATATTTAATTTGGGTTTCCTAGGTACCACTCCAAGGCTAGGGTAGGATAGTGGAAATATATTCATTAATTGTTGTTAAAGTTTAATTTTTTTATTGAGAGTGTGTGGGCATAGAAAATATTAAAATTATTATTATTTTGGGAGTTGAGTTGATTAATCAGGGAAAAATAAGAATTTCAGGGTTTTGAGCGTCGAACGCTGCAAGCATAGAATTTGGGTATTTTAGTGAGAACTCAGTAAGTCAGGTATGGGGACAAATTATTGCAGTTATTTTTGAAATTACTAGTTGAGGAAATATGTGAAAATGAAACTATGATATTTTTTCCGAAATTATTATGTTACGAATATCAGATAAAATTGTGTGGCATATGATTTATACTGAGTTGTGATGTTTTGGGATTTGAAATTTGGGAAATGATGAAAGTGATAAATATTGATGAGTATTTTCTAAGAAATAATAAAATGTGAAACATAGATATGTTTACTGGAAAATGATGGAATAGGGTATACATACATATATACATACATACATACATACATACATACATACATACATATATATATATATATGGAAATGTTTTCTACAATAAATGAGGAAATATGAAATGATGGTATGCGTTATTGAAAAATGATGAGAATATTGAAATATGATATATACTATTATGAGACGAGATATGAATACTAAAAATGTGAATATTAGAATGATAATATTGAAAGGCGAATTCTGAAATGTGAATATTAAATTGTGAATATTGAAATGTGAATATGGAAATGTGAATATTGCAATATGAATACTGCAATGTGAATATTGAAATATGAATATTGCAGTGTGAATACTGAAATGTGAATACAAAATGTGAAATATTGAAATGTGAAAATGAGAACCCTGGTGAACGGATGTATTGTTGAAAGCAAGGTACCGTTGCTAGTGAGGTGTTAGTGCAACTACACAGTCTCATGGTGAGTGTGGTGTTGACAGCCGATTGAGCTAGTGAGAAAGGTAGTTTTGCCCTTGGGTTCGGACTAGGGTTATGGTAGGCCAATTGTACTACAGACACATGGATGAATTTCCTATTTTGATCTAATCAGGTAGGCCAACCGCAATTTAGTTCTAGCCTTCGGGCCGCACAACCTTAACGATGAAGGGAAGCATGGCGTGGAGAATATCCTTAGGGAAGCCATGAGTCAATGACCGTACATGGATTGGTTACCGAGGACACTCATAAGCTAGATGTGAAATATAAATGAGAAATTAAAGAGTGTGAGTTTAAAAACATAAATAATTAGGGTGAAGTAAAACTCTCCGCTTGAGAGCTTACTGAGTAAGGTAAGTGCCCTGATAAGTAGCATTTGTATCCACACCCGAACTATTCGGGAAAGGTTACAAACGATATCAGAGCAAAGGGGAGCTACATGTATGGGCGTTTAATCTCCCCTATCCTCGGGAAATTTCACTGATAAATATAGGTTGCATGTGCATGAATTTGAGAAATGGAATAAAGCTATAAAAAGATTGTGTTTTATATCTATATGATTACGAATACAAATTTGTATATTTTCTCAGATGGTATTATCACTAAAATGAGTATATTATGATATAACGAAACTTATACTGCCACACACTGTAAATAATTCATTCCATCTTACTGAGATGTGTCCCACCCAGCTATCTAATAAAGAAGTGGTATTCAGACCTCTTGGGGAGCAAAAGTACAGATTTATGGGGTCGTGTGTGCGCTCCTCACCGTAGCTACTATCAGCTATTCAAGTGAGGAGGATACTGCTAAATGGGTGTCAGGGATACTTAGCTTGTTTAAAGGAAGCGCTAGGAGGGGAATTGAAACTTGCAGATATTTCAATAGTAAGGCAGTTCTTAGATGTCTTTCCCGAAGATTTACCAGGATTGCCTCCCGATCGTGAGATTGAATTTGTTATTGATATGCTTCCAGGTATGGCACCGATATCTAAAGCTCCCTATAGAATGGCTCCAGTAGAGTTGAAAGAGTTAAAAGAGCTGTTGCAGGAATTACAAGATAAAAGGTTTATTAGACCTAGTGTTTCGCCTTGGGGAGCACTAGTTCTGTTTGTGAAGAAGAAAGACGGGACGATGAGGATGTGTATCAACTACAGAGAGATAAATAAAGTGACAGTTAAGAACAAGTATCCTTTTCTTTGTATTGATGATCTGTTCAATCAGCTCCAGGGAACACAAGTTTACTCAAAGATTGCTCTTCGATCTGGGTACCATTAAGTGAAGGTCAAGGCATAGGATGTGTCAAAGACAGCATTTCGAACTCGATATGACCATTATGAGTTTTTAGTCATGCCATTAGGACTGACGAATGCTCCTACTGCATTCATGGACATAATGAACAGGGTTCCATGAGTATCTAGATCAATTTGTAGTGGTTTTCATCGATGATATTTTGGTTTATTCAAAGAGACCTGGGGAGCATGAGATACATTTGAGGATAGTTTTTCAAATACTAAGAGAAAGGAGGTTGTATGCCAAACTCAAGAAGTGTGAATCCTAGTTAGAACGAGTTACTTTTCTCAGGCATGTGATATCTGGGGATGGTATCTCTGTAGATCCGAGCAAGATAGAGGCAGTAGTTGATTGGTTGAGACTGAAGATGTTCAAGACATCAAAAGTTTCTTAGGTCTGGCAGGATACTATTGTCGGTTTGTAGAGAAATTTTATAGGCTATCAGAGCCTCTAACACAGCTAATAAGGAAGAATGTTAAGTTTGAGTGGAATGACGATTGTGAGCAGAGCTTCCAGGAATTGAAGCAGCGACTCGTTACTACACCGATTTTTACTATTCCATCAAGAGATGGTGGATTTGTGATCTACAGTGACACGTCTCATAAAGGTCTTAGATGTGTATTTTTGCAGTAGGGGAAGGTTATTGCTTACGCTTCTCAGGAACTACTCTATGCATGATTTGGAGTTGGTTGTAGTGGTGTATGCATTGAAAATCTGGAGGCATTATCTGTATAGTGGGAAGTGTGAAATATTTACAAATCATAAAAGTTTGAAATATGTCTTCACACGGAATGAATTGAATATGAGGCAAAGGAGATGACTAGAATTGATAAAGGATTATGATTGCACCATCAGTTACCACCCAGGAAAGGCTAATGTGGTAGCTGATGCTTTAAGTCGGAAGTCAAGAAGTGCCTTAGTATCAGCAATGGTGACACAACATCAGATCAGTATGGACTTGGAAAGACTTGGTGTGGAGCTAGTAGAGGATAGCCATAAAGCGTTCATCGCTAATTTGGTACTTCAACCGACTTTGCTAGAGAGAATTAAGACTGCACAGATGCACGATGTAGAATTAGTAAGGATCAGAGATAGAATGCAAAGTGGACAGGGATCCAATTTTAATACTTCAGATGACCAAGCTTTGAGGTTTCATAGTAGGTTGTGTGTACTTGATGATGCTGAAATTAAAAGGACCATTTTGGAAGAGGTGCATCGTTCTCTATATACGGTACATCCAAGAAGTACGAAAATGTACAGATATTTGTGGGTATCCTTCTAGTAGAGCAATATGAAAAGAGAAATAGCTCGATATGTAGATCAGTGTTTCACCTATCAACAGATAAAGACTGAGCACTAGAGGCCAGCAAGATCATTGTAACCGCTTCATATTTCGAAATGGAAGTGTGAGCATATCTCCATGGAATTTGTCACATGATTGCCACAAGTACATCATGATCAAAATGCCATATGGATTGTTGTGGATCCATTGACGAATACTGCCCACTTTCTTCCCATCAGAGTTAACTACTCCATGGGTAGATTGGTAGAGTTGTATATACAGGAGATAGTCAAATTGCATGGCGTGCCTGTGTCCATCGTTTTTGAATGAGACCCACGATTCACATCTCAATTTTCGAAAAGCTTATAGAGATCTTTGGGTTCCCAATTGGCATTTAGCACGGCCTTTCATCCTCATACTGATGGACAGACAGAGAGGACCATATAGATACTGGAAGATTTGCTACAAGCCTGTGTGTTAGATTTTGAAGGCAGTTGGATTCAGTATCAACCACTAATGGAGTTTGCTTATAACTATAACTATCATATGAGTACTGAAATGGAACCATATGAAACACTATATGGTTAGAGGAATAAAGTGGGTGAAAGACAGATTTTGGGGCCAGAGATTGTACAGTAGACTTATGAGAAAATCAAGCTTATCCAGGAAAGAATTAAAACAGCTTAGAGTCGACAGAAAAGCTACGCAGGCATTTGTCGATAAGCGCTAGAATTTGGTGTAGGAGATAATGTGTTTTTGAGAATTGCATCGATGAAAAGAATAATGAGATTTGGGAAGAAGGGTAAGCTTAGCCCTAGGTGCATTGGGTCGTTTGAGATACTAGAAAGAATCGGTCTAGTTGCCTACAGTTTAGCGTTACATTCAGCGTTATCCAAACCCCACGACATATTTCATATGTCTATGTTGAAGAAATACATCCTAGATCCATCACATGTTATAAGTTATGAGGCATTGGAGCTTGGAGATACTTTATCGTATGAAGAAGTGCCAGTTCAGATCTTAGATCATAAAGCGTAGGAGCTACGCACCAAGAAAATCCCATTGGTAAAAGTACTTTGGAGAAACCATGCGGTTGAGGAAGTTTTTTGGGAGCTAGAGGAGGAAATGCATCAAAAGTACCCACATCTATTTAGTGGGGTCCAGCATTAGCCAAAAAAGAAAATGGTTCAGGTAAGGATTGTTGTAGGTAAGTAGGTTTTGTGCAGGTTAAGTAATTCAGGTGTATTTAATGATAGATTTTCATGTAATAGTTTTTTTATATTTTGAATGAGTTTTAAGAGAGTTTTGATTTGGTTTATTGTAATCTCCCAGAGCCATATATGTAACCACGGTATTCCTCTGCCATAAGTGAGGGTAATTAATAAAGATTTGGTGGTTTGTTTTTTCAGTTGATGGTATAAGTATTGATTAGCAAATTTCGAGGATGAAATTTTTATAAAGAGGGGAGGATGTAGAGACCTAGAAAATAGTAATTAATGAAATAATAAAGGAAATAAAGGAATTGGTTTGGCACAGGTCCAAACTATCGATGATTTGAGGTCATCTCAGAAAACCGTTGACGATTATAACAACTGAGAGCATTTTAAGTGCCAAACCGTCGATGGTTTTGAGTTACTGTGACTAGGTAAGGGTAAAATAGTAGAAATGGTTTGGTTAAAATGACCAAACTGTCGACAGTTTCCCCTGCGCTAGCAAGCCTATATAAAGGCTTTAAGTTCATTTGTGTTAGAAAAATTAAACTCTCTTCTCTCTCTATTTTAAGGCTGCGGCCACCACCGTCTCTCTCTCTTTCTTCAATTTTCCTCTTGAAACAAGCCCGAATCAGCTAATAAACATTATTTCAGGAGTCCTACTATGATTCTTCGTTGTTTAACCGAAGCGATTTCGTTGTTCAAGCTTCCGAGGCACCACTCCAAACCTAGGGTAAGAAAGTTGTTTTTTTAGGTTTAATTAAGTATTGGAATATGTGGGCCTTGGAGAGGTTAAAATGATAAATATTCTAGGGTTGAATTGATTAAGTTAAGGTATATGGATACAGGGTTTGTGCGAGTGCCGCAGGCATAGTTTTGGGATCCCTATAGGCATAGCTTCAGGAAACAGGTAAGGGAAATAGGTTATGTCAGGTGTTTTCTGAAATTTTACTGAGTAAATTATAATATATGATTTCTGAGTATTATAGATGTTTTCCTGAGTATATTGATTTGTGAAAATGGAAACTTTGGGAATGATATACAAACATATATGTTTTGAGATAGTTGGATTATTAGGTTGAGTAAAACCCTAGCATTATTTTCAACAGAAAAGTATGGTATAAAGTACCACGCAATCTTTGTGGCATGAGTTTGAATGTATGTATAAATAAATTTTCTAGTTTTTATATAGTATTATGGCATCCTATTAAGGACTACAGTACAGTTTCATATAGTATTATAGCGTCCTTTTAAGGATTATAGTACAATTTTCATACAATATTATAGCGTCCTATTAAGGACTACAGTACAGTTTTCATATAGTATTATAGCATCCTATTAAGGACTACAATACAGTTTTCATACAGTACTATAGCGTCCTATTAAAGAATACTATACAGATTTCATATAGTATTATGGCATACTATTAAGGACTACAGTACAGATTTTATACAGTATTATAGCATCCTATTAAGGACTACAGTTCAGAATTTAGCGTCCTATTAAGGACTACAGCGTCCTATTGAGGACTACAGTGTTTTATAAGGGCTACAACATACTATATAGAACTATAGTACAACATTTGATACAGAAATACAGAATGATAGCGTTCTATATAGAACTACAGTATTATAGTATTTTATACAGAATTACAGTATTTTAGTGATTTTGTACAAATCTATAGTATAACAGATTATATTGATTGTGAAATGAAATCATGTGATTATATTGTTTTGGAAATCACATTATATGGTTTTATAACTCTAATGGACCATAGCTAGGCATGGTACCGTAGCCCCATAGTTGCCAGTGCAGCCACACTTCTTAGATAGAGTGTTCGTGGCATAGTCGATTATGCCATAGAAGTGTAGAGATTACCCCCTAGAGTCTAGACCAACTGGGTAGGCCAATCATACTCATAGTTACAAATACAGATACAAATACAGTTGACTTAGTTTGGTTAGGCCAACCATGGCTAGGTTCAGCCTTCGAGCCGCATAACCCGGATCATGCGGGGTTAATACAAGATGTTATTGTTTATCCATCCAGGGCAGTTCTTCTATGCACATATGTGCATTTACTTATACAAAGTTATTATTTTGTACATAGTTATTGCTTTATACAGAGTTAGATGTTTCATATAGAGTATGATGAGAAAGGAAAGTATGTACTTTGAAAAATATTTGTATATATGTGATTACAGTTTTACATGATTTCACAGTGAAAGAAAAGGTAAATAATGGTTGTATATTTGGAACACTAAAACTCATATTGCCACACACTGATGATAACTTATTCCCACTTACTGAGAGGTGTCTCACCCCAAGAATTCAAACATTACAAGAGATTCAGATAGACGAGTAGAGCGAGCTATAAGGTAGAGGAGGTTGTGGTATTGCCCTAGTATCAGGGTAAGTGTTTGAGTTGGGAGATATGTTTTAGAATAACCCCTAGGGTATTTTATGGATTGTTTGGGATGTATATGTATATGTATGGAGGTTATAGCACTTTAGTATTGTATATGAGATTCAGATACTTTATGTTTTCTGCTACATAGATAGTATGTATTTATGGTACCCCACTTTGGATCTGGATTGACTTTGTTGATATTTTGTGGTATTAGAGTCTATTATGTGGGGAAAAAAATTATAGCAGAATTTTTGGGTTGTTACACTAATGGTTATAATTTTGGGGAATTCTATAAATACCCCATTTCAAAGCTTGATTAGTGACTTTGATTAGCTAGAAATTATCTCTAAAATTTTTGTACTATATTTTCATATACTCAAGCATATATTCAATCTTTTTCTTGTATTCACTTGTTTTACCATTCTAGAAAGAGAGCATTAAATTCATCCTCTTCATTTGCAAAGTCATTGCAACTTAGAGAGTGATTGAATACTTATTATTTTGGGCATCATATATTTCATTTCTTAAAGCTTATACTCTCTCATTCATTCATATTTTGAAAATCAATTTTTAAAGAGTGAGCTTGAGTTTTTTCCCATACTTTTTCATTGATAAATATTGTTGGAAAAACTCTCTACATCTTGGCAATCTTTGCACACTCATTGCAAGATTCAAAAGCTAATTTTTGTCTTATTGGAAAATATTTTTGTAAAGCTAATCATCATTATATCCTACACTCTATTGTTGAAAAATATTTTTTGAGATATTACTTGAGTTTTAAGATTTTTGAAATACACTTAGCAAATATTATATATTTGAAATAGAGATCATACTCACCATCATCTCTCACAATATTTCACATACATATTTTCGAGAGTTATTATATAATCTCCACTGAGCTTACACTCCCATCATACTAGAGTGCATTGCGTATATTTTTGTACACATCTTCTTGTTAGAGAAGCACTTTATTTGTACAAAAATTATTTGATATACTTGTATTCCAGATGTGGCCTAAAGAGGATTACACCATCCTGTAAGGTGTACCGATTTGGCTCAAGCCTAGTTAGGTGAGTTAGGGAGACTCCACCCCGTAAGGAGAACTAGTTGTGGCTTAGCCCCATAATTGAGCCAGGGAGACTCTGCCTCGTAAGGAGAACTGGTTCTGGCTTGGCCCCGTAATTGAGTTGGGGAGTCTCCGCCCCATAAGGAGAGTTTGTAAACGGCATCACTCCACCCGATTAAGCGAGCATATTGTGAATCCTTGAGCTGTTGGCTTAAAGCGGGGACATAGGCAAGATTGGCTGAATCTCGATAACAAATTTTATGTCTTTCTCTTTCCCTACGCTATTTAATTTCCACACATGTACATTAATTATTTATTGTGATTAATTTTTTTACATACATGCTTTAATTATTTGGGGATTTGAGTTTGCATAGATAGACCCTAGGTTGTATAATACTGGCGCAGTTTCAAATTGAACACACATAACCTAGGAAGAATTTAAAAATATATATATAATTCACCCCCCTCTTGGGATTACATCATTCACATCAGAAATTAAATAAGAGAGAGAGAGAGAGAGAGAGAGAGAGAAGATTTGCTATCAAGGTTCGGCCTATCCTGCCTACGTCCTCGTCCTGGGCAAACCCCTAAGTATTCCACGAACCTGCTCACTTAAAAGGATGGAGCAAAATTCGTTTACACTTGTCCTTACAAGGCAGAGTCTCCCAAGCCCACTTATCGGGAGGAGCCAAATCGGTTCTCCTTATAGGGCGAAGTCTCCCACCTCAATTACCAGGCTTACCCAAATTGTTTCCTCCTTACGGGGCAATGTCTCTCCAGCTCAATTACCAGGCTGGGCCAAACTGGTTCCTCCTTACGGGGTGGAGTCTCCCAAGCTCAATTACCAAGATGAGCCAAATTGGTACATAAAACAATTTTTTCAAAAGAAATGCCTCTGAAAAAGCTGAGTTATACACATTGAAATCTAAATGCACTCTCATATGATTTAAATAATGAAGCTCCATAGAGTTTATAAAAATCCTCTCAAAATAATTTTTCAAATAAATCTATGAGAGTATGGAAAATTATTACTTATTTTCAAACAATAAAAAATTAATCAAGCCTTCCAAGCAAATACATATATGAATGAATGTATGCTTAAGGCTTTTTCAAGAAGCTTTTCAAGCAAAATGTATATCAATAAATACATGCTCACAGCATTTTTGAATGACTTAAAATATTTTTTCTAAAAGATATTTCAAATTGAAAAGTGGGAAAAAGATATTTCTTCAAGATTGATCAGACTCACTCTAAAAACGAGCAGCGCAAAGGCTATCCCAAGTATAGGAGTTTTGTCATGTAATATTTAGCCCAAAGGCCAGATCGTCTGCTCAGGGAATGTAGTTTAATTCAAAACTTTACATAAATCCAAAAGAAAATAAAAAATAATAAGATTTCACTGAACACAGTTCAGATTCAGTTCTTGAGATTTTTTATATTTTTGCAAGAGAACTACGTAAATCCTAACTAAAAGATTAACATGCATAAAATAACTAAATGAACGCCAGATTTAATACCAGAGTAATAAAGTAACTAAGCCCTGCAATCATCCAACTGAATAAAAAAACTAAACTAATTAATAAATAAAGATCAACTAAATAAAATACTAAATTTTATAATAGACACAAAACATATTAAACAAAATAAAAACACTGACTTTAATAATAAGAATGCTGAGAGAAATATTTAGATTCCAAAGAAAAATTTAAATAAGATAAAGACAAACTGAAATTAAAATAACAATACTCAAACAAGAATTTAAGATTCTAAGACTTCAAATAAAAACACCACTCCAATTCACAATGCTAATTTAAATAAATATTTAAATGCAAGAGAGAGAGAGAGAGAGAGAGAGAGAGAGAGAGAGAGAGAGAGAGAGAGAGAGAGAGAGAAATAAATGAAATCGATAATAACTTTTAAATATGAATACTTAGTGTAATACTCAACTTAAACTAAAACATCAAAGTATCTATTAAGAGCACAATAAAGTAAATAACAATTGACAAAGCTAATTAATTAAAAAGAGAGAGACAAAGAGGAAGAAAGAGAGTAGTTGTAGATGGTGGAGTGTTGCAGCAGCCTCAATTTCTCCTTGTGCATGTGGCGCAGGTTCCTAAGGCCAGAAGACCCTCTACGGCTACTCCTGCTCCAAAACCCTACCTAAAGCCCCTTTTTAAACCCTCATAATCAGTTTCTCATTCCAGTTCGGCGCCCCAATTCACGCATGCCCCAAAAGACCGAGCTGACCGGCCTTACTATTTCATGGATAGGTCACATCATGGTCCTACAACCCATATGCTTTTCATTCCAGTTCACGAGCCTCACAAACGTGCATACACACAGCTCCCTTGGTCAATCCCAAGAGACCCAGCCGCAAGTCTCTCCAATTATCATAAAGCCTAGCTGCCCTTCTACATCACACGTGGTCACATCAGGGTGCATAGGTCTCCAAGCCTTCTCCTTCTTTTGTAATTCGGCCCAATGCTTTTTATTTCAAATCCCAGCTCCCCACTCCAGCATCAAGCCCATTCACGGTCTTCTTTTGGTAGCCCTTGGCTTCTTCATGAATTGCATGGTTCTTTGCTTGGTTCCTTTTGCATGGTTCCTTTGCATGGCATCTGGCTCCTTCATACATGCACATGGCTCACATAAATGGTCTCTCTTTGCGTGCATGGCCCGACTTTAATTTCTAAAAATTATATTGCAATAATTAAATGAAAAACTCAGTAAATTATCGAATAAAAACCCAAATATGATAAATTGAGCGCAATGTTAAAATATTGAACATAATCAGGCATTTAATTAAAATTATGATATTTAATGCATAAATTTAAATGCCTAATTATGCAACTTCAACTCGTAATCACACCCCCAACTAATGTTTTGCTAGTTCCTAGCAAATAAAAAACGAAGAAAACTATCAAATCCTTTCTACCTCCTCTTTCGTGGGAAACACGATTGCATTTACCAAATGCAACAAGGCTTTAAACCCCTAGGTCAATCCCAGTGAATGAGTTGTAGTCTCGTGAGTGTTTCCAGGGTGACACCCATGAACACCAATTCCAATGAATATTAAATGGAGAGAGGGAAAGAGAGAGAGAGAGAGAGAGAGAGAGAGAGAGAGAGAGAGAGAGAGAGAGAGAGAGAGAGATAGAGATAGAGAGAGAGAGATAGAGAGAGAGGAAGAAAGAGAGAGAGAGAGGGAGAGAGAGAGAGAGAGAGAGAGAGAAAGATCATCGTATTACACACAAGCTCATCCATTCACAGTTCTACTATACACGCAATTCCGAAGCAAGTTACTCATGCAAGTTTCATCATTATATAGCCATTAAGAAATGTATACTCACATAGAGTTAACCAACAATTACAATTCAGAGTTATTGTAGTCATATAAATTCGAGCCAACAATTACAATTCAGAGTTAATGTAGTCATATAAATTCGAGTATAAATAAGTGAAATATCAAGGCATGTGTAATGTGTATGACTTGTTCGTTACACCCAAGATATCCATGGACACCTACAGAATGGTCGTTTTGACTTGGCCTCACTGGTATACTCTCAAAAACACTCAAAAAGTATGGGTTCACTCGTCATATGTGAGAAGGAGTGTCATTATCAAACATCCCACATTTTTTAAGGAACAAACGTTAAATGTACGGAGTGGACTAGTCTGAAAAGGGTCCAGCCTATTTGTGAAGTTTTGGGTCCTTCACCCTAGCATCTTCTCACCTATTCGTCATATCCAACAAAGACCACTCTGGATCAACTTATCCATTAACCAGGCATGAATACATCTGAGGCATTAAGTGATTGAAGAGTCTTCATATATGGATAATATGTGTCGTGTCCCTGACTTTTTGTTGTAGATGTATAGAGTAGGTATTAATCTTTCACCTCATACTAGTGCATTTCTATTTCTCTTTTTCTTTCTTTTGCTCATTCTTCAATTTCTTTCTTTTCATGGTCAGTTAGGACAATCATTACACTTCTTTTATTGTCTTCATACCACTCATGTGAATTAAGCTCATATAGGGGTCCATGAAATAAGTCTATCTCTAAGGGTGGCTCAACCTTCATATCTTGAGTAGGCTACAAAACCTAGGTTTCTATCTCCCCACTAGATGTCACCTCTAGGCTAGCAAGTCAAAACTGAGACTAGTGTGCAAAGAATATCAAGAAAAAAAAAAGTTGAGTTTCATGAACTCTGAGTTGACATCAAAAAGTCAAAAGAACGATAAATGGCTCAACAATACCTCACAAGGTGTCAAAGTCACCTCGGGCGCTCTCTCAATGCTCACAAGGAATCCTAAGTACTACGAGTCACATGGATGTGTATTTTCGGCCTCATGAGATAACATGTAAATACATGAGTTTATATAACCGAATTAACACGAATGAACAATTAGTCAACCTACATTGAGTTACAATTCCTAAATTAGCCATATAAAGAGAAACTACATATAACTAAGCTAAGTGTGTAACTCCTAAGTTATATGCAAGTATATAAAGAGTATAAGTCAATGTTAATCATGGGCTAATCATTCATATTCAACATTCATTATTTTTATTTTTATTTTGGAATTTTGTGCATAAGGATATCATCAATTAAAAGAACACAATGTCACATGCAAATTCTCACCCCCCCCCCCAAACTAAAGTGAAACATTGTCCTTAATGTGAAAGCATAAGGGAAATAGAAAAGATGTGCATGGGGGAAGTAGAGCGTACCTGGGTGGAGAAGTAAGGGAAAGAAAAACTGAAACTAAGGAAAAATGTACTTGAAAATTAACTGAAAAAAACAAGGTAAAACAAAATGAAAAGAAAGGAAAGAAAAACATCACAGTCTGTCTGGCAGAGGCTCTGGAGGAATTTCATCTAATGGGTGCAGTTTTATAAATTGAACAAGTGGGTCTCTAAATTTGAGCCGCCACAATGAATCATTCTTATTACCTACATGAAAGTTAGCCTCAAATGAATTAATGCTCTTCAAAATACCAGACAATACATGTGCAGATTGACTTTCTTGTTTTAACAAGAAATGATCTTTATTCAATATGTTATCTAGGAAATTTACTTCTTTAAGAATTGGTTTTTGAGGAAAAGTTATTAGAACAGTTACCTTTAGTTCTTCAAAAGCATCAATGTTGACTCTACAAGTCCAATCCAGTTTTGATAATGACAAATCACTTGGTATTTGATCTGTGCATTGAGTTTGTGAACACGACTTATATTAAGCATGCACGGAAGGATAACAAGTCATGGAAGCCTTAAAGTAAAGCTTACATATCTTGGCAAGATCCCTGAAACTCAAAGAGTATGAGAATCAAGATGCAAGCGGCAAAGCTCAAGAACATCTTGGGAATGGGTATTTAGAACTCATGTACTTACATTTTCATATGATTTAATTTGAGGCTCGACATAGCTTAGAATGACTTTAGGATTCATGCATTTCTTGTATATCATTAGGGGACTTTCATGGACTTAAAAGTAATTTTAAAATCATGAAAAATATGTTTTATAAAAGACCCAAGAAAGAGAGCAAAGCAAAATTTTAAATTAGAAAAGAAAAATTGAGAAAAAGGGCACTTCGGTAGCCTGAACTCAACTTCAGTCGCCTAAAGAATTTCTTCAGTAGCCTGAAAATTAAGTTTGGTAGTCTAAAGAATTAATGGTGAAACAAAACCTAGCCGAGGCACTTCGGTAGCCTGAAGTCAACTTCAGGTGCCGGTACTGGCACTTTAGGAGCCTGAACTCAACTTTAGTAGCCTGAAGTCACGGAAAAGTTTAAAATTTAGATTTTTATTAATAGAACTCACGAGTTTTTTCTTTGATCCAACGGTTGAGATCAATCCTAAGTGTAAGACACTATAAATATTGAATATCTAAACCTTAGAACAAAGCTAAGACACACAAGAAGAGAAGAACACATCTTATTGAAAGAGAATAGAGAAACTTGAGCTGATTGATATACGATTGCCTGCACTTCATTCTACACATCATCTTTGAGCAAATCAATTTAGAAAATCAAAAGGGAACTCACGTATACATTTTGTATTTCATTCTAGTATTGAGGTTTGATCATTCAAGTTAATATTTTCAAGAGTTTCTCATCTCATCACTTGTTATTGAATATCATTAGAAAATTTGATCTTTAGTGTGCCTATACATATAAAGATTACTTTTGACAAAATCATTACCTGAGAAAGGTTTTAGCTATTTGTTAAATAGTTTGATTCAAGAGTATATATATATTTTTCATAGAGCTTATCATTGCAAAATTTACTTTGGAATATTTGTTAAGAAATTGATCTTGAGTGTGCATACAGTTAATCATTTTTGAGAAATTTACCACTTGAAAAGAGCTCTAGTTGTTGATTAAATACTTTTGGTTCAAGTGAGTTTTCATTCAACAACTTGATATTTTTAATATTACAAATCGACTTATTCGGATATTCTAGGTGTTCATAACGATATATTATTGAAGGATATTCTCTGAAATATATTACATTAAGGCTTTGATCTTTAGTATACATATCATATATATATATTTGCATATTACAAAGATTGTGTTATGATTGAATTTTTGAAAGAAAGCGTTTTGATTTTGATTAATATAATATTCAAGATAGAGCTTTTGATAAGTTCACATTAGATATATTTGTGCATTTTTACAAAGTGAACTAGAACCCCAATATACTCCAAAGCATTTCAAATATATCTTTACTTGGGAGTTTTTGATAAAAAGGATTTTTTTTGCGGAAGCATATCATACATAAACGATTGTATCGTTTCATACATTCTGAGCTTCAAGTTTAATCATATGTTAATGTATTAGGAATTTGAATTGTATTCACTAGCTTTTTTTGGAAGCAATTTTGAGTGTTTTACAGATTCATTGTATTCACGGTTCGGCTTGTGAACCGGGGTGTGAGGAGGAAGTTGTACCTCTTGTAAGAAGCGGATTAGGAAGAAGTTGTGTCTCTTGTAAGCAACGGAGTATGCGGGAGCTGTACCTCTTGTAAGCAGCGGATTGTAAGGGAAGCTCTGTCCCAATTTAAGGAGTAAGGATTATAGTGGAATCCTTGAGTGGGTTGCTCAAGGTGAGGACATAGGCCGGGTTGGCTGAATCTTGTAAAATCGTGGTTGCATTCTCTTTTCCTTTATCCTTTTATTTTCTGCATTGTATTTCAATTTCCAACTTGCTTGTGTATATTGAATAACTTTACACGCACTTAATTGGGTAAAAAGGAATTCATTGATTTAGTAATTCATATCAGCATCAAATTCCAACCATTAATTAGCTAAACACAGAAATAGGGATTGATTGGTAAATAAGTTTCAAAGAATTTTTTAAAATACCCAATTCACCCCCCTCTCTTGGGATTACACCTTAATCAACAATCAACATTAAAATTTTTACCTGGTTCCTTGAAAGTTGAACTCTCACCATTTTGCTCAACTTCTTCATCTAGTGCACCAATTACCTTACCGTTGTACAGATTTTCTTTGGAATTGCAATCCTAGACATTTGCTACAGTAATTAATGACGATTCCATGGCCGCAACTCGCACTTGAATATTTGGCTGGGCTTAAGAAGGGGATTCATCTATCTCTAATGCACTCAATGTTGTGTTCAGCCTAGTCAAATCGGTGCTTATCTCGTCAATGGCTTGAGAAATTTGAGAGTTGATCACATTTTGGCTTGCCATGAATTGTTCAAGTGTATTTGCCATCTGTGTCATACTATCCTCAAGAGATTTCATTGGTGGAGAAGGTGCTGCTAAAGAATAGATCTAAGGAATCTGATGTGGCTGATACTGATGCTAAGGCGCAGTCTAATAATATGTCAGCTGAGAAGGTGATGCAAAGAACTGGGGAGGTTGATTCCAATGTTACTCTGTACTATTCTCCTTTTCCATCTCCATAGCATCCAATTTTCTGGTGAATTCATCTAGACGTACTTGAACATCAATATCATCTGTCAACTCATACCGCTCTCCACCATGTATTTCTCTCAATGGTTGAGCTGCATTTGGTCTTCCGTCAATCCTAGTGTTCTACTACTGAGCATCTTCAGCTAAATGATCCAGAAAACTCAATGCCTCATCAGGCTCCTTATTAAAGAAATCTCCTAAACACATAATATAGACGAACTGTTTCGATGCATGAGTCAACGCAATATAGAAATAATCGACCAGGTGTCATGATTCAAATCCATGGTAGGGACACATATTAACCAAATCTTTAAATCACTCCCAGCTTTCATCAAATGTCTCGTCAGCTCTTTGCTTGAATTGACTGATCTATTCCTACAAAAATTGAGTTCTTAGCGAGGAAAATTAGTGAGGTCTCAAAGAATTAAACCACAACTCCGCTTTATCCTTCAAAGAGGAAGGAAATAAACGAAGTTTAGTAAATTCATCAATTCCAGCTCTAATAATAACAGTATTGCAAGTCAACTCAAAATCCACCAAGTGCTGATAAGGACACTCAAATTTTGTCCCGTGGAACTGAGGTATCACTAACATCCTCCCATGCTTAATCAAGAAATTAAGTGCATCATTAGATGAAATAGTGTAAGACGGTGCAGTGATTTGCATGGGCTGTAAAAAATCCATAAGCATGCGTGGTACAGGTGCAGCCATATTTTTTTTTCAAAACTTTTTTTTCTTCTTTTTTCTCTTTGTTTTCATAAGGAAAATCAAAATAAAAGGAAAAAACACTAGTTTGAAACTAAATTTGGCATTCCCCGGCAACGGCGTCAAAAACTTGACTCACTCTAAAAATGAGCAACACAAAAGTTATCCCAAGTATAGGAGTTTTGTCACATAATATTTAGCCCAAAGGCCAGATTATCTCCTCAGGGAATGCATTTTAATTCCAAACATTGCATAAATCCAAAAGAAAATAAGAAAAGAACATTTCAGTGAACACAATTCAAATTCAATTCCTGGGATTTTTTAGACTTTTGCAATAGAACTATGTAAATCCTAGCTAAAAGATTAACATGCATAAAATAACTAAATGAATGCCAAATTTAATACTAGAGTAATAAAGTAAATAAGCCCTATAATCATCCAACTGAATAAAAACAAACTAAACTAATTAATAAATAAAGATCAACTAAATAAAATACTAAATTTATTAACAGGCCCAAACGAGATTAAACAAAATAAAAACACTGACTTTAATAATAAGAATGCCGAGAGAAATATTTAGATTCCAACAAAAACTTTAAATAAGATAAAGACAAACTGAAATTAAAATAACAATACTCAAACAAGAATTTAAGATTCTAAGACTTTAAATAAAAACACCACTCCAATTCACAATGCTAATTTAAATAAATATTTAAATGCGAGAGAGAGAGAGAGAGAGAGAAAGAGAGAGAGAGAGAGAGAGAGAGAGAGAGAGAGAGAGAGAGAGAGGGAGAAAAAAACTGACAATAACTTTTAAATATGAATACTCAATGTAATCCTCAACTTAAACCAAAACATCAAAGAATCTATTAAGAGCACAATAAAGTAAATAAAAATTAACCAAGCTAATTAATTAAAAAGAGAGAGATGGAGAGGAAGAAAGAGAGTAGTTGTAGATGGTGGAGAGTTGCAGCAGCCTCAATTTCTCCTTGTGCGTGTGGCACAGGTTCCCAAGGCTAGACGACCGTTTGCAGCTGCTCCTCCTCCAAAACCCTACCTAAAGCCCCCTTTTAAACCCTCACAATCAACTTCTCATTCCAGTTCGGCATCCCAATTCACACATGCCCCAAAAGACCCAGCTGCCCGGCCTTACTCTTGCATGAATAGGTCACATCATGGTCCTACGGCCCATCTGCTTTTCATTCCAGCTCACGAGCCTCACGAACGTGCGTACACACATGGCTCCCTTGGTTAAGCCCAAAAGACCCAGCCGCGAGCCTCTCCAATTATCATGAATTCCAGCTGCCCTTCTACATCACGCGTGGTCACATCAGGGTGCATGGGTCTCCAAGCCTTCTCCTTCTTTTGCAATTCGGCCTGACACTTTTTGTTTCAAAGCCCAGCTCCCCACTCCAGCGTCAAGCCCATTCACAGTCTTCTCTTGGCAGCCCACGGCTTCTTCACGGATTGCATGGTTTCTTTGTTTGGTTCCTTTTATATGGTTCCTTTGCATGGCACCCGGCTCCTTCACACACGCACACGCCACATGTACACAACCTCTCTTTGCGTGCATGGGTTGGTTTTAATTTTTAAAAATTATCCTGCAATAAGCATATGAAAAAATCCTTAAATTATCAAATAAAAATCTAAATATGATAAATTGAGCGCAATGTTAAAACATTCAACATAATCAAGCATTTAATTAAAATTATAATATTTAATGCATGAATTTAAATGCCTAATTATGCAACTTTAACACTTAATCGTGACCTTTGAAAAAATAAATTTCAAGTAAGCTTTCAGGCAATATATAAATGTATATAAATATATGCTCAAGCTCAAGCCTTTCTTTTATAAACAAAATTTTCTCCAAACTATTTTTTTCTAAATGAAGATTATAGGAGAAATTGAACTTTGAAATCTCTCAAAGAAAAGGAATCTTTCAAGCAATGTAAATATGAGTTAAAAACATGCTCAAGCTTTTCAAGAACCTCTTAAAAAATTTTCCCCCAGAAAATATTTTCCAAATAAAAGAGTGGGAGAAGTTTGATCTTTGAAACACATTTGAAAAACATGGCAATCAAGCAAAATACATATGAGAGATGATAAATGCTTGAGCCTTTTCAAATAAAACCCCCAAAAAGATTTTCCCAAAAAAATATTTTATAGAAGAGTACGGGAAAGAAGAAATTTAAAGCATAAAATGGGGTAAAGGATGAAAGAGAATCACACAAATATTTAACTAATCTTTCCAATTGGTTCTCTAACATTTTCAAGGTGTTTAAGGCTTGTATTTATAGGGAAAAATCATTTCTAGCCATTATACGGCCGTTAAGACCTTAAAATATTATTTATTTTGAAAACTAGCCGTTGGGACACTTTCCCAAGATGGAAGGGATACTAAGGCCAAGCTTCGGTCAATTAAGGCTTGAAATCCTCGAGCATCAGTCGACCGGCCTTGGGTTTTCTATTTAGACACCTTTCCATGTTTTAGCTGTAATAACCCAAGAAATTTCTACAGGACTCGTCAATGAACACAGGGTTTTTGTCGACAAGGGCTCTTTAGGATCTCGTCGACGAAGACCCATATCGTCTACGAGAAGATACTGAGAGAGGGATTTAAAGCAAACTGAAGCTCATTGACGAGGGTGGAAGTTCGTTGAACTTTCTACAGGACTCGTTGACGAGGTGACGTGTCTCGTCGACGAATCCAGCTCTATAAATAGCTCAAACTCGGATTTTTAATCAAATCTTCAATGCAAAACCCTACTCTCTCTCTCTCTCTCCCTCTCTCCTACGACCCCCTCCCCTTCTCTCTTCGATCTTGGCCCCATTTCTCGCCAAATTGAAGATCTGAGGCCACCACAATGCTCCTAGTGAAGTTCTCTACAAGTCTGCCGGAGCAGATCGTGGGGAAAGTTGAATTGAAATTCATCCCAAATCCAAGGTAAGGTGTTTTATTCAGATTATACCTTCCTTGTGGTTATACGAAATGTTGTAGGTAAGAAAATACTGATATTTTGTTCTGGGGAATATTGTTTTCGGGATGTTAAGTTAAGAACCCAGTGGGTATAGGGCCAGAATTTAGTAGAGGCTTTTTAGAGTTAGGGTAAGGGAAATATGCTATGCTAGCAATTTTTAATATGTATACAAAAGATTATGAAAGTGTATTTACAAACATGTATATTAGATTATTTTCCAGAGAATTATGAATATTATTTTTATATAGCAGAATTACAGAAATTGAGCATAAGACTACGTTTATTCAAATGTGTGGCATGAATTTATTACAGTGTCGTATATATAGATTTTACAGTGTTACAGATATACAGATATTCAGATATTTTAGAATATTAGGATTGAATGAGACTTACAGTATTTTCAGAGAAAAACATGATTTCTAGACTATAACACTTAAACAATTTATTCAGACAGATTATACAGTGATAGCATCAAGATGCTACAGTAGATATATAGAATATACAGATATTATATACAGAGCACACAGATATTGTATACAGAGCATACAAATATTATATATAGAGCATACAGATATTATATACAGAGTATATATATATATATTATATACATATATTTTATACAGATATACCAGATAGTACAGACAGAAAGCACAGATGTTATAGATAGATAATATATATATATATATATATATATTAGTCAGATATCTCAGATAATATAGCTCAGAAAAATAGTGTTATGGTTGTTTTTTTTAAATCAAGTTTAAAGCAAGATGAGTATATTTTTATATATGTATACAGTATTACATGATATCAGATCCCTGTGGAAATTACAGACAGATATAATTACAGCAGAGCACGGTACCATTGCTAGTTTCAGACACGTGCAACCACATGACTCAGATAACATGTGGATTTCATCTAACCGTGCTAGGAGAGATTGCAGTCTCCCCAACACGCTAGGTTGAGGTAGCCGGTTAGACAATTACAAAGGTTTGAGTTAGCCCGGAGTGATTGCAGTGGGTTAGGATCTACATAGATCATTATAGATTGGCAGAGGATAGAGATTGACTTACCTAGAGGGCCAACCAGAGTAAGTCCAGCCTATTGACTGCACAACCCTATCATGAGGGGATATATCATGATATACAGATCTCAGGGCATAGCAGAAGTTCCTATGTACAGATATATCACACAGCAGTAATTTATATTATTATACTAGCAGTACCTTTAGATAGCAAACTCAGATACACAGTTATATTTTAAAGATTACTTAATAGATAGATATATTCTGTACAGTTTAACAGTTTTCTCAGATTTAAGTATTATTTCAGTATTTTAAATATGTAACTCAGCCACCACACACTAGTAATAACATATTTCCACTTACTGAGCGTTGTCTCATCCCAGTGACTTATCATTTTTCAAGAGATCTAGCTAGGCGAGTAGATCAGGCTCGCGGGTAGAGGTTAACTTGAGCTGCCCTTGTAGGAAGGGTAGGTACTTTTGAGATAATAGTGTTTTGGGATAGTTTTCAGATTATAGTGATGTCACTGGGTATTTTGCATTGTAAATCTATTTCAGAGTTCCATAGTTTTCTGGTATTGTATTGCATATAGCAATTCCCAGTTTTTTGTTTACCGCTGCCTAGTTTTGTATGATGTACAGAGTCTTCCCTAGTGCTCCTTTGGGGCTGGGATGTTATTAGTAGTATTTCATACAGATGATATTATGATTTACAGAAAAAAAAAATGCTAAATAAGTAGTAGGTCGTTTCATTAGCCATAACTTTTTATATATAACTTCAACTTAGACATTGTTGGAATCAGCAAAAATTCAAGAGAAAATTTCACAACTTTCATGTTGAACACTTTTTAAGATAAGAAGTTATGGATTGAGAAAAACACCCATCAATGAGATGGAAGAAACATGAAGGGAATTTTTCTACTACGGACACCTTTCAGTTTTTGCACCATAACTTTTTCTATACGACTCCGAATTTGAAGTTCTTGGTGTTAACATAAAGTTAAGAGAAAATATCACAAATTTTATTTTGACCACTGTCGCGACGTCCCAGGAGCGCGTGTGCCCCGAGCGGCGAAATCAAAATCAATTTTAATATTTTCGGGAAAAACAGGAATGTCGGAGTCGCCACTAACCTTTTAGTGCGGTTAGAACACATAATTACTACCCCGTAAGGGGTAGAACGGGTCTATGTTACCAGAGTTAGGCTCGGGAGTTCGGTTACGCGAGGGGAAGGTACAAGCACCCCCTACGCGCCCGTTCTTACGAACGGTACCTAATTAATTGGAAATTATCCCTAAATTAATCTAATAAGTCTTTAAGTTACTCCTTTTTATGAACTTATAAATACATATGAAAAATAAATAAATAAATAAATATATACATATATATATATATATATATATATATATATTCCCTCAGAGCTTAAAGGTACGTGAAGCCCGAAGGCTCATACCCCGCAATAAAATCATAGGGATAAAAAATCAAAAATATTTAATAACAAAAATAAAATAAAATAAAATAAAATAATAATAATCATTATAATAATGAACATAATAATAACAATAATAATAATAATAAATAACAATAGTAAAAATAATAATAATGGTACTAATAATAGTAATAATAATAATAATATTAATATTAATATTAATAGTAGTAATCCCATAATGATAATAATAAATAATATTAATAGTAACAATATGCATATATTAACAATAAATATATATTCTAAATATCATAATGGTAACGTAATAATTTCACACATGATAATAATAATAATACACTCTAAATAAAAGGTAATAATAATAATCTTCCTAATGGTACACACCCCTAATATCCTATAACTACCTTTACACCCATATGGAAATAATTAATAAAATAAATAAACCAAATTTAAAATTAAAACATGGAAACTAATGCAAAGGTAAAGAAATAATGAAATTATGGAAATAAGGTATTGCTGAAAATAATATATACCAATATGACATTGTTGCCAAAATTAATATACACCCTAAATAATTACGCAAGTAAATGAAATACTCACACTACACATTAAATAATACAGTAATAATAATAAAAAAAAAACCCTAAATAATTACACAATCAAATGAGATAAATACATTACCCATTAAATGTCACAATATCAATAAATAAAAAAGAACCCGAAATAATTATACAAGCAAGTAAGGTGAACATATTACTCATTAAATATTATAATAAAAACAAAGAACTGTAAATAAACATATAAGCCAATAAGATGAATATATTACACATTGAATATTATAATGACAACAAAATAAACCCTAAAACACTAACATATTACATACTAAAATCAACAATAATGATAAAAACCCTAAATATAATACAAGCAAATAGAATGACTATTACATATTAAATGTTACAAAATCAACAAAGAAATCATGAATAAATATACAAACCAACTAAATACATGGCACGTAAAATATTATAATATCAACACAACAAAAACCATAAACAAATATTCAAGACAATAATTGCATTTCAAATATTAACAATAAAACATAAATAAATACAAACCTATTACTAAAAGTATTACAACATTAAAACACATAAATAACATTACAACATAAAAAAAAAAAAGCTTACTATAATAATAGTAAATAAGTAGTTTATGTGTGCAGTGCATACTGTGTGCAGGAATCTGGGTAGGGGACTTGGGTGTGTGTGTGTTGTGGCTGGCATGCAGAGGGCAGGGAGACTCACAGGGGGGTTGCTGTTGGAGGGTGGTCAGAAATCTGGAGATGCCGGGCGGTGACGGCGACGGTGACGAGGAGGACTGGCCGGTGGCCAGAGTGTTGCAGCAGTGCTCAGGTCCTCGGGTGGCTGTGTGGCCTGCCGGTGTGGAGGAGAGCTTCGTGTTGCTGTTGTTCGGCGGCAACTTGCAGCGGCGGCGGTGATTGCTGGGGAGGCCACCGGTGTTGGTCGGTGCAGCAGGGAGGATCTGGAGCGGGAGGAAATCACGGCTGCGGGAACTTCCAACTGGTATGGCAGTTCTGATAGTGCAGAGGACGGTGGCTGGAGCTTTCGTTCGTGGTGGCCGGAGAGAACGAGATGCTGAGGGTGGAGGCTATGCAGATGCTCGCTGGTTCGTCTGGAGTGTGCAGCGGTGGGTGCAGATATGGTATGAACGATGGCTGCTGTGAGTGTGAGATACTAATCCGTGAGTGCTCGATGGCGATGGCGGGGCTGGTATGGAGACGGAGGAGATGGAGTGACGGCAGCGGCGATGCCTGGACTGTCGGGTGTGATGGCCTGTTGCCGGGATAGCCAGAGGCTGGCTTCGAGTGCTGTTGGCCTATTGCCGTGCGGAGGGCAGTGAGGATTGCTGGAGGCGCTGGGTGGTCTTGTGGTGGTGTGGGAGTCTGCTGATGCTGCAGATCTGTGGGAATGGAGGGGGGAGCGTGAGAGACAGAGAGCAGAGGGGGAGAATCAAGGAGGAAGAGATGGAGCCGGGGAAAGAGAATTAGGGTGCGCAGCAAGGATTTTCTTTCTGTTTTTCTTGCGCCCCCGGCTGTGCGCTGTGTGAATAAAGCCTTTATATAGGCATTCCCCAAAACCCTAGACCCACTAATAAAATAATAATAATAATAATAATAATAATAATAATAATAATAATAATAATAATAATAATAAAAGTAATAATAATAATATATGAAAATAACAATAATAATAATAATAATAATAATAATAATAATAATAACAAAGTAATAATAAAAATATATGAAAATAATTTGTAATAATAGAAAATTAATAAAAATAGTAATAAAGTAATTACAATAATATATAAAAATAAAAATAATAATAATAATAATAATAATAGAAATAATAATGATAACATAATAATAATAATAATAATAATAATAATAACAAAAATAAATATTAAGACAATAATAATAATAATAATAATAATAATAATAATAATAATAATAATAATGGTAATAACAATAATAATAATAATAATAATAGAAAAATAATAATCATAACAATAATAATAAAGATAATAAAAATACTAATAATGATAATAATAATAAATAAATAAATAAATAATAATAATAATAATAATAATAATAATAACAATAATAAAAGAGTAATAAATAGTGATAATAATAATAAAAATAATGGTAATATTAATAATAATAAAAAGTTTATTATATTGGGTTTGGAAAAAAATGGGGTGTCTACAGCTGCCCCTCTTTGTAGGATTTGTTGCTTCAAAGTAAAAGTAGGATCTCTCCTACGTTATTTGTAGCAACAAACCTGCAAAGATAAAAGACGCCGATTTTGGACTAGGCCGAATGTAACAAAAAAGACCAAAATAATTCGTGAAAACCAACTTGCACTGGGTATAGGAACCTGAGCTATAGTTCATGGAAAGAGACTCGCATCGGGTGTAGGAACTCGAGCTATAGTGTAAGGAGGGTGACTCGCACCGGGTGTAGGAATCCGAGCTATAGTTCATAGAAAGAGACTCGCATTGGGTGAAGGAACCCGAGCTATAGTTCACGGAGGATGACTCGCACCGGGTGTAGGAACCCGAGCTATAGTTCATGGAAAGAGACTTGCATCGGGTGTAGGAACCCGAGCTATAGTTCATGGAGGATGACTTGCACTGGGTGTAGGAACCTGAGCTATAGTTCATGGAAAGAAACTCGCATCGGGTGTAGGAACCCGAGCTATAGTACACGGAGGATGACTTGCACAGGGTGTAGGAACCCGAGCTATAGTTCATGGAATGAGACTCGCATCAGGTGTAGGAACCCGAGCTATAGTTCACGGAGGATGACTCGCACCAGGTGTAGGAACCCGAGCTATAGTTCATGGAAAGAGACTCGCATCGGGTGTAGGAACCCGAGCTATAGTATGAGGATGATGTACATCGGGTGTTGGAACCCGAGTGCCGAAATATGAAGATGATGTGCATCAAGTGTAGGATCTCAAGGGCTACCTAGATGTAGGATTCTGAAAGTTTGATGGTTGCTTGAGTATAGGATCTCGAGGACTTCTCATATGTAGGATTCTGAGAGTCTGTTGATTGTTCGAGTGTAGGATCTCGAGGACTTCTCAGATGTAGGATTCTGAGAGTCTGTTGATTGCTTGAGTATAGGATCTCGAGGACCTCTCAGATGTAGAATTCCGAGAGTCTCCTGATTGCTCGAATGTAGGATCTCGAGGACTTCTTATATGTAGGATTCTAAGAGTCTGACGGCTATTCGATGGGAATTTGGACCGATGGTTAATGATGACTCAGGTGTAGAATCCCGGCTCGCAAGATGAATTTTCGAATTGATGATGAATACTTGGGTATAGGATCCCGAGATCTTTTGGAAGGTCAGTATTTTGGAAAATGGTTACTCTGCTAAGGGTGATCAGTCGAGTGCGAGACCATGAGATTTTTCTGGAAAATGTCCTCAAGTGTAGGGTTCAGAATTATTTCATTGGGGATTATCGATCAGGAACAAAATCTTGAGTTTCTTTGGCTGTCTTTAGATTACCCTCTTTGAGACTCAACAACCAATGCGTCAATTGCTTCCTTAGGTCAACTGCCACAGTTTCAAAGTATGTCAATCTGTGCATGGGGGCCAGCTGCCCCGGTTTTAAAATATGTCTAGACAAGAATGGCTCAGTCAAGGATGCAAAAGAATTATTTAGAAGTTTATTCAACCAGGCAAGTATGAATGAATGGTGCTCTATTGCTATATGTATGCATGTTGCTACCTAAGATGCTAGAATGCAGTAATATGTTGCTATGTGTGCATAATGATGCGTGAATGCAAAGATGTATGCATGTTGAATGAGATGCCCTTTATATTTTCTTTCTTATGCAATGCATGAAATGTATGGTAATGAATGAAATGCATGGTAATGCATGAATATCTTCTCCTTCCATCGTGCTTGTAATCGACAACCCAATCTCTGATCTTGGGTGTGCTTTCAAATTCCACATTGCCGTTGATTCTGGTCATGTTTCAAATTCCAAAAGGCGCTCAAAATCTGCCCCAGTGTTTACATGTCACCGGTCATCGCCCTGTTTTTGACTTTTATTCTGTCCTAAAAGCTTTTGAATTTGCTCCAATGGAACTCAAAAACTGCCCCGTTTCAATCCTCATCCACTGATCTTGGCTATGTTTTTGAATTCCTAACTGACATAGATGTCCCTGAATGTGTCCTTTTGAAACTCGGCATGACACCCACCCTAGTAGATGCATTTGTAGCTGATCCTGTCTATCTTACATTTTCTCCACAAGGACGTTCTTTGGATTGCATCCTTAATGTTTCAAAATCTCTTTGAAATTTAAATGAATAAGCATGCAATCAGATAACTCAATCTCAATGGGAATATGGATGGAATGCACAAACTTGCTTGACTTTGCTTGATTTTCTGTGCTTGTTAAATAAGAGACAAATTTTACCAGTACTTTGACACTAATGTAACTTTGCTAGCTTAGAGAATCATATCAATGGGCAAAACCTTTTTTTTTTTTCTTTTTTTTCTTTCTTTTTTGTAGCCTCATAACCATAACTTCTCCACTGTATCACCACTTAGAGGTTCTTTCTTGCTTATTTCAAGCTTGTCTCAAACTCCCTATTTTGAATTATAACTAGTATCTCATTAAGTAGTCTGATCAATATTCCGATCTCAAGGTGGACTTTAAGACACGGGACGAAATGTAGGCTTAGGATTTAGGTTTCACCAAGAATAAGGAAACTAAGGCTCAAAAATCCCATCCCCCAATAAAGATTTCTGCCCCAGTGGTGCAGTATTCGCGAAGTATTGACCAAACTTGTCATTTGAACAAGTTGCCTACGTACCTTTGTAGGATCAGGTTATTACATAGTTCAGACTCAACATTAAGTCTGACAAATCATTTGAGACAACAATGTATACCAATCTGGTTAGGACTTTCATTTGGACCGTAATGTAGGCTAATGGTACGGGTTAAAGAAAGAAAGATTTAAATAAGATCCAAAATTTATCGATTTCATCAAGGGTAATTTGGTCAAAAATCACATATATAGTATGTCCCTTATTTTTCTTTCTTCTTCATTTTCTTCTTCTTTCTCTTTCCCCCTTTTTTATCTTCTTCTTCTTCTTCTTCTTCTTTTACCGCAACTTTTGATTTTCCTTTTATAAAGGAAATCTTAACTTCATTTTCATTTGAACTTCATTTAGGACTGATCTTTTAAAACTGCCCCAATGTGGGGTGTGATCCTTTGACGGGTTAATCAAGAATTGAATTTTTCAGGCTCAAAAGGGTTCGCAAGGGATTTCTTCTTTAACTTTCTTTTGGGTTGCAGAAAAATGGCCTACCATCCTTTTGGTAATAATTTTTGCCTCAAATGACTTGTCAAACACTATAAGACCCAAACCCAGTTTGAATTTTTGTTGAACTGACTTTTAAGAAAAGAATGGTTTAACATTCAGGCTCGAATGGGTTAGCAAGTGGTAAATCATTATTTGGTTCTTTTTAGGAATACTGGTCAATCAAAGATAGTCACCCTTCATTTGATCAGAATATAATCATCATACCTTTAAGACAACCAATCATAATTTAGATAACAAAGAGAAAAGACTTTTTCTCAATTTCATCAAACAAACGTAGGACAAAGCTTGATAAGTCATTTCTGTATATTTCTCCTATGACTCTTCTTCATTTTGAAATGCTCATCCTACAAAACTCCTTGACAACCTCTTGAAGTGGCGTTCTTTACTAAGCTTCATCTTGGAGGCTTTTTCTTCTTCTTCTTCTTCTTCTTCTTCTTCTTTTTTTTTTTTTGGCCCCATTGAATAGACCCCTGAAATCAACTTATGGCTCCAAGTCCTTTGTACTAATAAAATTATTTCCTATGTCACTTACACAAAATACCAGCAAAAATGGACAAAATTTGGCAGAAGGTAATGGTTCAAGGAGGATGAAATGAGATGAGACTGAAAGACATTCTTATTTCATTCAATTCCAAAATAATTTAAATGAAAAGCATGGATGCATTCCTCTTGTTATCACCCTTAGGTGATCAAGCGTATCATTTCTGTAACCTGTGAGCTCACTTCTAAAGTTGAATACCAATCAATCTTCCAACCCAATGACATTTATTGCATTCCTAGCAATGGGTCCCCCTGATCTTAGCCTTTCTCTATAGAGAGATCATCTGGCTCTACTCAATACTGGAATCCCGAATCTTTAACTTTGCCACCTTGGCCCATGATTTTGCAGACAATTAGAATATGATTATTGACACATTGGAGATGACTATGTATGCATGGTGTTGAAATTGAACATGGAAAGATTATGTTATGCAATGGGTGTTTATGCATGGGTGTACCTAGTGCATGAACCAATAAGGATATGAACATGTATATAACCTATCGTACATGGCTATGCATGAAATGAAGTGCATGAATGCGATGTAACCTAAATAACTACTTTGCCAGAATTCTAAAAACATCCCGCAAATGAAAGATTTCAAGATTAAGACACGACCATTGATGGGCCACAATTTTAGTTCAAATCTTCCCCCAACCATTCATTTCCTTGTTGATGGTCTATGTACCTCAGATTCTGTGAAGGGTCAAATTATGATCTGAGCTTGGGGTTGACCCAAGGTGGTCAACCCGCTGGATTTGTTCAATGCGGAATTATGGACTTTAGTGTGCACTTGGGCCCTGAGTATTTTAAAATATGGGCTTCACTATATTTCATGATGGGATTAGGCCCTAGTTTTAAAAAGGACTTAGGCTTGGATTATTTGAAAAATGTCAGCCCGAATTTTTAGGTAATAGGGCCGAAGCCCATTTTTGAAATTTGGGTTTGACCCCTTTTGAAAATCAGGCCTGAGCCGAGTTTTTTCTTAGGAAAAGGTCGGGCCCAAGTTTGTTTTTAAAGAATCGGGCCCGAATTTATTTGAAAAGGGTTGGGCCGACCCATGTTTTAAAATTCTTGGGCCAAGTGCTTCATTTTTTTGAAAGGATGGACCATCGTCTCATTATTGGATTTTTTCAGAATACTGGCTAGGTAGTATGTAAATCTAAAATGGATGCAGAATGCATGGTATAATACAAGGTATCTCACAACATATATACAACATACTATACGTGGAGTAGGATGTGGCCCCTGTCCCACCCAGGGTAGGTATGTATATACAAGGTTCTTCATGGCTCTATCCTAGTTAGGGAAGACTATAAACAAGTATGTGTGGGTAAGCTCTAATCCCTATATACAAAGGTTCCCAATCTAACCTCCATCCTCACCCAAAAGGGGTTTGGACAAAGTTTAAACTGAGCGGAGTGGTTCGCGGGTCCCCACAAGCCCTGCCACGTGGGGACAAACGCTATTACACCCCTATCTAACCCTAACAGGTAAAGCTCAGGTATAGAGCGTGAGAGTGTGTGAATTTAAATTTAACCTAATCCCGCTATCCCCACATTTATTCACATGCTATAAACAATATGGAAACAAGATATCTACAATTAATATATATATATATATATATATATATATATATTCAAAAGATAAGGAAACACAATATATGCAATTAATATGTTTATTCAAAAAAAATTTGAAAACAAAAAAATAAGGAAACAAAATATTTACGATTAGTATACAAAATATCTATAATTAATATGCTTATTCAAAATATCTACAATTAATGTGCTTATTCAGAATATTTGGAAACAAAATATCTACAACTAATATTCAAAAAATTAGGAAACAAAATATTTTTAATTAATTAAGGTTATTTACAAATTATGGAAGTAAAATATTTACAATTAATCAAAGTTATTTACAAATTACAATATTCACAAAATATGGAGTAATTAAAAGATTTATTAAATTTGAACTTGGGATAATTTCTAATTTATTAATGGCTCGACTCTCTAAGTCCCCAGCGGAGTCGCCAACTGTCGCGACGTCCCGGGAGCGCGTGTGCCCCGGGCGGCGAAATTAAAATTTAATTTTAATATTTTCGGGAAAAACAGGAATGTCGGAGTCGCCACTAACCTTTTAGTGCGGTTAGAACACATAATTACTACCCTGTTAGGGGTACAACGGGTCTATGTTACCAGAGTTAGGCTCGGGAGTTCGGTTACGCAAGGGGAAGGTACAAGCACCCCCTACGCGCCCGTTCTTACGAACGGTACCTAATTAATTGGAAATTATCCCTAAATTAATCTAATAAGTCTTTAAATTACTCCTTTTTATGAACTTATAAATACATATGAAAAATAAATAAATAAATAAATATATACATATATATATATATATATATATTCCCTCAGAGCTTAAAGGTACGTGAAGCCCGAAGGCTCATACCCCACAATAAAATCATAGGGATAAAAAATCAAAAATATTTAATAACAAAAATAAAATAAAATAAAATAAAATAATAATAATCATTATAATAATGAACATAATAATAACAATAATAATAATAATAAATAACAATAGTAAAAATAATAATAATGGTACTAATAATAGTAATAATAATAATAATATTAATATTAATATTAATAGTAGTAATCCCATAATGATAATAATAAATAATATTAATAGTAACAATATGCACATATTAACAATAAATACATATTCTAAATATCATAATGGTAACGTAATAATTTCACACATGATAATAATAATAATACACTCTAAATAAAAGGTAATAATAATAATCTTCCTAATGGTACACACCCCTAATATCCTATAACTACCTTTACACCCATATGGAAATAATTAATAAAATAAATAAACCAAATTTAAAATTAAAACATGGAAACTAATGCAAAGGTAAAGAAATAATGAAATTATGGAAACAAGGTATTGCTGAAAATAATATATACCAATATGACATTGTTGCCAAAATTAATATACACCCTAAATAATTACGCAAGTAAATGAAATACTCACACTACACATTAAATAATACAGTAATAATAATAATAAAAAAACCCTAAATAATTACACAATCAAATGAGATAAATACATTACCCATTAAATGTCACAATATCAATAAATAAATAAAAACCCGAAATAATTGTACAAGCAAGTAAGGTGAACATATTACTCATTAAATATTACAATAAAAACAAAGAACTGTAAATAAACATATAAGCCAATAAGATGAATATATTACACATTGAATATTATAATGACAACAAAATAAACCCTAAAACACTAACATATTACATATTAAAATCAACAATAATGATAAAAACCCTAAATATAATACAAGCAAATAGAATGACTATTACATATTAAATGTTACAAAATCAACAAAGAAATCATGAATTAATATACAAAGCAACTAAATACATGGCACGTAAAATATTATAATATCAACACAACAAAAACCATAAACAAATATTCAAGACAATAATTGCATTTCAAATATTAACAATAAAACATAAATAAATACAGACCTATTACTAAAAGTATTACAACATTAAAACACATAAATAACATTACAACATAAAAAAAAAAAAAAAAAGCTTACTATAATAATAGTAAATAAGTAGTTTATGTGTGCAGTGCATACTGTGTGCAGGAATCTGGGTAGGGGACTTGGGTGTGTGTGTGTTGTGGCCGGCATGGAGAGGGCAGGGAGACTCACAGGGGGGTTGCTGTTGGAGGGTGGTCAGAAATCTGGAGATGCCGGGCGGTGACGGCGATGGTGACGAGGAGGACTGGCCGGTGGCCAGAGTGTTGCAGCAGTGCTCGGGTCCTCGGGTGGCTGTGTGGCCTGCCGGTGTGGAGGAGAGCTTCGGGTTGCTGTTGTTCGGCGGCGACTTGCAGCGACGGCGGTGATTGCTGGGGAGGCCACCGGTGTTGGTCGGTGCAGTAGGGAGGATCTAGAGCGGGAGGAAATCACGACTGCGGGAACTTCCAACTGGTATGGCAGTTCTGATAGTGGAGAGGACGGTGGCTGGAGCTCTCGTTCGTGGTGGCCGGAGAGAGCGAGATGCTGAGGGTGGAGGCTGTGCAGATGCTCGCTGGTTCGTCTGGAGTGTGCAGCAGTGGGTGCAGATATGGTATGAACGATGGCTGCTGTGAGCGTGAGATACTAATCTGTGAGTGCTCGATGGCGATGGCGGGGCTGGTATGGAGACGGAGGAGATGGAGTGACGGCAGCGGCGATGCCTTGACTGTCGGGTGTGCTGGCCTCTTGCCAGGATAGCCAGAGGCTGGCTTCGGGTGCTGTTGGCCTGTTGCCGTGCGGAGGGCAGTGAGGATTGCTGGAGGCGCTGGGTAGTCCTGTGGTGATGTGGGAGTCTGCTGATGCTGCAGATCTGTGGGAATGGAGGGGGGAGCGTGAGAGATAGAGAGCAGAGGAGGAGAATCAAGGAGGAAGAGATGGAGCCGGGGAAAGAGAATTAGGGTGCGCAACAAGGATTTTCTTTCTGTTTTTCATGCGCCCCCAGCTGTGCGCTGTATGAATAAAGCCTTTATATAGTCATTCCCCAAAACCCTAGACCCACTAATAATAATAATAATAATAATAATAATAATAATAATAATAATAATAATAATAATAATAATAATAAAAGTAATAATAATAATATATGAAAATAACAATAATAATAATAATAATAACAAAGTAATAATAAAATATATGAAAATAATTTGTAATAATAGAAAATTAATAAAAATAGTAATAAAGTAATTACAATAATATATAAAAATAAAAATAAAAATAATAATAATAATAATAATAGAAATAATAATGATAACATAATAATAATAATAATAATAATAATAATAATAATAACAAAAATAAATATTAATGACAATAATAATAATAATAATAATAATAATAATAATAATAATAATAGTAATAATAATAATAATGGTAATAACAATAATAATAATAATAATAATAATAGCAAAATAATAATCATAACAATAATAATAAAGATAATAAAAATACTAATAATGATAATAATAATAATAATAATAATAATAATAATAATAATAATAATAATAATAAAAGAGTAATAAATAGTGATAATAATAATAAAAATAATGGTAATATTAATAATAATAAAAAGTTTATTATATTGGGTCTGGGAAAAAATGGGGTGTCTACAACCACTTTTTAAGATAAGAAGTTATGGATTAAGAAAAACTCTTATTTCTATTGTCCAGTCGACTAGCTGGTTGACCGGCCCCTTTGTAAAATTTATTTTTTGCCTTCTTTTAACTTCAAAACCATTTTAAACCTTTTGGTATAAGTTTAACTTTGAATAAAAAGGTTTTTCATGAAAGATCGTGGTTTCTAAGGTCAATCTAAGGTCAGTTCGAGCTTCAATTTAAATAAGATAATATGCATGCACACTTGAAACCTAATGTACTATTTCAACTTAAAAACAAATAAATTCTTTATGCTTTACTCCTTTGCGATTCCATGGAATACGCTGATTGGTGTGCTAGTTTAGGTGCTCTTTACAGCTTCCATTCTGCTTCTGTTACTTGTGCTTACAAACATGTAAACCTGTTCACACTCAATACAAAAGTAAGATGTTGTCGTTTGTCATAATCAAAACAGGGATCAGACTCAAAAAGTCAACAAATAATACAACACCAAGTTCAAGGAAAGACACTTTAGATCGAGAGACCTTGTGCTACATAAAATTGATTTCACTTTAGCAAAACCAGGTCATACAAAACTAAGGATGAAGTGGGATAGATCATAAAAAGTTGGGAATGTTGTAAAACTAGGGATTTACAAATTGAAAAATGAAGATGGCTTGTTGCTTGGGAAAACTTAGAATGCCGACCTCCTGAAATGGTGCCATGACTAAAGTTAAGTAGCCTTATCTTTCTATGAATATATGTCATTGTAAATATCAGCATCACGTATGTCATTCTAAATATCAACATTGTATATGCCATTGTAAATATCAGCATCGCATATGTCCTTTTGAATACCGATATTGCATATGTCATTGTAAATATCAGTGTTGCACCTGTGATTATATATACCCATATTGTGTACTTAACTGTAAGTGTTGACTTTTTTAGTCTGATCCTTGTTTTGATGCTGACAAAGTACAAGGATCTTATGTTCACATCTAGTTGTAAACAGGTTTACAATTCAGCACGGACATAAGATATAGAGAAATGGAAGCCAAGACAAAATTTAAAGATCACATATGGCGCATTCCATGAAAACAGAAGAGCAAAAGAAGAACAAGAAGAAGAAGACATGATATATATATATATATATAATTTGTAATTGCATTTAGTTTTTCATATTGGGTCTATAATAATGCATTTCATGTATAATATGATTAAAAGCTTAGGATGACCATAGACCAACCATGGGGAATCAAAACACGACCATAGACTGACCCTAGGTCCCAAAACTTTTCATGAAAAATCCCCTAACTTAAATACCATACTCATACATACAGAGGTGAAATTTTGTAAAGTCAAAATCAGGGCTAAAATTGAAAATTTACATAGCTCGATCGACTGACCATTCGCGTTATAAACACCTCGATTGACCAACCTTGGCTGACTGGCCTATTATCAAAGGCTCAAGCACACTCAACCAGCCTTCATATTTGAACCAATTTCTTTGATTGGTCGACCAGCCACTTAGTTCAAATATTTCACGGCCGACCGACCTGCATGAACAGTCAACTAGCTTTGTGTCTAGGTTGACCGAACCTACGAAGGGTTCATAATTGCCTTCAGTCAGTCAACCGGCACCTCACTGGGTCAACCGAGCTTATCTGAAAATTCATATTTTGACTTAAGTTAGTCAACCTACGAAGCCATGGGTCGACCGAACCTCTCAAGAAAAGTTAATTTTCAGTGCTTAAACGTGTTTAAATCTTAATTAAACAATTTTAATTATTCCCGTTATGTCCCTAATTATCAAAATTTTTCCAAACTCTATATATACCCCCTCATTACCATTTTTTTTTTTTTTTTTAAATATGGGAGATTAGAGAGAAAATCCTCCTAAAATTATTTTTTGATCTTCATTCATTTTAACTCTCTTTTCATCATTCTTTTAAAAATATTTTCAAGAGAGCATTCATCTGGGCATATATTTTTCACACCAAAAATCATTGTACTCTCATTTATTATTCATCTTGCAAATCTTTCTTAGAGAGTGAATCCAAAGGTTCTCCACATATTTTTTATGATAAGTATTTTTGGAGATACCTTTCCTTGTCAGTAAATCTTGCACATTCATTACAAGATTCAAAAGCTCATATTGTTCTTCATTGCAAGAATCATTTTGAGCTAAAGCCTTGATTCCCTTAAACCACATTTTTAGAAATCTATGTTGAGAATATTTCTTAGGGATTTAAGATCTTTGAAGTAGTTATTGCATCCTCCACCTTCAAATCAAAGATCATATAATTTTTGTTTGCAAAAATCATTTGAAGGCAAGCCTATTGGCCTTACAAGGCTTAACATCCTGTTTTGATGCTAACAAACAAGTGGAACTTAACATATTTGGTTAAGTGATGACATTTCAGGACACAACCATGAGAAAGCAAGGTCAAGTATACAAAAGGATCCATGAAAGCTTATATTTCAAAGAAGGATGATCATATGAAGCTTAAAGCATGGATTCAAGGATGATTTATCAAAGCTTGAAAAATATGAGAGCATGGATGTTAAAGAGCTTAAAGTATATCAAAGGTTGAAGCAAAGCAAGAGAGCTAAAAGAAAAACAAGCATGAAGACTCAAGAACTTAGAATGTCCAAAGTCCTAAAAGTCTTTATGTAAGTACTTCATATTTTAAATATATTTCGAAATACTTTGAAGCTCATTAGGATGCAACAAAGACTTAGAGACCAGATTTTTAAAACCCTAGAAAATATTTTTGAAAAGTCACATTTAAGTCTTTTAAATAACAAAAGGTTTAAAAGCTTAAATATAAGTTTTGGAAAAATTGACTGGTCAGCCGACTAACCAAAACACATTGAGTTTTCCCATTGGACTAAAAAATATAACCGTTGATCAGTCAGCCGACTAACAAGCCCAGTTGATTGATTCTTTTTGAATTGTGTCCAGTCAACCGACAGACAATTTTCTGAAATTTATTTTTAGCAGACAGAAGGGTCTCAACTGCCTGTCCAGCTGACTGACCCTATAAAAATACCTACCTAGTCGCCTGTCTAGCCGACCGTCTCTACGAGATCTTTAAATTTTAAACTTTAACGAGAAAATTCTAAAAATTAGTTTTTCAAATATGAACGTTATAAAAACTAGGTGGTCACTCCAAGTAACTTGGGAAACAAGGAAACACATCCTAAAAAGTATATAAATACTCCTTTAAATCCAAGAAATCAAATCACCAAGCAATCACACAACATTCAAGCATTCAACTCTCAATCTCTCAAGCTCTCACGAAGCTCTTTTTTGCTTACACTCCATCTGGGAAAATTCATCTTAATTGTTGCTAATTCATAAGCCTACGGTTCTAATACTGAGTTTTCTCAACCACTAAAGAACCCTTGGTGATTCTAATATTGAGCTTCAATTCCATTTCATCCTGATATTTAAATTCTTGAAGTACATAGTGTTGAATTTTTACTAATTTGCTCTATTTGAGAGTGTTCTTGTACGTAGCGTTTATTTCATATTTCTTGTAGTTCTTGGATGATTCAAAGTGTTTGGATCATTGACCAAGCATGAGGTATCTCTTGGATAGGTACGACTCTAGCCTATTGAAGGAGTGACCGAGTGTGGGGTATCACTTGGAGAGGCGGTGCTCTAGCCTATTGAAGGAGTATGTAATGGTGTTGTTCCACTTGGAAAGGAACTGGTTTAGTGAAATCCTTTGGTGGTTTGCCAAAGGTGAGGACTTAAGCTGGGGATAAATCGAACCTTGTAAAAAACCTGGTCTCACTCTCTTTCCCTTACTCTCTTTATTTTCAGCAAACATATAAACTGCGTGGATGTTTTTAATTCCGTAATCATAAAAACTACATGGATTAGAAATTAAATAAACCAAAGTTTAATTTTGATTTGGGATTACGGAAAGTGAAAGGGAGTACGTTGGTTGATCAATACTTTGCGGAAACCTCAAGGGTGTACGCTGATTGGTTAACACCAAAGATAAATTGACTAAGAGTTTATTTAAATTCTAAGTTGTTGGGAATTTGAGCTGTGGTTTGCATTGAAGAATCAATTTTATTCTCTACAGGGCTTGCATAAAATTTCATATACAAAGGGTTGTTAACAAAAGCTGAATATTATATTTTGTGGGTTGAACACTTTGGTTGATTAATTGGTTGAATGTTTAAATTTTTTATTTACTTGAGTTGTGTTGTGATTAGTTGTGGATTGAATAAAGAACTAAGGATTGGTTGTATGATTTCTGAAATAACAAAAGCTTAAGAATTCACAAAAATAATTAAAAGAAAATTTTAAAAACCCAATTCACCCCCCTCTTGGGACTACACCTTAGTTTTCAAAACCATTAGTTCTCCTACACTTAATTTGAAAAATATTTTTGGGAGAAAAGTTTATTAGGGGTTAAATATTTGAGCACTCATCATATATATCTTATCTTAAAGATTGGAATACTTATTTTGAGAAAAATACCCAAACTCACTTGAGCTTTATTTCATATCACATATGAGTGCATTTGTGCTTATTGATGTACATCATTTGCTTAGTGTAGAAGCACATTAATTGTACGCAAAATTTTATTATTTTTTGTATTCTCGATGTGTGTTCGAAAGAGGATTGCACTAACCTATAACGTGCATCGGATTGGCTTAGACCTGGTTAGGAGAGTCTCAGATTGGTTCAGACCCGGTTACGAGAACTAGGAGCACCGTTCTGTAAGGTGTGGCTAGGTTGGGGTCAACCCTGTAATGTGACCTGGGGTATTCCTTGCCCAGTAAGGAGAGAAGGTTATAATCGATAATGCTCCACCTATAGTTGAGTATTAGTGGAATCCTTTTACTTGTTAGCTTGAGGCGGGGACATAGGCAGAGTTGGCCGAACCTCGATAACAAATACTGTGTCGTTCTCTCTTCCCTACACTTTATTTAATTTTCACACTTTAAACAATGCACATGTATGTTTAATTGTTTATTGTGTTGATCATACCACATACATGCTTTAAATACTTGTGGTAATTGGGATTGATTAGACAGACCCTAGGTTCCGTAATACTGATTGTGGTTTTGATTAAACCTAGGAAGAATTTTTTTAAATATCCAATTCACCCCCCTCTTGGGAATACACCAATTCCATTAGTAAGAATAAATGATTTTTTTCCATTTATGAACACCATGCTCTGCGCTTATGAATATTCGTAAAGGCAACTTTCCAAGCCCAAGAAGCACAAATACCTCCCAAGTGAAGGTCAAGTCTGCCAAAGGCAACCTACCAAGCCCAAGAGGCACAAAGACCTCCAAAGTGGAGCCTAGGTCTACCAAAGGCAACCTGCCAAGCCTAAAAGGCACAATTATCTCTTAAGAGAAGGTCAAGCCTGCTATAAGCAGCTTGCCAAGCCTAAGAGGCACAAAGACTCCCTAAGTAGAGGCCAGATCTGCCAAAGGCAAACTTCCAAGCCTATGAGGCATAAAGACCTCCCAATAGGAGGCCAAATCTACCATAGGCAACATACCTACCCTAAGAGGCAAAAACACCTCCCAAGAAGAGGCTATGTATACCAAAGGCAACTTGCCAAGCCTAAAAGACACAAAGATCTCTTAAGTGGAGGCTAGGTCTGCCAAAGGCAACTTGCCAAGCCCAAGAGGCTCAAAGGCCTCCTTAGAGGAGGCTAGGTTTGCCATAGGCAACCTGCCAAGTCCAAAAGGCACAATAGCCTCCTAAGATTATGCCACGTGCGCCAAAGGAAATTAAGATACACCAAAGCATCCTAAGAATAGGCTACATACACGAAAGGCAACCTACCAAGCCCAAAAGGCACAAAAACCCCCCAAGTAGAGGCCAGATCTGCCTAAGGCAACTTGCCAAGCCTTCCTAAATGGAGGACAAGTCAGCCAAATGCAACTTGCTAAGCTAAAAAGGTACAAAGACCTCCCAAAAAGAGGCTAGATCTGCCATGGGCAACCTTCCAAGCCCAAGAGGCACAAAAACCTCCTAAGAAGCCAAAGGCAACCTCCTAAGCCTAGGAGGCATAAAGACCTCCTAGGTGGGAGTTGAGTCTATTAGAAGCGACCTATGAAGCCTACGAGGCATGAAGACCTCCAAAATGGAGGCCAGGTTAATCCAAGACAAGCTAATAAACCTACAAGTCTTGAAGACCTCCTTAAGGAAGGAGATCAAGTCAATCAAAGAAGCTCTCAAAAGGGTCAAATAAATCAATACGAAAGGATCAACCAACACTTAGGCATTTTTTGGAAATTAGGGTCAAAGGTCCCTTTCATATTCAAAATATAAATTATATAGTGGCGAAAAAGCCAAAGTTCAGTCTGAAGGAAAATATTAAAAGGTTGACGTAGAGATTCAATCCTTCTCACTCTTATTGTTGTTCTTTTTTATAGCCAGCCAAGCTCGCCCCTTCCAGGTCCAAGACAGGAAAATTTTGCAAAACCTAACTCTTACAGTCCTTAGCAAAGCAATCTTACACATCATGAAGGAATGCTCTATTGGTTATATTTGTTAATCCTCAAATTGTCGATAAGCTTCAACAGCTTGATTAGCGCCTTCCTTAAGCTCTTTAATCCTACCCTTCTTCTTTTCTTCATTGCACCTAGCCTTAGCCAACTCACTTTGTAGCAGCTCGAAGATCCCCGTAGTGTGGGCTAGCTCCTGTTTGAGGCTAGCAACCTTGCTTCTTAACTTCCCGCGCTAGAAGGAGTAGTCATGAGCTTAACCTTAATATGTCCATCATTTCTCCTTTACCTCTTGAAAAAGCTTCCCTAGTGGAGGCCAACTTGTCATAACACTCTTCTCAGTTATAGACAACTATCTTCATTTTCTCCTCAAGTAAATAGGAAAGCATCAAAACTAGCTAAAAAAAAAAAGAGGAGAAGTTAGAGTGATAAAAAAAAGCAAAGAAAAGATAAAGTATGAGGGAAGGAAGTTAAAACGTTGTAGATATGATAAGCTAAGGTGTTGCAAAGAACCTCAAGCAAAAGCTCCTCTAATCCTTGGTGATCCTTTGGAAGGAACATGCATTTGGTGAGTTGGCAAGCCATAACTGGATCATCAATAGTTGAACTATCCTGGGGGAGTAAATACCAAAAATATTTGCACTGAGTTGGAGATTTAATGCTGGGAGACAGCAGGCTAGAGCATTGGGAAGCATCAACCTCCTTTGGGAGAGCAACGCCCCCTCAAAGCATTGGGAGGGCATCAAACTAGAGGCAAGCTGAGAAGATTGAGGAGAGCTTGTCAACTTGTGGGGAGTGGCAGCGAGAGGGACAGGGACTGGCTTGAGTGAAAGGGACTAGTCCTCCTCGGTAGGAGTAGCAACAACTTAAGGAACACGTGAGCTAGACTCCTTTTTCCTCTTTGACTTATAAGCACTTTTACTTATCCTTCTAAACTTGTTCAAGTCAATCAACCTCTCCATGTTGCAAAAAGAAAAATACTCTGGTTAGGTTCAAAGCAACTTAAAATCAAACTTCAACTAATGACAAGTCCTACTAGAAGGAGGAATAATATATGGGCTCAACCCAGACCAAACTAGTACAGGTTCCCCAAGAAGGTCCTTACAAAAAACCCATCCTATGCCTACTCGGAGAGTTCAGGAGGTGCTCATATACGACTATTTCATATGAAGTCAACTCAAGGAGTGAGCTTATGTGAAGCCAAGTTAGGGTCCTTCCACTAGATCTCTCCTCTTTAGTTGATCTCTCTTGAGGCATATAAAAATTTCCTCTTCCAACTATAATGTCAGGAAGGGTTGCCACATACCAAATTTTTGCCTAGGCGATGAGTGAAATAACACCACCTAGGCTCTGAGCTTTGAGCTAGAAGCAAGCCTTGACCAAGTTCAAGTTGGGCATGTACCTCATCAATTTCACTAAGGCAACGAAGCTCCAAGATCAAATAAAAATTTAGAGCTAGTTGACCTAGAGCAAGCCAATAGAATTGGAGTACCTCGAATAAGATAGGGTTTAAAGGTAATTGCAGCACATTCTTAAAGTAGTCCTCATACAAGCTCAACTCCCTAGGCCGATATTGGTGAGCTTAGTTGTTGCTACCTAGGAGCTAAAGATTAATTGAGGTAGGTATGTAGAATACCCCTCTTAGCCAAATAAGAGACTCTTTGGACAAGGTATATGCCTCTAGATCAGCTCGATGATAAGATGAAGCAACGTGGTTAGTAAGTTCAACCTCACTTTGAATCCCTATCTTATCGAAGCCTACCCCACCTTGTGAGAGCCCAGCTAGGCCAACCCCTTGATAGCTCCACCTCTGACCCTCCATACCAACTAGGCGCCCCCCTAAGATACCAAAAGAGACAAAAAATACATTTACCTACTGAAAAATATGACAGTGGCGAGAAGAGTTGACAATAGATCGAGGTGAGGGCACTTAATGATGGTTCTTTAAATAAACTAAAAGGAAGAGATAAAGGGAGAGAGAGAGAGAGAGAGAGAGAGAGTGGAAAGTAGCAAATGAAGTAAGGAAAGAAGCCAATTTATAGGGAAGTATAACCTCTTTTTTGGTGGGAAAATGATGCCAAAAACTACGCAATGACAAGAGGACACATGTCCATTATGGGAGAGCACCAAAGCTTCAACATTAGAAACTTGAGAAACATCCTATCAAAGTGACACAAGAAAGGAATCTGAGTCCAAGATAAACTGAGCATGGTGAAAGATTAGCAGCACCTTGGTTGAAAGGAGCATTCGAGAAAACCCATTTATCTTCTAGTAGCTTGGTTCAAGTTACCAAGTTGCGGAAGAAGGGGCATCTGTTGAAGACAAAGCTGAGCTAGGCCCTGCCAACTGAGGTGCCCTTTAGAAAGGCCCAAACTAAGCTAGGAAGTGGACCCCACCACCAAGGTGTTCCTTTCATAAGAGGAACCAAGTTGTCCTACCTACTTCAAACTCTCAACTACCCACTCTTATAAAGAAATTGATACCCCCATTATGGGATAGAGGAGTTAACCACGTCTAGGAGGGAAGGAATCACATCTTAAAGGCAGTTAAGAGAAGAGAAGTCAAGTAACAAAAAAGGTAAGTTAACCTAGAAAAGACAGATTCACTCTCTCCATTATTCTCACTCTCTCTTTTCTAAAGAACTATCAACTTAGGCACCGGAAAGATCCTTCAAAGGCCACTAGGATCTCCCACGAGCCAACATTTGATTTTGCAAATCAGGAGTGAGAAGGATACTTTATTAGCTTTTGACTTAATCGACCTTTGAAGCTGCAATCTACTTTTTAACATTAACAGTTTCTTTTATTTTGAAATAAAAATGTACAACGAGATTTTTATTCGTATAATTTTACAAATAAGTTAAAATCGTAAAATTTTAATGCAATAAAGTGTGAAATTGCTTTATAGTAATAAGACAATGATCTTTAACAAGTTAGTATAAAAGGAAGATAACTTTATTTTTTCCCCTATCCTTAAAATTTTCCCTTTATCCTTGCATTTTTTTTTTTCTAGCTATTAAGCATGTGAAAATTGAAAAATACAATTGCTATGAATTGATCCCAACTTTATTATTATAATAATATTTTCTTTTTCTGTTTGCTTTTATTTTTTTAAAGGCAATCAGTATAATATAAGAAGATATAGTAATTTTTAATTATGATTGGTTGTAGTTTTTATTTTTTTAGTAATTTACCCACGCAAAAGTATATAAAAGAGTATACGCAATTGATGGGGATCAATATGCCTTATGTATCCCTTTTATTGATATGATGACACATGGACGACCTCCTGATGTCCACTCCTTTGCTGACATGGTGACACGTGGACGACCTCCAAATGTCCACTATTGTTTATATCTATTTTACAGGAACACATGAGATTAATTGAAGATCTTTTACTTCTTTGATGGAAGCCTATTTTTATGTGAAGACTTTGCTATTGTGTTAATTTATATTTTTCGTGGATATGCTATTTCAAGATTATTAGGTTCTTGAAGACCCAAGTGAAGTATTGAAGCAAAGTCCAACTCAAAACCCATGTGGGCCCCACATGGCTCTAATGGGTCCCACACGGTTTTGGCCTTCCTTTTGGAATATGTTTAAATTTCAAATTTGAATTGTAATAATGCAAGACAACTAAACTTGACTTGTGTTCTTATAAGTTGGAGTTCCTTGTTTTTTTAGTAAGTATTAATTGTGTTAGGTTAATAGTTGTTGAAAGTTGTTGAGAGTTGTTTTTGAAAGTTGTTGAGAGTTGTTGTTGAAAGTTGTTAAGAGTTGTTGAGTGTTTAGTGTTTTTGTTGACCTTATAGGTCACGCCTGATTTTGTTAATGACAAATACTCCTGTATTTAATAAATATTTAGCTCATGTGCAGGTTCATATTAGCATATCATCAATGGCACGAGAAAGCTCAAAGCTTGAAGACCAGTTCGTATTTTCAGTAATAATATATTTAGGGTCTATTTGGTCTGTAATAGTAATTAGGACATTTAGTTTGTAATAAGCACACACAACACATGCATGGTTTATCTTGTCAGCTCAAATCAAATCATAATGCAAAATGACCTTAGCATGACCTTAGGGTGTATCCTTAGGTCGACCGACACCGGACCTTCTCGGTGTCTTCAAATTAAACCCCAAGTGACCCTAGGACACATACATATATACATTTGTTTGTTAGGCACTTGAATAGGGTTTATATGCTTCAATATTGGACCGAAATGCACACATGGTGCACTTTCGGTCGACCAGCACATTCAGTTCATTTTGGCCTGGTCGACCGAAACCAAGCTTGGGTCAACAGTTGACCAAGGCCCTAGTCGACCGAACCAGAATAGTTCAAAAAGCCCCAATCGACCGAAATCCTTTTTGGTCAACTTTTTGACCACCTGGGTCGACCGAACCAGGTAGTTCAAAAGGCCCTGTTCGACCGAAACCTCCCTGGGTCAAAATTTGACCATCTGGTCGACCGACCCTTTTTGTACTCCAACTACCTGGTCGACCTAAGGGTCCTTGGGAGAATTCCCAATGGTTTGGTCGACCGAACCAGCGAGTTCAGAATGGCCTGGTCGACCGAACCTCGGAAAATTGAGAAATCGCCCTCTTCTGGTCGACTGAGCCCTTAGTTCAAAAGTCCCCTAGTCGATCGAACCATATGTGTATTGGTCGACTGAAACTGATCTGGTCGACCAGACCTCTCAGGTTGCCATAATTTTTACCGCGGATAAATAATTTTTAAACAGGGTTAAAATGGTTTAAGTGTCATTAAACTTTTCCAACAATCCCTAATAGGTCCCCAACGGTCAAATATTTTGGTATGTCTATATATACTGTTTCATTTGGGAGAATTAAGGGTGATTAGCAAAAACCAAAATCAAAATCTCTCTCTCAAGCTAAATATTTCCCATTGCTCATACTCTTTAAAAATCCACTCAAGCTTACCTTCTTCATCTATCTACATCATTTGTAAGTGTATTGAGTGTTATTGCTTAGAAGGTTTGCTCTCTCATTTGTTGTGTATTTGAATCAATTTTTCTTTAAGAGCATAACCTAAGTGTTCTTAGGTGGCTTTTCTAATAAGCTTACCCTAAGAAGACTTGTGTTAAACTTCCTAGTGTTGTATTCTCATTGCAATAGCTTAGGAGGTTTGTATTTGGTTTTGGCTTGCAAAATATATTTTCAAACCTACTCAAATATCTTCTGAAATCTTTATTGAAATATTTTTGAAAAGATATTTGTGTTTGTTACATTAATCTTTGTGGCAATATTTATTCAAGTATATATCATTTGCTGAATACAAAGATTATCTACTTTGCAATCCAAGCATATACATATTCACGTGATTAAGATACTTTGCTAGTTGATATTCTTAAGGCTTGATACTCTGTGTGAACACATTTGATTGAATATTTTGAAATACACAGATTATTATTGACACTCTCACGTGCGTACTACACTGATAGAAAATCTATTTGAGAGTTGAACTACTTAGACCACATTGAGCTTACATTATTAAATCATCTGTGGTGTATGTGATATTGTGCGCATTTATGGTACAAATCTGCTTTACATGAAAGCACCCATATATTGTACCTTTTGATTGTATATCTAAGAGATTCCAGGCGTGGCCTGAGGGGGCGGTAATCCAGTCCGGTAAGGATTGGTGTAAAGGTTGAGGTCAGCCCTGTGATAATTTGACCTGGTTTGTATAGGAGCCGCTCCACCCGTTCAAGTGAGCAAGTTAATGTGATAATCCTTGTGCTGGTTAGCCAAGGCGGGGACGTAGGCAGTTGGCCGAACCTCGGTAACATATTTGTGTGTCACCCTTTATTTATTACTTTCTGGTACTTGTGCGAGTAATTAAACTGCTTCATTTAATTTCTGACATATCTATATTATTCACATTAGATTGACCATAGGATTGTGAACATACTGCTTTTAGGAGAAATACCTAGGGGTTAAATTTTAAAAATACCAATTCACTCCCCTTCTTGGGATCACGATAAAGCTAACAATTTTGTCTCCCATGCTATGCCTATAAATAGCCTTCTTATTGTAAGAACAAGAGATATGAAGTTGAAGTTGAATATTGAAGAAGCATCTCTTTGCTTGAGCTTGTAAAGCTTGTTCCTCTCCTTGTGAGTGAGTAGTGTGAGGCTACGGCGTTCTCTCCGGAGATCAAGTGGTGAGAGACCACTAAACTATCCAACGACTCCATCAACCCCTCCTCCATCTAATACTCTCACGGCCCCCATCAACACCACACGACCAGCATCTTCATACACCCACACGACGATCATCATCTACACTTCATTGTTGCGTTCATCTTGTGATTCAAAACTTGTACGAAGGAACTACGGTTTGATCTAGCTACATGTGGAACAACATCAAGTCATCCAAACCAATCTCTTGGTAACTCTCGTACTTGTTTTTTTTTTTTAATCCTTTGTTATATTTTGTGAACCCTTGTTAGTAGATTAAAATCACATCTTTGAATAGCCCATTTTATCCATAGATTGCAATATTGGTACTTGCTAGTTAAAATCAATTATATGAATATTAGTTTGCTAATATAGAACTTATATTCTTGAATCTTTGAAATAGCAACTTTTAAGCATATAACTTGATTCCTTTATGAAAGAACCAATCGGGACTTAATTGCTGAACAAGTCATACACCTTTTGAAAATCTTTGAACATGTGAAATAAAGCATGATTTATTGTGTTTATGTTTGGATAATTAAATTCTTAAATTAAAGTGTTTAAATGTATGTGCTTGTGTGAGGGTTGAATCGTAGGACATAGATTGACCATTCCCGTCCTACATCAGCAATATAATGTTGAAATTATATAGTTGATAAATGAATTTTAAAAATAAAAGGTGTGGATGTCTTAACGGGTAGCTAATATATTTATAATGTTTATCTTTCTGTATTTGACAATTTAACAAATGTAAATGTGTCTAAGTGAGGACACCTTTGTTTCCTTAAAAGAGATATGAAAATAGTTATGTAAGCATTCAAATAGAAAAATCATGTCTCATAAGGAGATACATAAATAAATTATCTGTTAATTAGAAGAATAATGACATGTTATAACTTGAAAAATCAAGTATTTTTTAATATTATTGGAAACAATATATGAAAATTGCAATTGGGTCAGGTCACATAATGAATTCTATGTTATGAAATAATTTAACTTGAAACCAAGCACTTGTGAATGATAACCTTTTTATTTATTAAAGCTTCTAAATTTATCATCAAACATTGCATCTAAAATTAAAAGTAGGAGGTGTCACAATTCAAGTACAACGGAATTTGTATTTTTTATTAAAGTTAATTTAGGTAATTAGTTACCAAAAGAGAATTTAATTTGATACATTTATTAGGATTTAAGTACAATAAGAATTGTCCCATAAATAGAACCATTGCCCCAGTTATGACGTGGAATAAGTACATTTGGAGTTTGCGTGCATTTATACCGTTTATCTATAGTTCTTCGAAATAGTAGAACCCTGTAAACAAACATGCAGGATCACAATTCACAATCCAAATGCTCAAACTGACGTCATTCTATGCAACTGACTCAGCAGCACAACATTTACTGCCGCACAAAGCGCCATTTTGAAAATTTCCAATTCTCCCATACTTTACTGCTTAAACAAATTTCACCATTTTGAGTAGGGGTGGCAAAATAGGTCAAATCCGATGGGTGACCTGTGACCTGCCCGTTTAAACTAGGTTAGGTTTTAATACAAGTAAACCTGTTTATAAACGGATCAACTTGGACCTGATCTGGGTTCTAGTTGGGTCACCCGCGATGACCAATTTATTTGCCTATATATACACATTTAAAAAGTAACCCTAATTTCTACCCACACCCACTGGCCAGCACAGCGCATGGCCCACACCTGCACGCCAATACACCATCTTCAATCTTCCTTTTCCAGGCAACCCAGCACCGCAACACGCCACACGCCATCTTTCTCTTCCAGTCTCGCCGTCTCTCAAGAGTCAAGCCTTGCAGATCTTCTTGCCTCTCGCTGCTGCTCTCCCCTCGAGCCTCTGCATGTCTTCTCGCCTTAGTCCGACTCACTCTAAGTCTCCCTCTCACTCTTAGTCTCAGTCTCCCTCTCACGGTCTCACCCTCAATCTCTCTCTCCCTCTCAGTCTCTGTTTCGGCTCTCCCTCTCAATCTCCCTCTCGGCTCTCACAGTCTCACTCTCAGAGTCTCAGTTTCTCTCTTACTTTGAGATGTGCAAACGTTTTTTTAATTTACATTTTATATTTTTTAAAATTTAATAAATAAAATAAGGAGTGTTTTCTTTAAAAAAATTAAGAAAAAATTAAATATATATAATTTATTTTTTTAAATAGGTCACTCGTTTACGACCTGTTTATTAAACGGACAGGTTTGGGTCTAATGTCACTCGTTATTAAATGGGTCAACCCAAACCTAAACCCGTTTAACCCTTACCTGTTTATGACCCGCCCAAACCCAACCCGTTAACCCGTTTTGCTACCCCTAATTTTGAGGTGTCAATGTTAATCCACTAAAAGCCTAAATGAAACATATGATGAACACTTGTTATAATTTGGGAATCAACTTTAAGAATAAATGGTTGATTCTTATTTTTAATATTTATTTTACACTAATTTCAAACCGATTTCTATTAAATGTAGGAATTGGATTTCTCTTTTTACCTATATTTTGATTCCTGCCTTTTCCTTTGAAATTAAATTCTGATTCCTAAAAACATAGTATTTATTACAAAATGATAATTTATATTAATATAATGTAGTATATGTTACATAGATTTTAAAAATAATATCAATATTATGATATCATTATTAATATTCAAAATATTTTAATATAAATATTAAATCATCATTTTTAATATTTTTTATTATATATAATAATGTTATAGCATATAAAAATAATAGAACAAAATTAAATGTTAAATATTATATTCTACTTATAATATGATTATTGATTTATTATATTATTAGTTTTAATCTTAAAAATAAATAAAACTAAACTAAATGTTTATTATCATCAATTATAAATATGATATAAAATTTAATAATGATATAGTATAGATAAATATTTAATACTTGCACATATATATATTATAATATAATAATATATAATCTAATAAGAGATATACTACATAAATAAAAAAAATATTATTAATGTAATACTATATATAATATAATATATTACATAAATCTAAAAAAATTTATATAAATATATAATAATATTTTTAATATAAAATATTGTATTCATAATTATCAATATTTATATTATATATAATAATATTATAACACATGAAATTAATAGAATATTATTAAATTATAGAATATTATTATATAATTGTGGTAATTATTACGTATAACTTTAAAATTAAATAAAATATTAATTATTAATATCATTAATAAAAATATATAATAATAAATTTTAATAATGATATAATATATAAAAAAGAATAAAAACTGTTGTGAGATTTTTATATACGTTTAATAAATTACATAATAAAAAAATATTTATAAAATATAAGATAAAATATAATATAAATAATATAGTTAAAATAAAATAATAGTAATAATAATAATAGTAAAATACAAATTATAATCAAATATATAATTATCAAAATGATTTTATTGTAATAAAATAGTTATTATATAGCTTAATAAAACAATAGTATGTAATAGTTACATATTTATAATATTATTATTTCATGTTAAATTAATTGAATAAAGATTTTATAATATAATGACATAATTTGTTGACTGTATAAGTTCAATCCCGTTTTGAGGATGACAAATCCCAAGTATTTTATCTGTGCGTTAAGTGCTTGAACAAGTCTATAATTCAGAATGCACATATGCAAAGGATGTTGTGAAAGCCATGAGAAACTTGAAGAGCATGCGACTTGACTTATTCCATGGAAGTTGAAGATCAAAAGGATGAAGATAATTTAATTTTTTCAACTGTATTTGTTTTCAGTCATATTTGTATATACATGTCTCACATGATGTGATACAAAGCTCAAGGATGGCTATAGACCAACATTAGGCACATAAACTTTCATGAAAACATTTTTCCAAAACAAGTTTCTTTAAAAAAAAGAAAAAAAACCCTTCATGTTTCTTCCGTCGCATTGATTAGCACTTTTCTCTATCAAACACTCCTTATCTTAAGTGTCAAACATGAAAGTTGTGGGATTTTCTCTTAATTTTCTATTGATACCAAGAACGTTCAATTTAGAGTTATATAAAAAATTTAAAAAAAAAAAAGTTATGTCCAAATTACTAGAAGGTGTCCGTAGCAGAAAAAATTTTAAAAAAAAAAAGTTATGTCCAAATTACTAGAAGGTGTCCGTAGCAGAAAATTCCTTTCATGCTAAAGACTTTCAGGGAAAAATAGTCGATGGTTTGGGAAAGCCCAAAAAAACCGTCAACGATTTTGTACAATGTCAGAACACTCAAAGGGGCATAAAATGGCTAATTTTCAAAATAAAATCATTTCTTTATTCTCCCAACGGTCATAAAACGGCTATATGCCTAAAATGCCTATATATATCAAGCCTAAAAGTCATTTTACATCTTTTGCCAATATTCTCCCACACTCCAACATTTTTGGGCATTCTCTACTCTCATTTTCAACATCCAAGAGCTTTCATTCACATCACTTGCAAAGCATTATTGCTCTTGAGGTTTGGTAAAGAAAAATTTATTTTGGGCATTCAATCTTCTCTTCAAAGTTTATCTACTCTCCTATTTTATTTATTTGAAATTATCATTGAAGAGCTAGAACCCTAGTTTTCCCATATATTCATTCTTTGAAAAACATCTTTTGGGAAAAGGTTTTCATTAGGGCTTGAATATTTGAAACATTCACTTATATATTGTCAAAGATTATATATTCTCTTTCTTTTGCAAAAGCTATTTGAGAGCAAACCCTAGGTTCTCCAACACATATTTTTGAGAAATCATTTTTGGAGAAATATTGCATTGAGTTTAAATCTTTGAAACAACTCATCATACATATTTTTACACAAAGATCATATACTCTCTTATTGCAAAAATAGTGTTGAGAAAAACAAATTTTACTCTATTGAGCTTCAAGTTATATCTTATGAGAGTGTTTAGGTTTTCACTTATACACATAAGTTTTTGAGAAGCACCTTCTTGTACGTAAGTATTTCACATCTTTTGTATTTACGACTAGGATTGTGAACTGGGGAGAGGTAGCTACGCCTCGTGTGGAAGCAGTGGCTTGTAAGAGGTAGCTTCCTCGTGGGAAGAAGTCAATTGTAACTGGAAGTTCCGCCCGATTTTAAGTGTTAGGGATTTATACTGAAAGACATGCTTTATATAATGGATTTTAGTATTTATTAATAACTTGAGTTATTCCATTTTAATAAGAATCTTTGTGAACAATGTTTGCCTAACATTATTTATTTAATGATTATGCATGCGTGTCTTTTATTCTATATAGTAAGTGATCTAGTGTGTAGAGTACGGCTTATACATAGAATATTAGATCATCAGTTCTTATAAAATATAAGTTTATTATTCACAGTCTTAAATGAAATTAGACACACCATTGGTAGGACTGTAGCACAAGGTTTTAATAGGTTTATCTTGACTATTGGGAATGGTACAATTTCAACTCCTTGTGCTAGTACACTTTGTGTGTATTGAACATGATCGTATCGGGGTAATTGTTTTTATACTGACTATATAAAACAATTAATACCTCATGGTTATTTTAAGTGCTTATGCTCTTAATCCTGATATGGTTATTGGGCAAGTGCATATAGTGTTTATTACTTTGATTCATAGAAGAATGAGATTTTTTATGGATTAAAAAATAAAATAAAAATTAAGTGAGTTGGGTGATGACATTATGTGTATAGTGAACATTAATTATTGATAGAATCATCGTCCTGGTATCAAGATTGATGATACACCATTGAGGAAGCTTATAAGTTTTGATTGTGTCAAACCCTGCTAGTGGATTTTGAATCTGACACATCATATAAGTTAAGTGGAAGGTCTCAAGGAATTAATATGTCAATTAATTAAATTGTCAGTAATTTAATTTAATAGACAAGTATATGTAATCTTTATGTGGGGAGATAAATAAGCATTTAATAATGGGAGCTTGAAATTTAATTTTGAATATGATAGGGAGTGCAATTATAATTCTATAGTAGTATGAATTATAATTAACATAATTAAGGATGAATTCGAGTCGGATTAGGAATTTTTAATTACGTGAGAAGCCCTAATCATATTTGCCCAAAGGTCCCTATTGTAGCCTATATACACGCGCTCCATTTAGTAGTTAGGGGGCGATGAGCGAACTTTCACAGAGGCAGACATTTTTTTGAGAGGAGAAAACCTTAACAGCCGCTTACGAGCCTACTCTCTCAGGAGCAAGGTGTGTTCAAGGAATATAGTAGAAAATTCCTGGTTGTCTCCAAGAGCTCATTTTCGTACTATCAGATTTGGGATCAGACTAGACAGATCTCACAAGTATAATCCTAATCACGTAATTAGGGTTTGCATTATCATTTTTTTTTTTGTTAACCGTATGCACTATAATCGGATCTTAGGGCTATTCCACAAGTCCCTTCAATCGGTATCAGAGCCTTGATTGATACTATATATGGAAAATAATACCATGTTCTTCAAAAATCAAACCAATGCATGCTTAAGGTAAAACGTGTGTATGCACTAACCTCTATTTTGTAGCGTTCTGTCCGACAATTACAATCACACAAATGTATGCTTTGTGATTGCAATTATTTATTACAAGATTCGTAGCATGTGAACTCTGATTATGGAGGCATAGGATTTTGTAATCTGATGCACCCTAGTTACGGAATAATGATCAAATGGTTGGTAGTGGCACATAGTAGTGGCGAAAAATAGGAAAAACCCTAAAACAGTGATGCGGTTTTTCGTTTAGGTTTCAAGGGCGCTACACCCGAGCCCCCACCGGTAGCGCTGCCCTTGGGCCCTCATCGAGCCCCAACATTGTATAATGGCAAACAAGGATTCACGGTGTTATGATGCAAGCTGCTTGATCATAATAGATATCTATTATATCATATTTTTTGTTTATATATGCTATCTTGGCGTGTTTGTTGTTCTTGTGTTATGTCATTAGCATGTAAAATTTAAAATTTCGATGTTCGTTTATGCATGTACAACTAGAGAATAAAATTAATTCCCAAATTATAATATAATTTTTTTTATAAAAAAAAAATTAAGGGAATTTGAAATTTTATTTGTTGCGTGTATTTTAGTTACCAATATTGGAATATCAAACACTTGTTTGTATCCCTCATGAATTAAATAACTAAGTGGATGAGTGAATTTATTACATATAAATTACATGGTCTCCATCATCAGTTTATAGTGAAGTAATTAATTTTATGTGATGATATTTGTAACGACCTGCTTATATTATCATATTGTAAAATATATTTATTAATATAGTCAATCCGAACTCGTGGGTAACGGGGACACATCTGACATTCACAGTGGAAACTTAAGTAGTAGTAAATGTAAATCACATTCTCATAACCATAAAATACATAATACCAGAGTTAACTAAATTCCAAAATATTGTGTTTATACAATCTCCAAAAAATACAAAAATATATACATATCTAGGAACCCACAACACAAATCTCTTGTTCTTAGATCAAAACTTACCCTCCTAATGGGGTAGTATCACACTATCTCAACGGCGGCCTCGATCCGCCGGTCTTTTTGGGTTTCCTGAAAATGATTTAATGTTGGGGGTGAGACACCTCTGAGTAAGGGATAGTAAACTAAATACAGTTGTGTGGCAACATTAATATTTGATGCTATATTACATATACAGTACATTTCATATGCCAAAAAACATTCATCATGACATAATTGAATAAGCATATACTTTCGTAATTTCTAATAAATCATATTGTACATGAAAAGTCTGATATAACTGGTAATACTATAATTTACCCAGGATGTGTAGCTAGCCGATGTCATGTATTACCCCCCATGATGGGTTATGCAACCCGACGGTGGGACCTGACAATGGCTGGCCGACCACTGCCGAGTTAAAAATGTCTGTAAGTACGATGAGCCCACCACACCCTGGTCTGAACTTCCAGGTGGACGTCTACAACTCTACACTGAAAGCCACATCAACTATCCATCTCCCACTCCCTCTACTTGCAGGGGTGGTTAGCACAGTCTGAACATAATAATCTGATTTGTATAGCTACAGTACCGTGCTCCTGAAACTAAACTAAACTATCATCCAGGTTTTGATAACATATAATACATGATAATATACTTGTCTAACATAAATAGATTGATAGCATTTTTTGTAATAACATACATACATACATATATACATACATACACATATACAGCCTTGCGCCGATTTCTTTCATATCTGCGACGTTGCGCCAAACATTCATAAATATGGCCTTGCACCGAAATCATACATTATACACGGCCTTGTGCCGGCTATCAATCACAGTCTTGCGCCAAACATTTCATACATATTATTCTGAATAAATAATTTGTTTATCATGTATTTTGAAACCATAATGTACTGCAATATTCCATCATTTTTGAAAACATACTTTATTCGTAAAATTGTCATAACATAATACTTTTCACGTAAAATAATATTCATGCCACACAATGCTGAATAAAACCATACATTCTATTCTAAAATCATATTTTCTGGCATTTCTTACTAATACATACATTTCAGTATAATAGTAGTATTTTCTCAAATATGCATTTTCTTAATAATATAAAAATATAATATATACTTTCCTGAACATAATTCTTCTAATAATTTAATAATAATTATCATGGAAAAATAACTGCTATAGTTTATTCCCTTACCTGATTTCTGCAAAGAAACCCCCTAAAATACACTCGTCCTGCACTCGTAGGGTTCCCCGTTTAATACCCCGAAATCAACATTTTTCAGAACTAAACTTCAGTATTTTTTCGTATACAACATTTCCTATAACTATGGAAAGAAAAAATTTTGAGTAAAAAGTCTTACCTTAAACTAGAGATGAATTCCAAAGTAGTTCCATCGACGATCCACTCTGGTAAGTTTGTAGAAAACTTCCCCATGTGCGTTGTGGTGGCTTTAGATCATCGAACCAGCGAGAATCCAGCCTAATATCTTAGAGAGAAGGAAAGAGGGACAAATGGAGGAGAGAGAGAGAGAGAGGGTTTGTGCGTCAATTTTCAGCCCAAAAATGAGATTTAGGCTATTTATACACTAGCCCTCGTCGACGAGCCACGTCACTTCGTCGACAAGGTCAAGAAGGAAATTCTTCAACGAATACTATTCCTCATCGACGAAATTCAAAGCTGAAAAAAAAATAGCCTCTTGGTATCTTCTCATTGACGAAGCGCACCCTCGTCAATGAGCCAAAAATGCCATGTCGTCGATGAAGTCTACTGTCGGCCAATTTTTACTATTTCCATTTTCCTCTCTCTTTATTATTTAAATATCATTATTCTTTGGGTCATTATAATATTAGTATCTTCCTCCCCATCGGATGTGTTGGAAGTCCCAACCCGAAGTATATAGTCTAGAGGGGGGGTGAATAGACTCTTTTCGCGGAATACGTATTTTTCTACAAAATAAAAACTTTTGGCAAGATACAAGAAATTATATCGCAATATAAATATAAATCATGCACAAGATATAAAATAAAGAGTGTAAGGGAGAGAAAGAACAACACCGGTATTTTTACGTGGTTCGGCACCAAGTCTACGTCCACGCCTTAGCACCAAGCCAAGGATTCTACAATCCACTATAATCGCTCCTTCCACAGAGGAGCAAGCCTTGCAAACTTAGGAACAAATCCCTACTGCTCACAAAGAACCTTACAACTTGGTTCACAAAGAACCTTTCACAAGAAGATGGAAGATTACAAAGAATGCTCCTTACAATGAGCAAATATGATTTACAACTCAAACCTCACACTATTCTCTCAAGAATTGAATCAAACACAATAAGTGAGCAAGAGAGAATGAGCACATGTAATGAAGAACTAATATGCAATGTGCTAGGTTTTGTATAAAATGATGTTTTTTACTAACAATGATCAAAGACCTTCAAAACCTTATTAATACAATTCTAATAGCTTGTATTTATAGCCCAAGAACCTTAGGAGCCGTTAACTAGCCGTTGGGGGGAAGAAAAAATATTTTATTTGGCAAACTAGTCGTTTTCCGCCCGTTGGAGCGCTTTTGCCCAGAATTCGTCGACGAAATCTGAATTTCGTCAACGAGGTCCTGAATCAGAAAAATTCACTAAAATGAAAGTTGTGGAATTTTGTCTTAGCTTTCCAGGGACATCAAGATAGTCCCATTTGGACTTTTCTATAAAAATTTATGCCCAAAATACCGTAAGGTGTTCAGGACTCAAGACTGCACTACGGTAGTGACGATTACTTTGTTTTTCCTTGTCAAAAAGTGTTTTAATGACTCAAATCATTCTTGGACAAAATTATATGAAATATATTAAGTCTAATGAAGATTAAAACTTGTCCAAATGAGTTTCCTTTTGAATATAAGATATTTTAATTAATAAAACACGTTTGAAAACCCATTTTGATATCTTATATGCTTAGGATGTCCTTTTGTAAATATACTCGACTTTATTTGAACCTTTAGGACATTAAACTTGTTTTAAACCAATCAGGACTAAGTATAAAAATGTTCTTAAAATTAGGATGTTAAAAACTTGTCCCTTTGAAAACATATTTGAGTTTTAGGATTCATTTGACAAACTCTTGTTTTAACTTAGAAAGCTATGAAGGGTGAGTTTGTGTTTATGTCTTTAGTGCAATCCTATAAACTCATGTGTCCTAGTATGCATATGCTTTGCTCAACTCTTACTCAGAAATCGTGCAAGAAACACACTCGCAAGAGTTACAAAACATACTACCTCACACAACTCTTATTACAAATAATTCTACAATTAAGCTTTCTTTGGTTGTGCTTGGGTCATTCCGAGTACGTGTCCATTTGATCTTTCCTTCTTGACATCTACTCGGTCTGATCTTTGCCTTCGATCCAATAATTCATGTATGAGTACCTGTACTAAACATGATCTGCAAAGATAGGAAAACACTAGGAACAACATATAGGTTAATATCATCAAAACAAATTAAGCAATGATGGTGTAGCCACTAAGGCTAACAGGATGGAATTAATTACAGACTCACCAAGTATAAACTCTAGTAATTGTTAGTATTGGGCCACCTCTTCATATGGGGATTCACTACGGGACAATAGGTCTAGTATTATGTGATGGTATACACTTTGTTATGAATAATAGTATCCTCACCATCTAAGTTACTACTATTATTTATAAGACCAAGGCTAAGTCAGCAGTTTGATTTTGCTTGGCATAGTTACTTGCCTAGATAGTAAAATTAATAGGCCCTCACCTATCTATACAACTTTTGAATAGTAGACGACCTCCTATCGAGGTATGCTACTCATGGTGTGTTAGGCTGCTGACAAATTCTTTAAAAGAAAATATTGGTAGAGGGAACCATATTCTTTTAATTGAATTAAAAGTTTATTATTGCCCCTCATATTTTTTTATAATATGTGATTCTCAGGATTAAAATGACTTTCAATCCCCTGGTTGTTATTCTCAAAGAAAACAAATTGGTTGGACCTAATTATATTGATTGGAAAAGGAACTTGGACATTGTACTGGCTGCAGAGGAATACAAGTATGTACTCGTAGAGGTATGTCCATAGAAACCCAGTGAAGGGGCAACCGATGAGGAAACCCAGGCTTACCGGAAGTGGAATAAGGCTATTGAGATGACGTGGTGTTACATTTTGGCATCTATGTCAAATGTTCTGCAACATCAGCATCAGTCTATGCCTTTTGCCTATGATATATGCAGAACCTCAAAGAAATTGGGGATAAAAATCATGCTGTTAGGTAGACTGCTATGAAGAAACTTATGAATACTACTATGGCAGAAGGGACCCCAATAAGGGATGATGTTTTGAAGATGATTGGTCTTCTCAATGAGTTAGAGATCCTTGGAGCTGAAATCGATGGGGAAACCCAGGTTGATATCGTTCTGTAGTCACTTCCTGACTCTTTCAAGTAGTTTTTCTTGAACTACAACATGAACAAGCTCTCTTACTCATTGGCAGAACTATTTAAAGAGCTTCAAGCTGCTGAGGGTCTCATCAGGAAGCCAACTATTGTTTTTGTGAAAAAAGGTTCAGAAACCACAGGGAGCTCCTCCAGTAGTACGTGAGCTGCAGGATGGAGTGAAAAAGACTAAGGGCAAGTGTTTTCACTGCAAGAAGTCAGGGCACTAGAAATCACAATGTCCAATTTATTTCACCAAACAAAACAACAAAGGGGTTTTAACAAACCCGTCAGCTAAGTGATAAGGAGATTTATGTATTTCTGAGAGATGGTAGGAGAGTGCTAGTAGTTGCAGTAGAAGATATTCACATTTCTTTGGGCAGAGATAGGATTTTAATATTGAAAGACTCTCTTCATGTACCTTCCATTAGAAGGAATTTGATCTCAGTTTCCAAGTTGGTTGATCACGGATAGTTCATTTATTTTAATAACTCAGTTGTTATTAAGTTAAATAAATGTTTTATCTATTATGGTACATTGGGGGATGGTCCTTATATTATTAATCATGTTTCTCCTATAGTGCAACTAAATGAATTGAATAACACTGACAAACTACCATGTAAGAGAAAGGAACATTCTGAATTGAACCAAACTTATCTTTGACACTTACGCCTACGCTATATTAATCTGAGACGGATTTCAAGGCTGGTTCAAAATGGATTATTAGGTTCATTAGAAGTGGAGGCACTACCAGTCTGTGAATCCTGCTTAGAAGGTAAGATGACCAAGCGGCCCTTTTCGGCCCAAGGCTATAGAGCAAAAGAGGCATTAGAATTGGTTCACTCTGATTTGTGTGGTCCCATGAATATCTAGGCTAGACGTGGCTTTGAGTATTTTGTTCCTTTCATTGATGATTACTCAAGGTATGGGTATATTTATTTGATGCGTCGTAAGTTTGAATACTTTGAGAAACTCTAGGTATTTAAGGCATAAATGGAGAAGCATCAAGGTAAATGTACTAACACACTATGATCTGATTGTGGTGGCGAGTACCTCTTAGGAGAATTTGTGGATTACTTATCAGAGGAGGGAATTGAATCCCAATTGTCTGCACCTAGTATGCCACAATAGAATGGTGTAGAAAAAAGAAGGAATATGACTCCTATAGATATGGTCAGATCTATGATGAGTTGCCTAATTCGTTTTGGTGGCACGCACTAGAAACAACAGCCGATATTATGAACTTGGTCCCATATAAAACAGTACCTACTACGCCCACATAATTGTGGGCTGGGCACAAATCTAGTCTATGGCATGTTTGAATATGGGGTAGTCTAGCACACGTGCTAAAAGGGAAAATAGATAAGTTGGAATCAAGGACAAATGTGCGTTTATTTGTTGGCTACCCTAGAGGAACAAAAGGTGGTTTATTTTATTATCCTAAGGATCAAAAGGTCATTGTTAGCACCAATGCTCGATTCTTCGAAGAGGACTATGTAATGAACCATAAACCCAAAAGTAGGTTGTTCTAGAAGAGTTGAGAGGATATATACCATCTATACCAATAGTACAAGAAGAACCACCACAAGATAGAGTTATTGACATCCCATTGCCTCGTCATAGTGGGAGGAATGTCGTAACTTGAGCTAAGTCTGACCCATCACGTGCAACTACCATCAATACGTCAGTTGTACAACCATGGTAGAATGGCGATGCACAAGGATCAGGATCAACACAGCAAAACGTGCCTCATCGTAGTGGTAGGGTTGTACACTAGCCTGATTACTATATGTTCTCGGGAGAGTCTTATGATAGGATCCTTGATGAACTAGATACCGCACATGACAACTATTGTGAAGCACTTCAAGATAAAGATGTAGGACTCTGGTAGAAGGCTATGAAATCAAAGACAGAATCCATATACTCTAATCAAGTCTGAGGTCTTGTAGAGCCACTTGAAGGGATAAAATCCATCGGATGCAAGTGGATCTATAAGAAGAAAAGAGGAGCAGACGGGAGGGTGGAAACCTTCAAGGCTAGGCTTGTTATGAAAGGGTTTACTCAAAAAGAGGGAATCGACTATGAGGAAACTTTCTCACCAATAGTCATGCTAAAGTCTAGCCGGATTCTCTTATCCATTGTATCTCATTTCGATTATGAAATTTGGAAAATGGATGTCAAGACAACTTTCCTTAATGGAAGTCTTGATGGGTGCATCTATATGATGCAACCAGATCGTTTTGCAATAGTAGGCCATGGACTTAAGCAGGCATCTAGGTCTTGGAACATCCATTTTGATCAAGCCATTAAATCTTATGGTTTTGATCAATGCCCTAATGAATCATGTGTATACAAAAGGCATGATGGAAACGTGGTGGTATTCTTAGTGCTATATGTGGATGATATTTTACTCATCGGAAACGATGTGGGGGTATTATCTTTGGTTAAGGTATGGTTATCCGGATAGTTAGACATGAAGAACTTGGGAGAAGCCGGTCACATCCTTGGGATCAAGATTTTGCAATATCGCAAGAAAAGGATGTTGTTCTTGTCACAAGCTACTTATGTCAATATGATTCTTACCCATTTTAGCATGCAGGATTCCCAAAAAAGGTTTTCTCCCTTTCAGACATGGAATCTCTCTATCCAAGGATCAGTGTCCTAAAACACCGATTGAGGTAGAGAACATGAAGGTAGTTCCTTATGCATCAGCAGTAAGAAACCTCATGACTCATTCTAAAAATGAGCAATTCGGAAGCTATCTTAAGTATAGGAGTTCAGTCGTGTAATAATTAGCCCAAGGGCTAGTTCGTCTTTTCAGGGAATGTAGTTTAATTCCAAATTTTGTGTAATCCAAAAAAAATAAGAAAATAAAAAGTTTACTGAACACAGTTCAGATTCAATTCCTGGGATGTTTGAGATTTTTTTTTATGAAATTAAAACAACGTGAAATTTAATTTATGAATCCTAGCATGCACTAAATTAACAATGAGAAGCGGGAAACAAGCGCAATGAAATAGATGATGAAAAAATTAAATACCAAACACAATCCTACGTTTAATCATTCAAGCAAGAAATAAATCCCATGTTTGAAACTTCGGACAAAAACCTAAAGACAAAAAATTTATTAATTAACTTAAGCATTCCACCTTAAAATCTTCAATCAACCACTAATGCAACCAAAATTAAATTTTTAACACAATCAAGAACTTAACAAAATGTAAATTAAAAACTGGACTTTAATAATGACCAGACAGAAATAATAAATTTCAAGACTTAAATAAAAACACAATTTAAATAAGCAAGGAATACTTAAACAATTATTTAAAGGAAAAGAGAGAATGAAAGAGAGATAAAAGAAGAGAGATGGAGAAAAAATTTATCTAATAAAAATATTCTTAAATTAAAGAACTAACTTAAACAAAAATTTAATCCCAACTTAGAATTGAAATAAATTAAATTCTTAAAAAAAATTAATTCTACACTATTGAATTAAGAGAGAGAGAGAGAGAGAAGGAGAGCAAGCTAATCGTATTACAGTAGCCCACTTGAGGAGAAGCAGCAGCAGGAGGTAGTGGGGGGAGTAGCTCTCGAGTATGACAGCAGCAGCAGCACAGACATGAGCTCCTCGGGTTGTCCTTGACGCAACAAACATCATATGGGAAGGGAGGATGGAAGAGAAGTAGCACGTAGCCAAGAAGAAAGGGTAGCAGCAGTGGTGGCTTTGTGTGCAGCAGTTGCAGAGGGCTTCAGCTGGGGCTTATCGAGTTGCAGAGATAGGAGAAAGGTGAGAAGTAAGGGAGAGAGAGGAAGTCAAAGGGAGAAGTAAGAGAGAAGAGAGGAGAGAAAAGGAAGAAGAGATAATTTAGAGTGAAGATAAATGACCGAGAGAGTGAGGCCAAGAGGGGAGGCTGGCTGGAGAGCCAAAAAAAAAAATAAAAGGAGAGAAACCCCCTTTGAAAACCCTACCCAGTGCACAAGCCAGAGGGGGACCCGGCTGCATGGCCAGGTCAAATCAACCCAATTATTTTTTTTCTTTTTCTTTATTTATTTCTTTCTTTTTATTTTTCTTTGTTTCCCAGCGAACAAGCCTGATTTCAGCCTTCCTACATCCCATAACTTTCAAAGCTTAAAACACAAAAGTTGTAGAGAAGTTCCTCAGCTTTCCATAGAATTTTGAATCACCTTGATCGGAGCTCGGATGGGGGCATTATGCCTAAATTATGAAGTGTCATCGGCTTTAACGTCTATAACTTACCTTGCAAAAATAAAATACCAAAAATTCATAAATTATTCAATAAAACCCAAATATTATAAAGAGAGCATAATTTTAAAATATTGAGCATAATTAGGCATTTAATTAAAAATATAATCCTTAATGCATGAATTAAAACACCTAATTACGCAATTTAAGCGCGTAATCACCTCATGTATGCTATACTTTGCACTAGACTTGACATTTGTTTTGTCGTAGGCATGGTTAGCAGATATCAGTCTAACCAAGGGTGGGAACACTGAACTACATTAAAACATATAATCAAGTACCTAAAAAGGACTAGGGATTATATGTTGGTTTATTAGGCAGATAGTCTAGTACCCATTAGGTACACAGACTCAGATTTTCAATCAGATAAGGACTCTAGAAAATCAACCTCGGGAAATGTATTTACCCTAGGAGGTGGAGCCATTAGTTGGAGGAGTATCAAGCAATCATGTGTTGCTGATTCCACTCTAAAGGCCAAATATGTGACAACCTTTGAGGCAGCCAAGGAGGCTAGGAACTTTCTATTGGATTTAGGAGTGGTGCCTTCGGTACAATCGCCTATTACACTTTACTATGATAATAGCGGGGCTGTTGCTAACTCAAATGAACTCAGGACCCACAAGAGGGCAAAACACATCAAGTGTAAGTATCACTTGATACGAGATATCATGCAGAGAGGTGATGTGATGGTGACCAAGATTGCATCGGCAAGCAACCTGACAGACCCGTTTACAAAGAGCTTACGAGTTAGGACTTTTGATAGTTATGTAGAGGGAATGGGAGTGAGATGTATGACAACATGGCTTTGAGTCTAAGTGGGAGATTGTTAGGGATTTATACTGAAAGACATGCTTTATATAATCGATTTTAGTATTTATTAATAACTTCAGTTATTCCATTTTAATGAGAATCTTTGTGAGTAATATTTGATTGACATTATTTATTTAATGATTATGCATGTGTGTCTTTTATTCTATATAATAGGTGATCTAGTGTGTAGAGTATGACTTATACACAGAAGATTAGATCATCAGTTCTTATAGAATATAAGTTTATTGTTCACAGTCTTAAATGAAATTGGACACACCATTGGTAGGACTGTGGCACAAGGTTTTAATTGGTCTATCTTGACTATTGGGAATGGTACAGTTCCAACTCCTTGTGTTAGTTCATTTTGTGTGTATTGAACATGATCATCTTGGGGTAATTGTTTTTATATTGACTATATAAAACAATTAATACCTCATGGTTATTATGAGTGCTTATGCTTTTAATCCTGATATGATTATTGGACACGTGCATATAATGTTTATTACTTTGATTCGTAGAAGGGTGAGATTCTTTATGGATTAAAAAAAAAAACTCAGTGAGTTGGGTGATGACATTATGTGTATGGTGAACATTAATTATTGATAGAATCCACGTCCCAGTATCGAGATTGATGATACCCCCTTCAGGAAGCTTATAAGTTTTGATTGTGTCAAACCGTGCAGGTGGATTTGAATCCAACACATCCGATTCTAGTGAATTCCAATTCCAATTTCGATTCCAATTTCAACTGTTAAAAAATAACTATTTTTTAATATTACTAAAAACAATATATGAAAATTGTAATTGGGTCAAATCACATTATGAATTCCACGTTATAAAATAATTTAACCTGAAATCAAACACTTGTAAATGATAACCTTTTTATTTATTAAAACTTTTAAATTTATTATCAAACATTGCATTTAAAATTAAAAGTATGAGGTGTTACAATTCAAGTATAAAAGAATTGAAATTTTTTTATTGAAGTTAATTTGGGTAATTAGTTGCCAAAAAAGAATTTAATTTGATAAATATATTAGGATATGTGCAATAAGAATCATCCCATACGACATGTGTGGTAACATAGGACCATTGCCCCAGTCATGACTTGGAGCATATTTGGAGTTTGAATGCCTTTATACCATTTATCTATATTTCTTCGTAGGAATGGGAAAACAGGTCTAGACTCAACGGGTGACCTGTGACCCGTGGGTCCGAATTTATATAAGTCAACTTATTTATAAATGGGTCAACTCGTGACCCGCCTTGTTTATAATTGGGTCACCCCGGGTTCGAGTCAGGTCACCTAGTTTTGCCACCCCTATCAGTTTGGTTCTAATTTCAAGGCCCAAGGGTTTTGATGCTGAGATGGGTTTTTTCATTTGTGGCTTCAAATTAAAAAAGAAAATGAGGGTTCGGACCGTTCGGTTCTAATAGCTCTATATTTGCATGCGTGGCCGAGGAGGATGGCCGTCACAACCCTGACAACAAACTTGGTTGTATCATTGTATGACATATATATAGAGAGAGGCAGAGAGATGGAGACAGAGATCGAGGAAGAAGAAGTTCATTAATAGGGAATTTTCCAATGGAGAAACCATTCAGTGGCAAATCGAAGAACGTCACCATGAATTAACATTTTTGACACCTACTTTGGTATTTTTTTTCTTCTTCTTCATCTTCTTCCTTCACTCGCTCTCCGTCGAATCTCAAATTTCAAAAGAGACAAAGGAGACAAAAACCCTTTCATTCGGAATCGACACTGGTGGAGCCGTGGAGGTGTTAATCAAATAATGGAGAGCATCGACTCGTCGACGGGTTCACAGAAGCCGCAGCTCCCACCAGGATTTCAATTCCACCCTATCGACAAAGAGCTCATCGTTCACTACCTCAAGAATAAGGCCTCCTCTACTCCTCTCCCTATCACCATCATCGCCGTGGTCGATCTTTACAAGCTCAATCCCTGGGATGAAAGGTTGATCTGAACCATTTGTGCGTGGCGTGCATTGTTGATCTTATATGAACGTGCTTGACTCACTTGAAAAATGAGCAGCTCGGAAGCTATCCCAAGTATAGGAGTTTTGTCGTGTAATATTCAGCCCAAGGGTTAGATCGTTTCCTCAGAGAATGAATTTTAATCTCAAGTTTTACATTTTCCAATCAAAATTAAAAAGTTACTAAACTCAGTTCAGATTCGAGATTTTCAAGATTGGTTGAGATTTATTTTGTCAAATTAAATGAACATGCGAATTAAAACCCTAAACCTAGCATGCACTGAATTAAATAGCAAGAACAGAAACCCTACGTCTAATGAGGCAAGCATCGAAACACGTGTGAACTAAAGACGATAACTTTAAATATGTAACTAAAACATGCAATAATGAAACTCATTCAAACACATACGCAGACGATAAAAACCAAACCTTTAAAAAGAATCAAGAACTCGAACCAAAATCACAATTTAAATGCAGACAAAAACAAAAATTTAATGCTTAGACAATAACGAAACACAATAAAAACACGAGCTTTAATCAAACCGACCCTAACTAAATCGAGTTTTGATAAAAAAAAATTAAATTTTGAAAAGAATGACTATTCTAATTTCTTTAAAAACAAAACACTTCCTATTTTTTTTCTTTTGTATTTTATTTTATTTTATTTTTGTTTCAGAACTAAACCAAACCTTACTAAGATAATTAAATAATACGAATTAAGTTCACCACTAAAATTACTAGATAAAACAAATACTAATTAATCTGCAATAATAATAAAACACTCTAAATAATATTCAAATTCAAATTTTTTTCAACTAACTTCAATAAAAAAAAATAACAATGACCACTTAATAAAAGAAAGAAAAAAACAAGAAAAGAAGAAGAAGAAGAAAGAGAGAGAGAGAGAGATAGTCCTCGGGTATGGTTTGTTGTTATGGCAGCAAGAGGGTGGAGCTTCGGCTGGTTTGCAAGCTTCTGGTGGTGGTGACTGTGGTGGCTGGCTGCTGTGGAGAGTCACGGCTTCTCGACTGCTGCTATGGTGGAGATGGAGCTTCGGTTGCTGCAGAGGGGAGCCTCGAGCTCTGGCTGCTAGTAGGGTGTTGGAGAAGGGCCGCTGCTGTGGTGGCCAGATGGTGGTTGGCCGTAGATGGTGTGCACGATTGAGTGGGGTTGCTCGGGTCTGAAATTGGAGCTGGAGCAGGAGAGTTAGAAAGCGTTCGGGAGAGAGTAGGGGGGTCGAGAGATAGAGAGAGTTCAGGAGAGAGCAGGGGACATTCAGGGAGAAAAACTGAGTGAGAGAGAGGAAGAGAATGAGGGAGGCATAGAGGAGAGACTCAAGAAACAAAGGGAGAGAACTGAGGGAGAGAGTGAGGAAGGAGAAGAGAAGGGTAGAGAGGGAGAGAGGGTGCGCAGGGCACACACAGAATAAGGAAAAAATACAATAAATAGAAGGGGAAAGGGGCTGCCCTATGACCCGGATACACGACCCGACCCGACCTACATGGTGGGGTCACATCAAGTATGGTATATATATATATATTTTCTTTTTTTCTCATTTTTCTCTCTGCGAACATAACCCGTTTTGACTCTCCTAGAGCCCATTTCTCTCGAAACTCAAAACATGAAAGTTGTAAATAGTCTTCTCTTCTTTGTCTCGAAATTTGAATCGTCTTGATTGGACGAAAAAGTTATGCTCGAATTACAAACTGATACTAGTTTTGGTTCTCAAGAATTTTCTTGCGATAAAAAAATGCCAAAAATTCATAAATTGCTCAATAAAACTTAGAAATTATAAATAAAGCACTTTATTAAAATATTGAGAGTAATTAGGTATTTAATTTAAAATATAAGCCATAATACTCGGATTAAAATGCTTAATTACGTAGTTTAAGCACGTAATCAGTGCTTAAGTAGACTTTTGCATCGCTGTTATGAGTGTAGATCCCGTAAGTGTTTTTAGGGTTTTGAGGCTACTTGATTGGACTTGACTATTACATATCTTCAAAGGAGTTTCTAGCTATAGGAAAACATGTTTTTAGATGCCTACCTAGTTTACCCACTAGATTGGACATGACTATTGTATATAAATTTTAATTTTTTTTAAAAATAAATAAATTATATTTTTTAAACGAATTAAATGGGCAGGTTAGAGTTTACATAATTGTGACCCATTTAACTTTAACCCATTTATAACCCGACCCGTTTATGACCTGTCCAGACCCAGCCCGTAAACCCGTTTGGCCCCTCCTAGTTCCTCGGAATAGTTGAACCCCATAAACAAACATGCAGGATCATAATTCACAATTCACAATCCAAACACCCCAAAACGACGCCGTTATACACAACTGACTCAGCAACACGACGTCGTTAATTGCCGCACAGAGCGCCATTCCGAAAATTTCCAAATCTCTCGTACTTTACCGCTTAAACAAATTTCACCATTTTCTGGTGCCAACGTTAAACCGCTTAGCCTAAACTAAAAATCTGACGAACTCTTTAATTTCATTTTTCATTGGTTCCTCCAAAATTTTCGAAATCTCCCGCGTTCGAATTCCTTTTTTACGCTCTCCATGTCCATTTTCTGCAACTCCTACTGCTTCTCTCTTTCTGATCTTCCAAGTCTTCCCTGCAATTCTCACCCTACAGATCTTCATTTGCCGGCTACAGCTTCTTCCTCCGCTTCGGTGAGAGGATGGGGAAGCAGACCAAAGCTAAGAAGCAAGAAAATCTCGGGAAAGGGAAGGTCACCCCTGTTCAGATTGCCTTTTTAGTGGACCGATACCTCTCCGATAACAACTATTCCCAGACTCGTTCCCTTTTCAGAACCGAAGCCTCTTCTCTCATCTCTAGATCTCCGGTTCAAGAGGTTTGTGTATGCATCTGGGCTTTATTTTTTTATTTTTTCACTTGTTTATTTATTTCATTTTTTTGTGGAAATTTTCTGAGTATTTTAGGGGTGGGTTTGCAGGCGCCGAAGAGTTTGTTGAGTTTGGGGGCGATTGTGGATGAATATATATGTTTGAAGGAGCAGAAGGTGATTCTCGATCAGGAGAAACTTCGCTTGGAGCAGGAGAAGCTACGGGTCCGTACCCTTTTGCAGGGTATGCAAGATGTCATGAACGTTTACAACGCCGGCGGAAGCATTCCTCCTGTGCCGCCTGCAATTCCAGCCACGGCTGCCGCACGATCAATGGTTATGGCTTCCCCATTAGACCCATGTGCTGGATCCCCCGCAGGTGCCATTTTAGTTCTATTATTTATTACGTTCTTCTTTTTGTGATCTGATCGAGTTAAAACTGCTACCCTCCAGTCTTAAACTCATTTCACAGGATGCTTGAAGCTGATCTGTGAAGCATGCTCTTTAGGGCTTGTTAGTTGTTTAACATGTACATGGAAACTGACAGTAACACAAACCAGAAGTAAATGTCAACTCATAAAATGCTATCCTAAGGGCTCAAATTTTAGGGTTTTATGTTTAGTTTGGAACTGCAAGAACCAAATTTATTGGAGCCTAATTCTCCCTTGAGGCATTGTCCAAATATGTTTAGTTTACCTAATTCAGGATTGGTGCCGAGCTTAGAACCACACTGAGGATTTTAATTGACTTTTTGAGCTGTGCTCGGTATGGTTGTGGGGCTTATGATTTGATTGATGAATTTATTATTTTCACAATTTTTTTGGGCGAGGCTTATGATTTGATTGATGAATTTATTATTTTTTCACATTTTTTTTTGGTGAATTTTCTTAGCAACTATTGGTTGTTCAGAGATCATGCTTTCAAAGTTTCACGGGTTATAGTCAATACTCATTACTTCTTTTTGTTCTCCAGTCACTGGATCTGTATGTGCATTTGGCTAATTTCATTACTATAAATTAGTGTCTAGCAAAAAACCTTAAAAGCTGTATAGCATAAACAGCACCAATTATTAACATACATTAGCTCCAGCAATTCTTCCAAAGTTGATATAATTATTGATGCCTTATCAGGTTATCCCATGTACAACACTCCTATTACAACTGCTGTATCCATCCCATCTAGTGCTGGTATGGAGCCTACAAATTTCTCAACTCCAGTTACAAATCATCCATCTACAAACAAGAGGAAGAGGTTGAAAGCTCCTGAGGAAACTCTACCTGCAAAGCGATCTCATAATCATTTGCGCCCAAAAGAGTTTCCAGACCAAGGTTAGAATCTGTGAAGTTTCTCAGGCATCCAAGTTCTTCCTTCTTGCATCTCTAGTTTTTTCTTTTATATATATATATATATCTTCATTCACTCTAATTGCAAGTATTGATACAATTCCTCAATCAAATGATGCAGTAAATTGTCCAGAAAGTGTTGGGGGGCTTTCTGTGGTTCAATCATCACCAGTCAATCAAGTACCCAATGGGCCATTAGTTCAAGGATCAAGTGTAGCTAAGAGTTTGTTTGCTCAGCCTTCTTCATCCCCTCTCACCACTTCATCAGGTCCGAAGACACCTCCACAAGCATCATCCTCCCAAAGTGACAAATCTATTTCCCCATTAGAGTGTTCTCCCTCTGCTAACTCAAATAAAAACAGCACTTCCTGGGAGATTGCCTCCATTAAGTGTGCTGTACGCTCTCCAGATACCCTTAAAGCAAGCCCTTCAAAGCAAATATCTTGCTTCTCTATGAGTAGGAGCCATTATACTTCTCCATCACCACTTAAAACAGACACCAGGAAGCCGAGCAAGAGGGATCATGTGAAGGGAAGGCTAGATTTTGATGGTTCTGATGCACCACTGACTTTGGAGAAGCCAAATGTTGATGGAAATTCAACAACTGAGCCTGGAAGGGAGATGGAGGTTTTTGACATTGATTTGTCCAATATTGAAGCTTTTGGTGCAGATTTCTCCATCTCCGAACTACTAGTTGATTTTGACATTGATTGTGAAGGAATTGGTTTTTCCTGTGAGCCTGGATTGGGGACCTCTGTTGATTCTGTTGCAGGGTATCATCCTCTGATCCAAACTATCCAGTTATCTTAGTGCAGTTATTCTCCATTATTTTGTCCATTAATGCCTAATTACTTCTTTTTGGTGTTCTATGAATAATATGCAGGTCACCTCATGAAACCAATGGTGGTCATTTTGTGGATAATAGAGTCTTATGTGAGCATTCATCTACTGTGACTGAAATTCTTTCGGAGAAAGATATGAACATACAAGGTGAATAAACTCATCTTTTAATTGATTTCATTCTATTGCATCCATATGGTATGATCACACCCAAGAAAATTGATTTTTCCATTTTATGACAATCAGGACAAGAAGTGCTGACCTCTGTCTTGTCCAAAACGAAATGCATTAGAATTTTGAGTCCAGGTAAGTCTTTTCTTGAATTACTATTTCATTATACTTCTCTTTTTTCCTCTGTAGGGTTTAGGCTTATTGATGAGTTAATTCTAATTGCAGCTAAAACTCATAGAAGCTCTTCTTCGGATCAGGAGAATTTGCTCACCACAAACTGACCCATCTAATGATGACTCTTAGGCTGACGTGCAACAGGATAGCCGCAGATGATGTGGTACCAGTATACTGCCCCAAAGATGACTAATTAAATTGTTGTAAACAAATTGTCATAACCTATTTTTTTGTTGTGATTCAGCCTCAGATTGGTAATTTACCTGTTTCAGCCAAAATGCTACTTGTTACCTTTCATCTACCAAACTATTTTCCTTGTACATTTAATTGGATGAAGGTCGTGGTACCAATTTTATATGGAAGTATTTAAATTTCATTCCATCTATGCTTGGGAATAGTGTTGTGTACTTTAAATCCTTGAATTTGAAATTTAAAATGCATGTATTTAAAAATTCATTGTTTAGATGCCTCAAAAACCTATTCATTTAAATTTGAATTTAAATTTGCCATCATAAACAAGTGCCCCAAATTATAAAAGGGCTTAGTTAGCCCTTGCCAGTTGCTTGGTAAACCCGATTGACCTTTGCTATGGGCTTGCTTAAAGGGCTTAGTAAACTGCTTGTGCCCTAGTCTTTGGAACTGTTACACAATCAACTTTTGGATTATTTTATATTCATGCGCCACAAATGGCTATACAAAAAAAATTATTGTATGCAAAGGATAAAACAAGTGCTTGGAAATCTTCTCATTTAACTGGCATACGTTGATCAATTGGTTACCTTCAGATTGCTCTAGCTAATAGAACCAGTCACATTCCTAATATTGAAGGGTGGCCACAGTTCTTATTTAGAGCAAATGACATCTTGTACCTCCAATCACAAGTGTGCACCTCCAATTACTAGTGCCAGGGGGCAAGCTTCCCACGAGGTAGACAGATGAACCTGAATACTAGTGTGAATGACCAAGACATTGCAGCTGGAATAATTCATACAACTCCAAAACAATGAGCGCATTTTCGGTGACTTCCAATAATGAGCAACCTCCATGATGGTCCAAACATCTTTTGATTTGATATGAAATTGGCATATATTGCATGTAGACTGGTTATTTAGATATAGTAATACCTCAGTCTGTTTGAGCAAAACCAAAGGCTTTAAAAAATGTCTCTGGGTTTAGCAATGGCAATGCTAGTGATGGAATCAAGGTCAATAGGTAGGTTGGAGGTTTGGTCTCACCAGTTGGGAGTTTCAGAGTTGTTAATTTGAAAAATGATGGGGATAGGGGGAACCCCTTGTTGAGTAGTTGGAGCTGGTGCCGCGTGTGAGCTGGTGCCGCGTGTGAGCTGTTGAGCCGCGTTGAGCTGTAATTCGCAGCTATTCGCGGCTATTGATTGAAGCCGAAATTGATTACAATTTAATTCGCCATTTACTGTAATTTCTCTAGTCATCTATAAACAGAGAAGTGTGTGCAAGTGAAAATGAGTGTAGAAAAGAGCGTGAGGAAAAGTGTAGAGAGAGCTGAGAAGAGAGTTTGTATTTTATCTCGTTTTCATAGTGGATTGTGGTGTACTCTGTGGACGTAGGTCAATTTAGACCGAACCATGTAAATTTCTGGTGTCTCTTATTTTTCTGGCATGTGTTTATTGCTCGTAGATTCCTAACAAGCGGTATTAGAGCCTGGTTCGGAGTAGAAACGTTAGATTGGAGAAATTCACCGAAAAATAGAGCCTTGTCTAGTGTCTCGAAATTGCATTTTGAGAGCACCACTGTGTTCCTCTCGTTGAGATGAAGCCAACGGTGCAAACCGAAGCTCGAAAGGAGCCTAGATGACACCGCACGTGCTTGCATGTGCCGCCAATATCCAGATGACATGTCCATGTGCTCCCACGCGCCGGCAGACAATTGGTAGGTCATCCCATGCGTACCCACGTGTCGACAAATGCTTGGCGAAGCAACGGAAGGTTGAAGATAACGTGACGTCAGTGCCATGTCACCTGTCCACGTCAGTGCTGCATCAGCAACGTCAGTGCCACGTGGCACCGAGTAAGCGGCCCAGTTAATCGCCACGTCACCCCGAGCCCACGTCACGTCATCTGCTACGTCAATAGCTGAGACTTACAATGGGACGAACAAAATCTGCTAGCAGGTGGGCCCCACAGTGTTGCGTCATTGCCACGTCAGTAGTGGACCCCATCCTTGCCACATCAGCAGACGCCGTTAGTAACGACATCAAGTAACGACGCCACTTACGGTATGTATATTTCGTTAAGTTTGGGAATATTCCGTTAAGTTGACCTTTTTTGATCGAGAAGTTTGACCAAGTTTTTGGAGTCATTTCAAAGCTGTTTTTCGTTAGACTTAAACCATTTCTAAGGATTTCGACCGTTCCGGATCCAATCGTGCTGTTCATTTGAGCTAATTCCATGTCTAGATCAGCGAATAGAGATGTTGAACGAAAAGAACTCAAAGATCGAGATGTTTAATGACAACAATTTTGATTTCTAGAAGATGCAGATTGAAGATTAGTTGTTTGGGAAGGAATTGCACTTACCATTGAAGGGAAAGCCACGATCTATGAACAAAGACAAGTGGGAGTTGCTTGACCGAAAAGCTCTTGGAGCTATCAGAATGACGTTGTCAAAGTCTGTGGCATTTAATATCAAGCACATATTAACCACCAAGTCTCTAATGGATGCGCTTTCTAACATGTACGAGCAGTCGTCAGCCGCTAATAATGTACATCTTATGAAAAGATTATTTATTATGACCATGTCTGCAGGTGAAAGTTTTAGTAGGCATTTGAATAGTTTCAACGAATTTTCGGATTAACTCGCTTCAATTGGGATTACATTTGATAGTGAGATTTGTGCCCTATTGATTCTCAGTCAGTTGCCCAAAAGTTGGAATAGTATTATTACTGCAATTAGTAGCTCCGTAGGGAAATCAAAACTAGTATACGATGAAGTCGTTAGCATGATTTTGATGGAAGAAATCAGAATGCAGTCAAACCATGGTTCCACTTCGAGTTTAGCCTTGAACATAGAAAGTCAAGGCAGAGGAAGCAGACATGGACGATCAAACAATCGCGACAAATCTGGGTCCAGATGGTCCAGATCCAAAAATCCTAGAGGTTATGAGGACATAGGTTCCCAGGGCACAAAGAATATAGAATGCTGGAACTATGGGAAAACTAGTCATTACAGAAACCAATGCAAAGGTCCGAAGAAAGAATATGAGACAAAGGCGAAGACAGAAACAAATGTTGCTTCAGAAAATGATGATATGTTGATCTGTTCTTTGGAGAGCAAAAATAAGTCTTGGGTGTTAGACTCTGGAGTTTCGTTTCGTGTCACTTGTAGTAGAGATTTCCTAGAGACGTATACACTAGGTGACTTCGGTAAAGTATACCTTGGCAAAGATCAACATTGCGACATAATCGGCAAGGAAACAGTGAGGATCAAGATGAATGAGTCAGTATGGAAGCTGAGAGATGTCAAATATATTCCAATCTGAGGAAGAACTTGATTTCAGTTGGTCAACTAGCAGATGAAGGATATAACACAACATTCATTGGTAATGAATGAAAGATTTTGAAGGGTGCACTGATGATTGCACGAGGGAAGAAAAGTGGAACTCTTTATGTAACCCTTAATGCATGCATGTCTATTACAGTTGCTAAAGGAAATGATGATAGCAACATTTGGCATCAACGACTTGGACACCTAAATGAGAAGGGACTCAGGGTGATGCACTCAAAGGGAAAGTTGAGTGATTTATAGTCAGTGAAGATTGACACGTGTGAGGATTGCATACTTGGGAAACAAAAGAGGGTCAGTTTCCAGACGAACACCAGTACTCCAAAGAAGGAGAGACTTGAGCTAGTCCATTCAGATGTATGGGGACCAACGACAATTTCATCCATAACTGGGAAGCAATACTTCGTGACATTTATTGACGATCATTCTTAGAAGGTATGAGTTTACTTCCTAAAATACAAATATGATGTCTTTGATGATTTTAAGATTTGGAAAGCAATGGTTGAAAATGAAACTAGTTTAAAAATCAAGAACCTAAGAACCGATAACGGTGGTGAGTATGATGACATCGGGTTCACGAAATTCTGTTATGAGCATGGTATCAGGATGGAAAAATTGTGCTAGGTACGCCTCAGCACAATGGCATAGTCGAGCGGATGAATAGATCGTTGACAAAAAAAGGTAGAAGCATGCGTATGCAGTCAGGCTTACCAAAGATGTTTTGGGCAGAAGCAGTCAATATAGCAACTTACTTGATTAACAGGAGTCCATCAGTACCATTGGACTATAGACTACTAGAAGAAGTATGAAGCGGTAAAGAGGTAAGACTTTCACATTTGAGAGTGTTTGGTTGTGTTGCGTATGTACATATCAATGATCATGTTGGGAATAAAATTAATCCAAAATCTCGAAAATGCACCTTCGTCGATTATGGTGGAGATGAATATGGGTATTGCATTTGGGATAATGAAAACAAAAAGGTGATTAGAAGCGGAGATGTGATTTTTGATGAAAAAGTAATGTACAAAGATAGACACACAACAGAATCTACAGAGTTTGAAGCAACCTATGTAGATGTGAATGATGTCCTAGAAAGTGTATGGACATGATAGGGGAACACCGAGAATCCTCAGGCAGAGGAACCTGTGGAGCAGATTGTTGCACCACTGCATCCTACTTTAACTCCAGAGCTTAGGAGATCTTCTCGGCAGCATGTACCAAATAAGAGGTATGTGAATCATTTACTTCTTATAGATGGAGGAGAACCTGAATGCTCTGTTAAAGCATGTCAGGCAGGAGATTTGAGCAAGTGGGAGCTTGCAATGAAAGACGAGATGAAGTCTCTTACCTCCAACAAAAGATGGGAACTAGCTAAGTTTCCCAAAGGTAAGAAGGCTCTTCACAACAAATGGGTGTACAAGATCAAAGAAGAGCATGATGGATTCAAGGGGTATAAAGTCCGGTTAGTAGTCAAAGGTTTCGAGTAGAAGGAAGGAATTGACTACACTGATATTTTTGCACCAGTTGTGAAGTTGATAACCATCAGATCTGTCTTGAGTATTGTTGCCTCAGAAGGCTTACATCTTGAGCAGTTGGATGTGAAGATGACATTTTTTCACGGTGATCTTGATAAGGAAATTTATATGCAACAGCTAGAAGGTTTCTCAGTTAAAGGTAAAAAGAATCTCGTGTGCAGATTGAAGAAGAGCTTGTATGGTCTCAAACAAGCTCCTAGGCAGTGATACAAGAAGTTTGACAGCTGTATGTAGAGGAAAAATTTTCAGAAGTGTAATGCCGACCATTGTTGCTACTCCAAGAGGTATCGTACTAGCTATATTATCCTATTGTTATATGTTGACGATATGCTAGTCGTAGGATCAAATATAGAAGAGATCAGAAAATTGAAGCAGCATTTGTTAGAGGAGTTTGACATAAAAGACTTGAGTCCTACAAAACAGATTCTTGGGATGCGGATCTCTAGAGATAAGCAACAAGGAACATTGTGGTTATTTTAGTCAGAGTACATTAGCTGTATTTACAGAGGTTTAACATGAGTAGCGCCAAAATAGTAAATACACCATTGGGAGGTCACTTCTGTCTCTCTAAGGATCAGTCTCCCCAGACAGGTGAAGAAAAAGATTTCATGGCTAAAGTACCATATGCCTCAACCGTTGGAAGTCTCATGTATGCTATGGTTGGTACCAGACCAGATATTAGCCAAGCAATGGGAGCTGTCAGCAGGTACACGTCAAATCCAGGGAAGACTCACTGGGAAGTAGTGAAGTGGATTTTGAGATATCTACGTGACATTATTGATAAGTGCCTATGTTTCGGCAAAAGCGACTTGAAAATTCAAGGGTATGTAGATGCTAATTTTGCAGGAGAAATTGATCATCGCAGAAGCACCAATAGGTATATATTCACTGTTGGCACAACAGCTGTTAGTTGGATGTCATAGATATAGAAGATTATTGTTCTATTCACTACAAAAGTTGAGTATATAGTAGTGACAAAAGAAAGTAAAGAGATGATTTGACTTCAGGATTTGTTAACAGAGCTCGGAATAAAGCAGGAGAGAAATGTTTTGCATAGTGACAGTCAGAGTGCAATACATCTGGCAAAGAACTATGCGTTTCATTCTAGAACCAAACATATTGGACTTTGCTATCGCTTCGTCAGATCTCTATCAGAGGACGGCGTATTGACACTTGAAAAAATCCAAAGTTGCAGGAATCTAGCAGATATGTTAACAAATGTGGTAACTATAGAAAAGTTGAAGTTGTGTTCAACTTCAGTTGGTCTTCATGCTTGAAGACATATTTGAGCATATCATTTATCATTGGTTGAGGAGAAGTCTCCGTCTCTAAGTGGGAGACTGTTGAGTAGTTGGAGCTAGAGACGCGTGTGAGCTGGTGCCGCGTGTGAGCTGTTGAGCCGCGTTGAGCTGTAATCCGCAGTTGTCCTCGAATATTGATTGAAGCCGAAATTGATTACAATTTAATCCACCATTTACTGTAATTTCTCCAGCCATCTATAAATAGAGAAGTGTGTGCAAGTGAAAATGAGTGTAGAAAAGAGCGTGAGGAAGGGTGCAGAGAGAGCTGAGAAGAGAGTTTGTATTTTCTCCCCTTTTCATAGTGGATTGTGGTGTGCTCCGTGGACGTAGGTCAATCTAGACCGAACCACGTAAATTTCTGGTGTCTCTTATTTTTCTGGCATGTGTTTATTGCTCGTAGAATCCTAACACCCCTCTCCTCCCAAATCAAGTAATTTTTTGCATATAGGATCAGCTGTATAACTAGTGAAATGCTATGGGTGGGATAGCATTGAAAAATGTTTCCACACATTTCCTACAACACACTTGTCCATGTTTATCTGTTTCTGAGATGCAGAAATAACTCACAAAAGAAAAAAAATGCAATATCATTTTTTACCACTTCAATTTTCCATTGTGATTTTAAATGAAGCCAAAAGGATACAAAAATTGCTCATTAATTATTTATCCCAGCAACTTCATTTGTAGATGCAACCGGGTCCTCAATTTTTCCCTGCCTGCTCCAAGATTTGGAATGGTTCCCGGAATGATAGCCTTTCACCAAGTAAAAAAGTGGTATAGCTGTGCCTAGAACATATGCAATCCTGAAAGTTGACAACTAAAGTTAAGCACAGCATGTTACCATCCAGCAGGTTGTAAAACATATCAACATTGATTATCGATCGATTCAATTTATTATCTGTAGCAAGCAGCGCAGTTAGCAGAAAGAGTTTTATCCGGTGAAAAACAAATCATAATCACATTTCATGAAGTGGAAAACTAACATAATCTCAACAAAAACCAAACTGCAAAATTGTGGTTGGCAAAAGTGTATCATTCATTCGTACATGTAAATGTAAGTCACTTTGGGTTTTGATGACAATATGTATACTACAATAGCAAAGCATGATGCCTCTGTTACCAGAGTGGTAGAGGCCAACATTTCTATAGAATATCATGGGTTTAACCTATCGTTGACCTGAAGAGGGGAAATGAAGAAGATAAGATGCATTTATGCAGGCCTAAATATGTTATGTAGTGTCTAAATACTTTAGTATAAATTGGAAATGCAATGACAAGATTTTCCACCTTACTTTCAAGAGTTTTTAAGATTTGTACAAAAGATAGATACCCCATTGTGAAATAAAGCTGAATTAAAGAGTTGTGGCTGTTTTTAATTTTATTGGAAAATAAGCATTCAGATGTGTGTGTGCGCGCGCACGCACGTTTGTGTGTAGACATATGTAACTCTCAAAATTTATGAACAAATTTAGGAGAGTTATATGTTTTAGTCCTAAGACTAAAATTATTCCAAGCTGCAGAATGATTGCATTATGGGGTATTTTTTCATGTAGAAACTCCCAAATTATTCCAATGCATTTTCGATGAGCCTAGGACACTATATTTGAATACTTGTTCCAAAAATTCTATTTGAAAAATCAAAGAGGTGCGGGGATGGGTTTTTATGCTTTACAATAATAATATTAATCCTTCCTATGTATATAATTGTAGGAAAGAGTATATCATAGGACCATTTAATTTGTGGAAAATAACTTTAATTTTTTTTTAAAAATTTAAAAGGAATTAGCTAATGTTTTAGTCATCTTATATTCTTTGGATTGTCATCAAGTATTCCCCTAGATAGGCCATTCGATCATTTACTGAAAAATCATCCCATATATGAACTTTTTTAGTTGGTGCCTGAGACTTAGGGAGATTGAGAGGTTGATTTCCCAACTAGTTTTCTATTGAGGATGAAGAAGCATAATCCATTATGGCCTTTCCTTTCACCAATGTTAGGAACTTAGCCATAGCCTTTTCTAAGGCTCTGATTCTTATCGGAAGATCCCTCACCCGGCTGCACTTCTAGAGTACTCATATCCTTAGTCTTGGAGTAGGTAATGTTGGGTCATGTGCAATGGACTGATCCCTCCTTGAGCGAGAAATTTTGCCTCGAATAAGAGGAAAAGATATGAAGAATATACAAGGATCATGAATCAAAGTTAGTAAAAATAATCATTTTTAACAACCACAAGTATAAAAATGGATCTATTGCTCTTATGAGGTTACACCATCATTTGAGTTCTTGAACTCATGGCCTATGCAAGGGCATTCACCTTATGAGGATCACACTACTCTTGCTTCATGAAACTAGAAAGGAGGGTTTAACTACTAATTCTCTTGCATCATTCATTTATTTGAGTTATGATGTGAAATTAAAACATAACAACCCAATGGTTAGTAAACATGTTGTAGCTCGTGGTGTCCTAGCAAAATGAGGTTGTAAAATTCACAAGTTTACCAATGCAGGATCTATTCTAAGGTGAAATGGATACAGGGTGCTAGTGTAGGGTTTTAGCTTTATTTTGAAATTCTAAAGGCTCTTAGACTGTCCTTATTGTCGTTGTTACCAAATAGCAAGGTCTCTTATCCTCATTCATTAAAGAATTTGAGTAGAAATGTTTAATCTAGGTGAGGGTTTTCGTAAGACCTATGTAGAACACGACACATTATGAAGGTCTACAATACTATCCCTCTCCTAATTCTAGTAGGTGAGAGCCCTAGTATAGAACTTGTGCAGTGTTAGTAATCAGTGTGTGTTGGAATTATCACAATTATCTTGCAAGTAATAAAAGTAAGGAAAATCAATTCACACAACAATTTATACAACCAAACACACCACAAAAAGTCAACGAAACACAATAGAATCAACTACACAAAGACTTAGTTAAGACATATACTTAACCAAGGAAGACAATAAAAAAAATTAAAGCAACATGCACAAGCGACTCAACTCTCTAAGCGTCCCTAGCAGAGTTGCCAAACTATTGACACCAAATTTCTTCTGGGGGTGTTGATGAATGGGAGCTACATGGCAATCCGTAAATGAGAAAACTGAAAGGAAGACAAAGTCTCTATTTACAAGACACGAGTGATTGAAAAAAGCGGAGTCACCACCTTTATTTATTTATTTTTTTTAAAAAGGGAAAAGATGAAGGAGAAGACCCTAAAAGATCTATGAATCAAAGAAAAGACTTCGGACGTACACTTGTGTATAGATAAGGTGGTTAACAAACCATTCTAAGGGAGATTAATCAACTAGCCCCCCCTATCAACACCCGTTATAAAAGCAATTACTATTGAGTATGTGTTGTGTTGACTTTTTGAGTCTGATCTCTGCTTTAATGCTAATAAAACACATATTTCTTATGTGTGTATTTAGCAAGTGAACAAACCCATTAATTTGACACACACATAAGGAAATGACGATGGAAGCTTGCAGGACTTAAAACCTATACGATCAAGCGTATTCCATGAAGTCAGAAGAGCAAAAAGACGAAGAAGACATTTATTTCTTATTGTAATTGCATTTGTTTTTATTATTTGGTCTGTAATAATGCATGTATCTACATGATATGGTCATTTGCTCAGACAGGACCATAGATTGACCATAGGGAATCACAGGACCGTAGAGTGACCTTAAGGATTTGACTGATATCGAATTTTTGGGGTTAACTCTTAATGACCATAGATTGATTTTAAGTCCCTAAACATCACATGAAAAGTCCCCTATAACTTAGAAATTATACTTATGTGAACCGGGGTGGCTTCAAATGAAAATCAGGACTTAAATGCACACTTTAAGTGTGTTCGGTTGATCGAATTCGAACCTACATAGAAGCCTCGATCGACCGAACATACCAGGGTCAATAGGTTGACTATTCGGTCAACCATTTTAAAATGAACTTGTACTGCTCGATTGACCATATTGACACGTGGGTGATTCCCAATAACTTGGTCGACCCGAACCACTAGTTAAAATCTGACCTGGTCAACTGAACCTCAAAATTTGGTCAACTGAATCTGCCTTGGTCGACCAAACCTTAGAGGGTTCAAAATCGCCTTAATACGGTCGACCAAAACCTCAGTTCAAAAATGCCATGGTCAACCAAACTTAGTGATATAGTTGACCGAACCTTAAATATGGTCGACCGAAACTCTCAGGTTGGAATTTTTTAAAAGCACTAAAACATCATTAACTTTTAATTAAACTTTTTCAAAATACCGAATGTGTCCCCAACGATCATAATTTTCGAAAAATTTATAAATACCCCCTCATAACTCCAGATTAGCAACTTTGATTAGCCCAAATTTTCTCTCTAATCCATTATTAATCAAAGTTCCCCCAAAACATCTTTTATTGTTAAAATCATTCTTTTGGGGCCAAATCTTTTATACAAATCTCTCCAACTCTCTTTCATGCATTTATTTCAAAATCATTTTTGAGGAGAGTATTTTATTTAGGGCATTTTATTTGCTTTTACTCTCACATAACTTTTATCTTTGAAATACGTTTTTGAGAGTATTTGCTTAGGTTTTTCCTGATTATTTATTTGATAAATATTTTTAGGAGAAAATTATTTACAACATAAATATTTTCTTGAGCTTAAATTCCTAAATTCTCCAAATATTCTTTATTTTCAAGAATATTTATAGGAGAACAATAATACTCATTTTTCATATATATTTTATTTGTGCAAAATTATTTAGATAAGCACCCTTTACTCTACTGAGCTTATCTCATATCATATTAGAGTGCATGCATTTGAGCTTTTAATGTTGTACATCTCTGCTTATTTTTAAAAGCATTTTTATATGTACAAAAATGGTTTATTGTATCGATTGGGTTCATCCCATTAATTGAACTAGGGAGTCTCAGCTCCGTAAGCGAGACTGGTTCAGTTCAGCTCGAAAATTGAATTGGGGAGTCTCACTCCATAAGTAAGACCGATTCGATTCAACCCAAAAATTGAATTGGGATTTTTTCTCGCCCCGTGAGGAGAGGATGTAAACGGCTTTTGCTCCACCCGTTTAAGTGAGTAGGGATAGTGTAATCATTTGGGGGGCATGCCCAAGGCGGGGATGTAGGTTGGTTTGGCCGAACCTCGATAACAAATATTGCGTGTTCCTCTCTCCTTATCTCATTTAAATTACTGCACTTTAAATTCAGTATGTGTATGCCTATTTATTTACTGTCATATTTATTTGCATGCACGCACGCATGTAATTTAAATGAGATATACTATGTAACGACTCGAAGAATAATGGTATTTAAATAATAAAGAGGGAGAGAAATGGAAACAGTAATAGAAGGAGGTAGTCAACTTCGTCGACGACATTGCATTTTGAATATAATAACTCAAGAGATTTTCTCATAGCCTCGTTAATGAACATAGGGGATTTGTCGACAAGGGTATAAGAGGGTCTTGTCGATAAGGGCAAGTTTCATCGACGAGAAGATGCCGAGAGAATATTTTTGGAAGTTTGAAATTCATCGCTGAGGGTGCAGGTTCATCGACGAACTTTCTACAGGACTCGTCGATGAGGTGACATGGCTCGTCGACGAATCCCGCAGTATAAATAGCCCTAAACTGATTTTAATTGCAAAAATTCGGCCGCACTCTCTCTCTCTCTCTCTCTCTCTCTCTCTCTCTCTCTCTCTCTCTATATTTTCCCCTACGGTTGCTTCCTTTTCTTTCTTCGATTTTGGCTCCGTCAGTTGTCGGATCGACGATTTGAGGCCACCACGATGCTCCTAGCGGAGTTCTCTGCAAGTCTGCCGGAGCGGATCGTCGGTGGGACGAAGTTGGAATTCATCCCAAATCCAGGGTAAGGTCTTTCATTCGGAATTTGACTTTCCAGCAGTTGTAGGAAATGATGTAGACATAGAAATAGTGATGTTTTGTTCTGGGATATATAATTTTCAGGGTGTTGAGTGGAGAACCCTGCGGCTGTAGGACCCGTCTCAGTAGGAGGATTTTAGTAGAAATCAGGTAAGGAAAATATGCTATGTTAGGTAGTTCTAAAATGATTTCTAGTATGAAATGTATATTTTTTACTAGGTTATTATTCACATCAGGACTTTATATAGTTTATTAATTATGAGTATTATGTATTAAATTACTGTGTGGCTTGAGAATATAAATATAGTACAAAAGTATGTTTTACAGTATTTTCAGGGTATGTTTTACAAAATATACAGCCAGTGGATATGTTTTATAGTAATTACAGAATACCATGATTATGCAATTTTTAGTACCATGATTATACAGTTTTCAGTACCATGACTTACCAATTACAGTTCAGTTCAGAAATACAGTTGACACAGTTACAATTTATTTCAGTGTCATGGTTAATATAGTTATTTCAGAATCATGGTAAATCAGATAGTTGTATATAGAAATATATTATATAGTATCAGACCCTGTTAGACTATACAGCAGAGCATGGTACCGTAGCTTCAGATATTCAGTTCAGAGTGCAACCACCTATTCAGATAATACGTGGTAGTAGGTTGATCGTGCCCATACGTGGACAGGCTCCCCATCAAATATGGGTTAAGGAGTGGCCGATCTGATTGAGGGAGTATAGTGGTTTACCGTGGTCAGCTAGCCAGGGTAGATCCCACCTACGGGCTACACAATCCTGTCATGAGGGGTTAAATCATGACATACAGTTAGCCACAGGGAAGTTTTTAGTTATTATTATGTATATACAGATTTATAGAGACAGAGAATATACTTATGTACATTAGAAGTATTTTGAGTAGAAACCTAATGTATAGATATGTTAAGCAACCTAAAAAGGATGGTGGTTTATATTACTTGTATTGTAATTACAGATTCAGTTATACATAGTATTGTAACTCATTTGCCACACACTAGCAATAACATATTTCGTCGTACTGAGCGTTGGTTCATCCCATTACTTTAACATTTTTCAGGTGATCCAGGTAGGCGAACAGACCAGGCTCGTAGATAGAGGGGCCTCAGTATTGCCCTGACAGTAGAGTGAGTATTTTTGGGAGTATTTTTGTATAGCTCTAGCCAGTTGAGGGTATTTTGGGGAACAATCATATATGTATATTTTGGAAAATATTTTAGCACTCTGGTATTGTATATAATTACATATGGTTATGTTTATTTGATTTCTGCTTCTCGCTGCTTAGGTTAATGGTTAGGTTTAATTCAGTTTGGTATCAGAGCATTATAAATTTCATAGTATATATATATACAAAAAAAAAACCCAGTTAAATAGTAGGTGGTTACATACTGCACATGTATATGCCTACACTCACAGCTTAATTATTTTACATATGTTTGTATTATGAATGAGATATGATATGTGGTGAATTGCCGTAAATGTTTAATTTAGTCAAAATATTTTAAAACCCAATTCACCCCCCTCTTGGGATCACTCCAATTCCAACATGTTGTACCTTAAACAAAAAGAAAAAGTAAAAGAAGGAAGAAAGAGTTCCTTTTTTGATCATCAAGTGAAATATCATTGACTAAAAGTCCCAAATAACAGGGTTAGAAACCCCAATATGCTCTTGGTTTGAAAAAAAAGGTTGGCCTCAGAAAACCCTAAAGAATTTATTTATTCTTTCAAAAGGAGGAAATGAAAAAGTGTGGAAAAGATTTGATTGATTGCAATAAAAAAGTTCAAAGATAATCAAATTTTAGAAAAAAAACAAATTGTTTGAAAAATGGAAAATGAAGAAGTTTGGTTTGCCATCAAATTCAATATGAGGTTTGGCTTAACTAAAGAAGATGACTGAATTTTAAAACTGATTTTTTTTTTTTGGAAAAATGGATGTGATGAAATTTGATTGGCAACCTAAATAAAAAGGCTAGATTTGAAATCAAGTATTGACAGTAGTTGGAATTGAAACCTATAAATTAAAATCAAGGATTGAATAATTGATACAAAAATCTAATGATTGGAATTAGAGATTAATGGTGATTGAGATTGAAACCCATGATTGAAGTCCATGACTAAGGATACTTGATATGAACATCCATTGATTGGAATCAACGATTAATGGTGATCGAGTTTTGAAATCAATGATAGAAATCTAGGATTAAAGATGATTAGTATAAAAGTCCATTGATTGGAATCAAGCATTAATGGTAATTGAAATATGAAATCTATGATTGAAATCAAGGGTTAAATGATGATTGACATGAAAATTCACTGATTGAGACAATAATTTAATGTTGATTGGGGTTGAGTTTTGATTGAAATCAATGAGTGTTGAATGGGAAATCTTCTGATCGAAATCAATTATTTAATGCTAATGGGGAGTAAATCCCCCAATTGAAAATCATGATTTGAAGATGATTAGGGGTGAATCCATTGATTGAAATCCATTAATGATAATTGGAATGAATCTTGATTTCTAATCAATCAAAGAGAGGATGGATTAAGAGACGATATTTGATTGGATATGGGTTTTAAGAAGTGCATGTTTTTTCTTTTTAAATGAAAATATTTGACAAAGGAAAGGAATCTTTTTTTTTTTTTGAAAATGCTACTAGGGTTTCATCATCAGCCATCACATTTTTTTAAATAAAATTGAAGAGTCTTTTAGGAAAGGTGGCATTTTGAAAAATGAAAGAAGAATTCTTAATTTTCCCTTCATGTTTCAAACTCTTCATGTAAGCACCTACTTCCGTTCACCCATACAGGTTTAAGGGAGAGTGCTCACAATGCACCTAGGGAGGGAAAGGAGAAAGACACCATACAATAGAATTCTGTTTCTTGTCCCATTTTAAGTCGGGATGATATCGCGCAGGTTAAACAAGGAGATACTTATTCTAAGATGAGTTTGAAAAGAGAAATTAAAACACCCGATTTGCAATAATGGGGCTAATAAACATGTGAACAAATCAAAGCATAAATCATTCTATCAAACATGCAAATTAACTGGCAATAAATACAAGTCAAAAAGGGTGTTTCTCTCTAATTTCCAAAATAAATTCCACCAATCCTTGAATTATTTTCCTTTCTTTTGTTGACCATTTTTATTTTATATATATATTTTTAAATTTCAAAGATTATTGAAATTAGGAATAGTTTCCCAAGAGGGGGCGGGGGGTGAATTGGCTTTTAAAAATTTCTTTTAATTCCTTTTTAGAATTCTTGAACTTATTTTATTTCTTTTAACCAATTCGTGACTTATTTGTTTAATTTGTTAAGCACTAAAGAACTTAGTTTCTTTATTTAATTCTTAACCTTACAAACATCCAATCATTCAACCAAACCAATCAACTATAATTAGAAAGCAAACAAACAAGCCAATACGTAACACTTGTGTAATATAAAAAACTCAAAATGGTTGTTTGTTGATATTAGCCAAATTTGAATCAAGCCCTGTAGTGAATGAGAATTTATATTTGCTGATGTAAAGCCCTGTATAAATGAATCCAATCACTCTTTCCAAATATTTAGAATCCAAATAAACTCTTGGTAAATTTATTCTTGGGATGTTAACCAAGTAACGTACTCCCATATGGTTTCAGTAAGATATGGTGTAACCAACGTACTCCCTTTCGGTTTCCGCAACCCAAATCAAAATTTGACTTTAAGTTCACTTGATTTCCAAATATACGTAGTATATATAATTTAGATATTTAAAACATCCACGCAGTTGTATATGAACTGAAAATAAAGAATAAGGAAAGAGAGAGTGAGACAGAGATTTTTACGAGGTTCGGCTTATACCCAGCCTACATCCTCGTTTTTGGCAAACCACCAAAAGATTCACTAAACCTGTTCCGTTGATGGGTGGAACAAACCTTTACAATACTCTTTGAGTAAGGCTAGAGCTCTCCTTCTCCAAACGATATCCCCTCATTCGGTCATTCCTTACATAGGCTAGAGCCCGCCTCTCTAAGCAATATCCCCTTGCTTAGCCAACGATCCAAAAAATCCTTGGAATTGTCTATAAACAAGAACCAAGATAGAGAAAAGTTTGTGTACAAAAGACACTCTCACAGCAGAGTAGGTTAGTACAACATTCAGCACAATAATACTTCAGAGTAATTCAAATATAAAATAATTTGAAGCTCAATACTTAATATAGATCACCAAGTATCTTCCAAAATTTGAAAGATTCTGACTTTGAAGGCTTTACTTCGGAGTTTGAATCAGTAGCAATTCAGTAGTTGAACACAAGAGAGTTTGAGAGCCTTTTTAAGAACTTTGATTGCTGAAAATTTCTTAGTGTATAAAATCTTTGAAGTTTAGGGCTATTTATAGATGTTTAAAAGTAATTCCTTACCCCAAAAGTTTTCTTGAAGTAGTTTCCAAGTTTTTCAAAATAATAGTGTCCAAAAACTTCATTCGAGTGGTAGTCGTCTGCCACGACTTGGCAGTCACCTGTTATAGAACAAACTTACAACACAGAACACTGGCAGTCGCCTGCCAGAACCAAGGCAGTCGCCTGGCATGACCACCCAGGCACTTGGCATGTCCAGGCAGTCTCTTGGCATGCTACCGTCTCTTTGAAAAATTCTTCACTTAATTTGGTAGTCGCCTGCCACAATAGGACAGTCGCCTGGCCCTTCTGTTTTTCAAAAACTTTTCTTTTTTCAAAAACCTTTCTTTTCATTGATTTTAAAAACATTCTTTAGAGTTTCCTTAAGAAATATATTTATGAGTTTCTTTTGATTTTATGAGAGCTTCAAATCAATTTATACTTGAAATTAACTTGAAGTACTTACATTCAAAACATCCTTAAAATTTTAATCCTTTGATCTTCAAGTAAGTTCTTGTTCTTCCATCATCTTTGAGTTTTCGATCTTTTCTTTGAGCTTTCATCAATTTATCTTTAATCCTTATGCTCTTCAAGATCTTTTTTTCATCCATAAGCTTTATCATCCTTTTGAGATTTGTCACTTCCTTTAAGCTTTGCCTTTTTCCTGAAAAACTTTCACTTGAACCATATTTAACATACCATGATTTGTTATCATCAAAATAAGAATTGTAAGCCTTATTATGCCAACAATTATTATTATAATGACCTGCCTATCTTACCATATATTTTTTTTTTCCACATAATAACATTTATAATAATTCTAATAACCTTCTAAACTGCCAAAGTCATGATTAACCTGGACCCATGGGTACCAGGGAAATACCTGTCATACATCTTTGATACCTAAGTAACAGAAAACATAAAATTACATACATGCCATACGACACCAGAAACCGTACTAGAGTTCTACTAAATCTGTCATACACATACAATTATCCACAAAAGACCCAAAAGAATCCTAGGGTCTCAATCCAAAAACCCATCTGAACCTAGCTCAACCACTTACCCCACTGATAGGGTAGCTCGATCCACTTCTACTGCTACGGGGCTCTATCTGCCCTCCTACCTAGATTTCTTGAAATGTTTTTAATATTGGGGCGAGACTTCTCTCAGTAAGGGAGATAAACTAATATCAGTGTGTGACAACATGAGTATTTTTCGTGATATACTTGTAAATAGTACATAATTCATAACTGGTGTAAATAGTTGTATCATATCTGATTAAAACATGATTTATCATAACATAGTTTAACATACTAAATTTCTATGTTATGCGTATAATATATATGAAGAGGAATGCTTGCTCTACTTAATTATAAAAATGTAATATCTTTATCCATATAATTTGTAATTTGAACATAAAGTCAAAAATGGGTATTGGCCACACTTAGTCCTTGCAACAAGCACCACCACCACCATTACCAAGACCTAGTCCAACTAGGTGGGTTTGGCCATATGAATGCTTTTCCACCACTCTACATGATTTAGTGTAAAATAGTTGGAAAATGATGTGTTTTCAAATCCTCATTCACTGCACCATTCCATGCTATTCTAAGTCTATCCCTCCCCCTCCTACAACCTTTGACATTAGCTAAATCACACTCTCTCTAATCTCTACAATGTTATTTGGTCTACCTTGGAAGTGTCCAATCAATCGTTTTTAGATAACAAAATTTCAGTAATGAAAGAATAAAAAAAACTACATTGTAAGGAGGATAAGGCATCCTGCAAAAAAATGAAAAAGAATTACATCAATGTAGCCTTCCTATCCCTATAATATCAAACATCGAAATACCCTAAAAATCTCAAATGAATGAGCCTAAAAATAAGTAATAAATTAACTTTCTCCCATAGCAAGCAAGGAGAAGTATTTGGTCGATAAAAGTTCTAGCATTCCTTTTGAGCCAAAGTACACGCAATTTAGAAAACACATTCCAAGAATTCCTCCTCCTATCCTTATCGAAACCCCAAAAGTTCACCACCAAGAGTCATGAACATTCTGCAGAGCCACCCAGACTTGACCAAAACAGGAAAACAAGTTGTTCCATGAAACCTTGCCACCCAACAATGAAGGAAAGGATACAACTAGTCTCATTTTCTTGATGACACATCACATGTATCTAGTCGGAGAGCCATAAAAGGCTTCCTAGTTTGAAGCAAGTTATTCATATTAATCTTGCAGAGAACCAAAGTCCAAATGAAAGCTTGGATCTTAAAAGGACCTTCCACGTAGCTTTATCAATATGGAAAGGGCTAGGATTTGGGGATCATGTGAGACGAGTGAAAAAAAAATTTGAAAAGAAGGACCACTAAAGGTTCCCAATCCAAAGCCTAGCACCCCCCCCCCCCAACATTAGGAATATAACCATCCAAGACATCCAATAAGCAAGTAAGCTTGTCAGTTTCTCTTCTATGAAACTTCTAAATAAGTGGAAATCCTAAGAAACAAAGCCCCACTCTGAAAAATGTGAAGTTGAATTTGGTGCATTATGAACAAAAAAAAGGTCTAAAAACACAGTGCCAACGATTCAAATGAAACCTCACCCACCCAAATATCCTTCCAAAAGAGGACTCTAGCACCATTACCATGGTAAAATGAATGCAAGCAAAGAAAGAACAAGATATCTGAGAAAAAAATATCAAAGAAGTCATGGGTAACAACGCCACTCCCTTGGGTATCCCACCTATTCCTATGATTCCCATACTTGCTCTTAATAACCTAATCCCATAAGGAGTTAGATTCTTAAGGGAAGCCTCCATAACCATTTCCCTATTAAAGAGAAGCTCTTAGAAACCAATTCAAAGCCGTAGTCCCCCTAAAATTCAGGTCTCCTAACCACCTCCTAGCTAACAAGGTGATCTCTCACACACTCCACAAAACCAAACCACGAGAAATCTCTTGTTAACTTCTCCAAATTCCCAGCCACTTTCATAAGGACTTCAAAAAAGATTAAAAGAAAGAGAGAGATAGAGAAATATGCACTAATGAGAGTAATCTTATCCCCAACGAGAGATAAGCCTTCTTCCACCTTTATATTATCATCTATAAGTACTAAAGCCCTAACATACCCTAATGCATTCATTTATTAACTTGTCTTTTGGTATCATTCAGCTAATCCTTCTTAACATTCTCATATCCACTACATTTACTATTTGCATATTTTGTTTCTTAGTTTCCTATTATTCTAAACCATACAATATAAAGTGTAAGAACCCGATCTGTGAGATATGGAATAAATAAGTAAAAAAGGGTAAAACAGTAAATTAAGCAAGCTTCGTCGACGAAGCCAGAGTTCGTTGACTAAGGCCCTTTTTTTGTTCGGTGAAAAAATGTAGAGGCTCATTGACGAGGAGAAGCTGAGAGGTTTTAGGAAATCCAAAAATCTCAGGCTCGTTGATGAGGCCATTGCCATGTTAACGAACTCCCTTTGTTGACTCGTCGACGAAGACGTCACCTCGTAGATGTAGTTGGCCGAGTCAAAGGTGCTATAAATATATTTTTGGGTTGCTTAGAAGCTAAGTTATCAAAATCCTTTCTCTCTCTCTCATTCAGAGTATCTCACCTTCTCTCTAGATTTCTTTGCCGTTCATTGTTAGAATTGACAAACCAATGTTACTGCGAGGATCAGGGAAGAAATCTCTACGTGTTTAGCGGAACGGATCTTCGTTTTGAGGTCTTCGGGTTTTAACTCAAAAATCGAGGTAGGGTTCAGTTTTCATTTCCTTTTCAGTAGAACTGTAGAGAGAAAGATTGTGAGTAATTATTGTACTATGTTTTATAGGTTTTAGGAACTCGGTTAGCTGTTTAGGAGCCGTAGAGTTCAAGTTGGATTTTTGGGGAAAGGTAAGGGGATTCTGTTTATATCGATTATATTCGAAATCGATTTCGGTAGAACTGTGGTTCACGAACCTGTGTGTGTTTTGACTACTTATTTAGGTAAATCTAATGGGTAAAAATTATGGGATTTTCATGTTACAGTTTTGGAAAAAAGGGGATGTTGGGTTGCATCTTGGGTTTCATTGGAAAACCGTGGATATATCGTTGAATATATTGTGTTATGGAGATGGCTGTGTCTTGACTTGTTTTAAAGTGTATTTTGGAAATCATGATTTTGAGATTATCAAATGAGTGTGGAATGAACTATTATATGAACATGCATTAAGTTGTGATTTGCTGAAATGAGATATAGGAACGTGAGTTCCGAATTGTTCCAGGTTGTGAAAGAGTGTCCGAATCTATATCCGAGGGTGTGAAATACCACCTGCCAGTGGCAAGAGTGTCCGGCTCTATATCCAAGGGTGTGAAATATCGCCTCTTACTATCTGATCACCGAAGGGTGTGGATCCACCAGTTGTACCGATACGATGCCATGGGAGCCTGGGGCTACGCCATGTGCCGGGGACGCCGTGTAATGCAGTTCAGCTTCGTGCCGAAGGGTGTGATGACACCGGGTTACTTGATCGTGTGTATGTGTGTGTTAAGAACTATACTGGAACTGTTTTGTGAAAATACTGGAACTGTATTGAATTGTGTATGTTTTATGTTATGATAACACTTATATGCCACACACCGATATAACCTGATTCTTTTTTATTGAGAGGTATCTCATCCCTATCGTATGTGCATGTTTTCAGTAGGGGTGTACACGGTTTGGTTTGGTTTGGTTATTGCTAAAATCGTCAACTGAACCGAACCTCTTAGTTTTTAAAACTACTGAACTGCAACCGAACCGTATACCGTCGGTTTAAAACCAAACCAAACCATTTATTTTATAGTTCGGTTCGGTTAATTCGGTTTTACCAAATTTTAAAATAACAAAATAAAAAAATTATTACATAAAGCCAAGTCAGGCCACAGCCCACAACCTCCTATATTATTCCAACTGGGCCAAGGCTTTGAGTGCAAAGCCCAGCACAGAAGAGGTTAAGCAGATCCAACTTCAATAAATAGGGCGGGGAAACTTTTTTCTTCCCATTTCCAACCAATGTGGGACAGCCAGAGCACCAAAGATAATGTTGGCGTGAGCGTGGGCGTTGGCGTGGGTGTTGCTATGTGTGAGCGTGGGCGTGGAGATGTGGGCATTGGCGTGGGCGTTGCTGTGTGTGAGCGTGAGCGTGGGTGTTGCTGTGGCCTGTGTGTGACTGCGTCGGCATGGAGATGTGGGCATTGGTGACTGGCGTGGGCGTGACTCGTGAGCGTCGCTGGTGTGGGCGTGAGCATCGGAGGGCATGGCAGTCTGCACTTTGCAGGTTACCAGGATTCCAAGACCAGGAGCCAAGAGGATTGAAACTAAAGATGGAGAAGATGATAGCTGCTGTGGTAGTAGCACTGTAGCAAGTTGCTACTGGTTCGGTTCTTCCCAATAGCACTCATCCCACATGGCCAAAATGGGAAACTTTGGTTCTTATTCCTCCTTTATAAAATCCTTCCCCACTCCCTGAGAAAGTATAAGCTAATAATTCAAATTAAAAAAATAATATATTCCATTGGGTATAATTATTTTTCCCACATGTACTTGTAATCAAAGTTCCCACAGGTATAATTATTTTAAAATTATAATTGGTTTTCGGTTTTTACGGTTCAGTTTTTGAGTGAAACCGAAATTGAAAATTTGTTTTTTATAAATTCAAAATCGAAACTGAAAAATTGAACCGAAGCTTTAAACGGTTCGGTTTCGGTCCGATTCTTGTTTTTTCAGTAAATTTTGTACACCCCTAGTTTTCAGGTCCTTCGAGTAACCAGAACTAACATCCTTGTGTTGGGAGCATGGTGGTCAGGTTATTGCGTAGAGTACTAGTGTAAGTACTTGGACTGTAACAGGGTTTCCGTTTTGGGTATTTGCTGACACCCTGGGCTATGTTTTGTATTATGAAGCTTAAACTCTATTTGTATAGACTCTGGTATGGTACCATATATGTATATAATGAACTTTTCTGCTACGTATATGTCATGTATGTGAATGTGTATAGGGTATACGGGAACCCCACGTGGTCAGACCCTCATTCATTTTAGTATCATTGGTGTTTTATATGATACAGGGACAGGTTAGGTTACTACACCACACCCTGGGTCCCATTGCCGGGTTCGGGGCGTGATATAAAGTCTTGGGGAACATCTCCTTTTCCATTAGCCCGCTCTAACTCTATGCGCCACATATTCTTCAATTTCCCCTTTAGTTTGCATAACAGATCCAAACATACCCAAATCTACTACCATTAGGAATTTATTATCCATTAGGTTTAACAGTTTCTCCATTATTCCTCCTAAAATTACTAAAAGTGCTTTTCATGTCTTTGGCATTACTTCCACTTGAAACTTCTAAATTCTAAAGTTTCTTTCCATAATTTCAACTTGGATTTTAGTCCACCTCTAGTTTTATCTATCAAGACAATGTCATCCGCGAACAACATACACCATGGGACTTCATGCAGGACATCTAGTGTTTTCATCCATAACAACCATGTGATATCATTTCATGCATTCTATCTTGCTTTTAATTTTTATGTTGAAACCTCCAGATTCTAAAGGTTCTCTCTGTAATTCCAACTTGGATTCTACTCCACCTCTAGTTTTATCCATCAAGAAAACATCCTTTGTAAAAAAACACATCATTGAATGTCATTTTGAATTTCATCCAGTAAGTCCATCCATAACTAAAGTAAAAGAAAATGACTCAAATGTGCACCAATTATGATTGGAAATTCCCTAGATTCTCCTATGTTGCTAACATTAGTTATTATCCCATCATCATATCCTTAATAACATTTACATACCTACTACCTAGTCCTTTCTTTTCAAGAACCCACCATAGAATTTTCATACCTATCTAATTTTCTCTAAGACAATAAATAGTATGTGCAAATCCCTTTCTTTTCACTAAATTTTTCCATTAATTCCTTAATAAAATAAATATTGAGTGATTTATCTCTCAAGCATAAAACAAAACATATTTTTTAAACCCTAGTATCTAGCTAAGTCTTTATTCAATTGCCCTTCCACAAAGTTTCATTGTATGACTCAAGTTCAATTCCATTATTGTCATTTACAATTTTTAATATATCCTTTATTTTTATAAATAGCTACCAACACACTTTTCCTTCATCGGGCGTCACTTTTCCTTCTTCTAGCGTGTTCTTAATTCCTATAGTTTTGTTAAAAAGGCTAGTCAACCATATCACCTCGTTATCTCCAAAGCATGTCCAAACCTCAATAAGGATGCCATTCGGCACACTAACTTATTCACTTCTCATTTTTTTTTAATTACATACTTAATTTCATGTGTATGCAAATTTTATAAATATATCTCAAATTTTTAGCCTTTTCATTTGTGAACTCTATGTTTAGGCCTTCTAACTTTTCCATCATTCTTTTATATTCTCATCTTTAACTACTTTGCCATAACCCTTGCTTTTTCTACATTTAGTATTGTCTCTCTCAAACCTTTCTTTAATTGCCCTAGTGAGTTTGTATATGTTTTTTCCCCATCTTTAGTGTCTAGTCTAGTATACAAGTGGGTAATTTACCATATGCTCTGAACTTAGGTTCATCGTTCTCCTATTGAGCTTTTTTTTTTTTTTTTCTTTTTGCTTCCTTTCTAGGCTTTTATTTATTCATTTCATATTTTATTATATTTCTCCATTGTTTCCACGTAATAAACCATTTTTTTTTTTTAATTTGACTACACTTTTGAAATCTTCATTCAACCATCAACTCTCCTTACTAGCATGGTCTTAAATTTCCACTAAATAATTGAAATTTCTTCTTTCTATCACCCTTGAAATCAAAATCATAGTCAATTTCCGTCTTGCATAATTTCTGTTGAAATTTCAATGAATCATCTAAAATTTATCGAAATCTCAAAATTTTAGCTTCAAAATTTTCAATGCAGAATGAAATTTCCATAGAATTCAAATATGAGATTTAGACCCAAAGTGAAATTTCTCTCAACCGTTGTGGTTACGTAACGGTTGCAGTCCGTAATGACCGCTACAGCCGTGATTTTTCTTCACACTGATTTCCCGGTGTGTAATAGTATCGGCAACCCAAAAAACTATTACGTAACGACGTTACATAACGGTCGCGGCCTTTATTTAAAACCATGATCTATCCTCCTAGTAAAGAAATTATCTATTTTTTAAATTTTTTTGACTTTTTAGGGTTACTGAGTTCTATCTTCTTATAAAGTGTGTTTATTGTTAAAAGATCGTATGAAACAGAAAACTCTAAGATATGGATTCATCTTTGTTTTTATCCATATTTGTGTTGCCCATGTATAGCCTCATTACCTTTATAACCTTTCCTACTGTAAAAGTTCCTCACCCCTGCCAAGGTTCTAAATTTCAATTTCAACTAAAATTTCTAGGATTTTGAAGCATAGGAATATTTCAATGAAATTTCAATTTCAATGTCTGCTTTAAACAATGATAGATATTGGTTAAAAAAAATGGAATTTTTATGAAATTTTCAAAACTGTTAGTTGATAGAGTAAGATTCAGAACTAAAAGATTCTAAATAAAATACATCAAATAAGTATGTGGTGTAGTAAGGTAATAAACATATATCCATATTCAATTAACATAAATGAAATTCATAAATTAATAAAATATTAGTTATTATAGAATATAACTATTTTCTACATTAGAGGTCAACTAAAATGTTGCAACTAATATCTACGTTTAATTTTGGATAAAATAAATGTCTAAAATTTGTCATTCACATCCTTCTTGCAATAATATTTATTTTCAATAAAATTGAATTTTTTTAAGAAGGTAATTTTGTTAGCTTTGGTACAATCCCAAGAGGGGGGTGAATTAGTATTTAAAAATTTTATCCCCTAGGTCAATCCACTAACGGCAGTATTACACAAGCCTAGGGTCAATCTAGTGCAAATAAGTATATGAATATAAATATACAGCGGAAATTAAACTACACAAATAATTTAGCTAAGTGTGCACAACAAAGCAGTAAATAGAGATGACACCCAGAAATGTTATCGAGGTTTGGCAAACTGCCTACTTTCCCGCCTTAACTAACAAGCACAAGGATTACCACTACAAGCTCACTTAACAGGTGGAACGGCACCTAAACAATTAGATCAATTAGCACAGGGTTGATCTCAACCTTTACAACCAAGTCAATTAACCCAAGGCTGAGCTCAACCTTCACAACCAATCCTTACCAGGCTGGATTACCGCCCCCTCAGGCCATACCTGGAATACCATAGATTTTTCAAACAAATTTGCTTCTTAACTAAGCAGATTATGTACCAAATATAATCAATTAAATGCACATCAACAGTATAGGTAATGTAAGCTTAGTGATGTGAATATTTGTGCAAACAACACTTAACAAGATGTGATCACTACAATGTTCAAGAGTGTTCTAAACAAGCTATATCTTTGAAACAAGTTATATCAAATCTCAATAACAAATCGGGGTTTCAAAGATGCTAATCAGATGTTCAAACTATCTCAAAATATTTCCTTCAATGAAATGAGCACAAGAGTAGTTTGTAAATATTGTAACTTGTAGAAAAATATTTTGCACAACAAAATCAAGGTATATGAATCTTGCAATGACAAAGCAAAGGTTCTTAAACTTGTTAGTTTATCCCAACACAAGATTTATAATGTTCAATTCTGTGGGATAAACTTAACTAATCTCCCCCAAAATCAATGTCAATAAACAATCAAGGCAATGGGAGTACGAGTAATATTTAACAAGCACTGGCACAATCAATATGCTCTCATAATACTAAAATGTATCAAGGGAATGAAGAAATGAGAGTATTTGGGCAAAATAGGATTTTGAAAATAAAGAGGATTTTTCCTAATGATTTTTGCTAATCTCTTGCTAATCCTCACAAATGAGCTTATATATATAGACCAAGGTCTAATTATAACTGTTTAGGACATGAAGGGCATTATTAAATTTGTTTTAAATCAATTTAGAAAAATTAACCCTGTTTAACCCTTTTAACCTTGGTAAAATATTAAGCAACCCGAGATGATTCGGCTGGCTGAACTATGGTTCAGTCGCCCGAATAAACTCGGATCTAAAAGGCATTTTAAAAGGTTCGGGTGCCTGAGTTCAAACTCAATTGGCTGGAAAAAATCAGAAAGATTTAGTGCGTAGTTCGAGTGCCTGAAAATACGTTCGATTAACCAAACTGAGGGATTCGGTCGCCTGAGGTCTATTTTGAATTGAAAAGTTTGACAACCCGAGTTGATGAAAAGTCACTTTCTAAGGGTTCGGTCGCTCGAAGCCTGGTCAAACCGCTGACTTCCTAGCTTTTGGGTGCTCGAGGTGTTTTGAACACTTGGGGTTCGGTCGCCTGACCTCTCACAAATATGCCAATTAAGTTCAATTTCATTTCAAGTTGATCCTTTGATTGAGCAAGTTATTATGGGGATTGTTTGTGCATATGTGTAGGGACCTAAGGTCTTCTCTAAGGTCGTTTTAAGATAGTTCCGAAAATTTGGCGTCGGTCAACTGCCTTAAGGTGCTTTGGCCCCCTATGGTCAAACTACGGTTTTGTTGAGCTTACACTTACCTATATGCATGACATACAGAGATTATTACAGATTGATATAGATTATTATAGACCAAATTTAAAACATAAATGCATTTACAATAAGAATCTTTTTCTTTTTTCTTCTACTCTTCAGATTCTCCATGGAGTATGCCAGGAGTATGATCTTTAAGTCTTTCAAACTTCCAACAATCCTTTCTCATATGTGTGTACTGAATTAATGATCTGTTCAAGTATTAGGCACACACATTAGTAATATGCAGTTTTTCATAATCAAAACCAGGGATCAGACTCAAAAAGTCAACAAATTTAAATTATAAGAAAAATTTGTTCCATAATCAAAATATTGAAAAAAAAATTCGCTAAAATTTCAAGATTTTAATGAATTTAAGATGATTTACGAAACCTTGGACAAAAATTGATTGTCTTTTACATTTTGAGGATACCAGGAAAGCAGGAATTTGAACATAAAACTTTGAAAATTGTTTGGGAATTAAGACCAAGAATATCCCTTGTATGCACTCAATCCCCTGCACTGTGAAATTATCTAGATGACTAATTCCCAAAGGAAAAAGAGAATACATAACTACATTAAAGAATTGGTGTTTTTGACTAAGATTTGAAGTGTGTGTTTGTGTGTAGAGAGAGAGAGAGAGAGAGAGAGAGAGAGAGAGAGAGAGAGAGAGAGAGAGAACGTAGAATTGGTATTTTTGACATTGTGGGAAAATTGAGAACACTCCTGTCTCAAGCAGGTTTCCAATGTGCAAATGTTTTCTCAGCATAAGTGCTAACTACAGGAGAAAGGCAAACAAGCATTTATTACTTACAATCCTATCCATGAATTTCATTGAATGCATAATGTAATGCGACATCAAATTCTAAACAAACTTCAACAATCCCGAAGACAATATCTTGCTTTTTAAGAAAAGAAAAAATAAGCGAGGTTAAGAGGAAGGGGAGCAGAGCTGGAGGACTAAACCCTGACTTTAGAGAGTGAAGAATAAGTATAGAAGTGAGCCGTTAGGACAATTTTTTTACAAAGTGCAAAACAATATCTCGCTTTCCACAAGAAATGGAGATAATGATGTTTAAAAGTGAAAATGAAAATTGATCCTAGTATAATGTATTATTTACAAATTAAAGGGATGAAAAGAGAAATCAAAGAGATTTTCAATAATGTAGTGCAGATGATATAAAGATAACGAGAAATACCTGGCATCACTGGACTCACTGCTTCAATTCTTTTCTGCCAAACAAGGGGAGTGAAGCTGAAACTGATGAATAAGACTAGCTGCAACCGTTCCAAGCAATCCAAGTCCCAAAGTTCTTAGAGATTGAGTAACCACTAAATTTCTGATTATGTCATTAGCTTCACAACAATATTTACCCCAGGGTTTGGTAGCTCTGCATTTGTATATTGGATTTGGATAAATGCAACATATATTGTAATGTAATTTGTCCTAATCCACAGAAATCCAAATTCGAAACATGAAATCATAGCTCCCAAACACATCGTAGCCAATTTCGACCTCATCAATAACTTTCAATTGATGACATGTCCCATTTCTCAAAACCACCTTACCAATGCAAAGCACCTAAAACATACAACAACAACAACAACAAACCAAGCTTTAAGTTCCACGAGTTGGGGTCGGCTATATGGATCCTTTTCTATCAATTTATGTGATTATGGACCATCTCTTTTGACAAATTTAGGACTATTAAATCCTTATTCACTATCTCATTCCAAGTTATTTCAAGTCTACCCCTACCCTTTCTATTTCCCCCACAATAATTAACTCACTCTTCCTCACTGGCATACTATGTGGCTTACGTCGCAAGTGCCCAAACCATCTGAGTCATCCCTTTCTTATCTTATTTTCTATAGGAGGTACACCTAACTTATCGTGAATATGTTCATTCCTTAATTAATCTTTTAGCATTATACCACTCATCCATCTAAGCATTCTCATCTCAACAACTTTTACTATTTAGATATTTTGTTTCTTTGTCGCCCAACATTCTGATCCATATAGCATACCTAGTCTTATAGTCGTCCTATAAAATTTTCCTTTCAATTTTAAGGGTATTCTACAATCACAAAGCACACTTGAAGCACTTCTCTATTGTACCTAACCTACTTTAACTCTGCATTACATCATCTTTATTTTCTCCTTCACCTTGCATAATTGCTTAAGGTATCGAAATCTACAAGTGTTATTTATTTCTTCGTCATCAAGTTTAACTTTGTCTCCAATATTCCTCCTACCATTATTGAAATTAAATTTCATATATTCTGTCTTATTTCTACTTATCCTAAAGCCTCTAGATTCTAAAGCTTCTCTCTATAATTCTAACTTAACCTCTACTTCGCCCCTAATTTCACCAATCAATACAATATCATCTGCAAATAATATACACCATGGAACCTCATTTTGAATGCTCTTAGTTAGTTGGTCCCTCACTAAAGAAAAAAGATAAGGACTCAAAGCAGATCCTTAATGTACACCTATGGTGATTGGAAATTCTCTAGTTTCTCCATCTATAATCCTTACACTAGTCATTACTCTATCGTACGTATCCTTAATGACATTAGGATGCCCAGTACATACACCTTTTTTTTTTCTTCTCTAAAACCCACCATAGAACTTCCCTAAGTACCCTATCATATCCTTTCTCTAAGTCAATAAATACTATATGCAAGTCTCTTCTTTTCTCTAAACTTTTCCATTAATCTTCTTCAAAGATATATAGCTTCTATGGTAGATCGGCATAAAACTAAATTGATTTTCTGAAACCTTCGTTTCTAGCCTTAATCTTTGTTCAACTACCTTTTCCCACAGTTTCATCGTATGATTCATAAGTTTAATTCCACAATAGTTATTAAAATTTTGAATATCTCCTTTATTTTTGTATATAGGTATTAAAGTGTTTTTCCTCCATCCATCTCACATTTTCTTAGTTTTTATAATTGCTTTAAATAAATTAGTTAACCAAATAATTCCGTTATCACCTAAGCATTTCTAAACTTCAATTGGGAAGTTATACGGTCCTATAGCTTTTCCATTTTTCATACTTTTTAATGCAAACTTAACTTTGTTAACTCTAATTTTGAAAATAAATCTCATATTTTTAGTCTTTTCCTCATTTTTCAATTCTAAGTTGCCTTCTATTTGGTTTTCATTAAACAACTTACTAAAGTAACTTCACAATCTATCTTTTATGTCTTCGTCCTTAACCAAGACAATATCATCCTCACTTTTTATACATTTTACGTTTCCTAAGTCCTTACTCTTCCTTTATCTAGCTTTAACAAGTTTAAATATATCTCTTTCCCCTCCTTTTGTATTTAATCTATCATACAAACTATTAAATGATCTGTGTTTAACTTCACTAAAGGTCTTTTTTGCATTTTTTCTCACCTCTTTATACTTTTCAAAGTTATCCACGTTTCTATCTTTTTGCCACATTTTATATCAAATTCTTTTTTGTCTTTACAAATTCTTAGACATCTTCCTCCCACCACCAACTTTTTTTGTTATTCAAAAATCTTTTCCTTGAGTCACCAAAAATCTCTTTTGTTATTTTTTAATAGAGCCAGCTAATATACTCCAAAGAGTATTTGTATCTATCTCATCCTCTATAGTCCAATCCCATCTTTGATAATTTTATCTTTACATTTTATTATATTTTCTCTCTTCAAGTTCCACCACCTAATTCTATTACACTGGTTTATCTTATCATTTTTTTTCCATTTTTTTAAATACATATATTTAGTACTAAGACTCTATGTTGTGTGCTTAGGCATTCACTTAGAATAACTTTACAATCCTTGCATGATAAACGATCTACCCTCTTAGTTAAAAAAAAAAATCTATTTGACTTCTATTTTTTTCACTTTTAAAAGTTATTAAGTGTTCTTCTCTCTTCTTAAAGCAAGTATTCATTATAATAAAATCGTATGACATAACAAAGTCTAATATCATCTCCCTAGACTCATTTTTGTCTCCATATCTATATCCTCTATATATCTTCTCATAACCTTTATTATCTTTCCAACATATCCATTCAGATCTCCTCCTATGAATATTTTCTCAGTCCCTGGTATGACTTATATAACACTATCCATATTTTTCCAAAATTGCTAAGCCTACTTAAGAAGCATAAGCCCTAATGATATTTATTATCTCTTGGAATAATACCATTTTGATTTTTATAATTCTAACCCCTATTCTGTTTACATCAACAATGCTATCTTTTAAGTTTTTGTCTACAATAATTCCTACTTCACTCTTATGTTTTTCTTTTCCAGTATACCAAAGTTTAAATCCGGATTCATCAATTACTCTAATTTTATCCCCAACCCACTTATTTTCTTGAAGGGAAATTATATTAATTTTTTTTCTAATTATTTTGTCCACAATTTCAATGCTTTTACCCTCAAGTGTCCCTATATTCCAATTTACTAATTTAATCCTAGTTTCTTGAACTAGCTTCTTTACCTGCCCACGTCCAGAGTGATGTAGGAACCCTCACATATTTTGTGAATTACGGTGTTATCCCAACAGGGGGAGGGGGTGAATTGAGTATTTTAAAAACTAGATCCTTTAGGTTCTAATTTTGTAAACGATAATTTCAAACTTGTAAGCTGCCAATTACTATTTCAATCAATTTTATTAATCAACCCAATGCATAATTTTAAGTGTCTTTATCATGCATACAATGTTACCCAATTATTCAAACATACACCAATTGATCAACACATACACAATATGATTACGTGAAATTTAAATAGAGATAAGGGTAAGAGAGATGCAAACTTGATTTTACGAGGTTCGGCCTACCCCAACCTACGTCCTTGCCTTGAGTAACCCGCTCAAGGATTCCACTAAATAATCCGCTCCTTTAATTGGGAAGGAGCTTCCCTTACAATTCGCTGCTTACAAGAGGCACAAATTTCTCTTACTCCGCTGCTTACAAGAGGCACAACTTCCTCCTCATTTAGTTCACAACCCAAATCGTGATTACAATATAGAATTAAAACTCTGCACAAACTCAATGTTGCTTCTCCACAAGCTAGTGAGTACAATAGAAATCCTAACACATAATCATATGATAAATACTTGAAGCTCAGTTTGTATGTAAAAATATGACTTTTATAAGTCGAATGATATGCTTCACAAATCTACCCTTCAAGCAATAACTCCCAAAAATTAGTTTTTTTTTTTTTTATAAATAAATACTTTGGAGATCTTGGAGTTTGATTTCGAATCACTTTATGCAAGAATATCAAATAAGATCCTTAAAAAAACAGACTTGAATATTATGTAGATCTAAGTTCTTGCTATCAAATAACTCGTAAATTAAATCTTTGAGTAAACAATAAACTTGATAGTTTTTCAAAGATTTGAACAATATTTCTCAAATACTTTTTGCACAAATAAAATAGGTCTCTTTGAATAAAAATATACTTTTGAATATTACAAAGTTTCAACACTTTAGAATACTATTTCCAAAAACTTTTCTCAAACAATGATCTTTCACAGAATGTATATATAATTAATAAATCAAAATCAATCTCTCAAATAAAAATATTCAAGAATACGCTTGTAAAAAAAAAAAATCTTTGAGAATAAACCAGCAAGTAGTTTGATCACCAAACCTCAATACCCAAGTTGTTTGCGCAATGCCTTTTGAGAATCAATGTAACCCAAACTTAGATTTGATGTGAATGCTTTGAAATCGCAGAAAATGGCTTAGCAATGTGTTCAATGCTTTTTAGAGATGTGTATACGTTCAAGGCTCCCAATAATATACAAAAAGTGAGCCATTAGGGTTCTTAGGTTAGTTTTATAAGTGTTCTCAACCCTAGATTTAATCCTTACCGTTGGATCAAGTTAAAAACAAAAGTTTTCGTCCATGTCCGCGCTGAAACGTGAATTAGCATCCCAATCTTCATCGACGAGTGGGTAAGTTCATCGATGAGTGTATAACACTCGTTCGTCGACGAGGCCATGAGTTCGTCGGCGAGAGCACTGTCTGAACTTTTTAGGCTCTCGGTATTTGTTCGTCGATGAGACAACATTGTTTGTCGCCGAGTGGCCTTCATACATTCGTCAATGAGGTCATTGGGTTCGTTGACGAGGCCTATAAAATTTGCCTCAAAAAATTTATTCAACCTGGACTAATGTAAATGAATTTTTCATGAATGCATAAGTCGTAAGGTATATTCGAGCTTCAAAATATATCATATGACATGTAAATACATTTAATTCTAAATACTCATTCCCATTGACGATCTCAAACTTCAAGCTTGCTTCTCCATCATTTTATTCTTCTAGATCCATGGATTGAACAAAGTGATATGTACTTTAGGTTTCTTGTGGTTTCCACATCAAGATCACTATTCGTGCATTCTAAATCATGATTCTATTCACAAACTCAATTGCGCAGGTCAAATACCAAGTGATTTTTCATTATCAAAACAGGATTGGACTCATAGAGTCAACAATCTCCCCCTTTTTGATGATGACAAATACACAAGCAAAAATGGGTTATGCATAATTTAGAATTCAACAATATATGTTACACACAATAAAGTTCATATACATTGTAGAATATGCAATATCTTTACTAGTATATATGTCTATACTACACTTTAAAAAAAAAAAAAAAAAAGCTTACTTCTCCCTCTTTTTTGATAAAAGGAAAATCATAATTTATTTTTGCTTACAAACTTCTCTAAAAAAAATCATTTCAAAAAAAAAAAAAAAATCATTTTATCATTTTTGCTTTATCATTTTTACTTTAATTTCTCCCCTTTTTTTGACATCAACAAAAAGGTACATATATAACAAATGTTCTGATAGAAATATATCTTATCTTTGCAAAAAAATAAAATAAAAATGCAACCTTTATATTTCAAAATTGTACTGTGAAATATATCTCCCTATGTTATTTAATTTACTTCTTCGCCTTTCTAATGTATATATGTGTTGTTGAATTAAATGTCAATGTAAACAGACATAGTATTTCAATTTTCATATACATGGATAAGCAAATCAGTCCATTAAAGTCCAATAGTTTTTATTTGACATCAACATGTGTCATGTAACCAAAAAAAATTTAACTTGCAATCACCTGCTTTAAGTTTAATACCAAATGTAAAAAAAAAATACGCCAATTGTGAAGTGTTTAACCAAGTATTAATGTTAATGTAAGTTGCTCCCCCTTAATTATGTAATCTAATGTAATTCTAAGCAACTTCTCGACTATGCATCAGACTTAATTCTCGTCTAATTTGGTTAAACCTATCCTCCGCAAGTGGTTTTGTAAATATGTCTGCCAATTGTTCATCTGTGCATACAAACTCAAGTGTCACATCTCCTTTTTGCACATGATCACGAAGAAAATAATGTCTAATTTCTATAAGTTTAGTTCATAAATGTGATATAAGATTCTTTGAAATGTTTATTGCACTCTATTGTCATATCTTATGGGAACTGTGTCATAGCTTAATCCAAAATCCATAAGTTGTTGCTTCATGTATAGCGTTTGAGCACAACAACTTCCAACTGCTACGTATTCAGCCTCGGCAGTGGACAGAACAACTGAATTTTGCTTCTTTGAAAACCAAGATACTAATGAATGTCCTTGGAAATGACATGCGCTGCTAGTACTTTTTCTATCTACTTTACTTTCGAAAAAATCAGCATCTGAATAACTAATAATCTCAAAAGATGTATACGTAGGATACCATAATCCAAGTTCTACGGTTCCTATCAGGTTTCTAAGTATTCGTTTGACAGCTAATAAATATGACTCTTTAGGTGCAACCTAAAATCTTGCGCACAAGCATACACTAAACATTATGTCAGGCCTATTGGCAATCAGATATAGTAAGCTTTTAATCATCCCACGATAGAGCCTAACATCTACTGGTATACCTTGTTCGTCTTTGTCTAATTTCAAAGAAGAACTCATAGGTGTTCTTAGTATTTTTCAATCTTCCATATTAAACCTTTTGAGTAAGTCTCTAATGTACTTCGATTGATTTATAAAAATTCCATGTTTTACTTGTTTGATTTGAAGTCTTATGAAGAAATTAACTTCACCCATCATGCTCATCTCAAATTCATTTTGCATAGTACTTGCAAGTTCATTGCACAATTCTTCATTTGTTGCTCCAAAAATTATATCATCTACATATACTTGAACTAAGAGCATGGGTTCATTCTTTGATTTTATAAATAGTGTTGTATCAATCTTTCCTCTAATAAATTCATTATCCAGTAGAAAACCGCTTAGCCCTTCATACCAAGCTCTAGGAGCTTGCTTTAAACCATACAAGGCTTTAGTTAGTCTATAAACATGTTTTGGATACATATGGTTTTCAAAACCTAGGGGTTGTTCTACATATACCTCTTCACTTATGTAGCCATTTAAAAATGTGCTTTTGACATCCATTTGATATAATTTGAAATCCTTAAAACTAGCATAAGCTAACAACATACGAATGACTTCCATTCTAGCTATAGGTGCAAAGGTTTCCTCAAAGTCTATTCCTTCTTCTTGGTTATATCGTTGAGCTACTAGTCTTACCTTATTTCTAACAACTATCCCATGTTCATCTTTCTTGTTCTTATATATCCATTTTGTTCCAATAACTATCTTATCCTTTGGTCTAAGAACTAATGTCCATACTTTATTTTCTCATACTGGTTTAACTCATCCTACATGGACATCACCCAAGATTCATCCTCAATTGCTTCAATCACATTCTTAGGTTCTTCTTGAAATAGAATTGCACAATGACTAATTATATTTTTAAGTGAGGATCGTGTGACTACTCCATGAGATGGTTCACCTATTATTTGATCAATGGGATGTTTCTTTATGTACTTCCATTATTTAGGTAGTTCATTTACTTTACTTTCAAATTGATTATTTTCATCGGATGGTTCCTTAATTTCATTTTTATTATCTGAATCTTTTTCAATAGATAGTTGTTCAAATTCCTTATTAATCTGAATTTCATCCTCATCAATCTTTTTAGAAAAAGGATTGGATTCATCGAATACAGCGTGAATGAATTCTACAACTGTTAATGTTCGTTTATTATATACCCTGTAGGCTTTACTATCTAAGGCATATACTAGAAATATACCTTTATCTGATTTCACATCAAACTTTCCTAAGTGTTCATTGTCTTTAAGCACAAAGAAAGACATGAAAATACGAGATGTTTGGTCTATGACCATTCCATAATTTATATGAAGTCTTATTTAGAGATGGTCTAATCAAAACTCTATTTAGAGTATAACAGACGGTATTTACTACCTTAGCTCAGAAGTATTTAGGTAACTTATGTTCATTCAGTATAGTTCTAATCATTTCTTGTATAGACCTATTCTTTCTTTCAACTACTCCATTCTATTGAGGTGTTTTAGGAGTTGAAAAATTATGGGATATTCCTAATGAATTACAATATTCTTCCATATCTTGATTTTTAAATTCTCTACCCCTATCACTTCGGATATTTTTGATTGTATGTCCTGGCGTTTTGAATTTCTTGCATAATTTAATGAATTGTTCACACACTTCATCTTTGTGACCTAAAAATAGCACCCATGTATATCTAGAATAATCATCAACTATAACGAATGCATATGATTTTCCTCCTAAACTCTGAATTGGGTTTGGACCAAATAAATCTAAGTGTAACATTTGAAGTGGCTTAGTAGTAGAGATTACTTTCTTCTTCTTAAAACTGGATTTTTCTTTTTTTCCTAGTTGACATGCATTTTTCACGAATTTAGTCTTAGGAAATCCCTTAACTAAGTCTTCCTTAACTAGTTTAGATGATAAGTCCGTGTTTGCATGTCTTAGCCTCCTATGCCAAATCCAACTAATCTCATTCATAGTAGAAAAACAGGTTATGTTTTGAGAAGCAAGATTGTCAAAGCTAGTGGTATATACATTTTCATGATGCTCAGCAGTGAATAGAATTTTGTTATCAATTTTATGTTCAACAATGGACTTGTCATGTTCAAAAGATACTTTATAACCTTTATCGCATAGTTTGCTTATACTTAATATGTTATGTTTTAAACCATCAACTAGTAAAATATCTTCTATAATAAGTGATGAAACATTACCAACTTTACCTATACCTATGATCGTTCCTTTTGCATTGTTCCCAAAAGTGACAAATACTCCATCCTTTGGTGCGATGGATGCGAATTTAGCTTTATCCTTAATCATGTGATGTGAGCATCCACTGTCCATATACCATCTATCTTTTAAAGTGGACAATCTCGAGCACATCTGTAAGATATAATCAGATAACTACTTTTGGTACCTAGATTTTCTTGGGTCCACGGGGGTTAGTGCTTGACTCTCTTTTAACTCTCCATACCTTTTTCATCTTAACATCTTTGTTTTTAAAAGGACAATCAAATTTTATATGACCCATCTTTTTACATTTAAAGCATGTGGTATATTTATAAGAATTTTTTGATGGAACATAAGTCTTTGATTCTTTTACAAAATAACTCATGTAAAGATGTTTTTATTTCCAATTTTATTTTCTATTAAAACCAAGTCCTTCTTTATCTAGAGAATTTCTTTAAGCTCCAAGGAGTTTTTCAAAATTAGTTTGACCTTCTATAAATTTACAAATAATTTTAGATTTATCTTTCAAATTCTTTTCTAACTCCTCAATCTTCAAATCCTTGTCTCTCATTAAGGATGCATGAGATTCATTTTGACTTTCTACTGACTGTGAAAGTTCCTTCAATTTTAACTTCAAAATAGAATTTTCTTATTCATTTTCTCAAGCATTTTAAGTGTATACAAATATTTCTGTTGCAGTTCATCATAAGAGAGCATGCCATTTTCATTTTTTGAATCGCTGGAATAATAAGATGAAGTAGAACAAAAAGATTGTACCTCGTGATCTTCGTGAGCCATTAGACACAGATTTAAAATCTTGTCATCACTAGATTTAGATTCTAAACTACTGTTGTTGTGAGTATCCCAACCGACCTTTGGTGCCTTCTTCTTCTTCTTGGACGCTTTCTTCAATTGGGGGTAGTCTGGCTTGATATGCCCAAGTTCTTTACAATTATAGCACATAGGAAGATATTCCTTTTGCTTCTTTTTGCTCGTTTCTCCCTTTTCTATTTTTGAGCCCTTGAAATTTCTGGTGTATTTCTTGTTTTTTCTTATAAACTTTCCAAATTTCTTAGTGAGAAGAGCCATGTTATCATCCGATTTTGAATCACTTCCTTCACTAGAGCTATTAGATGATGCCTTAAGTTCTGTAACTTTCCTTGCTTTATTTTGCTCATTTTTCCTCTCATTTATCACTAGCTCATAAGTGATGAGCGATCCGATCAGTTCATCAACTGACATCTCCTTCAGATTCCTTCCTTCAGCTATTACAGTAGCCTTAGCTACCCAAACTGGTGGTAGTTCCCTGAGTATTTTCCTGATTAACTCATAAGTAGGGTAAGATTTATCAAGAGCATTTAAAGAGTTCATGATGTGCGTGAATCTAGTGTACATGGATTGAATAGATTCATCAACAGTCATTTTAAATGCCTCATATTTACTAGTAAGCATGTCTATCCTACTATCTTTTACTTCCTTAGTACCTTCATATGTAACTTCTCATTTTTCTCAAATCTCTTTAGCAGTGTTACAGGTCATCACCCTATTAAACTCATTTACATCTAGTGCATAAAATAGCAAGTTCATTGCAGTAGCATTTATTTGCATTTCCAATCTTCTTCAGTATACTTATCTTTAGTTTTGGGTGCATTTATCTTATCAACTACTTTCATAGGGACATGGTTTCCCTTGGAAACTATTTTCCATACTTTCCAATCTAGATTCAAAAGATATATACTGATCCTTCGTTTCCAATAGGTGTAATTTACACCATAGAAATTGGTTGTCTAGTGGACAAGTGTCCCTCACCGAATGGGGTTACACTGATGTGTGCCATGTGATCTTTTTACAAAAATAACGGTTAAGTCTAAGTAAACCTACTCTGATACCAAATGTGAATTACAGTGTTATCCCAAGAGGGGGGGGGGTGAATTGGGTATTTTAAAAACTAGATCCTTTAGATTCTAGTTTTGTAAACGATAATTTCAAACTTGCCAACTGTCAATTACTATTTCAATCAATTTTATTAATTAACCCAATGCGTAATTTTAAGTGTCTTTATCAAGCATACAATGTTACCCAATTATTCAAACATACACCAATTGATCAACACATACACAATATGATTACGCAAAATTTAAATAGAGATAAGGGTAAGAGAGATGCAAACTCGATTTTACGAGGTTCGGCCTACCCCAGCCTACGTCCTTGCCTTGAGTAACCCACTCAAGGATTCCATTAAATAATCCGCTCCTTTAACTGGGACGGAGCTTCACATACAATTGGCTGCTTACAAGAGGCACAACTTCCTCCTACTCCGCTGCTTTCAAGAGACTCAGCTTCCTCCGTACCCGGTTCACAACCCGAACCATGATTACAATATAGAATTATAATTGTGCACAAATTCAATATTGCTTCTCAACAAGCTAGTGAGTACAATAGAAATCCTAACACATAATTATATGATAAATACTTAAAGGTGTATGTAAAAATATGACTTTTATAAGTCGAATGATATGCTTCACAAATCAACCCTTCAAGCAATATCTCCCAAAAATTAGTTTTTTTTTGTATAAATAAATACTTTGGAGATCTTGGAGTTTGATTTCGAATCACTTTGTGCAAGAATATCAAATAAGATCCTTAAAAAAAAAGACTTGAATATTATGTAGATCTAAGTTCTTGCTATCAAATAACTCGTAAGATTAAATCTTTGAGTAAACAATAAACTTATTAGTTTTTCAAAGATTTGAACACTATTTCTCAAATACTTTTTGCACAAATAAAGTAGGTCTCTTTGAATAAAAATATACTTTTGAATATTACAAGGTTTCAACACTTTAGAATACTATTCCTGAAAACTTTTCTCAAATAATGATCTTTCACAGAATGCATATATAATTAATAAATCAAGATCAATCTCTCAAATAAAAATATTCAAGAATACGTTTGTAAAAAAAATCTTTGAGAATAAACGAGCAAGTAGTTTGATCACCAAACCTCAATACCCAAGTTGTTTGCGCAATATTCGCAGGAATGCCTTTTGGGAATCAACGTAACCCAAGCATAGATTTGATGTGAATGCTTTGAAATCGCAGACAATGGCTTAGCAATGTGTTCAATGCTTTCCAGATATGTGTATACGTTCAAGGCTCCCAATAATATGCAAAAAGTTTTATAAGTGTTCTCGGCCCTCAATTTAATCCTGGCCATTGGATCAAATTAAAAACAAAAGTTTTCATTCGTGTCCGCACTGAAATGTGAATCAGCGTCCCGATCTTCGTCGTCGAGTGTATAACACTCATTTGTCGACGAGGCCATGAGTTCATTGACGAGAGTACTGTCTAAACTTGTTAGGCCCTCCGCATTTGTTTGTTGACGAGACAACACTGTTCGTTGACGAAGCCTCTAAAATTTTCCTCGAAAAATTTATTCAACTTGGACTAATGTAAATGAATTTTTCATGAATGCATGAGTCCTAAGTAATATTTGAGCTTTAAAATATATCATATGATATGTAAATACATTTAATTCTAAATACCCATTCCCATTGACGATCTCGAACTTGAAGCTTGCTTCTCCATCCTTTTATTCTTCTAGATCCATGGATTGAGCCAAGTGATATGTACTTTAGGTTCCTCATGGCTTCCACATCAAGAGCACCATTTGTGTATTCTAAATCATGATCCTATTCACAAAATCAATTGCACAGGTCAAATACCAAGTGATTTGTCATTATCAAAGCAGGATTGGACTCATAGAGTCAACATATTGACACCATACCTAGGTGCCTACACGGTGTGTCGCTTCGAGGCGATGAACTAGCCCATCCTTTCCCACTTTTCACTACAACCGGGTTGTATCAGTGCAACACGTCACTTATAGGGGATGCCCCAGCAAATATTTGATAAGGATTCATATCATAGTGATCTAACAAATTTTATATTGTCTATCAGCTACCTAATGCAACCCTCCTCCTTTACCCGAGCTTGGGACTAGCTGTGTGTGAAAAAATTAGGTCATTAAGTGCATCATAGGCGGAGCTAAACACTTAAAACATAAGTAACATAAAACTCTTATGTAGTAAACAAGAACTACAATGCACAAATATAATAGGAGTGTCCCTCAAACTAAGTATGCTGCTTGAAGCTAATGAGTTGTCATTACTTGCCTAGTGAACCACCATTAGCATTTTTATTGAAAAATCTTAAGATTGACGACTGTCTGCCCAACCATTCTGAGGCAACCATTGTAGAGTTTGTATGGTAAAGGATCTTCACTGCATGAAGCATCATCAAATTGCTTAATTTACAAGATCAATCATAGTGAACATCAGACATACACTCAATTGACAAATGGGGCATAGAAATAAGCTTACCATCAACCTAGTTATATGATCAGTAAGTTTACCAAAAGAACATAGAACATTGTTCTAAACAACATCAAGTGCAAGACCCCACAAATTGGAACCTCCTTTAAAATTTAAAATATCCCTTCAATGGAGTTACCACAAAATCTCAGTATAGCAATACAGGAGCCAACTGCAATGCAATGGAACCTGCATGGTAGACAAAACTCAAGCTTGGTCTTGATTATTTTGCATATGATAAAAAGTAAGCAATTTAGTTCTTCCAAATGCTTCAAGGGATGTGGAGGAGCAATAGAGAAACCAACATTGCTAATGAACAACTTAAATTCTGTATGGATGTGTAGACTAAAAATAAAAGGGAAAAAAAAAAAACGAAAAACAAAAACTCAAACACCAAGACTCGTGAGACTGATTGATTGTAAAAATGTAGATGCTTAATTGAAAACAAGAGAAATATGTCAATAAACTGAAAGTATGATTGCAAGGAGCACATATTCTCTAATTGCTAGAAAAACATATAATAGTAATTAAATGGACATGTCCAAACTCAAAGAGGCTTATAGGTATATTCATACCAGCAAATTGTTCCGGTGCATGAAGCATGTAACTAAGAACTACTAGTGACATAGTGTCCCAACCACTATTTGGCCCCAAGTTTCCTAGCATATGGAGCTTGAGAGTGTATGTATCTAGAGTACTCACTGTTGACCACATTGGTCACACCTAGTTTTGATTATGACAAATACTCTTAGTACTAATGATTGTACTGAGAATTGCATGCAGGTTCATCGTGAATGTATATTTGGATTGAAAGACATATCATAATGACGTGTGGTGTTCGTGCTGAAGAATGAAGATTTTTGTGCTGTATTTGTATTTATGTATTTATCTCTTCATTTTGGGATGTAATTTATTATGAACTGTGCACGTGTATGGCTTGTAATAATTTGCATCATGCATGGTAGGTAGGTATGCTCAAAACGACCACAGTTGGACTTTAGGTACCTACACAAACCTTAGGGATTTTTCCCGGTAGAATAGAAAGTCCTTGGGTCTCTAAATGCACAAAAAGTCCCCATTATCATCTTCATATCAGGGGAATTACAATTGGCCAAAATATGGACTTAAATTGAAAAGGTTGAGAGGGTTTGGGCATGCCGTGTAAAGTGGCTCGGGCGACCGATCAAAGTCAACATTTTGACTTAGCTTCGGGCAACCGAACCTCTTTTGAACGTATCTTCCTCAGGCACCCGAATGCTCTTCAGGGCACTTTTCAACAACTTGGGTGACCGTCTACATACGTTTAAATAGAGGCTCGGGCAACCAAATTGCCTGGTTCGGTTAATCGAACTCAGCTTCGGGCACCCGAACCTTGAATATTTGGCTACTGACTTTGATTCAGCCAACCGGTCCTCAACTCGGGCACCCGAACCTTTTAAAATTGACTTTTTAACTATGTCTATTTGGGCACCCAAACCTCAGGCCGGGCATCCAAACCTTGCGGGTTGAAATAATTTTTAACTGATTTTTAAATGGGGTAAACTGTGTTAATTTTCTTAATGGTCTTTTAGACAATTCTAATTATACCCATTGTGTCCCCAACGGTCAAAAATCCTCCTTGCCTATATATACTAGTTCATTTGTCTTAATTAGTAAGGGATTAGCAAACTTGATTAGGGCAAAAAATCTCTCAACTCTGAAAACCCTAAAAACCCTATATTAGCCAAATATTTCTTGCAATCACTCACATGCTCCTCATTCTCTTTCTCTAAGCATTGTGAGTATCTCTACAAGGCTATTGTGCTTAAATTTCTCTAGCTAATATTCTCTCTTGATATATTGACTAATTGATTTTACTTGAGAGTATAGCCTAAAGTTCTTCTACCGTATTCATTTGATAAATCTAGTGTGGAAAAACTTTAAGGGTTTTGGTTCTTACATTATTGTTGTAAGTTACCTAAACCTAGATTTTGTGTGCAAAAATCCTTTATAAAAGCTAATCTTTCAAGCAACTCCATTGTGCTTTATACATTGAAATATTCTATTGAGTTTGTTTGATTTATCTTGCTTAGCATATTTGAAACCTTGATATGATTTTGTGATATTCAAATAGTGTGTTTCAAATCTTGCTTAGATATACACTCTAGAATATGGACTGAAAATATATACGTGATTGAGTGTTTAGCATACATTAGAGCATTGAGCATATTTACATATCATTCGTGCTTGCATTATTGACTAAGCTATATTGGTGCACACATCTGCTTGTGTTGAAGCGTATTTTCGTGTACAAATAATTTATACACATTGGTTGTATTCTAGGCATGAGCCTGAAGAGGGAGACTATCCCTGTGGAATAGTCCCTGATTGGCTTAGAACCGGTTAGGAAAGCTAGGTGCGCCATTGTGTTAAGGCGTGTCGGTTGAGGTCAACCCCTTGAATTGACCTGGTTGTATAGGTGCTGCTCCACCCGGTTAAGAGAGTATTTTAGTGGTAATCCTTGTGCTGGTGTGGCCAAGGCAGGGACGTAGGCACAGTTGGCCAAACCCCGATAACATATCGTGCGTGTCCTTTACATTTTCGCAATTTACATTTACTGCACGTGTATGTGCGTTTGATGATTGCATAGACTAACCCTAGGCTAAATTGCATTGTTGTTAAAATTAGTAGACCTAGGCAAAAAATTTTTAAATACCCAATTCACCCCTCCTCTTGGGGTTACACCATTGCTATCAATTGGTATCAGAGCCAAGTTACTTAGACTTTGAAATTATTTAGTAAAAGATCATGATGGCTCATGTTAGCGCATCCCCTTCTTGTGAGGGAAGATTAGTCACACACCCACCTGTATTCCGTGGTATTAGTTATGCTATATGGAAATTTAGAATGACCGTGTATTTAAAAGCTTTAAATTGGAAATTTTGGAAAGTCATTGATGAGGGTGATTGTGTGCCTGTGAAGTCTTTTGGGTGTTATGATGTTCCTAAATCTGAGTTTGAAATGAATGATCATGATAGGGACTTGGTAGAGGTAAACTTTGATGCCACGAATACCTTACTACATGCTTTAGATTCTAACGTTTTATGTGAAGTTATGGCTTGTAGTAGTGTTAAGCAAATTTGGGACAAACTTGAGTGGAGATATGGTGCGTACATGCAAAAGGGAGTCATCTCTCCATGCGACTCTGGCTCCAATGATCTTAAGGAAGGTAACCAGTGTTATGTAGCTTTAACCAATAATGAGGTTTTCAGTTCCATCTGTCTTAATAGATGATTATGAGCATGATGCGTGTGCTGATTTGAATACTGCATCTGATACTAAATCATATGATAGCACTGATAGTGAAAGCATGCCTACTTGTGAGGAATTGCAAATTGAATATCTTAGACCCATAAGTTTCTTGTTAAATGTAATAAGAAATACTCTATTTTGGAAAACAAGCATGAAGCATGCATGAAAGAATGTGACTCTATAGTTCTTGCTAAAAGAGAAAATATTTTGAAAATCAATAGTTTAGAAAGCAAGAATGAATTATTAGAAAATGAGTTAACTATTTTGAAATCTAAAATTTCTAATGATAATAGTAAAGATTACTTGATTGCAGATCTTGAAAGTAAAGCAACCAATATTTCTAAAGAACTCTTGAAACTTCAAAATGTTGGTAAAAATTTGGAAAACTCAAAAATTCAAGATCTAGAGAAGAAAATAGAAGACCAATCTAAGATCATCTATACATTCACTAGAGGCAAGGAAAACTTTGATAAACTATTAGGTGCACAAAAGATGACCTTAGATAAAGAAGGTATAGGTTATAATGGGATTGAAAATAAGAAAAGAAAGAACCTATACATGGGGTACTTTGTAAAAGAATTGAAACACTATGCTAGTACCTCCTCTAGTCTATACACTCACACCACATTTATCTTGTGTAAAAAGAAGGGGCACACAAAATTTGACTTCCTGTTTAAAAGAAAAGGGTGAAACCCAAACAAGTATGGAAAGTCAAAGAATCACCAACTCCTAACCCATCAAAGACAAAAGGAAGAAAAATGGTATGGGTGATTAAGAAAGAAAAGGAAGGACTTGCTCAAACAGGAATTACATGATCACATAGCTCTTCCTTAGTAGTTTGGATTAGCTGTAGGGTGCAACATTCTCTAAAAGGTTAGGTAGTGGCTTGGGGCTCGTTAATCTTGTCCCAATCTTACCTTGTAGCCAATTCATTGTCCTAACCTCTACAGATAATCCATAGGGTCTCTTAATTTAAGAATCATATCAAATAAGAACAAGTGGACCATGGTTGGGCGACCGAACCCATCAGTACATTTGTACTTTAGTCGACCGTACCAGAAGGTTGACCAAGTCGTTGACCACATCTCGGGTGGCTGAATCACCATGTTCAAACTCGCTCAGGTTGCCGAACCATCTTCAGGTCCCCGAGTATATATTCGGGCTACTGAGTTGAGACCTTGGGGCGACCGATTGACTTAGTTCAAAATCTATTTGGGCGGTCGACCCTCGAAAATACAAAATTGGCGCTTGAAATTCAGCCAACCAAACATTTCTTCGGGCTGCCGAACAGACTCAGAGACCCCTAGTAATTAAGGCTATTCGGGCGACCGAACCAAGGCTCAGGTGCCTGAATTGCACTGATATATATGGTTCTCCGCGAAAAATGGTTTATCTTCTTCCATTTCCTTGAGAGCCTTCCTAGTTTCTCTTTCTCACATCCTTCCTTAGCCCTAAGTCAGATTCATTTCCATGGCCAGAGAAGAGAGACGTGTTGCCGTGGGTGTTCCATTGGATCAATGGTTTCCCACACCCGATCGGTGAATAAAATATAAGAGGGTGTTTCGTTTGAAGGATCCCATTCTGGGAAAGATTCTTGATATCGAGTTCATGCAAACTCACTATAACAATGTCCTTGACATGTTTCGATATCAAGGATGATACGAGTTCATAGCCTTTCAGCCTAGGGGGATGTGCCTACTGCTCGTTCAGCTCTTCTATGCCAACCTTGCCCAAGATGGCCAGGGCTACTACACCAGGGTGCTGGAGACAAACATCCACTTCGATGATGCATACCTGGCGGAAACATTTGATATCCAGCGTGGCGACTTCATCTGCCCCGATTCTTCCTCCACCTGGATAGCCGAGCAGGACTTCTCTGTAAGTACCTTCGTTAACTTGGTAATGGCACGTCTAGTAGCTTATTTGACCCATACCCCCAGTTACAGATCCTTGACTTTAGAGGCTAAGGTGGTACACCACCTGATCTCCTATAACATTTTGCCCAAGTCAGGATCAAGGGATTATGTATCCTACTTGGACTGCTTTGTCATGTGGTGCCTCTTCACCAGGAAGAAGTTAGACCTGCCTAGATTGATCCTACTGTGGATGTTTTTCAAAATTGTGGGAAAGAGGATCATTTTACCCTACGGTGGGATTTTATCTATGATATTTGTTAAGGAGAGACTGAATAGGTCACCACTTGCCACCATCAAGAAAGTACGACCATCCAATGTTTTCAACTCCACAACCTTAAAGTTGATGGGATATGAGCTGATTGGCAACATGTGGTTGCCTACTACACATGAGAGTGAGCTGGGAGTGTAGGAGGTCCCGCAAGAGCTGCCCTATGTACCATCTACCGCCGAGATCATGGCAGCCATCACCGATCTCTTCGCCTCGTTTCAAGAGTTCCGAGTCTCCATGACTGAGCAGGCATCTTCTTCTCAGGCTAGACTTGACTCCTTTTACAGCAAGTTCACTGATTTTCGGTCCGAGGTGCGGGCTAACTTCCACATCCTTGGTGAGCGACTGTAAGAGATGAATGATGAGGATATCGATGAGGACGACCAGATGAAGCTGAGTGGGGAAGAGGGAGATGATGATCATGACGATGGAGAGACCTAGGAGTGCTTCATGAGGATCCAGTCCGTCATTCTACAACTTTGTATTTTATCATCTATGCTATTAAGATACATTTCTTCTATTGGGTCTGTACCTATCCTTAAAACAGCTTATATGTCTATTCCTATTTGACTTTCACATTCACCACACACACACAGATACTATGATATGGTGACTATGCTATTTGATTATGATATATATGCAGTACTTTTGTTTGCATGTGGTTGTGTTTAAATGATTACTCAGTTAAAATACATGCTTAGTATAGAATGCCTCCTGCATGGCGGATGCAGTGGTTGAGAATTGCCTGTTGGTAGTCTATAGGTTCTCGCATGCCTTACTCTTGAAATACTGTCTGTTTGAGAACCGTTTTTGTGCAGGTTAATTTTGGGAAATGTCCTGTTTACAGCCAGCATACTGTCGAATTTTCTGTAGACATTTGCCCAAAATAATTGAGATGATCTGCTTTGCAAATATGATCTACACATAAAATCTAAATTCTTACGCTTATCTCATTTGCATTATTTGTTTAAACTCCTTGGGGCTGGTTGTGCGCATTTATTTAGAATACTGACAGATTCTTATGGATTATTTACATCTTTAGACAAAATGCTGCCAAATTTTTGAAACCTTTGCACTTAACTTAACATCATTTTCTTAATGCTAAACTCCTTAAAACTTGAGTGCGTTTCTAAGAAAATTTGTGAATTTTGCTCAAGTTGATTTATAAAGAAAATGCATATTCTTAGGGGGAGTCCTTTATTTCAAAATCATTAGGCTCTGAGAAAATAAATATATAAATGCGTATATCCTGCATTCACCGCTATATCTTTTGGAAAATATAATATCAACTGGTATCAATGTGCACATCTTGGTAAATTTATATTTGATATCATGTTCATTTCGAAACTAACAATATATCCTTATAACTAGTGGTATTGTTTTAACAATTAGTATCTTCTCTATCACGTAGTTATAACGATTGGTATCAGACTCACACGTAGGGGCATACATGTTTGTGTTGGAAACCAAAGATGATTACGATAAAATTGACTTTAAAATATTTTTTGAAAGGATAAGTGAAAACCAAATGAAAGATTAATCTTCATCCTTGCATAATCATCTATTAGGGGAGTATAGAACATTAAAATTGTTAATGTACTGCATGCTACTTATACTACCTTAATGCATTTTCTGTTTGGGTTAATTGATTAAAATATGCTATATACTAGTCACTATAACTCCAAATAGGCCACTTAGGTACAAAATTATGATTGGGAATAGTCTACTTTCAAATGGCATGCTGCCGAAATTTTTAATCTTCCTAATATACTTCTTGTATCTAATTGATGTGCTTTGCCTTCGCGCTTTATTGTTTAACCCTTTTTGTTGTTGCCAAAAGGGGGAGAAGAGGCAAAAGTGGGTAATACTATGCTTAATTATACTTATATTTCTTATTACTCATTACTTTAATCACCTTTATGCATAAAGACAGGGGGAGCCTTTCTTGGCTGAACCCACTTTTGTATAGGGTATATGTCATCATAAAAAAGAGGGAGATTGTTGATCACATTGGTCACACCTAGTTTTGATTATGACAAATACTCTTGGTACTAATGATTGTATTGAGAATTGCATGCAAGTTCTACGTGCACGTATATTTGGACTGAAAGACGTATCATGATGGCGTGCGGTGTTCGTGCCGAAGAATGAAGATTTTTGTGCTGTATTTGTATTTATGTATTTATCTCTTCATTTTGGGATGTAATTTATTATGAACTGTGCGCGTGTATGACTTGTAATAATTTGCATCACGCATGGTAGGTAGGTATGCTCAAAACGATCACAGTTGGACTTTAGGTACTTACACAAACCTTAAGGATTTTTTCTGGTAGAATAGAAAGTCCTTGGGTCTCTAAATGCACAAAAAGTCCCCATTATCATCTTCATATCAGGGGAATTACAATTGACCAAAATATGGACTTAAATTGAAAAGGTTGAGAGGGTTCGGGCAACCGAACCCATGCCGTGTAAAGCGGCTTAGGCGACCGATCAAAGTCAACATTTTGACTTAGCTTCGGCCGACCGAACCTCTGTTGAACGTATCTTCCTCGGGCACCCGAATGCTTTTCAGAGCACTTTTCAACAACTCAGGCGATCGTTTACTTATGTTCAAATAGAGGCTCGGGCGACCGAATTGCTTGGTTCGGTTAATCGAACTCAGCTTCAGGCACCCGAACCTCGGACATTTGACTGCTGACTTTGATTCAGTCAACCGGTCCTCAATGCGGGCACCCGAACCTCTTAAAATTGACTTTTTGACTGTGTCTGTTCGGGCACCCGAACCTCAGGCCGGGCACCCGAACCTTGCTAGTTAAAATAATTATTAACTGATTTTTAAATGGGGTAAACTGAGTTAATTTTCTTAATGGTCTTTTAGACAATTCTAATTATACTCATTGTATCCCCAACGGTCAAAAATCCTCCTTGCCTATATATACAAGTTCATTTGTCTTAATTAGCAAGGGATTTGAAAACTTGATTAGGGCAAAAAGTCTCTTAACTCTTAAAACCCTAAAAACCCTATATTAGCCAAATATTTCTTGCAATCACTCACATACTCCTCATTCTCTTTCTCTAAGCATTGTGAGTATCTCTACAAGGCTATTGTGCTTAAATTTCTCTAGCTAATACTCTCTCTTGATATATTGATTAATTGATTTTACTTGAGAGTATAGCCTAAAGTTCTTCCACTGATTTCATTTGATAAATCTAGTGTAGAAAAAATTTAAGGGTTTTGGTTCTTGCATTATTGTTGCAAGTTACCTAAACCTAGATTTTGCGTGCAAAAATCCTTTACAAAAGCTAGTCTTTCAAACAACTCCATTGTGATTTATACATTGAAATATTCTATTGAGTTTGTTTGATTTATCTTGCTTAGCATATTTGAAACCCTGATCTGATTTTGTGATATTCAAATAGTGTGTTTCAAATCTTGCTTAGATATACACTCTAGAATCTAGACTGAAAATATATACGTGATTGAGTGTTTAGCACACATTAGAGCACTGAGCATATTTACATATCATTCGTGCTTGCATTATTGACTGAGTTATATTGGTGCACACATCTGCTTGTGTTGAAGCGTATTTTTGTGTACAAACAATTTATACACATTAGTTGTATTCCAGGCATGGGCCTGAAGAGGGAGACTAGCCCTGTGGAATAGTCCCGAATGGGCTTAGAACCGGTTAGGAAAGCTAGGTGTGCCATTCTGTTAAGGCGTGTCGGTTGAGGTCAACCCTTGAATTGACCTAGTTGTATAGGTGCCGCTCCACCTAGTTAAGAGAGCATTTTAGTGGTAATCCTTGTGCTAGTGTGGCCAAGGCCGGGACGTAGGTACAGTTGGCTGAACCCCGATAACATATTGTGCATGTTCTTTACATTTTCACAATTTACATTTACTGCACGTGTATGTGTGTTTGATGATTGCATAGACTAACCCTAGGTTAAATTGCATTGTTGTTATAATCAGTAGACCTAGGCAACAAATTTTTAAATACCCAATTCACCTCCCCTCTTGGGTTGCACCATAACTATCACTCACAAAACTTACTCCCCTAGTCCTGATGGATTTTGTTTAGCCTTCTTCCAAAATTGTTGGGACATAAAAGAATTTATTTTTTCCCTCCAACAAAAAAATAGGGAGAGCCTTTCATATTGCAATTCAACCGACAAAGGTGGTGACAATAAGTTTAATCCTGTTTCACTCTAGTTTGTTATACAGTTCTAAGTCCAGTCAGCCAGACATTTCTCTGCAAAGCATTTTAGTAGATTTATGGGGACAATATTGATAGCTTTGGTGTATTCTAAAGAGGGGGGTGAATTGGGTATTAAAACTTTATTTCTAAGTTTTGCTAAACCAATAGCAGTATTCTATCTATACAATTATAAACCCAATTATTCATAATAGTAAAATATAAACATTCATGTGCTGAAATTTAAAATGCAGAAATTAAAAGCACGCACAAGAAATGTTATCGCGGTTTGGCCAACTGTACCTACATCCCCGCCTTTAGCTCGCAAGTTTGAGGATTCCACTAATAGGTCACTTAACAGGTGAAGTGGCACCTAATACAACCAGCTCAATTAGCATAGGGCCGACCTCAACCTTTACACAATCCTTATCGGGCTGGATTACTGCCCCCTCAAGCCACACCTAGAAATACAACAATATTTTCACTTAAATGGTATAGTGATTATGCTTTCATATAAAGCAGATATGTACCCAATATGCGCAATCACATACACATCAATAATGTAGGTTATGTAAGCTCCGTGATGCAAATAGTTATGCTATCAACACTCAATATGGTATAATTAGTGATATGCTCAAGAGTGTTCAAAACAAGCAGTATCTTGGAATCTAAGCAATGCACAGTTCAACAGCAAATCAATATTCCAAACATATGAATCAGATAATCAAACTAGTTCAAGAAGATTTTCCTCAATGAAATACGTACAATATTAGTTTGAAAATGTTTTGCTTGTTTGAAAATATATTTGCACAACAAAAACCAAGCTATTGGACACTTGCAACAAAGGTGCAAATATCCTAAGCTTACTAGGTTATCCCAACACAAGATTTATAATATGAAAATCTGTGGGATAAACCTAAGGTAAACTTCCCAAAAACAATATCTCAATCACACAAGCAAGTGGGAGTATTTAGCACTATCTAGCAATTACTAGCTCACTTACTAAGCTATTACAATACCAAGATTTATCAAAGGAATGAGTATTTAAAGGTATTTGGGCAAATTGGGATTTTGAAAAAGAAAGGATTTTTGGATAATGATTTTTGGTAATCCTTAACTAATCCTCACAAATGAACTCATATTTTTAGGTTAGGGTAAAATTATAACCGTTTAGGACCTACTGGGTATTATTAAAAAGGTTCCAAAATGTTTAAGCATTATTAACCCAAATTAACTCAATTTTACCTTGGTTAAAATAATTTTAACCTGAGTGTAGGTTCGGTAGCCCGAACAAAAGTCAGAAACATTTGTTCATAAGTTCGGGTGCCTGGTCCTAAGTTTGGCAATCCAAGCGCACGTGTTTGGTCGCTTGGGGCCTATTTGAACTAAAATGGTCGGCAGCCTGAGTTGGTGAAATGTCTTTTTCAAAGGGTTCGGGCGCTTGAGGGTGATGCGTTCATTCTGGTTTGATAGTCTGAACCAAGGTCAAACTGCTGACTTTCCAATAGTTCGGGCGCCCAAGGAATTTTGAACTCCAGGGTTCGGTCACCCGACCTCTCACATATTTTCCTATTAAGTCCAATTTTTATTTCAATTATTTCCCCTGATAATATATGTGATATGGGAAATATTTTGTGCATTTATGTAGGGACCTAAGGTCTTTCTATCCTACCGAAAAAATTCAGCGTTGGTCGATCGAAAGGTGCCCTAAGGTCATTTGGTCCCTATGGTCATTCTACAGTCATTTTGAGCTTACAGAACTTACATGCATGACATACAGAGATTATTACAAACCGATATCCTAATTACTATTACAGACCCAATAACTTTACAACAAATATTAAATATGCCGGGGTCTTCACTTCTTTTCAGGTTGCCGCATGCCATTATATAAACTTGTCTATGAGAACCTGCACACAAACTTGGCAACCATTAAATACCAAAGTATTTTTCATTATCAAAATTGGGTGTGACCTATAAGGTCAACAAATATCGTTTTAATCAATAAAAAAAAATTCTATGACATGGGAAGATTTCTTAACATCGCAGAGAACAACAATAAAAAAATATCTTCTTTATTCATTTTTCAGTTGAAAAAAAACGACGGTTAATGCAGGAGTCAACTCTTATATTCACTAAACTGCCAAACTGTGGGTGAGATTATTTAGGTACCCAATGATTTCATTATGCTACAATTAAAAGAGAAAATGATTATGATTGATTTCTCGCTCTAGAGAAGATCCCAAACTTGGGTGCAATCCAAATGACTTGTATTCCAGATGGAAAGGAGGCTCAGGGTGGATGAACTTTCTTGGAATAGTGGAAGAGGGCCATGTAGAGGGGGCAATTCCACACACACACACACACACACAAAGACTTTCTTTCACAAGGTCATAAAAGAATTAAAGCCTAGATTTTTGGATGGTGGATCCATGAACATATGCCAAAAGCTAAAGCCACAAGAAGTGCTTGATGGACCATATACAGGAGAAATTATTGGTAGACCCAGTATACCATGCCATTCATAGAATAACCCAATATATTGATGACAACTCATACACTAGACCACATAATCAAATCATAATTAATTTCCCCTCCCAAAGAAATCCATAAGAAAACCCATGGTTAATTTCTCTTCCACACATCCCTTCAAAAATTCTTGATTATAGTAAAAAACCAAAATCATCTCCTTCCACCTCTTCATTCCCTTATCATTCACCATCCAATGCCCCCTCCTATTCATCTACCTCTCCTTTTGCTTTTCTTGCTGCAACTAGTCACTCCCAAATCCCTCTTGACCATTATTCTTTCTTCCCTTTCCTTTAGGTAAGTTCAATTTATCTCCCCCTCTTTTACCTCATTAGTTGCTTCTCTCTTCTTATTTTGTCCATGATTATTCATGTTGACAAACAAAATACACATTATCTTTTTCTTTGCCTTCCCTTCAAAATCAGATTTAGATTTCACCTTCCTATTTCTTTCTTTGTTCGATATTTTTCTAGTTCCTCTTTCTTTGACTGAATCCTGGAAGAAACTAAATTTGTGATTTGGGGATAAGGGAATGTGGAGGGACTTAGCCAACATGAGTAGGTGTCTTTTTGTGTAGTTACAAATTCTCTGGATAACTCTATTGCTCTTGAATCCCTTTCAAGTTCTTTAATCAAGAGCCTTGGAACTGAGCAAAAGAGGCTCAATAGAAAATCACTATTATCTCATAAGGTATTCATCCTACTTCAATGCTACTTCATACAAACTTCAAATCACCCATGTGAAATTGGGAGTCAGAAACTAAAGGGAATCTCCAATCCATATATCTTATGAGAGATGAGAGCCGCTCAAAACCTTTTAGATGAGTTAGCTGATCAATTAGGTTCTTTCCTGATTATCGTCACTTAAATCCCACTAGCCAAAATAGAAGCCATCAAATAACAAATGAATGAAGATAGGACATTAAGCTTATAGCTGCCTATTCGGATCTAGGTTTTTTTTCCTAAGGCAAGAAGGAAAGGCAAGTAAATGTTCATAATACCAAGAGTCGATCATGCTAATGCCATCTCTGACTTCAATTTCTTTTGCGCCTTCAAAACAACATTTTTGGGTATAAGGAAACCTTCTACTTAAATAGAATGAAAGTGGAATTTCATCCTAAGAAAAGATTTTAGCAATCCCTTCCTTTTTCATTTTCTACCTAGATATGGCAGATTGATTCGGGAACCACCCTCATGACCAATCAGGTTTTTCTTACATTTCCATATTGTAATAGATGAGGAAGCGAAGCTCTCTTTTTTTTTTCTATGAAAAAACGATCCCAACTAGGTTAAAAACTACTTATAGAAAAGTACTCTTCGAGGAAAAGTACTTACCTGAAAAGAACTTGTCTAAAAGTAGTTTGGGATATGGGTTCATTTATTATAAGTACATATTTATATAAGTACTGTTTTTACAAATAAATAAATAAATATATATAAAAACACTTTTAAAAAAAAAGTAGTTCGGAGAAGTAAATTTGAAATAAGCACTTATTTAAGTGAACCAAACACTACTTACTTAAAATAAGTAATTTTCTAAAAAAGTACTTTATCTTTTAAGACATTCCAAATGGGGCCTAATATAAAGAATGAAATGTGGGATTAGAAAAGGGTTGGCCGACCCTTCCTCAATGGATCTTTATCCTCCTTTGAAACAAATAGAAGTTCACTGACCTTTAAAAACCCTAGTCGGACAGTGATTAGGCTAAAAGGAGAGGGTTTTGGGAACAGAAAAAAGATCCAAAATTGTGTAGAGAGCTAGTTAGGCTTGCTTCTTTAGTGAACTATGACAAAGGTAGTATGAGTTCGGGTGCTATTAATGGCATCAAATGAGAATCCTTTTGTGGAAAGTGTGAGGATTAGAGGACACCTGGAGGTTGGTTAAGGAGTTAGTCAATAGGATTAGTCCTACCGTTCTGTTGTCACAAGAACCTGAGTTTGAGGAAGTGGATGCTTTCTTATTTGAGAGCTTTTGGAATGTTAAGTATAAAGATTATAAATTTGGGTATCTTTCCCCTTCTTTAGGAGTATCAGGACTCAGGATGCCAGGTTTTGGTTTCTGATACAAGGATACCTTTGCTTAGAGAGTGCATGGTGGGATCCTTTCCGTTGTTGGTGTTGCTACAATGACAGATTTTTGTAGAGTGGTGGATTAGGTATATTTACAGGCCCACTCAATCTTCTAGGAGGGCTCCTCTTTTGAAGAGTTGGCTAGTTTTTGGTCTTTGTAGTCTGAACTAGAACTTTTTTGGGGGGGGGGGGGGGGTGGAGTAGGGTGACAAGTAGCATGAGAGAGTTTGATTTCTTCATTCAAGACTACGAGCTTAAGGATTCCCTTGATCAATGAGCATTTCGTGTAGATGGCTTCAAGAGATAGGAGTAGGCATATTCTCGTATTATAGGGTTTTTTTTTTTGCTTACCAATTTGGGAAGATATTTTTTTGAATGTAGTTCAGGAGGTTTTAGTTAGGCATGTTCCTGATCATTGCCCGGTGCTTTTGGATGCCAATTCTGTTCAATGGAGTCCAGACCTAGATTTGAGATTTATGTGGCTGACAAATCCTTCATTCCAAGGGTGTATTAAGTAGTGAAGGGAGACATTTTCAGAGTTAAGAGGGCTTATGAAAAGCTGAAGTTCATGAAAAATAATCTGCAAGTGTGGAATAAAGGGGTATTTGGCAACATTCAAGAGAGTAAAATAGAAAATTTTCATGAGATTAAAAGTTTGGATAGGTTGAAGGAGTATGGATTGTTTGGTGAGAAGGATAGGGTCTAGAAGGGTCCTTCTTAGTTTTAATTTGGCTTTGGAGGTGATTCTTTTGAGGTAAGAGAACAACTAACGGCAAAAAAAAAAAAAAAAGGGTAATTGGGTGAAGGAAGAGGATTGTAATTCTAGATTGTTTCATAGTGTGGCTAATGGGAGGCAAAGGAAAAAGCTTTTATCAAATCGTAGAAGTCAGATTTGGGAACTGAAGAGGAGCAAACAACATTTTGCAAAAATGTAAGGTAAGGTTGTATACTATAGACCCAATATGGTCTGTCCCTTCTAGGACACTGCATATGCAGGAGCTTTGTGCACCAAGTGGCCTTTTTTTTTTAATCAGATTAGGGAACTGTTGTGAGAGATCATAAGCAAGTGGGATAAGTGATCACAAATTACACCATATTTCTGAGGACTAACAGCGTAGATTGATGATAAGAGGGACTCAATTGCAGTCCCATTGAGGGGGATAAAGATCTTTGGTTGCAAAGGTAGTCTGATGTAGAAGAAGTTAAGGGTTTGGTGTTTGAGATGGAAAAGGCAAAAGCTATGGGACCTTTGGTTTTGTGATTGCTTTTTACCAGAATAATTGGGAGGTCATTTGTGAGGATATTATGAGGTTTTTGCCGAGTTCCATCGCAATGAGGTGGTGGGCAATAGTCTGAATTTTACCTTTACTACCCTCATTCCTAAGAAAGAACAATTTAGGAGGGTGAGAGATTTCAGGCCTATTAGTATGGTCACTGACCTTTATAAGATTTTAATAGAAGCTTTGTGAAAAAAATTATAGTGGTTTTATGGGATACTGTGTCTTTGACTCAATCTTCTATTATTAAAAATAAACAGAATTTAGATGCAATACTGGTAGCTAATGAGGTGATTGAAGTTGTGAAGAGCATGGGCAAGGGTGTGATTCTATAATTGGATTTTGGAAAGGCCTACAATACGATGAGTTGAGGTTTTTGGATTGTTGAATTGTGGAAAAGAAAACTAAATATTCCACTCACATATGAAATAGATTACATTCCCTTTAAATATATGATAATTCTCATCTAATTACTAAGGATATTTACAACCTACTGAAAATAGAATATCCTATTTAAAATGGAAAATAGTAAAATAGGAAAGACTATCTACAGAATCGGGTAACATGCTACCCAAATCCCTTAGGATCGTAGAACCAAAAATAGCTAACAAATCAACTGATTTGTTAGCTGTAAATCTCCTAAAGATTAGCCTCCAATAAAGGCTAACATGTATCTAATAATTCTACACTCCCCTTTATGTTGGGCTATAAATATTGATTAGGCCCAGCTTGGAACTCAGATCATCAAAAAATTTTCTTGGAAGAGCCTTGGTAAGGATATCGGCTGTTTGGAGAAATGTAGGCATATACAACATCTTGATTATTCCTTCCTCTATTTTTACTTTTATGAAATGTCGATCAATCTCCACGTGTTTGTTCTATCATGATGCATTGGGTTTTTTGCAATGCTGATGGCTAACTGATTGTCACTGAACATCTTCATGGGTTCTTCACCTAAAATCTTTAATTCCCTTAAAAGTCTTCTTAGTCATATTCCTTCACAGATGTCGTGTGTCATCGCCCTGAATTCAAATTCTGCATTGCTTCTTGACACAACTAATTGCTTATTACTTCGCCATGTAACTAGGTTTCCCCACACATATGTGCAATACCCAGAAGTTGACCTTCAATCATGTATTGATCCTGCCCAATCTGCATCACTGAATACTTCAATATCTCTTCATTGATTCTTGTCAAAAAATAATCCTTTACCTGGTGTTAGCTTCAGATATCGTAGGATTCTATAAACTACCTCCATATGTTCTTCATTGGGATTGTTCATGAATTAACTCACCATACTGACAGAGAAGCCAATATCAGGTCGGGTGTAGACAAATATATAAGTTTTCCAACAAGTCTTTGATGTTTGCCTTTATCCACTGGTGCACTGTCTTCCTTGACTCCTAGTTTGGTTGTTGAATCCATAGGAGTATCTGTTGTATTGCATCCGAGCATCCCAGTCTCTTTCAAAATATCTAGAACATATTTCCTTTGGGAGACAAAGATTTCCTTCCTTGACTGTGCCACTTCCATGCCTAGGAAGTATTTAAGATTCCCAAGGTTCTTTATTTCAAATTTTTTAGCTAGAAGACTTTTGAGACTACCCATTTCCTCTTCATAACCTCCCATTAGAATGATGTTATCCATATATACAATAAGGATAGAAATTTTTCCTTCAGGAGAGTATTTAAGCAATAGTGTATGATCTGATTGACATTGAGAATAGCCATACATCCTGACTACCTTTGTGAATCTCTCGAACCAGGCTTTTGGGGATTGCTTGAGCCTATATAAAGATCTTCTCAATTTGCAGACTTTGTTGTGTGTAGCTTGTGTCTCGAATCTAGGAGGAATTTCCATGTAGACTTATTCAGCTAGGTCTCCATTGAAGAAGGCATTCTTGACATCTAGTTGGTGAAGAGGCCAGTCTAAAATTGCTACCAAATATAAGAGGACCCGCACTGTATTTAACTTGGCTACAGTGGAAAATGTTTCTTCGTAGTCGATTCCATATGATTAAGTGAATCCCTTTGTTACCAGTTGAGCTTTGAATTGGTTAACATTTCCATCTTCATTGTATTTCACAGTGAATATCCATTTGCAACCTATTGGACGTTTTCCAGTTGATAATTCTATGATCTCCAATGTTCCATTCTTTTCTAGTGCACTGATTTCTTCCCAAACAATAGACTTTCATTCAAGTGTACCGAGAGCCTCTTGTATGGTATTAGGAACCTGAATTTTTTCAAGGTTGGCAACAAAAGAACTAAAATTCGATGACAGCCACTGATATGACACAAAAGTGTATATTGGGTGTTTTGTGCATGATCTCACACCTTTTTCTCACAACAAAAGGACAATCACTATCATCATTAGTTAACTCATTATGGGAAGTCCTGGGATTAGAGTTACCTAGTGGATTTTCACTTGATCTAGGGCTCGGATCAGACTCTTGGATTTGCTCAAGGTATGCTTGTTGTTCTATCTCGTTTTGGTTCCTTCTCCTCCATGAATAGGCAATCAACTCATCATTTTTTGTTGGTTAAATAGTGTCTAGATGACGATGTTTCATGGGAGATTTTAAGAAGGGATGTGAAGGAGAAATGGAGTCAATAGTTGGAACAAATTCAAAAATTTGTGATAGGTGAGAAGGGCAAGAATCAAAAGAAGGGTGAGATAACTCTTCAATATCCCAACGTTGGAATTAATATGAAATCTCCCCCTAAATTTCAAATTTGAGGTCCATGAGTGAAAATATCTTTTAGTAGCTAGTGAATAGCATTTATAACCCTTTTGGTTTGGAGAGTACTTCAGAAAAATGCACTTAAGGGCTCTAGGATCAAGTTTACCCCGGTGTTGACTGTGAGCATGAACAAATGTTGAGCACCTACATACTTTGAAGGGAATAGTGGAGATGAGTCGAGTATTGGGAAAGGACTGAAGTAGAATTTGATAGGGAATTTTGAATTTGAGAACGCGAGAGGTCATCCTATTTATGAGGTAGGTTGCAGTGAGAATGACATCACCCCAAAAGTGTTTCGATACATGTGTAGAGAACATGAGGGAGTGGGCAACATCTAGTAGGTGCCGATTTGACTTAAGAGATAATCATTAAGAATGGATTTGAAATATCCTTTGGCATTATCAGTTTTCATAATCTGCATTTTTGTTTGGAATTGTGTTTGGATCATGGTGTTAAAATTTTTGAAAATATGACCTACCTCTGACTTTTCTTTCATAAGGAATATCCTAGTAAGTCTAGTGTGATCATCTATAAAAGATATAAACCAATGAGATCCAGTAATATTCTTGATCCTAGATTGCCCCCACACATCACTATGAATCATTGAAAAGGGTTGGGATACTTTGTAGGGTCGGTTGGGATAAGAGTTGCGAACATGCTTTGAAAATTGACACATCTCACACTAAAAATCATTTGGATTTTTATTATTGAATAATAAAGGAAAGAGTTTCTCGAGATATAAGAAATTTGGATGTCCTAACTTATAATGCCACAACATAATTGCACTATCATTATTAGAACGAATGGTAAAAAAATAACTTTGACTTCTAGACACTAAACAATCGGATTTGTCAGTTGTTCCTTGAGGAGGATCATTAACCTTGAGAAGATAGAGCTCCGAACACATCTTAACACTACCAATCGTCTTCACTAAATCCAAAGACTTGAACTTCACACATATTTGGGAAAAAAATTAGTAACACAATTGAGATCCTAAGTGAGTTTACTAATAAACAGTACATTGCAATCAAATTTGGCACTAATAGAACTGAGTTGAGTGTTATGTTCTCTATAATTTTAACAGAACCTGTACTAGTACCAGCCACCATTGAGAGTGAACCATTTGCTATCCTGACTGTTAAATTTTCATAACAGGAACTATAAGTAGAAAAAAAATTTCTATCTTCGCTCATATGGTTCAATGCTCCTAAGTCTATAATCCAGGGATCTAACTTCTCCTTTTTAACATTAAGAGCACTTAAAACATTACCTTTGTGTGCTAGGGGCTGCTGAAGATTAGCTAAACATTTCTGCAATAATTCTAGTTGCTCCTTGCTGAAGAGACTGGGCTCGGGAGGTGTTGGTTTTTCATCTACAAAGACGAAATTTTCCCGTCCTTCTCTGTCATTGGCAAAGTGGGAAGGTTTCCAATCTGCCAGTTTACCATGGATTTTCCAACAGATGTCTTTGGTGTGACCAGGATGTCGACAATGGTCACACCACGACCTCCTTTTCTCTAGTCTACTATCACTGTTGTTATATGGATTTCCTTGAATCGCAATGGCAGAACTCTCCAGGTTTGTTGCAAAATATTGAGGGCCCATCATTATCTTCTTTCGACTCTTCTCTCGGCAAACTTTTGAAAACACTTCTCGGATGTTTGGCAGTGGTTTGGATCCTAGGATTCTTCCTCGTTCTTCATCAAGATTTTTATTTAATCCAATCAGAAATTTGTATATTCTTTTCTTTTCAAAAATTTTTTTATACCTGGTGCCATCTTCGGGATAGCTTTAATAGTGCTCCTCAAATAAGTCCAGCTGTTGCCAGTAGTGGTTGAGGGTGTTGAAGTATTGGGTCACTATCAAATCTTCTTGGCGTAAATCATGAAGAACACTTTCCACCTCGAATAATTCAAATGCATTCTCATTGTTAGAATACATTTCCTTGGTAGCTTCCCAAATCTCCTTCGATGTTTCGTAGAGAAAATTTTCTCCAATGTCATTTGTCATGGAATTAATGAGCCATGGCATGACCATGTTATTTTCCAATTTCCAGGTTTTGAACTTTGCATCATCCTTGCTTGGTTGGGCTGCAACTCTTAAGAGATAATCATTTGTTCCCTTTCCGTATATAAACATCATTACGGAATGGGACCATTGGAGATAGTTATTCCCATTAAGTTTATGTCCTGTAATAGGCATGAGGCTGCCATCTGAACTGCTGTTGTTACTTGAGACCATGGCATCCTGATTGGTGGTGACTTCTGAGAGTTTGAGAGTAAAGAGGTGGAGTTGTGTCTCCTGGTGGCCATACTGTATTTGGTTATATTGGAAGATTAGGGTTCAGAGGATGCTCTGATAGCATGTTGAAATGTGGAAAATAAAATTGAATATTCCACTCATATATGAAAAATATTACATTCCCTCTAAATAGTTGATAATTCTAATATAATTAGAAGGGATATTTACATCCTACATAACATAGAATATCCTATTTAAAATGGAAAGTAATAAAATAGGAAAGACAATATTGACCTAATAGGTCGCACCCGATTTCGAGAATGAAAAATACTGATATTTAATGATTGTCAAGTGCTTGTGCAGGCTCAAATAAATATCCCAAGGAAGGACACATGAAGAAACATGAAGACCCCGAAGACTTGTAATTTGTAATTGTAAATTTAATGTCTATAATATGGGTTTGTAATAGTAACCTAGGATGTGGTTTGTATGTTTCTTACTTGCACATCATGCATATAGGGTAGAGCGTAAGCTTAATTAGACCATAGCAAGACCCTAGGCTCCAACACTCACACACATGGCATATAATATATGAGTGTGTTGAAATTGTGCTTTATGTGAACAAATCTAAGCAACTTAAGATAACTCGGGCGACCGAACCCTTGGAGTACAAAACAACTCGGACCCCCGAATGTTGACAAGTCAACATGTTGACCAGGCTCTCGGGTGACTGACCCCTAAATGCATATATCGTCTCCGGGCGCCTGAACACTTCGAAAGGTATTGTTCATCAACTCAGGCAACCAATGCTTTTAGTTCAAAAAGGACCTCGGGCGACCGAACATATGCGTTCAGGCCACCGAACGTTAGATTAGGCACCCGAAGTCACAAAACTTTTCCACTGACTTTGATTCGGGCTGCCGAAGATCCATCCGAGCAACCGAATTGCATTGAATACCTTTTAGCATGTGTCTTGTCGGGCGACCGAACTTAGGTTTAGCCACCCGAACCCCAGCCGGTTAAAATTATTTTATCCGCGGTAAAACTGGGTTAAGTTGGGCTAATTGGATTTTAATCATTTGGAACCTTTTTAATTATTCCCATTATATCCCACACGGTTATATTTTTACCCCTGGCTACAAATATGAGTCCATTTGCATGATTAGGGCAAGATTAGCAAAGTGATTAAGCCAATAATTCTCTCTACTAAAAAATCAACCTTTTCCCAAATACACTCAAACTTGCATCCATTTGATAAAATATGAGATTGTGAGAATTCCTCTTGTGTTAATGTGACTGTTGTTTTGTGCTAATACTCCCACGTGTTTGTGTGTTTGAGATAATTTCTTTGGGAGCTTAGCTTACATTTATCCCACGGATTTCTCTATTATAAATCTTGTGTGGGATTAAACCAAGGAAGTTTAGGATATTTGCATTTTGTTGCAAGTGTCCAATAACTTTGTTTTGGTGTGCAAAGATTTTTCAAACAAGCAAGTTTTTTTCAAACTAGTGTTATACATCTTTTATTGAGGAAAACTCTTTTCGAACTAGTTTGATTATTTGTGTAGTATACTTGGAATATTGATGTGCTACTGCAATACCTTATTTAGATTCCAAGATATTGCTTGTGTTGAATACTCTTGAGCATCATACTGATTATACTGTGTTGAGTATTGATTGAACAAAACCTGCATCACTGAGCTTACACTATATCCATGCTATTGATGTGTATGTGATTGTGCGTATTTGGATACAAATCTGCTTTACGTGAAAGCACTATTTCTGTACCATTTGATTGTAAAATTTGAGTGTTTCTAGGTGTGGCCTGAGGGGGCGGTAATCTAGCCCGGTAAGGATTGTATGTAAAGGTTGAGGTCAGCCCTGTACTAATTGACCTAGTTTGTATAGGTGCCGCTCCACCTGTTTAAGTGAGCAAATTATAGTGGTAATCCTTGTGCTTGTTAGCCAAGGCAGGGACGTAGGCAATTGGCCGAATGTCGATAACATTTCTGTGTGTCACCCTTACTGTACTGCTTTCTGGTGCATGTGTGTTTGATTAAATTGCTTTATTTACTTTCTGGTATTCATTTACATTAGTTACACTAGATTGTCCATACGGTTGTGAATATACTGGTGTTAGGAGATTGACCTAGGGATTAAATTTTAAAAATACCAATTCACCCCCTCTTTTGGGATCATGGTAAAGCTAACAATTTGTATCAAAGCCACGTAACATAGACTAGCTGTTATTTTGCAAAAGGATCACATATGACTCATAGCTCCATGACCCCTTTCCCTGAGGGACCATCTTCCACACGACCTCCTGTTTTTAGTGGTGTTAATTACACCTTCTAGAAACAGAAGATGTGCATCTACCTTCAGAATACTAATTGGAAGGTGTGGAGGATTGCCTCTAAGGGAAACTATGTCCCTATGAAAACTGAGGGTATAGCTAGAGTTCCTAAGACTGAAGAAGAATATAATGATGATGATATGAAAGTTGTTAGTTTAAATGCTACTGTCATGAATATTTTGTACTGTAGTCTTGATGTAAATGAATTTAACAGAATTATGACATGCTCTACTGCTAAAGAAATATGCGATAAGTTAGAAGTCATATATGAAGGTACTAGAGATGTGAAAGACAGTAGGATAGATATGTTGACCAGTGAATATGAGGCATTTAGGATGAATGTAAGTGAGTCCATTCAGAGCATGTACACTAGATTCACACAAATCATAAACTCACTGCATGCATTAGGAAAGACCTATCCCACATATGAAATGATTAGGAAGATTCTTAGAGGCTTACCTCCTATTTGGGAAGCTAAGGCTACGGCCATTGCTGAGGGTAGAGACCTTAAGGTCATGACTCTAGATGAATTGATAGGTTCCTTGATCACTTATGAATTAGCCATAAATGAGAGACTTAATGAGCATAATAGGGCTAAGAAAGTGACTGCATTAAAAATCTCCACGAACACATCTAGTGAATGCAGTGAATCTGACACTGATGAGGATATAACCATGCTGACTAAAAAATTTAGCAGATTTTTCAAGAAAAACAGGAAACCATATAAAAAATACAAGGAGTCTACAACTGAAAAGGGAGAGTCAAGTAAAAGAAAAGAGAAATCAAATGCTCCCACGTGCTACAACTACAACAAGGTCGGGCATATCAAACCAAATTGCTCACTACTGAAAAATGAGGCTAAGAAAAAGAAGAAAGCCATGAAGGCTGGAACATCATGGGATAAGCTTAGCAGCAGCGACTCAGATTCAGACCATAGCGACTCGGAGGTTGCCAATCTGTGCTTGATGGCACATGATGATGAGGTATCATCTTCAGCTCATTATCTTCATTTTATTCTTTTGATGATTGTGATTCTAATTGCATGCCTACATTTAGAGAGTTGCAACTGGACTATATTTGTATATCTAAAGTGTTAGGAAAAATGACTAAAGAAAATAATGATTTGAAAAAGAAATGTGAAAATTGGTCAAAATTATTTAATATTGTAAAAACCTCTTATGCTTCCATTTTAAAAGAAAAAGATGTTACCATTGTTGAGCTTGAGAGGAAATTGAAGGATAGCTCCAAAATCATTTTTAAATTCACCGAGGGCAAACGCAATTTCTAAAAACTACTTGGTGCCAAAAGAAACTTCTTAAGTAAAGGGGGTCTTGATTTTAATGGTATTGAAAATGTTAGACGACCTGATCTTTACTTAAGACATTTTGCACATGAGTCAAAGTCTCATATTCCTCCTAAAGATCCTAAGTGTAGAATAAGATGCTTTAAATGTAAACAAATTGATCACTTTCAATTTGATTGTCCACTTAGGAATAGGCGTGCTAAAATTAGGAAAGTATGGATAGTTAAGGGAGATCTTGCTACTAGCCCCCGTGGACCCAACAAAATTTGGGGACCAGCATGAGTCACTTAACTTATGTTGCAGGTATGCCTAAGATTGTCCTCCTCCAAGGATCGGTGGTACTTGGATAGCGGGTGGTCACGGCACATGACCGACAACAAAGGCAAATTCACATGAATTGTTCCTAAGGATGGAGGCTATGTGACATATGGCAACAATGTCAAAGGACGCATCATCAGGGTAGGTAAGGTTGGTAAGGATTCCTCTCTTACTATTGATAACGTCTTGTTGGTTAATGGACTAAAGCATAATCTACTTAGCATAAGTCAATTGTGTGATATGAGATATAAAATATCTTTCAAAAATGATAAATGCATGGTAGAAACCAAATTAGATCATAAAGTGCTTTTTATTGCAGATCAACATGAAAATGTTTACACTACTTCTTTTGATAATTTAGTTTTACAATAAGTAACGTGCTTTTCTACTGTGAATGAAGCTAGTTGGCTATGACATAGGCGCTTAGGACATGCTAGCATGGATTTACTGTTTAAACTTGTTAGAAAAGAATTAGTTAAAGGTTTGCCTAAGATGTCATTTGTAAAGGATAAAATTTGTGATGCATATCAAATGGGTAAGCAAACCAAATCTAGTTTCAAGAAAAAGAAATTCATATCTACTACTAGACCACTTGAGATGCTTCATTTAGATCTGTTTGGACCTAATTCTATGCAAAGTCTTAGTGGTAAATCTTATGTTTTTGTAATTGTGGATGACTTTTCTAGATTCACATGGGTATTATTTCTTGCACATAAAAACGAATCATGTGAACAATTTACCAAACTTTGTAGGAGAATCTAGAATGAAAAAGGATATAAGATAACTCATATAAGAAGTGATAGAGGCATTGAATTCAAAAATGAGAACATAGAAAAATATTGTAACTTAGAGGGTATTTCACATAACTTCTTAGCACCTAGGACACCTCAACAAAATGGTGTGATAGAAAGAAAGAATAAGTCACTACAAGAGATGGGTAGAACTATGCCAAATGAACATAAATTACCTAAATACTTTTGGGCCGAGGCAATAAACACTGCATGCTATGTTATGAATAGGGTCTTGATTAGACCATCAATAAATAAAACCTCTTATGAATTGTGGAACAACCATAAACCTAACATTTCCTATTTTCATGTGTTTGGTTATAAATGCTTTGTGCTTAGGGATAATGAACACTTAGAAAAATTTGACTCTAAATATGATGAAGGTATTTTCCTAAGTTATGCACTAAATAGTAAAGCATATAGGATTTTTAACAAAAGAACATTGACCGTAATTGAATCTATTCATGTTGTGTTTGATGAATCTAATCCATTTTCTAAGAAAGATGATGAAGATGATATTGATATTAGAAAATACTTAGAGAAATTATCTGTTGAAAACAATGCAAGTGAGAACCCAGAAATAAATGATAAATCACCTGAAGATAATGAAAATGAAAATTAGGAGTTGCCTAGAGATTTAAAATTCATTAGAAATTATCTTATAGATCAAATCATAGGTGAACCGTCCCGTGGTGTAGCCACAAGATCATCCTTAATCAATTTAGTGAATAATTCCGCTTTCTTATCCCAAGAAGAACCTAAAAATATTAAAGAAGCCATAGATGACGACTCTTGGGTGATGTCCATGCAAGAAGAACTTAACCAATTTGAAAGAAGCAAAGTGTGGACTCTAGTTCCTAGACCTAATGAGCATACCATCATTGGAACTAAATGGGTATATAGAAATAAGAAAGATAAAAATAGGGTAGTAACTAGGAATAAAGTTAGGCTAGTTGCCCAAGAGTATAACCAACAGGAAGGGATTGACTTTGATGAAACATATGCTCTAGTTATTAGGTTAGAAGCCATTTGTATGTTATTTGTCTTTGCCGCTTTTAAAAACTTTAAATTGTTTATTAATGAAGAAGTATATGTAGAACAACTACCCGATTTTAAAAATCATAAATATCCCGATCATGTTTACCGGTTGTCTAAAGCCTTGTATGGATTGAAACAAACTCCTAGAGCTTGGTGTGAGAGGCTTAGTGGTTTTCTACTAGAAAATCGGTTTACCCGTGGCAAGATTGACACTACACTCTTCATCAAATCCAAAAATGATGATATGTTGATTGTTCAAATTTATGTGGACGATATCATTTTTGGAGCAACTAATGATGAGTTGTGTAATGAGTTTGTCAAATGCATGCAAAGTGAATTTGAAATGAGCATAATGAGTGAACTTAGTTTCTTCTTAGGGCTGCAAATCAAACAAGCTAAATATGGAACTTTCATATGCCAATCTAAATATATTAGGGACTTTCTAAAGAAATTTAATATGGAAGATTGCAAAATTCTTGGTACACCTATGAACTCTTCCATAAAGCTTGATAAAGATGAGCTAGGAATCCCTATTGAAGTAAAATTATATCATGGCATGATTGAGAGTCTCCTATATCTCACTGCTAGTAGGCCTGATATTATGTTTAGTGTATGTATATGTGCTAGGTTTCAGGCTGTCCCTAAGGAATCTCACTTAAAAGCTGTTAAACGAATCCTTAGGTATCTAGTTGGGACAATAGAGTTAGGCTTGTGGTACCCTAAGCATACTACCTTTGAGATTGTTAGTTATACTGATGCTGACTTTGCCGGTAGTAAGGTTGATCAAAAAAGCACTAGCAGCACTTGTCATTATTTAGGGCAATCTCTTGTTTCTTGGTTATCCAAGAAGCAAAACTTAGTTGCCTTATGCACAGCCGAGGCAGAATATAATGCGGCTGAAAGTTGTTGCGCTCAAACTCTTCATATGAAACAACAACTTGTGAATTTTGGATTGTACTATAAAACAATACTGATTAAATGTGATAATACTAGTGTCATAAACGTCTCTAAAAATCCTATCTCACATTCACAAACTAAACACATTGAGATTAGATATCATTTTCTTCGTGATCATGTGCAAAAAGGAGATGTGAGTCTTGAGTTTGTATGCACCAATGAACAGTGGGCGGATATATTCACTAAACCACTTCCCAAGGATAGGTTCATCCAAATTAGATGTGAGTTAGGTCTAATGCATAGTAGAAAGGCTTCTTAGATGTTTCATAGTTTGCTTAAATTTAGGGGGAGCTCTTAAATGAAATTTAACAAGTCTTAGCAACCAATATCATTGTTGATTTGTTTACTTGCCTTAGACTTTGTGAATGTTGATTATTGCTTGTGTGCACATATCTTATATGTATCGCATGATCATATTGAATGTAATGCGTATTGCACATTACTTGTGATGCACAACTCCTTTGTCCACTTCATGGCGATGTTAATATTTATATTTGATTGTTGGACCATACTGAATTGTTTGAGTAGTTGTGAATAAACTACTAGGATATATAAACTCAAACAGGTTACTATTTAAATAAGATTTATTTTGGAAGGTCTAATTTACAAATGACACTCTGCCAAAATTTTTCAAAATGTTTCCAAAATTTCTAATGTACAAACGTAACACTTACCCATTGCCTAGAGCGTTAACTCCTATGACCCTTTTTGCCGTTGCCAAAAGGGGGAGAAGTTGGGCAAAATTTTGGGTTAAATGCATGATGCATATTGTTAAAGGGAGCCTCTTAAGGCTATACCCATTTTTTGCATGGTGTACTTGTCATCATCAAAAGAGGGGGGGGGGGGGGGGATGTTGACCTTATAGGTCACACCCAGTTTTGATACTAACAAATATTGATATTTGATGATTGTCAAGTGCTTGTGCATGCTTAAATAAATATCCCAAGGAAGGATACTTGAAGAAACATGAAGACCCCAAAGACTTGTAATTTGTAATTGTTAATGTCTGTAATATGAGTTTGTAATAGTAACCTAAGATGTGGTTTGTATGTTTCTTACCTGCACATCATGCATATAGGATATAGCATAAGCTCAATTAGACCATAGCAAGACCCTAGGCTCCAACACTCATATACATAGTATATAATATTTGAGTGTGTTGAAATTATGCTTTATGTGAACAAATCTAAGCAACTTAAGATAACTCGGGCGACCGAACCCTTGGAGTACAAAACTCCTCCGGCGCCCGAATGTTGACAAGTCAACATGTTGACCAGGCTCTCGGGCGACCGACCCCTAAATGCACATATCGTCTCTGGGCACCCGAACACCTCGAAAGGGACTGTTCACCAACTCAGGCGACCGATGCTTTCAATTCAAAAAGTACCTCAAGCAGCTGAACACATGCGTTCGGGCCACCAAACGTTAGATCAGACACTCGAAGTCATGAAGCTTTGCTACTGACTTTGATTCGGGCTGCTGAAGATCCATTCGGGCGACTGAACTGCATTGAACACCTTTTTAGCATGTGTCTTGTCGGGCGACCGAACTTAGGTTCAGCCACCCGAACGGTTAAAATTATTTTAACCGTGGTAAAACTAGGTTAAGTTGAGCTAATTGGATTTTAATCATTTGGAACCTTTTTAATTATTCCCATTATATCCCAAACGGTTATATTTTTACTCCTGGCTATAAATATGAGTCCATTTGCATGATTAGGGCAAGATTAGCAAAGTGATTAAGCCAATAATTCTCTCTACTAAAAAATCAACCTTTTCCCAAATACACTCAAACTTGCATCCTTTTGATAAAATATGAGATTGTGAGAGTTCCTCTTGTGCTAATGTGACTGTTGTTCTGTGCTAATACTCCCACGTGTTTGTGTGTTTGAGATAATTTCTTTGGGAGCTTAGCTTAGGTTTATCCCACGGATTTCTCTATTATAAATCTTGTGTGGGATTAAACCAAGGAAGTTTAGGATATTTGCATTTTGTTGCAAGTGTCCAATAACTTTGTTTTGGTGTGCAAAGATTTTTCAAACAAGCAAGTTTTTTTCAAACTAGTGTTATACATCTTTTATTGAGGAAAACTCTTTTCGAACTAGTTTGATTATTTGTGTAGTATACTTGGAATATTGATGTGCTACTGCAATACCTTATTTAGATTCCAAGATATTGCTTGTGTTGAATACTCTTAAGCATCATACTGATTATACTGTGTTGAGTATTGATTGAACAAAACCTGCATCACTGAGCTTACACTATATCCATGCTATTGATGTGTATGTGATTGTGCGTATTTGGATACAAATCTGCTTTACGTGAAAGCACTATTTCTGTACCATTTGATTGTAAAATCTGAGTGTTTCTAGGTGTGGCCTGAGGGGGCGGTAATCTAGTCCGGTAAGGATTGTATGTAAAGGTTGAGGTCAGCCCTGTACTAATTGACCTAGTTTGTATAGGTGTCACTCCACCCATTTAAGTGAGCAAATTATAGTGGTAATCCTTGTGCTTGTTAGCCAAGGCAGGGACGTAGGCAATTGGCCGAATGTCGATAACATTTCTGTGTGTCACCCTTACTGTACTGCTTTCTGGTGCATGTGTGTTTGATTAAATTGCTTTATTTACTTTCTGGTATTCATTTACATTAGTTACACTAGACTGTCCATACGGTTGTGAATATACTGGTGTTAGGAGATTGACCTAGGGATTAAATTTTAAAAATACCAATTCACCCCCCCTATTGGGATCATGGTAAAGCTAACATACTATCTACGTAATTGAGTAAAATGCTACCCAAATTGCCTAGGATCGTGTGTAGGGACCTGAACCAAGGAAATAAAGGAAAATAAATAAAAGAAAAGGAAAAAAAATAAAAGGAAGAGAAAGAAAAATGGAGGTGGTTTGATTTAGCACCAAACCGTTGACGGTTTAAGGTCATCTCAGAAAACTGTCTACAGTTAAAACAACCGAGAGAATTTTAATTACCAAACGGTCGACGGTTTCCCGCAGGCCAGCTTCTCTATAAATAAGAAGTGAGCTTTTTTTTTTTTTAGGAAAATATATTTCATCTTTCTCTCTCTCTAAGCTAGGGCTCTGGCTCTTTCTTTCTCTCTCATCCCTCACGTGACTCTCTCTCTCCCCTGAGCTCACCCGAAGCCGCTCTCGCTCTCCGATATTCTCTCTCTCTCCTTTCTCGGGTTGCCAGGTCACTTCTCGCAGCAAGTTAAGGAAGCCAGGGTTCTATATTCCTGATCAATTTGGCATATTTTCAGGAACAGGTAAGGGGAATAAATTATGCCAACTTTTATTTAAATTTGAGCCAATTAAACTAGAGTTTATGATTCTAGAAACATTATGCTAATTGTATTTTAAAATCCAACCGATTGAAGTTGAGTATGGGTATGGGGATTATATTTTATCAATTTAATTTGGAAATAGAATCGTTTAAAATTGAGCATGTGGATACAGGAACATGATATGGTATTTTCTAAATGTAATATATGTATGAAATCGATGGTTTTGGTGGTTATACACGTATTTTGGGAAAACTAAGGTGAATAGGGTTGATCATCTTCGTTTTTCTACAAATTTCATATTTTGAGTTAAATTAAAATGGTAAAGGTGATCATACCCTGAGTTTCATTAAAGTATACTGAGTGTTATATGATATGTTCTCCGATCAAATTATTAGGGTATAATATGACATTTAAATTGTGTGGCATGAGATTAATTCCTTATAATAAACTAGTTGTGATTACAGCAGTGGATAAACTTATATGTTTGAGTGATTTGTTTTGTGTGGTTATTCATGTATTTCACAATATAACGTTGGCAGGCCTGAGGAGTTCATTATATTGTCCTTGATATAAATTGCAACATAATGTTGGCAGGACATGTGGAGACCCGGATAATTTTAATAATTTAATAATGGGAGAAGGAGAGAAAAGAATTAAAATTGGGAAATTAAACAAGGTCTCATCAACGAACACAGGGGCTTCGTCGACGGGCATATATGAGGGGCTCATCGACGGGGACGTGTTTCGTTGATGAGGAGATACCGAGAGGCTAATTGCTCATCTCTGAATTTCGCCGATGAGAACAAACGTTCGTCAACGAATGACCTTCTTGACCTCGTCGATGAGGTGACGTGGCTCGTCAACGAAGGCCAGTGTATAAATAGCCCTAAACGTGATTTTTCAGCTAATTTTTCATGCAGAAACCCTTTTCTCTCTCTTTTCAGTTTTCCCTCCATCTCTCTAGGATTTTGAGCCGATCTTTTGCCGGTTCGACAATCCGAGGCCACCATGACACTCCTAGGGAAGTTCTTTTCAACTCTACTAGAGTGGATCGTTGGTGGAGCTAAGTTGGAATCCATCCCAAATTTAGGGTAAGACTTTTATTCAGTATTTGGTCTTCCCTACAGTTATAGAAAATGTAGTAGTCAAAGAAATATTAAATTTCTATTCTGGGAGATATTGATTTCAGGGTGTTGAATGAGGAACCCTGCAGGTGTAGGACTAATTATTTTAGGGGTTTTTCAGGAATCAGATAAGGGTATAAACTAAACTAGTTATTTTATGAAAATATATGTATAATTTTACAATATTTAATTTTTGGAATATATATATATATATATATATATATATATATATTAGCTTTATGTTTAGGAAAATACTGCTGTAAATGATGCTATGTTTTAAATATGTGTAATACCTATTTTGTGTGGATAAGTAGAATTTATTATGAATTACAGTTTTCTGAAAAAATGATAAATGATACAAAATTTATTATGATAAATTGGCATATGGGCCGAGAGTTTTATTATGATATACCGGCGTACGAGTTGAGAGTTTTGATATGATATATCGGCGTATGGGCTGAGAGTTTATGTGATATGCCGGCATACATGCCAAGCTTTGAATATGATATGACAACGTACGGGCCGAGAATTTAATCTGATATGTAATACGGTGTACGGGCTGTGAATGGTAAAATATGAAATGCCGGTGTACGGACCGATGATTTTCACGTTATATATGCAAAATGATATGATGATATTAACTTGACAATTATTACTATGAAATAGCCATGTATTACTGTTTGAAATATATTACATGTTATCAGAACCTGGTTGGCTTGGTTTAGATTTACAAGTACACGATACTGTAGTTATGTGTTCATGATCATCATGATATTGTGTTATCGTTGTCGTACGAAGCAGTGTGAGGATGGATAGTCGATGTAGTTTATGGTAATGTTGGCGCCCCTAGTATACAGACCAGGTCTGGTAAACCCATCGTACTTACAAACATTTACTTTGACTTGGCAGTGGTCGGCCAACCATTGTCAGGTCCCACTTTCGGGCTACACAACCAAATCATGTGGGGGTAAGACATGACACTGGCCACCTAACCTACCAGGGTTGTTTTTATATGATTATTATATGAGATGAATTATGTTTATGGAAATCCAATATGTTCATCATGATATGATTATATATGTTTTTCCCAGATATGATATGGGTAGTTTCACTAAGTATATTTATGTATGAGTTATGTATAACACCGAAATACTCATGTTGTCACACACTGGTATTAGTTTATTTTCCCTTACTGAGAGGTGTCTCATTCTGAATTATATGAACATTTCAGGAGCCCTAGATAGGAGAGCGGATAAAGCTCTGCAGAGGTAGTTACAGCTGATCTACCATTTCTGAAGGGTAAGTATGTTGATAGGGTCAGATGGATTTTGTGGAAGGTGACCCTAGGACTCTTTTGGGTTGTATATACTTTACAATGGATGTAATAACTTTGGTATTGTGTTAAATGGTAATATGAGGTGTATATGATTTTACGTGTCCTACTGCTTAGGCTTCCGTGATGTGTTCTAATGTATTCCTGGTACCCACGGGTTCAGGTTAATTATGATCTGCTAGATTTATTATATTGGGTTTTATTATCATGGAAAAAAATGGTAAAGTAAGCAGGTCGTTATAGTTTTGTATTAGAGCCTAGGTTGTTAGGTTCTGTAGACTTTAAAGTGCAGCGGAAATAATACCAGAGTATAGGAAAATGATTTAAGGTTTTGTTCTGCAGTCTAGAGGCAAGACTTCCGTGGTGGTTTCTGTATTTTTCCTGAGGTGACGTTTTCAGGAAACCCATAGTAAACTATTGTCTGGTTGTATTCCTAGAATGCAGGATTGGAGTTAGGAATGAGTTGAGAAAGTTAAGATAAGTAACTATGTTAGGTGTGTAAGCTATAAGTATAGGGTTCCTAAATTTCGTTTATTATTTATCAGGATGGATCCAGGAGGAGGTAGTGTCTATGCGAGTGGTAGTGATGGAGCAGGGCCCTCGAGTGCAGGCGGGATTGATTCCGACACAGTACTACGTAGCGTGGCTCAATAGGTTATAACTGAGATCGCTAGAAGCTCCAGAGAGTAGGGAGGTCCGTCTGTAGGCCATGAGTGCACTATAGAGAAGTTTATTAAGATGAATCCTCTAGCATTTTCAGGAGGAGTTGATCCTGCAGCTGTCGAGAATTGGATGCAGGAGATTGAGAAAGTCTTGGTGGTGCTACAGTGTACAGAGGAGCATAGGGTCCTCTTCGCCACTTATAAACTGACAGGAGAGGCCGAGAGGGGTGGACTGCTGTGAGACTTCTAGAATAGTAGAGGACGTTGTCGATAGCGATGACATGTGACCGATTTAAAGAGTTATTCTTTGTCAGGTATTTTCCAGCTACTATCGGGGAGACTAAAGTGGAAGAGTTCCAAAGTTTGAAGTAGAGACAGTTGTCGGTCCAGCAGTATGCGGCGCGGTTTATGGAGCTCTCTCGCTTCGCTCCATATATTGTTCCTGATGAGATAAAGAAGGCGAGACAGTTTGAACGAGGATTGAGGAGAAGCATATATAAGCAGGTGGTAGTGTTAAAGATATAGGACTTCGCTAAGTTAGTCGACAGAGCTGCCTTGGCTAAGGTTAGCGAGCGTATGGATGCAGAGGATTAGGGGCAAAAGAAGATAACTACATTTTCAGGCTATCAGCAAGGTCCTAGGCAGGGTCAGTGGAGGAGAGGAAACTATGGTAGAGGAAAGAGGCAGGATGTTGGAGGTCGTGAGGTGCAAGTGGTACAGAATCCTCCTGTTTGTCAAACTTGTGGGAGGAGACACTAGGGAGAGTGTCGAGTGGGACGAGCTGTTTGCTATCGCTGTGGTAGACAAAGACATTTGGTGTGAGACTACCCTTTACCAATGGATATTGCTCCTGTTCCTAGACCGTACCGGGGAGGCTATCAAGTGCCACGTGGAGGCCAACAGAGAAATATGGCTCCAGCCAGAGTTTTTTCTTTGACGTCGGGTGATGTTGAGACGGTCGGCGGCGTGGTGACAGGTATGGTTGGCATGTTTTCCTTTAAAGTTATTGTATTATTTGATTCAGGAGCCACACACTCGTTTGTGTCTCTGGAGTGCACTAGACTATGTGGGGCAGAAACACAATTGTTAGATACTAAACTGTTGATATCTACACCGATTGGGTCAGGAATGAGGTGTAGTAGGGTGCTCTGGCGTTTTTTAGTTAATATTCAGGGGAAAATCTTGTCTGCCGATTTGATAGTGCTAGATATGTATGAGTTCGCTGTAATATTCGATATGAATTGGCTAGCAGCAAATTTTACCAACATAAATTGTCATTCACGAGAAGTGATATTCAGACCTCCAGGACGAGTGGAATTCAAGTTTGTAGGGTCGCGACTACAATCCCCACCTCAGTTAGTTTTAGCTATTCAGTTAAGGAGACTACTACTGAGTAGTTGTCAGGAATTCGTGGCCTTTGTGAAGGAAATGTCAGGGAATGAATTGAAACTCACTAGTACGTCATTAGTGAAGGAGTTTACGGATGTTTTTCTAGATGAGTTACCAGGCTTGCCACCTGATCGTGAGGTAGATTTTCTCATTGATCTGCTTCCAGGTATAACACCAATTTCTAAAGTACCTTACTGAATGACACCAGCAAAGTTGGCAGAATTGAAGAATTAGTTGCAATATTTGCTTGACAAGGGCTTTATACGACCTAGTGTATCTCCGTGGGGAGCTCTAGTATTATTTGTGAAGAAGAAAGAAGAATTTATGAGAATGAGTATAGATTATAGGGAAATTAATAAAGTGACAATCAAGAACAAGTATCCTCTACCCCGTATAGATGATTTATTTGACCAGCTCTAGGGTACACGGGGGTATTCTAAGATTGATCTCAGATCAGGCTATCATCAAGTGAAAGTGAAAGTAGAGAATGTATTGAAGACAGCCTTCAGGACCAGATATAGGCATTATGAATTTCTCATCATATCGTTTGGTTTGACGAATGCTCCTGCAGTATTTATGGATTTGATGAATAGAATTTTTTACCAATATTTAAATCAGTTTGTTGTTATTTTATTGATGATATACTGGTCTATTCGAGGAGCTATGAGGAACATGAGACACTTTTAAGGCAGGTTTTACAGACGCTTCGAGAAAAGAAGCTGTACGCTAAGTTCAGTAAATGTGAATTTTGACTTGAGATGGTTGTGTTTTTGGGGCATGTTATTTTAGGAGATGGTATTTCTGTGGATCCTAGTAAAATTGAGACGGTAGTGAATTGGGCTAGACCGAGGAACGTCGAGGAGGTTAGGAGTTTCTTGGGGTTAGCTGGGTATTACCGTCTTTTTATTGAGGGATTCTCAGTACTATCAGGACCTCTGACACGACTGACTAGGAAGAATGTCATATTTGAGTGGGACGACAGCTGTGAGCAGAGTTTTCAGAAATTGAAGCAGAGACTTGTCACGACACCAATACTGGTTATTCCATTAGGGGGTGAAGGTTATGTTATTTATAGTAATGCGTCCTTGAATGGACTTGACTATTACTGATGCAACACGGTAGAGTAGTAGCGTATGCTTCCAGGAAATCAAAAAAATATGAAAAGAATTACCCCACCCACGATCTTGAATTGGTTGCAGTGATACATGCATTGAAAATTTGGAGGCATTACATGTATGATGAGCGATGTAAAATTTTCTCTGACCACAAGAGTTTAAAATACTTTTTCGCTTAAAAGGAACTGAATATGATGCAAAGATGGTGGTTGGAGCTTATTAAAAATTTTGACTGCACTATCAGTTACCACACAGTGAAGGCGAACGTAGTAGTTGATGCTTTGAGCAGAAAGTCTGTGAGACCAGCGTTGGCAGCTATGAAGATTTAGTGTTTGATTATGATGGATCTGAAAAGATTCGGTATCGAGTTGGTCGAAAGTGGTTCTCAAGCTTGTATTGCTAGTTTAGTGGTGCAGCCTACTCTGCAGGAAAGGATTAAAGCTGCTTAGAAAGATGATCCAGAATTAGTAGAGGTATTAGTCAGAGTTGTAACGAACCAACCCTTTTATATAGACCCAGGTGTCACGTACTTATACCAAATACCTATACTTGTTCAAAATATGGAAACAACTCGCCCTAAACAGGGACATACGGGTATAAATCATACAAAATCATGATGCAAATGTCGCGAAAAAACATAAACAACAATTGGAATTTCTACTAGACTCATACTAGAGCTTATTAATACATCCATAATTTACATAAATTCGAACTTAGAATAATTCTCATTATTACAATCCTCCAAAAAGGAACTTCATCTAAGTTTATTACAAGATTCATATGCTTTCGTAAGCTGACCAAAAATAATCTCCCCCAGTCCCTTTAGCTATTAGGACCGATGCACTGATGGACCTAAAAATAAAGGTTGTATGATAGGGTGAGACACCTCTCAGTAAGGAAGAAGGAGTTACAACAGTGTGTGACTGCATACATGCATATTTTAAATAGCACTCATGCATTCAAAACATTTGTTTATAATACTGTGTCACATAACATTTATCTATACATCAGTATTTAAATCATGCATATGAATATTAGAACAACTTCAGTTTGGTATGATAGTTTGCCTATTTACCTCGTGGCACGGGTTGTGCACTCATTGCCTCTGATAGTGTCCTGTTCGTGCAGACAAAAGTCGAGCATCTTTTATGATCCGACCGTCCCCTGGTTTATTTTTACCAACAGCTTACTAACTCATTGCAGGTCGACCATCAAACGTACCAATACTGATTTCTCATGTGTGGTTGCACTGTACTGCCAGCATCAGTACCTAGCCCTAGGAGTTTATTTCAACCCCTGAACATGGAGTATTTTTCAACCCCTTTTTACTGAAGTTTCTTTCAACCTCTTTTGGTCACAAGTTGTGGATTTAGTATCATATATACAATTTATAGCAAAACAGTAACCTGTGCAATTGCAGTATTTTTTATAAATTCAGATAATCGCATTGCGTTCAAACCGGCGTCTTTCCACTCAGTTTACCCCTCTTTGTTTACTGATTCAGCTCGATGTATCACCGGCCTCCATTTATCACATTCTCAGTATAACAAATTGGAACTTCGTTCCCATATTCTATATCAATAGTATAGAAAATCCATTCATTTCCATTTCAACATATATCACACAAGTTTACTCCAAAACCCGCTAAATGATAGAAATCAAGTAAACATCATTTAAATGAATAAGTAAACGATTCGAGCCTCTCCTACTATAATATAAATGTAAATAATAATTTTTGTAAAGTTTGGAGATCATACACTGAAATCCTCGTTTTTACCAAAAATCGTAAAATCATAAAACCAACATTTCTACTTGGTAGAATTTAGCAAATAAGCAGTTAAATCATACATAATAACATAAACTAGCCTTTTAGAGGTTTAGTTTTCCAAAAATGTTGTTGTAATCAAATTCCCCTTACCTTATACTCGAAATGAAACTTCGTACGAACACGGTCCAAACCGACAACCCGGGATCCCAAAAACCTAAAACCACAAAACATAATCTTACTAAAACTTCGACTACTACCCAAATATCTAATCAAAACTAAGATCAGATCCCTACCTCGATTTTTGAGGAAAACTCGAAAATCTTCGAAACAACGATCCAACCCGCTAAAATTGTAGAGTTTTCTCTTCTGATCCACGCAGTACCCTCCGTTTTTGGAAACGAACGGCGAAGAATCCTAGAGAGAGAGAGAGAGAGCTTTTGGGTGAATCTTAGCTCCTAAGTAACTCAAATGGGATATTTATAGGGCCTTTGACCCGGTCTAATTCGTCGACGAGGCGGCGTCTTCGTCAACGAATCCACCACACAAATTGTCGATGAGGCCCTGAATTTCGTCGATGAGAATTTCTCGAGAACCTCCCAAAACCCCTCGGCATTCTCTCATTGACGAGGCTCTAAATTTCGTCAACGAGGCTCTGAAGGACATCGTCGACGAATGTGATCCTTCGTCGACGAATCCAGTTTTTAAAGGTTTGGGTCTCTACAAAAGTGCAGAATGGTCAGGGGGAGAAATTATATATTACAGATGATGGAACTTTACGGTTTCGTTCCAGATTATGTGTTCCTATCGATGCTGACATCAGGAAGACCATCTTAGAGGAGACTCACAGATCTTTGTACACGGTTCATCCCAGCAGTACGAAGATGTATAGAGATTTGCGAGAGTCTTATTGGTGGAGTGGTATGAAGAAAGAAATTACTGAGTATGTAGTGCAGTGTTTGACGTGTCAGCAGATAAAAGCTGAGCACCAAAGGCTGGCAAGTCAGTTGCAGTCGCTATTTGTCCCAAAGTGGAAGTGGGATCATATATCCATGGATTTTATTTTAGGGCTGCCATTGGTATTGCATGACCAAAATGCAATTTGGGTGATTGTGGATCATTTGACCAAAACCACTAATTTCCCTCCCGTTAAGATCAGCTACTCCATGGACAGACTGATAGAGATATATATTCAGGAGATAGTCCGTTCTCACGGTGTGCCAGTGTCTATAGTGTCAGACAGGGACCCACGTTTCACGTCACGATTTTAGAGGAGCTTGTAGGAGGTTCTAGGGTCTCAGTTATCTTTTAGCACGACGTTCCATCCTCAGTCATACAGACAGACTGAGAGGACGATCCAGATATTAGAAGATATGCTTCGAACGTGCGTGCTAGACTTTTGGGGTAGTTGGACTCAGTTTATGCTATTGGTGGAATTTGCATCCAATAACAATTATCAGACTAGCATTGACATGACACCATTTGAGGCGTTTACGGTAGAAGATGTCGTTCTCCTTTATTTTGGGATGAAATGAGTAAGCAGCAAGTTATGGGACTAGAGCTTGTTCAACAAGCACGTGATAAGGTTCGACTTATCAGAGATAGAATTAGTGTAACTGAGAGCTGATAGAAGAGTTACTCTGATACTCGCCGTAGGGAATGGAGTTTGATGTTGGTAATCATGTATTTCTAAAAATAGCTCCATTAAAAAAGGTTATGCGATTTGGGAAGATGGGTAAACTTAACCCTAAGTTTATCGGTCCATTTGAGATTCTAAAGAAAAGTGGGGCCAGTTGCCTACAGGCTAGCTTTGCCACCTATGTTGTCTGGGATTCATGACGTATTCCATGTTTCCATGTTAAGAAAATACGTTCTAAACCCTTCTCACGTAATCAACTATAGTGAATTCGAGATTAGTGATTCACTAGTTTATGAGGAGGTGCCAATACAAATTCTGGATAAGAAAGATTAAGAATTACATAATAAGAAAATTCCTCTGGTGAAAGCCTTGTGGAGAAATCATGAAATACAAGAAGTTTCATGGGAGCTCGAAGAACAGATAAGGTAGAGATATCCACAATTATTCAAGAAAATGTAAGTAGTAGGTAATGTTTCTTTTGTAGGTACATGTAGTGGTTTAATTAGTGAGTAGTATTTTAGTTTTAGGAGAATTTTATTTTTGGTATTTGTAATCTCCTAGGATTTGAAATGTAACCACAGTATTCCTCTGCCATAAGTGAGGGTACGTAATAAAATAAGTTGACTATTTTCTTTAAGGGATGATGAATCGTATGAATAGCAAATTTCAATGACGAAATTTTATAAGAATGAGAGAATGTAGAGACCCAGATAATTTTCATAATTTAATAATGGGAGAAGGAGGGAAAAGAATTAAAATTGGGAAATTAAACAAGATCTCGTCGACAAACACAGTGGATTTGTCGATGAGCATATATGAAGGGCTCGTTGATGGGGACGTGTCTCGTCGACGAGGAGATACTGAGAGCCTAATTGCCCATCTTTGAATTTCATCGATGAGAACAAACGTTCGTTGACGAACGACCTTCTTGACCTCGTCGATGAGGTGATGTGACTCGTTGACGAAGGCCAGTGTATGAATAGCCCTAAACACGATTTTTTAGCTAATTTTTCGTGTGCAAAAATTCTTCTCTCTTTTCGGTTTTCCCTCCTCTATAGGATTTCAAGCCGATTTTTACCGGTTCGACGATCCGAGGCCACCACGACACTCCTGGGGAAGTTCTCTTCAACTCTACTGGAGTGGATCGTTGGTGAGGTTAAGTTGGAATCCATCACAAATTCAGGGTAAGACTTTTATTCAGTATTTGGTCCTCTTTACAGTTGTAAAAAATGTAGTAGTCGAAGAAATACTGAATTTCTGTTTTGGGAGATATAAATTTCAGGGTGTTGAATGGAGAACCCTACGAATGCAGGACTGATTATTTTAGGGACTTTTTAGGAATCAGGTAAGGGGATAAACTAAACTAGTTATTTTATGAAAATATATGTATAATTTTATAGCATTTAATTTCAGGAAAATAAATATATATATATATTAGCATTATGTTTGGGAAAATACTGCTGTAAATGATGATATGTTTTAAATATGTGTAATACCCATTTTGTGTGGCATGAGTAGAATTTATTATGAATTGTTGTTTTCTGGAAAAATGATAAATGATACAAAGTTTATTATGATAAATTGGCGTACGAGCTGAGAGTTTTAGTATGATATACCGGTGTACGGGCCGAGAGTTTTGATATAATATATCGACGTACGGGCTGAGGGTTTATGTGATATGCCGGTGTACCGACTGAGCTTTGAATATGTTATGCCGGCATACGGGCGAGCTTTGAATATGATATGACAACATACGGGCCAAGAATTTAATTTGATATGTAATACGGCGTACGGGCCGTGAATGGTAAAATATGAAATGCCGGCGTACGGGCCGATGATTTTCACGTTATATATGCAAAATGATATGATGATATTAACTTGGCAATTATTATTATGAAATAGTCATGTATTACTGTTTGAAATATGTTATATGTTATCAGAACCTGCTTGACTTGGTTTAGGCTTACACGTGCACAGTACCGTAGCTATGTGTTCATAATCATCATGATATTGTGTTATTGTTGTCATACGAGGCAATGTAAGGATGGATAATCAATGTGGTTTATGGTAGTGTTGGCACCCTTGATGTATAGACCAGGTTTGGCAGACCCATCGTACTTATAGACATTTACTTTGACTTGACAGTGGTCGGCCAGCCATTGTCAAGTCCCACCTTCGGGCCACACAACCTAGTCATGTGGGGGTAAGACATGACACCAGCCAACTAACCTACCAGTATTGTTTTTATATGATTATTATATGAGATAAATTATGTTTATAGAAATCCAGTCCGTTCTATCATGATATGATTATATATGTTTTTCCTAGATATGATATAGGTAGTTTCACTGAATATGTTTATGTATGGGTTATGTATAACACAAAAATACTCATGTTGCCACACACTGGTATTAGTTTATTTTCCCTTACTAAGAGGTGTCTCATCCCAAATTATATGAACATTTCAAGAGCCCCAGATAGGAGAGTGGATAAAGCTCCGTAGAGGTAGTTACAGCTGATCTACCCTTTCTAAAGGGTAAGATGTTGATAGGGTCAGATGGATTTTGTGGAAGGTGACCCTAGGACTCTTTTGGGTTGTATATACTTTACAATGGATGTAGTAACTCTGGTATTGTGTTAAATGGTAATATGAGGTGTATATGATTTTATGTTTCCTGCTGCTTAGGCTTCCGTGATGTATTCTGATGTATTCCTGGAACCCACAGGTTCAGGTTAATTATGATTTGCTAGATTTATTATATCGGGTTTTATTATCATGGAAAAAAAATGATTAAGCTAGTTGTTACAGGATATGAGGTGTTCGTAATATTTTCATTTATATAAAGGGGGTAAAACGTTAGCAGTGAAATGAGGTGGTCGTTTTACTGATTTACTATGAATAGGTCATTGTGAAAGTGTAATAGTTGTGTGTTGTGAAGTACATGTTGGGAACGATGGGGAGGGATGCCATGAGAACCATAGGAAGTGAAGTATTTGTGCATTATCCTTTGTGGGTGTGAGTAAATGTATTATGGTTGTAGATGTGTTATGGTATTATGTACAATACGTGTATGCAATTTTCTGTGTTTTGATTGATGATGTATATGTGAGTACAACTCATGAGTGTCCTCAGAGTTGTAATTGATTAACAAATAGTTATTTTGTATATACCAAAACTCATGTTAGCCACACACTGGTAATAATTTATTCTATCTTACTAAGAAGTGTCTCACCTCATTATACAACTCATTTTTCTAGACCTTCTGGTGATCAAGCTTGGCTAGCTCCAGGGCAGGGTTGGATAGTTTAGAATAGGATGAGTGGTTGTAAGAACTTGAAGTATTTATGTTTTAAATTCCTGATTATGCAATATGGTTGAATGGATACACCTTTTTGGATGCATAGTATAGTACTCTGGTATTTTTATTGAGGATGTTTAATTATTTTCTGCTAGTTGGATGATATTTATGGTATCAGAGATCTATGAATGGAACACATAACACCCGAGGCCCCACTCTCGGGTTCGGGGTGTTACATCGTGGAACCAAAAATAGCTAACAAATCAATTGATTTGTTAGTTGTAAATCTCCTAAAGATCAACCTCTAATAAAGGCTGACAGATATCTAATAATTCTACAATAAGGTGTTAGGTAAGAAGGGGTTTTTGGATTGTTCCGAGGAAATGGATTAAGGGATGTTTGTCCTCGACGAATATGGTTGTAATTGTGAATAGATAGCCTAGGGAGTGGTTTAGAGCTTCTGGGGTTCAGGCAAAAAGATCCCCATCATAACCCTTTGTTTACCTTGGTGGTCCATGGGTTAAATAGAGTGAGAGTCACACTCAAGGTAGATATCTAATCGTAGGTAGGAAGGAGGTGGACATGTCTCACTTTAGTGATGATACTATATTTTTTCTTGAGGACAGTGTTGTGAATTCTGAAAAATTTTAGTTGAGAATTTTTTAGAAGGTTTTGGTATTGAAGATAAACATGACAAAGAGAGATGCTTGGTATTAATACGGATCATGGAGTTCTAGAAGATTTCAAGGCTTTAGTTGGTTGAGATTCTCTAACTTGGCCTTTATCTTACTCGATTCTTCCTTCAAGGATAAAACTACTTCAATTGCCTTTTCGTGTTCAAAAGAGTGAGTAGGAGATTGGAGGGGTGGATTGCGCATTTATCCTAGGGGGTTGTATACTCATATATTCTCATTAAAGCTTCCCTTTCTAATATCCCTAATTACTTTTTATCCATTTTTTGAGTTTCTATGAGGGTAGTGGGTATTTTGGAGAGGCTTATGAGAGATATCTTATGGCCTAGAACAGAAGCACCTTGTTAATTTGTAAGTGGTTAGGACACCTAAGTTAGAAGGAGGTTTGGGAAATAGATTTGAGATTCCCCAACACAAGGTTATTAGAAGTGTGGAGTTCATTGAAATAACTAGGATACCAAAGGAAGTAGCAGGTAATGTTTCTTATGCAGTTCCCCAAGCTGCTCATTTGTTCTTTCCTCTCACTCACATCAAAATGAGGTTAATGGCAATTTGATTTGGTTTTGCGAGGATGTTTGGGATTTTGGAGGTTTTCAAGCCTCATTTTTTCACATCATGGTCCCTTTATGACGTCCTTTGGAGGGGGAACTCTTACTTGGGATTTCCATTTTTTGAGAAATTTGATGAAAGAGAGGTTGATGAGCTCATTGCTTTGCTAAGAGTTTGGTTAGGGGAATCATCAAGCTCTTTTTTGTCATTCTACATTTATTGAAACCTTCAATCCCCTTTTCTTTTCCTCGAAATAATGTCATTTTGAAGGCTAAGGTTTCTTTTAAGATCAAGGCTTTCATTTGGACTTTTGACTCCTAACACAATTAATACAAATGACAAGTTAAGGTAAGGAGATCCTATAAGGCTATCAGCCCAAATATGTGTAGGATGTTCTTAGAGTCTAATGAAACCAATTGTTTTGGGCCAAACACTTCACATCTTGTGAAGGCTAGTCATAGCACTCTCGCTTAACTAGCCAGCCAAAAGTATACTGCAATTTCACCACATGAATAAATTCTTAACCATCGAAAACAAATTTAAAAGTGAAAGCAGTAAACAAATAAACAAGTAGACAAAAGTCACATGATAAACAGTAAAGCAATATAATTCATTCTTAACACCTCAATAGCAACGCGTGTTTAGCAAGGGAGGTGTAGGCTAAACACATTTACAAATGTTAGTGAGGTTTACAATGACTAATGAAACTCACCCTTCTTTGAAGAACATCTAAGGTATGCTAGCTCAAGCACTAGGAAACAAAAAATTGATGGAGGATTCATACCCCCATTTTACACGAAGGCATAATCAGACTCAACGAATAAAACCTATACTACTATTGGTAGGATTGTTAATCAACCATGTACACAGAACAAGCGGTTAGAGACCAGACCAGCATAATGCCTTGAACAAGCTCGGGGTCGTGACACCAATGCACATCTCTTCCTACATTGTCAGGTGGTTCGACAGCTATAATCTATCATGTTTTCTAATTTTTGGTGAATTAAGGGTAGCCTCACAAATGTGCCGACTTCATGTTGGTTTGGCTTTTGGAGCTATGGAAAGGGTTGCCATATGAAGTGTGTGGTTACATGCTATTCTTTGGACTTGGTGGACAAATAAAGGAGAGAATCTTCAATGCCAAAACAACCTCTTTATACTTGTTATGGGATAGAGTAGTTTTTTTCAGCACTCTTTGGGTATTTTTGGGGAATTTTGTTGTCAAACCCCAAAAGAGATTGGGGAGCAGCACTTTTACATTTTTGCTGATTGCTGGAGGATGCCTTGTCCTCCAAAGCTTGTATTTTTGTTTCTTTCTAATGAATGGACTTTTCTTATTTAAAAAAAAAAAAAAATCTATCCATCAAACCAAGAACCAAACAGTTCAGATATGATTTTTAAGACATTGTAGGACTAAAGGAGCAACTCCCCCAGCCATGAACAGGAAATCAAAAATACAAAATGCCAAGATGCAGGCGTGTAGATGATGTTTCTAGGCTCTAGCACACAATGCAAATAAATTGTCGATAAACCTGCCAAAAACATTTTTATTACTTTAAAACAACCACTGGAGATGGGTAAGCATGTAATGAGTTTATCATACATTTTCACATGAAAAACGTACAACTATGTGACATGCATCCTCTATAATCCTGTTATGAGGCATAAGTTACTCAGAACTGTCCATAACTCCACATAAGTATACAAACAGTCATAGTTGAAGTTTGTTTATAGTTAAAGAGTTGTCCAAAGACTTTGACTCCTGTAGGAGTGGGGAAGGTACTTCTCCTTGTACCTCTATCTCATGACCTCTCATTCAGTGAAAATGGGCTCTCCTTTCAAGAAAATTCCAGCAAGGCACTTTGAAGGGGTGGGACTGTCATGAGATTCTTCCAGCAAACTGGGGTTCAGAAAAGACAGCCGTCCAAAATCATGGTTCAACTGATGCTACCTACAACCTCCGTGGATGGACGCCTAAAATATATATCCCAAATAGGAGGCCGAAATTATGGCAGTCCTCACACAAGTGTATTGGCCAATAGACAGTTTCTTGACATACAACATTAAATGGAAAACCAGAAACCATAGGTTACGTAGGACAGCAAAAGAAATTCAAAATCAGAGAGAGAGAGAGAGAGAGAGTTAAAGGAGGGACTTAAAAAGAAGAGGAGGAAGAGAATAACAGAGAAGAAAAGGAATATTGGATGTTGGCAGCAGAGAGAACAGAAAAGAGCAGAATTGAACAGAACAGAGAGAGAGGGGAAGAAGATGGAAGGAGGAAGAAGAAAGATGAAGGACAAGAGAGGAAGGCAGCACAACAATGAGAGAGGAAACTGAAATTGCATTCTCATTCAAATGATAACTCCTCAAATGACTTATAACACCAGTATTTACACCCACTACTAACTAAAAGACATTTTTACATAAGAATCCCATTACCCCAATAAAACAGGAAATTACACAATAACAAAAGAAAAAATTCTAATACAAACAGAATTTCCATAAGTTACGCCTAACATAAGTGTGCCAAATGGGTTACCTAAAAGATGTAGGCAGACCTCCATCAAGAGGTTTTGTCAAGGAACATTCCCAAATGGACCCTTAACCCCATATCCAAGAAAGGCCATTTCATCATAATATCCATATTTGAAGAATCCATGCAATCCTTGCAAGTAATGTCATACACATAAAATAGATTGCTTTGAAATATAATCAACAGAAGCTTGAAGAGAGAGAGAGAGAGAGAGAGAGTACTTCCTTCAACAGAGCCCCCAAACCAAAGCTACAGAAGAAGCATCCTCATTTAAAGCAACACAATAACAAATGCAAACCCTTGTACAGTCCTTGTACAGTTGAACTATTCTTCAGCACCCAGCTATCCTAAACAAAGAAAGTGAATGCAGCACAAAAAGTATGCTAGAATATATCTGACTAAATACATTACCCCAGGTGCTTTTCCAAAAGAAATCCATACAACAACAACAACAACAAAAAAACCAAGCCTTAATCGCACTAGGTGAGGTCGGCTATATGAATCATTTTCCGCCAATTTATGCAATCATTGACCATTTCTTTTGATAGATTCAAAGATATTAAATCCTTACTCACTATCTCCTTCCAAGTTATTTTAAGTCTACCCCTACCCCTTCTACTGCTCCCCACAGTAATTAAGTCACTCTTCCTCACAGGTGCACTATGTGGCCTACGTTGCAAGTGTTCATACCATCTGAGTTGTCACTCCCTTATCTTATCTTCTACAAGAGCTACACCTAACTTACCATGAATACCTTCCAAACAAAATCCATCCAAAATTAAAATAAGTAACAAAATCATAGAATCAAATGTTAATGAGGAATTCAAGAAACTCACATAAACAAATAACCTATAGAGTTTCTAAAACGAAAAAAAGCATCAAAGACCTCCAACCATAGCAGCACAAAGATTTCAAACTTTGGTTCTAGGTTTAGCTTCATGGCTTTGGAAGTTAAATGTATCATTGGTCATGGAATTTTAATAGATTCAAGCAAAAAAGGGGAGGAGGGGGGATGCTGGATATAGTTTGGTCACTGCTAACTAGAACTGTTTTTTGCTTCCAATAAATAGAACTAACCTGTGCCTCAACTAAGCACAACTATGTCATCCCTCTCCAAGCCTTGAGTAAGTTTGGAGCCTTGGAGAACATAGTCGTGTAAATGTTCGTCAAACAAGCATGTAAGTACACACACACACACACATACACACACACACACAGATCCTGCATATATGAATGAACACATAACTAAGCAAACCTCATCGAAAGCAAGGAGGCGAACCACATCAGGCCCAATTTTGCTATCAATTATTGTGGATTAACCACGTGCACAAATGAATATATGAATTAATTTTCTTTAAATTGCATGGAAATTGAAAACTAGTTATTGATAATCATATTATGCAACTTATATACAAGCTCTGAAATAAGAAACAACCAGGGAAAAAAAAAAGAGCTAAATGAAAAACAAATAAAAATATATAAACCCAAATGTAAACAAGGACAAAAGCATGCACAGATGAATGAGTATTTTGGAATGTATTGATAATCATAATATGCACTTAGATACAAGCTCTGAAATAAGAAACAACCTGGGAAAAAAAAAGAGCTAAATGAAAAACAAATAAAAATATATAAACCCAAATGTAAACAAGGACAAAAGCATGCACAGATGAATGAGTATTTTGGAATGTTGCTATACGTGAGTGAATTAGATAATCCCACCATGCTGAACCACCAGTTGAAAAGTATAAAAATAAAAGCCAATTGTAAATAAATTCCATTCATGGAAGCTACATAAATCTTCACTAAATTCATTTTACTTAGGCATATCCATTTTCATCAGCTTTGCAAATCAAACACAAAGAATGCCTCAAGGGTTTCTGAGATGAAAAATAACGAAGGGTACTGGCCAAAAACAGAACCATCATTCAGACTGCAATGCTTCTTAAAAAACTCAAAGCATATACTTGATGAAGAGGAAGAGGTCAACACCATTAACAAAGAGTGATGACAAAAAGGGGGATATACGAGGACATCTGCAGACAGTGTGTGTGTGTGTGTATATATATAGAGAGAGAGAGAGAGGGCTTAAGACAACTAAAAGCTAGAACTAACACTGAAATGGTGAACGTTTGAATATATACGCACACACACACACACACACACACACACACACACATATATATAGAGAGAGAGAGGGGGGGCTCAAGACATAACTAAAAGCTACAAGCCTAGAACTAACACTGAAATGGTGAACATTTGAATACACACACACACACACAGAGTATATATATATATATATATATATAGAGAGAGAGAGAGAGAGAGGGCTTAAGACAAAGCTTGAACTGACATTGAAATGGTGAATGCTTGAAATGTCAAACAATCTCATTTTTGTTTATATAGAAGAAGATAATATTATTAAAACCGAGAATCAAAGTACATGATTTAGACAACAAGGAGTCCTCCCCAGACACTAGGAAAGCAGAAAAGGGGTAATACAGCAAAGAAAAAACTAAAGAACAGACGAAACAATATAAGTATCCATTACAAAGGTGCTGCCCTCCAATTTCTTATGAGGTTGGACATCCAAAGGCCCCAAACAAATCCAAGAGTGCACCCACAAGGAGGCTAGGAAAGTCTCTCTGTCCCATAAAAGCCGTCAGCAGGTTGATTGACCTTTAAAAATCCTAGCATTCCTATCAATCCACAAGGTCTTTTCAGCCTATAAAGGTGTCTGTTTCAGCAGGGCAGTGTGTTTTGGCAAAAGCTCCAGCCCACACTGAACCAAGCACCCCATAAAGGTAGCCAGTCTACATGGTGCACTAAAATTTTTTTCTTTGGACAAGCTAAGACTCTGCAAAGAGAATATTAAAGGACTTGATAAATCCCCAGAAATACTCCTGCCTCAACAACCACCACCCCCCCCGCCCCGCGCGCGCGCGCGCGGGGGGTGTTGGGGGGGGCACGCGCGCAGGATGGGGGAAGCAGAACAGAAGCCTAGCATTGTTGTCAGTCAGTCTACATGGTGCACGAAAAATTTTTCTCTAAGACTCTGCAAAGAGAATATTAAAGGACTTGATCAATCCCCAGAAATACTCCTGCCTCAACAACCACCCCCCCCCCCCCCCCCCCCGGGGCGCAGGAGAGGGGACAGCAGTTCATCAACTCTCATGAACTTACACATGATGCTTGAGAATGGAAGCCTAGCATTGTTGTCAGTCGCTGGAAATTTGCCAAGTAAAAACACAGACAGTACTTTTCTAGTGGAGTATTTGTTCCGCAGATTTGAGGATGGGAGTCCACAGGAAGTTGGTTGATGTTTGGTTCTGTTGCTTTCAGAACATAAGGAAGATACCAGCAATTGAGCATTTTCTCTGCTGGCAAACAAAACTCTGGATTTAAGGTTCTCTATGGAGGGTTTCTAAAAGAATGATCGGATCGACTCCCAACACTGCATTCTCATCATCAATAACGAGCACGTAGCACATCTCACAAAAACGAAAACAGGGCATTCATGCTATTACTTGAGAAATAGTTTAAATATTTCCTTACTTTTAATCTTTCACTTTTATTCTTTGTGAGAAAATAATACTAAAAATAATTGCTCTTAGGAATTGATCAGTACTCATCGTTGTCAATATCATAGCCAACATGTTCTTCATACAAATCACCTGCATATGCTCTTCCAGTATACCCATCATCTTCATATTCATCTGCAAATGCTCTTCCAGTATACCCATCATCTTCATATTCATCTGCAAGCCCTGAGTCACCATCTCTGTAAATGTCCTCCGAATTTTCTCTTTTTCTGGAGTTTTTATTGCCATCTTCATCAAGAGGTGTTTCAGTTCGTGTTTTCTTAGGGTTCTCTGGAGTCACAGGTTCATCAAAAAGTTTCTCCAATACATCATAGTTAATTTTTGAGCTGAGTCTCTTCTTAGCAAGCATTTGACGGGTGGCTTCTGCTGCAGTTTGAGCAGGAGTTGCATTTCTAGCTTCTGCAGCTCGTTTTTGTTGCTTCTCCTTTCTTGATTTTGCTACAGCTGCGGCAGCAGCAGCAGCAAGCTCTCTTGCAGCTTGCAATTCCTCTGGACGATCACGAAAATTGGCCTCAAAAGCTTCCTTAGCAGCTGCTGCGGCTGCTTCCTTCGCTGCTTGTTCCTCAAGATACTCCTTGTTCATTTCTTCCCAAATAATTTTCTTCAAACGTTTCTCCTCCTCATTATGAAGATAGCCATCAAGCTCAACATCATCAATATCAGAAAGGCTTTCTGATTCATCCCAAGCTTTATTAGTAGTTCCATCGGCTTCGTGAAATTCACCACGAACACCCTCACTAGTTGCACTATCAGTAGTAACACCAATATTTTTAGGCTCTGCAAAAGGTAGTTTCTCACTTTCCCTCACATTTGGGACATCAAACTCTTTCTCCAATGATTTATTGAATTGCTCATTCTTGTTTTGCTTTTGGGAAGGCATAAGTACATAGCCTGAATCAGTAGCATTTTCATATGCAGCAGCTTTCTCCATTCTCTCCCTCTCAGCCCGCTGGAAAGCTGGAGGTTCTGATCCTCCATCAAGTCCACCCGAAAGTTTGATGAAATCATCATAACAGCTTTCACAGAGCCCATGGGCAAATGAAGGTTTTCCACTACCCTTGTGTTCACAAAGCATTTCAGATATCCCAGATCCTTTGGAACCAATACTTGCTTGTTTGGCAGATAATAATTCAAGCTCCTCTGCCTTTGTGTTGAACTCCTCAATTGTTAAGCCCCCTGACTCTGTATTTTCAAATTCAATCAATCGCTTCGTCAATGTTGCTTCACAAACATGTACAATTTTAATAATATCTAACTTAGAACAGTTAAGACCATGTGAAAGAGCGGATATGTATAACGCTGCACCACATAACCCACTGGGTTTTCTCCCTGTCTGCATCCAATCCCGCTTCATGCTGGCTATGATGCGCAGTGCAGTTTTGGAAACCTCCATATTTGTTCCACCTGGCAAACCTCCTGTAAATCTATGAATGAAAAGGCTAGGATCAACAGGTTTCTGAACAATAGGGTGCTCTTCAAGACTTAACAGTTTGCAAAGCTGCAGAAATACGGCACCTAGCACATAAACATTTACTTTCAAGTACTCTGAAAAATCAATAAGAAGGTATGGCTTTTTATTTTCCCGACATGCAATGTAAAGGCAAGCAGCCTCAACTTGTTCTACTCTACGCCCCTTTGTGAAATTCCTCTCAATCGCTATCGTATAGAAGGCCATAGCTTGGTTAAGAATAGAATCACCCCCTCCCATGCCCAAGACAGTTATCATACAATCCATATCCATACGAGCTCTGTTCATTACCCTTTCCCTAGAAGCCGAGAAGGAGCTTCGAACAGTCCTTACAAAATTTCCCGATAATTGGCTCTGCCCAGCGGCATTTTTAACGAAGGTGGGTTCATTGGAGAAATTATCATACTCAACCACCTTCCCGCAGGTGCCACAGCATAAGAAGCTGTCTTCTAGGCGCACCGCAGGGCAATTTTTCGCACAAAACTTACACCACACCATTCTCGCAGAATTTATAAACAAATATGTTTAATTTACCCGAGTTTGCTTCTTGAGAAGCAAATGTCTTTCTTCTTCACTTCTCCCTCTTCCTGGACGCAAGACCGCACCTCGAAATAGGGTTTTTTGGTCCACAAGATGCAAGGTTCGAAGTTGAACACCGGCTGCCGGAAAGCTTTTTCCACTTCCCCTTCTTCGTAGAAATCAGTACGTTATCTCCCTCTATTGGAGTCGTAGAATGCGTGGGAAGTCTGGGAAGGGATGTCCAGCGACTGTTCAGCTTGCTCCCTTCCTGAGTATCAGCCCCAGTTATTGATGCGGCCGACAAGTGCTCTGCGGCAAACGAGTCGACGGCGGCGGCGGTGTCGTTGCGGCCGACGGTGGAAAAGAGCTCTTGGCCTCTGAGGAAGCCTAACCAGACGACACGGCGGTTAGGTCACGAAGGTTGACAGCGGCGGCGGTGTCGTTGCGGCCGACGGTGGAGAAGAGCTCTTGGTCGCTGAGGAAGAGGCCGCCGCCAACCTGGAGATTGGCGTTGTAGTTGGTGTCGAAGGCGTCGGGCGTGGTGGAATCCAGATATCGCCAGGACGCTCCCGTTTCCACCGTTCGGGCACAGCTGCTGAAGCGTCTGCAGGCAAGCCTGAGAGAAATTATGGACAAGAAGAAACCCTAGAGGGAGCTTCGCATCGCGCACGCCGTCAGTCCGCAAATCCGCAGCCGACGCACCATCTATTCCGGCGAAGAGGTGTGTCACTAAAATTTGATCTCAACTGATATATTTGGAAGTGGTGAATTTCTTTGGAAAATTAAGGATTGTTGGGGGAGTTTTTTCCAATTTATCTTTTAAAAAATATATATATATATTAAATAATATATTTTTTAGGAAAATAATTGTCGGAATGACTCTAATAATCTTGTTAGATCAAGTAACAAGATTTGTCACATGTCATGCCCAAGATTAGACAAATATCGCTACATCAAGCGAGATTTGCCTTGACACACGTGTAGATCAGATTGAGCTATCATTTTAATTTCGCTACTTGGTGTAATCAAATTAGTTTAAATCTCACTACTTGGTACAGTAATATTAGTTTAAATCTCGCTACACCATTCGCTACACCATGCCGCAAGATTTACTATATAAGAGCTCGAACCTTGATAAATGGGTTAAATATTTAAAGGGAGAGACATTTTGGTAAAAGAGCAGATTTCGTCGACGAAATCTGAATTCGTCGAAGAAACTTTTGTTCTTCTCGTCCACAAAATTCAGAGACTCGTCAACAAGGAGAAGCCGAGGAGTCTCGGAAAAACCGGCGATCTCAGATTCGTCCACAAGGCCACCTATTCGTCAACGAAGTTAATGAAAGATTTGTCGACAAAGGCACCATTTCGTCGATGAAATTGCCCGGGGTCAAAGGCCTATAAATAGAAATTTTTTTACTTCCTCACTAAGAAAACTTAGATTTTATCTCTCTCTCTCTTTTTCTCTCTAAACCTCTCCCTACTCTCTCTCTCTCTTTAGATTTCTTCACTGATCGTTGATGGAATCGGAAATCTAAAGTTACCACAAGGATCGTGGAAGGATTCTCTACAATTTCTACGGATCGGAATCTCGTTTCGGAGATTTTCGGGTTTTGGCGTAAAATCGAGGTAAGACTCGGTTTTCAATTCTGATCCGGTAGTTTTGTAGGTAATAGTCTTATGAGTATATTTTGTACTGTGACTTGTAGGTTTTGGAACTCAGATCGCTGTTTAGGGGCCTTGGAGTTCGGGATTAGCTATTTAGGGAAAAGGTAAAGGGAAATTGTGTTGTTTGGGTTATTTTTGAAATCGGACTCGGTGAAACTGTGGTTAACGGTCCTGTGTGTGTTTTGGCTACTCATTTGGGGGATCTAACGGGGAAAACTATGAGTTTTTTATTATTACAGTTTTGGGAAAAGGGGGCGACGGGCTGCATCTCGGGTTTTGTTGAAAATTGTGGGTATATGTTGATTTATACTATGATATTGGGATGGTCGTGCCTTGACTTTGTTTAAATTGTATTTGTTTGGAAAACCATGATTTTAGATTACCAAATGGATGTGGTTTGTTTGGTTATATGAGCATGCATATGTTGTATCTTTGTGAAATAGGAACGGGGTTCCGAATTGTTCCAAGTTTGAAAATCCGGCTTTTGCCGAAGAGTGCGCACTACCACTAGATCGGCCGGCTTTCGAGCCGAAGGGTGTGTGAACACCAGATCTGCACTAGATCAACGTTGATGCTATGCCAGGTTACTGGGGGCACCGGCATTTGCCGAAGGGTGTGAAATACCACCAGACATTCCGGTTTCGAGCCGAAGGGTGTGAAATACTACCAGATCACCGGTTTTTACCGAAGGGTGTGAAATACCACCAGACAGTTCAACTTCAAGCCAAAGGGTGTGAAATACCACCAGATCACCGGTTTTTACCGAAGGGTGTGAAATACCACCAGATCACCAATTTTTACCGAAGGGTGTGAAATACCACCAGACAGTCTGGCTTTGAGTCGAAGGGTGTGACAACACCAAATTGTATTGCTTGGTTTGTGAAAATACTAGAACTGTTTTGATTGTTTTGACTATTGATTTATGCATGTTAGTGTATCATGATAGCACTCAAATGCCACACACCGATATAACCTGTGTTCTTCCTTACTGAGAGGTGTCTCACCCCTGCTGTACATACATTTTTACAGGTCCTTCGGGTAACCGGAACTAGCATCCTGGTGTAGGGAGCGTAGTGGCCGATGTACCGTGTTTAGTGCTAGGTAAGTGCTAGGATTGTAATTTTGGTGGGTTGCCATTTTGGGATGTGTTGGGCACCCGTTTGTACGTTTTGATAGAGTGTTGTGTCAGCTCTTGTATAGACTCTAGTATGGTACTGCATATGTATGTTTGGTTTTTCCGTTGCGTATATGATTGTGTTTGGATGTGTACAGGGTACTTGGGAACCCCACGGGGTCGGACCCTCATCCTTTGTACTGTATCTATGGTGATTTGTATGATATAGGGACATGTTAGGTTATATTTTCACCCTTGGGTCCCATTTCGGGGTTCGGGGCGTGACAGCTTGGTATCAGAGCTAACCAGGTTACTAGATCTTGTAGACTTGGTTAGGCTTAGTTATGAGTACATACCAAAGTATAGGATGTGGATATAGGTAGAGTTAGTTGAGGGTTGTTTGGTTGCTAGACTGGGATTTGTAGAATGGTATTCCGTGTTTTTCCTGGGATGACGATTCCAGTAAAAGCAGGGCAGATCATTGATGACTTTCGTGTTAGTGTGATAGGACTGACCTAGACTTGTTAGGGACTAGTTAACACGATTAGTGTAGATCATTGTGTTAACTGTATGTGTTGTAGGGACACTGATAGATTCCTATTGTGTTGCAGAATGGAGCCCAAGGATAATGACCTGGGAAGTGGCTCCGAGGAGACTGTGAGAAATGAGTCTCCTTCTATGCCTCGAGATTTGACGAGGCAGGTATTACGGGAGATTGGACGGAGTGTGAGGAGACGTGAGCGTTCTCCTGCTGCTGCGGGGTGCACCATTGAGAGGTTCACATACATGCATCCTCCAACGTTCTCTGGAGGAGCTGACCCGACGACAGCGGAGGATTGGGTGGAGAAGACTAAGAGGATCTTGGAGGTCCTGCACTGCACGGATAGGCAGCGAGTCCTTTGTGCCACCTTCCAGCTGTCTGGGGAGGCGGGTCGATGGTGGACTGCAGTGAATCTACTGGAAAAGCAGAGAGGTGGTCCTGAGGAAGTGACATGGAGCCGTTTCAAGGAGGTATTCTTCGATAGATACTTTCTGGCTTCAGTACGTGATGCGAAGGCAGATGAGTTTTCTGCTCTGACGCAGGGGAATTTGACGGTGCCGGGGTATGTGGCTCAATACATAGAGTTGTCCCGCTTTGCACCATGTATGATCTCGAGCGAGTGTGAGAAGACTCGGAGGTTCGAGAAGGGTTTGAGGAAGGATATCCACAGACTAGTGGGTATGCTTCAGATCCACGAGTTCTCGGTGTTGGTGGATAAAGCCACGGCGATTGAGACTGGTATCCGAGAGGACGAGGCAGATCAGGAATAGAAGAAAAGGACAGTACCTTTTGGTTCTCAGACAGGATCTCGTTAGGGATCATGGAAGAAGAGGAGCAAAGGCTCGGGCTACCGCTAGAATATCGAGCACCAGGATTCTCAGGGGAGCCAGACTTGTGGACGTTGTGTCAAATGCCACAAATGGCACGAGGGTGAGTGCCAGTCATTTGGGGGTAACTGCTATAACTGTGGCCAGCCAGGTCACATGTTTCGTGATTGTCATGCATCGAGGTGAGATGTGCCTGCAATCAGTGGGAACCGAGGGAGCAACCAGATACCTTGGGGAACCGTTCAGGCAAATACAGCTCTGGCTAGAGTATACTCTCTTACTCTAGCGGATGCTGAGCAGGTAGGGAACGTGGTGACAGGTACTTTATTATTGCTTTTGAATAAAGCTTCTGTTTTGTTTGATTCGGGTGCAACCCATTCCTTTGGATCTGTGAATTTTGTGGGACGATGTGGGGTTGAGACCCAAGACATGAATGAGATGTTATCTGTTACTACACCATCTGTGAGTGTATCTTTCTATAGGAAGATGTTGATAGACTGCCCAGTGGAAATTCAGGGAAAGCTACTACAGGTAAATCTTGTAGTACACGACATGTTGGGGTTTGATATTATTCTAAGGATGGATTGGTTGTTCTCCAGTTATACGGTGATCGACTGTCGTAGGAAGGTGGTAGTTTTCAGACCTCCTGGGGAGCAGGAGTATAAATTCGTGGGATCGTGTGTGCGTTCAGCGCCACAGATTCTGTCGGCACTACAGGCAAGGAGGCTACTCTTAGATGGATGTCAGGGGTACTTAGCTTGTATGAAGGAACCGCCACGAGATGAGTTGAGACTTGAAGACATTCGGGTGGTCAGCGAGTTCCTAGATGTGTTTCTAGGTGATTTACCCAGTTTACCTCCAGATCGTGAGGTGGAGTTTGCGATAGAGTTGCTTCCTGGTAAGGCACTGATCTCTAAAGCTCCATACCGGATGGCTCCAACAGAACTTCAGGAGTTGAAGGAGCAGTTGCAGGAATTACTGGATAGGGGATTCATTCGACCTAGTGTTTCGCCTTGGGGAGCTCCAATATTGTTTGTGAAAAAGAAGGATGGGTCGATGCGAATGTGCATTGATTACCGTGAGATTAATAAGGTGACTGTGAAAAATCGCTATCCTTTACCGCGTATAGATGATCTCTTTGACCAGTTGCAAGGGACGCGGGTCTTTTTGAAGATCAACTTGCGGTAAGGATATCATCACGTGAGAGTTAGAGTAAAGGATGTAGCAAAGACTACTTTCCGAACCAGATATGGCCACTATGAATTTTTGGTCATGCCTTTTGGGTTGACGAATGCTCCGGTGGTGTTCATATATCTGATGAATCGAGTTTTCCATGAGTACCTGGATCGGTTCATGGTGGTGTTCATTGATGACATTTTGGTATACTTGAGGAGTACAGAAGAGCACGTGGAACATTTGAGGTTAGTGCTACAGATTCTGCGGGAGAAGAAGTTGTATGCTAAGTTGAAAAAGTGTGAATTCTGGTTGAGTCAGATTGCATTCTTAGGCCATGTGGTTACTGGGAATGGTATATCAGTTGATCCTAGCAAGATTGAAGTTGTGGTCGACTGGGTAAGGCTGAAGAATGTACAGGAGGTTCGGAGTTTTCTAGGACTGGTGGGTCACTATCGTCGGTTCGTAAAGGGTTTCTCTAAACTTTCTGGACCTCTGACACGATTAACCAGGAAGGGAGTACAGTTTGAGTGGACCAGTGATTGCGAGCATTGCTTTCAAGAGTTGAAGCACCGGCTGGTTATTGCTCCAGTGTTGACCATTCCTTCGGGGGATGGTGGATTTGTGATTTATAGCGACGCGTCTCTAAAGGGTTTGGGATGTGTGCTTATGCAGCAGGGTAAGGTAGTAACGTATGCTTCTCGACAATTGAAAGAGTACGAGAAGAATTACCCCACACATGATTTGGAATTGCCTACTGTGGTGTATGCACTGAAGATCTGGTGACACTATCTGTACGGGGTGTAGTGTGAGATCTTCACTGATCATAAGAGCCTTAGATATTTTTTCACATAGAAGGAGTTGAACATGAGGCATAGGTGGTGGCTAGAGTTGATTAAGGACTACGATTGCACGATCAGTTACCACCCAGGGAAGGCTAATGTGGTGGCTGATGCGTTGAGTCGGAAGTCAGGGCCTACGGTTGAATCTGCGGTTGTAACTCAGTGTCACATTAGACGGGATTTGAAAAGCTCAGGTATAGAGTTGGTGGTTGGTGATCATCAGGCTTATCTTGCTAGTTTGGTGGTCCAACCGACCTTATTTAAGTGTATAAAAGCCGCGCAGGCTAGTGATGCATAGCTGTTAGAGGTTATGGAAAAGGTACAACAGGGACTGGCTATAGAGTCTAACATCTTTGAGGGAGGTATGCTGAGGTTTGGAATAAGGTTGTGTGTTCCGAACGATGATGAGATTAGAAGGACGATTCTAGAGGAGACGCATCGTTCTATGTATACGGTACATCCTGATAGTACGAAGATGTATCGAGACTTGCGCGAGACCTTTTGGTGGTCTGGTATGAAGGGGCAGATTGCTCAGTTTGTGGGGCAGTGTCTGACGTGTCAGCAGGTGAAAGCTGAACATCAGAGGCCGGCGGGGCCGTTGGAGCCTTTGCCTATTCCGATATGGAAATGGGAGCATATTTCCATGGATTTTGTGACCGGTTTGCCACCAACGCTTCACGGGCAGAATTCTATTTGGGTGATCGTAGATAGATTGACGAAATCTGCTCATTTCATACCGATGAAGGTTAAGTATCCTTTGAGTAGGCTAGTAGATTTGTATGTGCATGAGATTGTAAGAATGGACAGAGTACCAGTGTCCATTGTGTCAGATCGAGATCCGAGGTTTACTTCTCGATTCTGGACGAGTTTGCAGGAGGCATTGGGGACGAAGCTTACTTTCAGTACAGCGTTCCACCCCTAGACTGATGGACAGTCAGAGAGGACGATACAGATATTGGAAGATATGTTACGAGCTTATGTGTTAGACTTTGGTGATAGCTGGATACAGTTTATGCCACTTGTAGAGTTCGCTTATAACAACAGCTTCCAATCTAGTATCGAGATGACACTATTCGAGGCTTTGTATAGTTGGAGGTGTCAATCTCTTTTGTGTTGGGATGAGGTTGGTGAACGTCAGGTGTTAGGACCTGAACTAGTGCAGCAGGTGTCTGAGAAGGTGGGTTTGATCCGGGAGAGGATTAGATCAGCTTAGAGTCAGCAGAAGAGTTACGCTGATGTTCACCGCCGTGAGTTAGAGTTCGAAGTGGGAGGTAAGGTTTTTCTGCGTATCGCTCCGATGAAAGGTGTGATGAGATTTGGTAGGAAGGGCAAGCTGAGCCCGAGATATATCAGACCATTTGAGGTACTTGAATGAGTGGGTTTGGTAGCCTACAGAGTTGCATTACCTCCAGAACTTTTGAGGGTTCATGATGTGTTTTGCGTATCCATGTTAAGAAAATACGTGTTGGATCCTTCACATGTTATCAGTTATGATGAGTTGGAAATTGGGGATACTTTAGCGTATGAGGAGATACCTGTTCAGGTTTTGAACCGTAAAGTTCAAAAGCTTCATACCAAAGAGATACCATTAGTGAAGGTATTGTGGCGAAACCACGAGGTTAAGGAAGCTTCTTGGGAACTGGAAATGAAAATACGCCGGAAGTATCCACAGTTGTGTTGAGCACTTGTACATGATCCTACTGTGGGTTGGGATAGGTGGTTAGTCATTGGGAGTATGTGTGTATTGTGAACTCCTGAGACTATTGTATATGTAACCACGGTATTCCTCCGCCATAAGTGAGGGTATGTATGTGTATGTGTATGATGGGACTACGCTGTAGTAGTCCCCAGTTTCTTGTTCATAGTTCATATATGAGTATTTCGGGTATGACTTTGTGAATGAGAGATGGCAAATTTCGAGAACGAAATTTTTGTAAGGAGGGGAGATTGTAAGAACCCGAACCGTGATAAATGGGTTAAATATTTATAGAGAGGGACATTTTGGTAAAAGAGCAGATTTCTTCAACGAAGCTAGAATTTGTCAACGAAACTTTTGTTCTTCTCGTCGATGAAATTCAGAGACTCGTCGACGAGGAGAAGCCGAGGAGTCTCTTAAAAACCAGCGATCTCAGATTCGTCGACGAGGCCACCTATTCATCGACGAAGTTAATGAAAGATTCATTGACAAAGGCACCATTTCGTTAATGAAATTGCCTGGGGTCAAAGGCCTATAAATAGAAATTCCTTTACTTCCTCACTAAGAAAACTTAGATTTTATCTCTTTCTCTCTCTAAACCTCTCACTACTCTCTCTTTCTCTCTCTAAATTTCTCCGCCGGTCATTGATGGAATCGAAAATCTTAAGTTACCACGAGGATTGTGGAAGGATTCTTTACAATTTCTACGGATCAGAATCTCATTTCGGAGATTTTTGGATTTCGGCGTAAAATCGAGGTAAGGCTCGGTTTTAATTCTGATCTAGCAGTTTTGTAGGTAACAGTCTTATGAGTATATTTTGTATTGTGACTTGTAGGTTTTGGAACTTGGTTCACAGTTTAGGGGCCTTGGAGTTCAGGATTGGCTATTCGGGGAAAAGGTAAGGGGAAATTGTGTTGTTTTGGTTATTTTTGAAATCGAACTCGGTGAAACTGTGGTTCACGGTCCTGTGTGTGTTTTAGTTACTCATTTGGAGGGATCTAATGGGGAAAACTACGGGTTTTTCATGATTACAGTTTTGGGAAAAGGGGGCGACGGGCTGGGCTGCATCCTGGGTTTTGTTGAAAACCGTGGGTATATGTTGATTTATACTGTGATATTGGGATGGTCGTGCCTTGACTTTGTTTAAACTGTATTTGTTTGGAAAACCATGATTTTAGATTACCAAATAGGCGTGGTTTGTTTTTTTATATGAGCTTGCATATGTTGTATCTTTGTGAAATAGGAACGGGGTTCCGAATTGTTCCAGGTTTGAAAATCCGTCTTTTGTCGAAGAGTGCGCAATACCACTAGATCGGCCGGCTTTCAAGCCGAAGGGTGTGTGAACACCAGATCTGCACTAGTTCAACGCTGATGCTATGCCAAGTTATCGGGGGCATCGGCGTTTGCCGAAGGGTGTGAAATACCACTAGACAATCCGGCTTCGAGCCGAAGGATGTGAAATACCACCAGATCACCAGTTTTTACCAAAGGGTGTGAAATACCACCAGACAGTCCGGTTTCGAGCCGAAAAGTGTGAAATACCACCAGATCACTGATTTTTACCGAAGGGTGTGAAATACCACCAGACAGTCCAACTTTGAGCCGAAGGGTGTGAAATACCACCAGATCACCAGTTTTTATCGAAGGGTGTGAAATACCACCAGATAGTCTAACTTTGAACCGAAGGGTGTGACGACACCAGATTGTATTGCTTGGTTTGTGAAAATACTGGAACTATTTTGATTGTTTTGACTATTGATTTATGCATATTAGTGTATCATGATAATACTCAAATGTCACACACCGATATAACCTGTGTTCTTCCTTACTAAGAGGTGTCTCACCCCTACTGTACGTACATTTTTATAGGTTCTTCAGATAACTAGAACTAGCATCCTGGTGTAGGGACTGTAGTGGCTGGTGTACTGCGTTTAGCGCTAGGTAAGTGCTAGGACTGTAATTTTGGTGGGTTGCCATTTTGGGCACCTGTTTGTACGTTTTGATAGAGTATTGTGTATAGACTATGGTATGGTATTGCATATGTATGTATGGTTTTTCATTGCATGTATGATTGTGTTTGGATGTGTACAGGGTGCTTGGGAACCCCACGGGGTCGGACCCTTATCCTTTGTACTGTATTTGTGGTGATTTGTATGATACAGGGATAGGTTAGGTTACATTTTCACCCCTAGGTCCCATTTCGGGGTTCAGGGTGTGACATACTGTGCATATAGAAGATTGATGAATTTATGAATAAGGGAAAATTTGATAAATTGAGAATTAATTATAAATTTTAAAAGAAGATATTAATAAATTTTGTTATTTAGGGGAAGGTTGATGGATTTATCAATAAGGGAAAATTTGATAAAATTGAGAATTAATTATAAATTTTTAAAAAATATTAATAATTTTTGTTATTTAGGGGAATGTTGATGGATTTATTAATAAGGGAAAGTTTGAAAAAATCGAAAAAAAATTTAAATGAAAATATTAATAAATTTTGTTATTTAGGGGAAGGTTGATAAATTTATCAATAAAGAAAAGTTTGATAAAATCACAAATAAGAAAAAAGACACAAATTGAGGAATTGTGTCCACTGAGATACAACAAAATTAACAGATGAAGGGGAATTTTGAGGGTGAACTAAGATAGGAAAAGTAGGAAATTGGCAAAGCGCAAGAACTATCTCAGCCCCTCCTTGTTCCACTTCTACGGAAAACCTGTGAAACTTAATTTCTCCATCGATTAATTTTTCATACATCATCCAATTATTAAGATTATTAGTTAACAATTTCACTAATAATTATTATTAATTAATATTGAAATATTTTCTACTCAATAAATAATAGAAGATTTCCTTATTTAATTAAATATAATCTTACTATTAGTGTATAATTGTAATGTATGGTTATTATATTAATTTATGATAAAAATAATATTTTTAACTAAATTATAAATTGTAATTTGTTCTATATGAAAATTTAAATTAATAAATGATTCTTCCCTCCAATTATTTCATTAATCATTATTATAATAAATAAAAAAAAATGAGAACACAAAAAATTTCATATGCAAAGCAAATCTCGCTACTTGGTGTAGCGAGATTTAAATGACAGCTCAATCTGAACTAGACGCGTGTCAAGGCAAATCTTGCTAGACCAAGTTGCGAGATTTGCCTATGTTTATCTTAGACGTGACACGTAACAAATCTCGTTACTTGGTATAGCTAGATTTGTTTAAATCTCGCTGGACCAAATAGCAAGATTACGTTAGAGTCATTTTGGGAATTATTTTCCCAAAAAATGTATTATTTAATATATATATTTAAAAAATAATAACTCGAGAAGAAAACTCATTGTTTGTGCCTTTCCTAATCGAAACAGTGTTTTTGATTCATACTATAAATCCAATATTTTTAAATCACATACTTTATTGTGCATGTTTGGTTTTTGTCCTTACCCTTCATGGGCAGGCCTCCGATGACTCTTATCGCCGACAAGGATGAGGGGCTCTCAAGTCTAGGTCCTAGGTGAATGGATTGGATGTTGTACGGGATGGAAAGATAATTGAGAAGGAAAACGGTACTTTGAGTGGTAGATGTTCTTTTGCACAAGCACTTCAAGGACCTGTGCCTCAATCCAAATTTCGATTATCATTAAGAAAACTTGAGATTATCAATGGGAAATTTGACTTCGTCTTTTCGGACGTTGAGATGGATAGAGCAGCTGAGGAATTGAAGTTTGCACTTGTTCTGAAATTCTTATCGAAAAGGCCTTCAATTGATGTGTTTTGGCTTCATATTGTCAAGATGTGGGGTTTCAGTGAGGTTCCGATGATTAGTTTTATGGATGAATACCACGTGTTTCTGCACCTGACTAATGAGAAAGATTATTTGCATGCATTGGCGAGGGAGGGACGGGTTGTGGCTGGTTGTCAGTTTCTCTTGTTCAACTGGACGGTTGATTTTGATGTCAAAAAAGAATTATCTATTGCTCCTTAATGGATCTTTCTACCGGGATTGTCGTTGCTCTTGTATAGGTTGGAATGTCTTTAAATTCTAACTATAAGGTTTGGAAAGTTTTTTGAAACGGATAATGCCACACTATATAGAACTCATGCTATGGAGCAAAAATTTGTGTGGAAGTGGATTTGCAGGAGGAGCTAGTTCGTGGCTTTCCATTGGTGGTAGGTAAAAAACATCATGTTTGGCAAGAAGTGGTGTATAAGAAGTGGGATTTTTATTACAAAAAGTGTTTCCATTAGTAAAAGCTTCTAGTAATGGAGTAAGGAAGTCCTAATAGGTTATTACCTGTTGTGTAAGACTTAAGTTATGAGGTCAAAAATGATGTTGTGGAACATGCGCATTATTGGCATGTCAAAGAAACACTTGAGGAATTTGGTTAGGTAATATTCAATATCTATGTTGTGATGGGGATCAACATGCCTTACCCCTTTCTTTTACCAATGTTGTGACACGTGGATGGCCTCTCGATGTCTACTCCTTTGCTGACATGATGACACGTGGACAACCTCTAGATGTCCACTTTAGTTCATAACTATTTTACAAGAACCCATGAATTGATGTATATTTTTTAGGAACCCATGAATTGATGTGCAAATTTCTCTATCAAAACCTTCCCATCTTCAAAATGTTTGAACATAAAAGTTCTGGGAAATTTTGTTAGATTTCTTTTGATACCAAGATCACTTTATTTGGAGCTTTATAGCAAAAGTTATGCCCTAACTACTAAAAGGTGTTTGTGGCTAAAATTATCCATCAACATTTCGCAAATTTTCCTGATAGTCTCGACTAGGGCATGACCAGGACACCATGAGGTGCAACCAGGTCACCTACACACTGAATAATTCCCGAGAACTTTGACTAGGAGTGTGACCAGAAGCCTTAGGGGTGCGACCTAGTCGAACATACCGTCATCTGAACACCAAAACAAGCGAGTTTGAGTCCTAGATGGCCCCACATAGATTAGGCTTCTTTTTTACTTTTAATTTAAAGTGTATTAAGTGTATGTGCTTGTTAGGGTTGAACCGTAGGACTAGGCCATCCTATCCCATCATACATCATGTTGGCCATCTCAGAATCGTTCATGCAAGAGGAATCTATGGTTCGTTTTGCACAATTTTTAGATTTTCCTAACTATTGTTCAATGAAGCAATGGGAGGTAAAGTGTGGTTAATGTGGAATGAGCATGATGATTTTGAAGTGGTGAGTATGTTGAATCAGATGATTGCAGGATGGGTGGTCTTAAATGGGATAAAAGTGCTCGTCACTTTTGTATATGTGAAATGCTCCTTTTATAATCGTATGTGTCTTTGGATAGATTTGGAAGCTTTACAAGTAAGGTTGAATCCTTGGCTTATTGTGGGGGACTTTAACATTATTCGGGAGGATGGGGAACGAATTGGGGGGTAGCCTCGACCTTTGGCTGCTATGGAGGAGTTTAATAATTGTTTGAATAATTGTGTTGCTGTTGATTTAAAGTCCCATGGTGGGTGTATGTCTTGGTTTAATGGGCAAGTTGGTCTAACTAGAAGAAGGGCGAAGCTTGACTAGACTCTTGTGAATGTGTTGCTCATTAATAGTTTTCAAACTGTCAGGCTGCTTGGCGAGGACGACGTTGGATCACAAACCTATGCTAATACATTTTTCAAATCCTTCGACAATATATGAGCCACCTCCTTTCAAGTATCAAAATATGTGGAGTTCTCATGAAAATTTCCTTTCTTTTATGCACCAAATTTGGATGGAACCAATTCAGGTTTCAGGTATGAGTAAGTTGGTTCCTAAACTCAAAAAGGCTAAAGTTGCATTAAAGAGGTGGAATGTAGAGGTCTTTGGCCGGGTGGACCTTGCTATCAATGATTTAGAGGTTTGAATGATAGACCCGAGGAGTAGTTACAAAGGGGATACAATCAGGAGGTGGAGACAAATTACCTGGTTACAAAATGTGAACTGGATTTTCGGGAAAGATAAGGAGGAAACCCATGTTTCTCAACTTGCGAAGAAGCAGTGGTTTGTGGAGGGTGATCAAAATTCCAAGTTTTTTCATGTGGTTATTAATCAAAAATGGAATTTTTCGATGATTAATTCTATGGTCTTAGAGGATGGTACGATTTTGGCATCCCCTTAGGAGATTCATGAAGGTACGGTTAAACATTTTCAACATTTTCTCTCTGAACAGTCTACTAGAGCATTACCTGATTTGAGCCAACTAATTTCTAACGAGATATCATATGAAGAAAGTGAGTCTTTAGTCAAAGAACCTTCAAAAATAGAGCTGAAAAACAACTCTAAATTCTATCCCAAAAGATAAGTAGTCCAAGACCCAATGGTTTTGGTTCAAGATTTTAAAAATCTTGTTGGGACTTTGTTAAAAAGGATCTGTTGGAAGCTGCCAAGGAATTTTTTAGGGTAGTGCCTCTCCCCAAAATTTTCACTTTTTCTTATTTTGTTCTTATCCCTAAGGTGAAGGATCCAAGAAGTTTTGAAAAGTTTAGACCAATTAGCCTATGTTCTATTGCGTACAAAATTTTTTCAAAGATTATTGTAGGCAGATTGACGCGATGCCTAAATAGTATCATCTCTCCGGAACAAAGGGCTTTTCTTCTTGGTAGAAGCATTTTTGAAAATGTTACTCTGGTGCAGGAAATGGTTCACTCAATCAACAAAAAGAGTAAAAGAGGAAATGTAGTTTTAAAAGTGGATATGGCAAAGGCTTATGTTTAGGTTGATTGGAGATTTTTGATTTGGATCTTGGAGGGTTTTGGCTTTTCTAATCATGTTTGTAACTTAATAGCAGAATGTGTCAAGACCCTATGGTTTTCGATCATGATGAATGGTACGTATAGGGGTTTTTTCAAGTCTTAACGAGGCCTTCAGCAAGGTGATCCTCTATCTCCATACTTTTTTATTTTGTTAGAAGAGATTAAATTCTTAAGGAAGACAGGATTGGAAATTTTTATCTTCCTTGGGGAGCTCCTTTAATCTCTCATTTATTATAAGTGGACGACTTGCTTGTTTTTGCTAACGGAGAAAGGAGATCTTTGAAGATGTTGTTGAAGACGTTGGATTTGTATGAAAGTTGGTCTTTCCAATTAATTAACAAGAAAAAATCAGCTCTCTTTTTGTCCAACAAAATCAACATTTCCAGAAGAAGGGGGCTAATTCGATTGACGAGTTTTGCGGAAGGAAAATTCCCAACAATGTACCTTAGGGCACCCTTGATTTCTGGATACCTTACTTCTAGAATGCTTGAACCATTGATCTTAAAAATTCAAAATAAGGTGGTGAGTTGGAAGATAAGGTTGCTATCTCAGGGAGGTCGTCTCATCCTGATTTGGCATGTTCTATTATGCATGGCGATACATATGCTAGTAGTCCTCTCAATTCCTTCAATGGTGATCATAAATATTAATTTCATTCTCTTTTCTTTTCTCTGGGGAGAGAGTAATGGTAGGGCGAAAATGAAATGGCGTGCTTAGTCAAAGGTTTGTAAACCCTTAGATGAAGGGGTCTTGGCGTAAAGAACCTTAATGATGTTCAAAGATCTTTCCACATAGAGTTTTCTTGGAGACTTATGATGTTGGATAATCTTTGGACCAATTTCTTTAAGGCTAAATATGTTAAATCAGGTCACATGACTTCAACCAATTATACTCCTGTGGAATCTCAGTTTTGGAAAACAATTTTAAAGGTTTTTCCAAAGGTTTATGAGAATGTTTATGTGAAGGTTAGGGAAGGAAAAACTTCATTTTGGTTTGATAAGTGGTTGAGCAGTGGTCCCCTTACTGAGTGTTCTTACATGGTCTATCATCATGAGTTAAAGATTCAAGACTGCTGGGAGTTTGAGAATTGGGATACTGATATTGCGAAAGAATTGGTAGGGGTCCCCAAAACGGATGAGATTTTTTTGTCATCTATAAAGAACAGAGCAGGGTCTGATGTGCTTATTTGGAAGTCTTCCATAAATGGAAAATTTTCAACCGCCTCAGCTTAGGAGGTGATAAGAATTAAAGGGGGTCAGTGCCCGTTAATGGAGTGGGTCTTGCATAAATTGCTTCCTAAGAAAGTATTGCTGTGTATGTGGAAAGCCATGTTTCAATGTCTTCCTATAGATGAGAGAGTGCGAAAACGAGAATTGATATGGCCTCTTGTTGCAATTGATGCGTGGATAAAAAAGAGGAGTCTCTCAATCATGTTCTAAGTACAAGATCCATCGCAAGTATGGTGTGGAAGAGAACAACGTTTGTCTTGAGAATCCTAAATTTTGAGGCTGAACCATGGAGGGTGAAAATTAGTAGATGGTTCAGATGTGCCAAAAAATTAACCCAAAAAGGTATGATCATCGGTCTATTACCTACTATACTTTCTTGGAAACTATGGCTTAGACGTTGTAAAGTCTGCATGGAAGATAAGTATGAGTCAAGGAATGGAGTTTGGCTATCTGTGAGGTTTTGACTTGCAAGAATTGCAGAAAGCGTGAAGGGTTCTCTACCCTCTATAGATAAGAATTTATTGGAAGAGCTTTAGGTGAAAGAGAAAATGCCAAAGTTTAGAACTCCCAGAAAAGTAGTTTGGGAAAAGCCTCTAGTAGGTTGGTTGAAGCTAAATATAGATGGCTTTTGTAGAGGGAACCTGGGCTTTTGTGGTGGTGGTGGTATCATCCGTGACTCATCAGATAATATTAAGGCCACTTTCTCTGAAAAATTTGAGTCAGGTACTAACAATGAAGTGGAGTTGCAGACTCTTACTAGTGGTATTCGGCTCTGTAAAGAGTTGTGATATTAGAATATTTATATTGAAAGCGACTCGGAATCGGTGGTGGGATGACTCACATATGAAATTTGTTCCTTCTGATACTTATGGGACTTTTGGAAATTATCAAGTGGCGGATTTCTTACTTGTCAAGACGAGAGAGGCAACATGAGGAGATATTTTATAGTTGATGTGTTGTCGAGTAAAATGAGAAGTCTCATTCATATGGATAAGATGGGTATTCCAAGCCTTCGTCTTTAATTGTCATCATTTGATTGTCTCTGTTTTCCTCTTATTTATGTTTGTAGGTAATTGTCATCATTTTGTAGGTATTTGTTTCTATTTTTTTGTTTGTTTTGGTTTTGATTACATTTACGCATGTTTAGGTTGTTTTAGTTGGATAATGGTTCTCATTTTTTTAGTATTGGTTTTGATGCCTGGGATAGTTTTGATAGTTTAAGTGTAAATCTCATGTTTCCTGCTTGTAACCATGGTATTCCTTCGCCATAAGTTAGGGCTATCAATAAAATTAGGGTTTTCATAAAATAAAATAAAAAAAAGAAAAGCCCCAACTTTTTGAGGGGTTATCAACAACTTAGTGCTCTACTTCGCTGATGAATCGTAGCACAATTGTTTTGCTTGTTCGAAACCACTTTTCTTATATTTTTAACAAAAAAAAAAAATACATGTACATTATTCTTCAAATTAATTTATAAAAACATTATTTATAAGCTCATACTTTATAAAATTAATTTAAGGAAATAAAATTTTAAAAATATCACGTATGTTTCAAGTTATTGTATATAAATAATGATGTAAAATATATTCATAATTTTTAATAAATTTTAAATATATTTATTAAAAAAAAGGGATTTTTCTTACTTGGTTGATGTTTCAATTACCCAATATGCCCATCAATTAACAACTAAATTTGTAAAAGGACAAAAAAGGTACCTTTCAACTACCCACTTCACTTAAAATACATAAAACTTTTACATCTTCTTTGCCCAACTTTCTTTATAACTTCCTCCTCCAAAATTACCCTCCTTCTTGCTGTAAAATCTAAAATTTGTGATTTCCTCATGAACACTACATCCCCTTAGACCTATAAGATCTTCACCTATAAACTGCTCCATCACACTCCAACCATGGTGCCTCCTTCCCACTCAGTCTTTGCAGTTCAAGCGTTCTATCTGCACTTGATTTCTGCTATTCAAGCATGTGAGTTTCTGTTATCTTTACTGTAATCCCAAGAGAGGAGTGAACTAGTATCTTAAAAATTTCTCCCTCAGGTCAATTATCCAGTAGCAGTATTACACAACCTTACGATCAATCTAGTGCAGATATAAAATAAATCAATATATTCAGCTGAAATTAAATTACACAAGAAAATTAAATATGCATGCATAGTGAAATTTAGAATAGCTACCAAGAGGGGGGGGGGGGAGTGAATTGGAATATTTAGATTAAACTTTTTTTTAAATTCTTGCTAGTTTTAATTCAACACTATACAAGTAAATTTATCAATTTACAATCTAAACCAAATCACACCACAAACTTAAGACAAAATACAATCCAATCAAAGCTCAACCAATCATTCAAAAATTATATTTTCCTTTGATGGAAGTCCTTCAGCTGTTTTGCAAAACCTGTTTTTGGATGAATTTTTATTGCTTAATCTCTTAACCAAGATTTCTACAAATTAAACAACGTACTCCCTTGTGGGTTTCCGCAAACGGTTAATTAAAAACATATTTTCTTAAATCAAGAGATTTCCTTGAATATGATGTATAAGCCTTGCAACCTGCACTTGATATATACACAGTATATAATACAGAAAGTAAAAAGAGTAAGGAGAAGAAGAACACCGAGATTTACGAGGTTCAGCTTATCCCCAGCCTACGTCCTCACCTTTGGTCAATTCCACTAAAGGATTCCACTAAGTATGCTCTTTACCAGGTTGAGCAGGCCTTTAAAAAAATTCCCTCTTTCTAGGTAGAGAAAACTCTCCAAGTGAACAATCCTCACTCGGTAGAACGATCCAAAGAAGCCTTGAATCGTCAACAAAATAGCAAGATTGCTATAATGATCTGTGTACAAAAGAAACTCTGAAAACAGAGTAGAGTTGTACAAGTTAGAGCACAATCAATACTTCAATCAAATAAACAATAAAGAAACTCTTGGCCTAATAAGGCTTACAATTCTTATTTTGATGATAACAAATCAAATGATATATTTAATATGTTTCAAGTAAAAGTGTTCAGGAAAATAACAGAGCTCAAGTGTATAAGAAAGTTCATGAATTACAAAAAGCATGAAGAATGAAGTCATATTGTGAAAAGCTCAAAGGAAAGAATGCAACTACAAAGATGGTGGAAGAACAAGTTTTGAAGACTAGATTATACTTTTAAGGATATTCTCAAATGTAAGTACTTCAAAGTAAATCTTAAGTATAAAGAAATTTGAAGCTCATAAAAATTCAAAAATATGTTTTTATATATATACTCTAAAGAATATTTCTTAAATCTATAAAAAGAAAGGGTTTAAGAAAAGAACATTTTTTGAAATAATGAAGTTTTTAAACATAATTATTTCAAAATATTTGGAAAATCAAAAATATATATTTTTAAACATATATACTCTAAAAAGTATTTTTTTTAATAAATAAAAAGGGCTTAAAAAGAGAAGATTTTTAAAACCATGTTTTTAAACATATTTATTTCAAAATATTTGGAAATGAATTTTAGGAATCTTTGGGAGTAATGGATGATTTCAAAAAACTCTATAAATAGTTCTAATCTCAAACATTTTAAATTAGAGAAAAGAAAGTACAAAGAAGAGAGAAAGAACTTTGATGAAATATTTGAAAGAATTTTGAAATTGAGAAATCCTCTAAAGTTTCCAGATCAAGTGCTTTTCAACAACTTTTCTAATCCAGAGATATTCAAAGGCTTTTAGATCAAAGTAAGTTTTTTTTTTTTTTAAAGGTTTTAGATTAACTAATCTTCAAGTATTCAAAATTTTGTTTTCAAAGGATCTGAAATTTTTTTAAGATAAACTCTCTGATCTGAAATTGATTTACATTCTAAAATTAAGTTTTCAAACGATCAAAATTTTTATCTTCTTTGGAAAATTATTTGATAATCCATACCAGGTAATTGAGCTTGAAATTTCTTATATTTAAATTACTTTGAGGTATAAAGTGAGTTGATTGGTGTATTAATTCACTTTACTATGAGAGTTCTTTTTTGTACACATATTCCTTCGTTATCTTTCTTAAACGATTCTGAGTTGTTGAATCGTTGAACCAAATAAGGGGTTGTTATTTGGAGAGGTGGGCTTTAGCCTAATTGAAGGAGTGCATTGAAAGTTGGTATTGTTCCACCAGGTAAAGGAACTGAGATAGTGAAATCCTTTGGTGTTTTTGCCAAAGGCGAGGACGTAGGCTGTGTTGAAGCCGAACCTTGTAAAAACTCTTGTCTCCTTCTCTCTACTTTAATTTACATACTTTATTCGCTTTTGTTATAAAATTTATGAGTGCAGGTTGCAGGATTTAAATTAAGTTCTTAATCAATAGAAAGTACGTTTTGATTAATCTTTTGCGGAAACCCAAAAGGGGAGTACGTTGATTAATTTGCGGAAATCTTAATCAAGTAAAGTGAATAATAAAAGGTTACAAGGAAAGCAACGGAAGCCTAAATGTTATTGATTGATTGATTACATTGATTGAATTATTATTTTAAATTCCAGTTTTCTTAAGTGTTGATATATATTGTATTTTGTTGGGTTATTAAAATTAGAAAACTTAAAAAACAAATAAAATTAAAAGATTTCCAATTCACCCCCCCTCTTGGGAAGCTATTCTTCATTTCAGAAACTATGAAGCTCAAGTGTTTAGAGATCACCAAGGGTTTGTTTTGAATAATAAAATTCAGAGTATGAACCGTGGCTTTGATACTTTAGTAGAGTTTCAGAACTTTTCTCCCAAATGGAGTGTAAGTAAAAGAGAGCTTTGAGAGATTGAATGCTTTAATTTCAAGAGAGCTGAGTAATTACTTGGATTAATAATTCTTGAGTTTAAAGGAGTATTTATAGGCATTCTTGGCTTAGTTTCCTTGTTCCCCAAGTATCTTTGAGTAGTTTCCAAGTTTTTACAACGTTCATATTTTGAAAAACCAATTTTTGAAATTTTCCCGTAAGGGTTTAAAAAATAAAACTTGTGGAGTCAATCGGCTGGACAGGCGACTGGGTAGTTCAAAAATCACAGAGTCAGTCGGCTGGATAGGCGGCTGACACCATTCTGTCTTCCAAAAATTATTTCAAGAAATTGTCAGTCAGCTGGCAAAACACAGTATATTTTAGGTCAGTCAGCTGACTGCTAGTTGGCTGAGTGATTTTGACTTGGTTAAGTCAGTCAGCTGGACAGACAAAAACTGGTTTTTCTTTTTTAGTTTTTTAATTTCAGTTTTACACTCATGATGTGATTTTTTATAAAATATTTTCAGAGATTAAAAGTAAGTTTCTTAAATCTTAAAGAGCTTCATATTCTCTAAAATTGTCATTTGATATGAAGTACTTACAAAAAAGTTTTTCTTAAGCACAATACTTCAAGACTTTGATAATCCTTTTGACTTCAAGTCCCCTTTTTATCTTTAAGCTTTTAAGTTCTGTGGCTTCAAGTATTTTTCTTTACTGCTTGAAAGATTTGTTGAAACTTTCTCTTGATATTCATAGCTTCTTCTCTTGATATAACTTTAATGCATAGCTTGTTCTCTTGATGATTCTTTAACTTATAGCTTCTTTCTCTTGTGTTGAGATATGTATTCCTGAAACAAGATCACTCAACAGACAAGTTATACTAGCTTCATTTGTTATCATCAAAACAAGATTGAAAAGCCTAATTTGGCTAACAATCTCCCCCTTTTGATGATGACAAATGAGAAGCAAAGATAAGGATAAAAATAAACTCCCCCTTACTATATACCTATGTATCCAGTATCAAAACTCATAGTTTTCATGCACATACTCATCCATAGATATACATCCATATAAGCATCAGATACATAGTTTATAATACATAGGGAAAAGTCATAGTATTACATCACATAACATAAGTACTCATGTACTTCCATCTTTTCTTGTCACAGAAAAAAACTCTCCCCCTTTGGACATCGATCAAAAAGTAAGGGAAAATAGGTAAGAAAAGCTACCATTCAAAAACTTATTACATACCGAAATAAAAAATTTTCAAAGAAACATTAGTTATCATCAGCCGCATCTTCTTCTTCTTCATTTGATTCATCATCTTCACCTTCTTCATGTTCTTCTTCGGTGTTTTCTTCATCATCACCATTTTCATGTTGGGAGTTCTCTTCATCACTTCCTACATTACTTGTAGGAGCAGAACTAATATCCATAGGATCCGAAGGATGAGATGAATTGACTAGATGTTTTTCAATGCGACCTACACAATCATTAAGTGAAGAATAATTTGCTTGAAGAGCCGAGAAATTGGTTTGAAGAGATTTGATTCTAGCCTGCATGTCTTGGCTAAAACTAGTGAACTGCTGGGAAAATGGATTGAACCAAGCAGGAGGACTAGCAACAGGAGGAGGAGGAGGTGCTTGACCTTCACTTCCTTTAAGAATCTAGTCATCATTGCGTCTTTCATAGCCCATCAACTAAAGAGTAGTAGAGTTAAAAATATCATAGTAAGTACGTTTGAAAAAATGATTAGAAGATGAGGACATATGAAGTTTAGCAAAGAGCATATTTAGGGTTCCTCCATATGGAAGAGTAACCCTTCGTGCCTCTACACGTGAAATCATCCATTGAAGCATAAGACTTGGTAAATCCAGCTTCTTACCCTTGAGAAGGCACCAGAAGACAAAACAATCAGCATAAGAAATATGGGCATGAGATCCTGCTTGAGGAAGGATGTTATATGTGATGATTTTCTGCAGTATTTGTGCCTAAAGATTTAGGTGTTTATATAAGGGAGGTCCTTCAAATGAAACATGAGCATGGTTCAATACCAACAGAAGAAATTCTTCTGGAGTGAAGTCTTGTTTGTAAATCCAAGACGTCCCAAAAGTAGGGCACCTAAACTCGCTATTTGGTATGTGAAAGATTTTTGCAAGTGATTCCGGTGTAAGAGATATAGACTTCCCCATGACTTTTGTTGAAAGTCCTTTTTTTTCTCGAACAAGATTTGCATAGAAAAGTTTGATAAGGGTCGGGAAGTGGCCCTTAGCTTGAAATAGTATGAAGTTTTTCCATCCAAGAGTTTCGAATAATGAAAGGATGTGTGGAAAATCAAAAGAAAAGAAAGAGGTATCAATAATTTTACCAAGAAGAGGTTCCGTCATGCTTAGTTGATTGTGGTAGAGGGTTTTGGCATGAGGAGCCACGAACCATTGTTCAATAGCTGGATCTTCAGAGTGGTGTTGCGAACAGGTAGATGCTTTCTTGTTTCCAATGGATTTGATCCTTGACATTTGGATGATTTGGAGTTGGAGGATGATCTCTGGTGGTATTTTTGAGAAAGAAGAGCAAAGGAGAGGAAGAGGTGAAGGGTAAAGCTTGAGAAGAAACCCTAGGTCAGTTGGCTGACCACGCGAATGACTCGAATTTTTATAAGTAAAGTTAGGGTTTTTTGTCAGTCAGTCGGCTGGGTCTAGAGCCAGTCGGCTGACTTCGTCTTGTTTGATTGAGATCTTTACATTTTTTACTTTTTACTCAATTTCTCTATTGTGCGACAGACCTAGCTCTCTCAAAATATTTATAAATCTGTCTTCTGCGAGAGGTTTAGTAAATATATCTGCCCATTGATCATGTGTATTTATAAATTCGAGAATTATGTCTTCTTTTTGAACATGATCTCTTAAAAAGTGATGCTTTATATCTATATGCTTGGTTCTTGAGTGTGAGATAGAATTTTTTGATATATTAATCGCACTTGCATTATCACATTTTATAGTTATTGTTTTGTAATCTAGATTGAAGTTTTTTAATTATTGTTTCATGTATAGTATTTGTGCACAACAACTTCCAGCTGCTACATATTCGGCTTCAACGATTGACAAAGCTATGGAGTTTTGTTTCTTTGAGAACCATGACACTAATGATTGTCCTAGGAAGTGACATGTGCCACTTGTACTCTTTCTATCAACCTTACATCCAGCATAATCAGCATCAGAATAACTTATCATATTGAAATCGGTATCTTTTAGGTACCATAAACCTAGATCAAGTGTTCCTAGTAAGTGCCTAAGTATTCTTTTAACTGCTGTTAGATGTGATTCTTAAGGTGCTGATTGAAATCTTGCACACATACATACATTGAACATAATATCAGGTGTACTAGCGGTTAAATATAGTAAACTATCAATTATACCCTATAGTGTTTTGTATCTATTTGCTTTCCTTTTTCACCTCTGTCAAGGCTTGTTGAAGTACTCATTGGAGTTCCTATTGGTTTGCTTTGTTCCATATCAAAATTTTTAAGCATATCTTTAATATATTTAGTTTGATTTATAAATGTCCTATTTTTAGCTTGTTTAATTTGAAGTCCTAGGAAATAATTTAATTCCCCCATCATATTCATTTCAAATTCTTTTTGCATACATGTGGCAAAGTCTTTACATAGAACTTCATTTGTAGCCCCAAATATAATATCATCCACATATATTTGGACAATTAGCATGTCTTTGTTTTTTTTTTTTTTTAATGAATAAGGTGCTATCAACGTTTCCTCTTGAGAATTCATTATTAAGTAGGAATTTACTTAGCCTTTCATACCAAGCTCTAAGAGCTTGTTTCAAACCATACAATGCTTTTGTCAAATTAAATACATGGCTTGGATTTTTTACATCTTCGAAACCTGGAGGTTGTTTAACATATATTTCTTCATTTATATAACCATTTAGGAATGCACTTTTTACGTTCATTTGGTATAATTTAAAATCCTTATAGGCTGCATAGGCCAAGAGCATCCTAATTGTTTCCATTCTAACTACGAGAGCAAAGGTTTCATCGTAATCAATTCCTTCTTCTTGATTATATTCTTGTGCTACTAGTCTAACTTTATTTCTTACAACTACTCCATTTTCATCTTTTTTTTATTTCTAAACACCCATTTAGTTCCTATGATTGATTTATCTTTGGGTTTAGGTATAAGTTCCCACACTTGACTCCTTTCAAATTGATTTAGTTCTTCCTGCATAGCTATAATCCAAGAATCATCTTTTAAAGCTTTTTCAATGTTTTTAGGTTCATCTTGAGACAAAAAAGCATAATGGTTGCAAATATTTTTCAATAAGGCTCTAGTAGTTATACCTTTTGATGTTTCACCAATTATTTGTTCTTTTGGATGACTTTTAGCATATTTCCATTCTTTAGGAAGTTCTAGAATTTCTATTATGTTTTTCATTTGAAGCTTCTTTATTATTTTCTTCTTTTATTTCAAGGACTTCTTCTTTTTGTGGAATATCTTCTTTTTCATCAATCTTAATTTTTTTATCATAGTTTTTTGACTCATCAAATGTTATGTGTATTGATTCAATAATTATTAGAGTTCTTTTTATTATAAACTCTATAAGCTTTACTATTTGTAGAATAACCTAAGAAGATACCTTTATCAGACTTTGCATCGAACTTTCCTAAATCATCTTTAGTGTTAAGAATAAAGCATTTGCATTTGAATACATGAAAGTATGAAATATTAGGTTTTCTACCTTTCCAAATTTCATATGGTGTTTTGTCTATACTTGATCTTATAGATACCCTATTTACAATGTAGCATGCTGTATTTACAGCTTCTGCCCAAAAGTATTTAGGTAGATTATTTTCATTTAGCATTGTTCTTGCCATTTTGTGTTGGGTTCTATTTTTTCTTTCTATTACTCCATTTTGTTGTGGAGTTCTGGGTGTTGAAAAATTATGATTTATTCCATGTTCGTTACAAAATTTATCAATTTCTTTGTTTTTAAACTCTTTACCTTGATCACTTCTAAAACTTGTTATATTATAGCCCTTCTCATTTTGTAATTTCTTGCATTGGGAGTTTAGCATGTCACATGCTTCATCTTTGTTTGCTAAGAATAATACCCAAGTAAATCTAGAATAGTTATCTACTATTACAAAAGCGTATTGTTTACCTCCTAGGCTTAAGGTTCTCATTGGACCAAATAGGTCTAGGTGTAGGAGTTCTAGGGGTCCTTTAGTAGAGATATATTTTTTCTTTTTGAAGCTTGTTCTTACTTGCTTTCCCTTTTGGCATGCAACACACATCTTGTATTTTATGAATTTAGTGTTTGGTAGTCCCTTTACAAGATTTTTCTTTGATAATTTGGATAATAGGTCCATGTTAGCATGTCCTAATTTCCTATGTCATAGCCAACTTATTTCATTCATTGCTGCCAAACAAATTACGTTTTGATTCACTAGATTCTCAAGGTTTATACAATAAACGTTATTTATCCTATGAGCTATAAACAAGGTTTTATTTTCCTTAGTATTTTGGATAACACATTTTTCTTTCTTAAAGGTTATTTCAAACCATTTGTCACTTAATTGGCTAATGCTTAAAAGGTTGTGTTTTAATCCTTCTACTAATAACACATTATCAATGGTAAGAGAAGGTTCTTTACCTATTCTCTCGATACCGATAATCTTACCTTTGGCGTTGTCGCCAAAGGTGACATATCCTCCATCCTTTTGTCTTAGAGAGGTAAACTTAGTCTTATCGCCGGTCATGTGTCTTGAATACCCGTTGTCCAAGTACCACTTATCCGTTGACGATGTTGTCCTAAAACATACCTACAATGGAGGATTCATTTTGTTAGTCTTTGGAACCCAAATTCTTTTAACTTTCTTTGTTAGTTCCATTATTAACTTTCCATTCTCCTTGTACTTTAACAAACTTTCTTTTTAGTAGGCAATTGAACATTACATGTCCTTTAGTTTTGCACATATAGCAAGTGGTGTGTTCATGTTTGTTGTTTGAGGAAGTGCTTGCATAGTGCTTGACTTCCTTGACAAAGTTTCCCATGTATAATTTCTTATTCTTTTTATTTGTTTTACCATTACATCCTATTCCTTCCTTATTTCCATGAAGCCTTTGCTGTCCAATCATCTTTTCGAAATTATCTTTACCTTTGGTAAAGTTATATATAATTTTCTCTTTATCCTCTACTAATTTCTAAAGTTCATTTACTTCTAAATCCTTTTTATTCAAGTTTTCTTTATGAGTTTTTCCTAATTCTTGAGTTATTTTATTTACTTCCTCCTTTAACTTCTCAATACAAGAGTCTTTTTCTTTTTCAATGGTTTTGAATGATTCAAGTTGCTTCAATAGTTCTTTATTTTGATCCTTCAAGGTTATATTTCTTTTGGAAATTTTTATGAATCTTTTATGTAGGGAAACAATTCAGCTTGTAATTCCTTGTATGAAGGCATACTATCACATGACTCATTACAAAATTCATTGCAAGATTCTATTGAAGAGTAGTAGGAATTTACCTCTTCGTCATTCACCATGAAGCATATATTTGCCATCTCTTGTCCACTTGATTCGTTTTCTGTTTCGCTAGAGCTTGAGTCATCCCAAGTGGCCTTCGTAGCTTCCTTCTTTTTCTTCTTGTCTTTCCTTTTTTAGGTTTCTTTTTTTTTTGAACTTTCTAGGAAATCTTTTTTTCCTTCTATAAAATTTACCTAGTCTTTTAGTGATGAATGCTAATTCATCTTCATCTAAGTCACTTGTCTCACTTTCTTCTTCACTAGAGCTATGACTAGATGCTTTTAGTGCAATGGATCTTTTATACTTTGGTTCAGGACTCCTTTCTTTTAAGGCCATTTCATAGGTAAGGAGTGAACCTATGAGTTTATCTAAAGAGGTGGTCTTAAGGTTTCTACCTTCAGTGATAGCTGTAGCCTTTGGTTCCCAAATGGAGGGAAGGCCTCTTAGTATTTTCCTAATCATTTCGTAGGTAGTATAAGTTTTTCCTAAAGCACTTAAAGAATTTATTATGTGAGTAAATCTTGTGTACATTCTTGATATTGTTTCATCTGAGTTCATCTTGAATGCTTCATATTCGCTTGTTAGCATGTCTATCCTATTATCTCTAACATCTATTGTTCCTTCACATGTGACTTCTAGTTTGTCCCAAATCTCCTTAGCCGTTTTGTAGGCCATGACCCTATTAAATTCGTTAGCATCTAAAGCACATTATAAGGCATTTATAGCGCTTGAATTTATTTGAAGCATTTTATAATCTAAATCAGTCATATCCTTTGTCTCTTTTGGAGTTTTTTTCCATATACTATCTTGGTGGGAATAAGGTCTCCATCTATAACTACTTCCCATGCTTTCCAATCCATGTGTTAGAGATAAATTTGCAATCTCTTTTTCCAGAAGGTGTAATTATGTCCATAGAAGATTGGTGGATAGGTTGAGGATTGGCCCTTACCGAAGGGTGCTAATTCTATATTGGCCATATGATCATTTTATAGTTTCTTGTTAAGAATTACTATAATTTGGCTCTGATACCAATTGAAATTTAGAATAGCTACCAAGAGGTGGGGTGAATTGAAATATTTAGATTAAACTTATTTTTTTTTAATTCTTGCTAGTTTTAATTCAACACTATAAAAGTAAATGTATCAATTTACAATGTAAACCAAATCACACCACAAACTTAAGACAAAATACAATCTAATCAAAGCTCAACCAATCATTCAAGAATAATATTTTCCTTTGATGGAAGTCCTTCAGATGTTTTGCAAAACTTGTTTTTGGATGAATTTTTATTGCTTAATCTCTTAACCAAGATTTCTGAAAATTAACCAACGTACTCCCTTGTGGGTTTCCAAAAACGGTTAATTAAAAATATATTTTCTTAAATCAAGAGATTTCCTTGAATATGATGTATAAGCCTTGCAACCTGCACTTGATATATACACAGTATATAATACGGAAAGTAAAAAGAGTAAGGAGAAGAAGAACACTGAGATTTACGAGGTTTGGCTTATCCCCAGCCTACATCCTCGCCTTTGGTCAATTCCACCAAAGGATTCCACTAAGTATGCTCTTTACCAGGCTGAGAAGGCCTTTACAAAAATTCCCTCTTTTTAGGTAGAGAAAACTCTCCAAGTGAACAATCCTCACTCGGTGCAACGATCCAAACAAGCCTTGAATCATCAACAAAATAGTTAGATTGCTATAATGATATGTGTACAAAAGAAACTCTCAAAACAGAGTAGAGTTGTACAAGTTAGAGCACAATCAATACTTCAATCAAATAAACTATAAAGAAACTATGAAACTCAAGTGTTTAGAGATCACCAAGGGTTTGTTTTGAATAATAAAATTCAGAGTATGAACCGTGGCTTTGATACTTCAGCAGAGTTTCAGAACTTTTCTCCTAGATGGAGTGTAAGTAATAGAGAGCTTTGAGAGATTGAATGCTTTAATTTCAAAAGAGCTGAGTAATTACTTGGATTAATAATTCTTGAGTTTAAAGGAGTATTTATAGGCATTCTTTGCTTAGTTTCCTTGTTCCCCAAGTATCTTTGAGTAGTTTCCAAGTTTTTACGACGTTCATATTTTGAAAAACCAATTTTTGAAATTTTCCTGTTGGGGTTTAAAAAATAAAACTCGTGGAGTCAGTTGGCTGGACAGGCAACTGGGTAGTTCAAAAATCACATGGTCAGTCGGTTGGCAGGCGACTAACATCATTTTGTCTCCCAAAAATTATTTCAAGAAATTGTTAGTTGGCTGGCAAAACATAGTATATTTTGGGTCAGTCGGCTGAGTGATTTTGACTTGGTTAAGTCAGTCGGCTGGACAGAAAAAAAACTGGTTTTTCTTTTTTTCGTTTTTCAATTTCAGTTTTACACTCATGATGTGATTTGTCATAAAATATTTCCAGAGATTAAAAATAAGTTTCTTAAGTCTTAAAGAGCTTCATATTCTCTAAAATTGTCATTTGATACGAAGTACTTACAACAAGTTTTTCTTAAGCACAATACTTCAAGACTTTGATAATCCTTTTGACTTCAAGTCCCCTTTTTATCTTTAAGCTTTTAAGTACCGAGGCTTCAAGTCTTTTTCTTTACTGCTTGAAAGATTTGTTGAAGCTTTCTCTTGATATTCATAGCTTGTTCTCTTGATATAAATTTTATGCATAGCTTGTTCTCTTGATGATGCTTTAACTCATAGCTTCTTTCTTTTGTGTTAAGATATGTATTCCTGAAATAAGATCACTCAACAAACAAGTTATACTAGCTTCATTTGTTATCATCAAAACAAGATTGAAAAGCCTAATTTGGCCAACACATAGAAAATAAAGTAAAGAGAGATAACACCAAATATGCTATTGAGGTTCGGCAAATGTGCCTCCGTCCCCGCCTTGGCTCACAAGCGCAAAGATTCCACTAAGGCTCACTTCACGGGTGGAGCAGGACTGAAATACAACCAGGTCAAATTAACACGGGGCTAATCTTAACCTTTACAACCAATCTTTCCGAACTGGATTAACGCCCGCTCAGGCCATGCATGGAATACAACCAATTCACAATACAAGATGTGTACAAAATTTATGCTTCTCAGACAAGTAGATTTGTACCAGTATTAATTAGTGCACATCAATAATATAAGAACTATAAGCTCAATGCTGTATGTGTGCAATCAACACTTAATATAATGTCTATATTCAATCAAGCACAAGAGTGTATTAACAAGCTAATCTTGGAAACAATATATAGATGTAAATCTCAATAAAAATTTACGGTTTCAAATATTTTCACCAAGAGTAATCAAAATATCTCTAAAAATATTTTCTTAATACTCAAGCACAAAAGATATTCAAAAAATAAGTTTGTGAAAAGATTTTTGCACACTAAAAAACACAAGCTAAGGTGTCTTGTAATTCGAATGCCAAGACCCACAAGCTTTAAGGTTTCCCACACAATAGATTTATTAGATTAAATCGGGCGAAAACCTATGCTCAACTCCCAATCCAAAAATCAAACAAACAATGAGCACAATGAGAGTTTCTTGCAAATGAGAATAAAGTATAATCACTCAAGGTACTCTCACAAGGCTTGATTTTGCAAAGGAATAGTAGTATGTGAGGGTATAGGCTTTTTGAGTTTTGAAAAATTTTAGAGAGTTTCAATGCTAATCACAATGCTAATCATCCTTAATATGAGCAAATGAACTCATATTTATAGACCTGGCCAAAATTATAATCGTTGGGGATACCAAGGGAATTATTAAAATTATTTTAATTGAGTTTTAAAAAATTAGCCCCATTTAACCCCGATAAAAATTGGGCTAACCCGAGAGTTTTGGTCGACCGAGCCCTAGGTTTGGTCGCCTGAACAAACACATGAGAAAAAGACATTTTGAATTTTGGGTGCCTGAAAAATGGTTTGGGTGGCTGAATAAGGCGATTTTCCAAACTATCCGAAGTGAGATTGCCCGTCCTTAAGTTCAGTTTGCCAAACTTGCATGTTCGGTCGCCCAAGTTGTTAGAAAAGGTCAGGGTAAATGTTCGGTTGACTGAAGACGCTAAGGTCTTTTTGGTTCGGTCGCCCAAAGTTAGGTAAACTCTCTGACTTTTCCTATGTTTGGTCGATCGAGGTGTTTTAAACACCAAGGTTTGGTCGCCCGAAACCTCACAATTTTAGGACCTAAGTAAAATACGTTCTCCTAATTGCATATTTGAAAGTGGGAACTTATTCTAAGCGTATGTGCAAGGTCCTAGGTTCTTTCTAAGGTCTTTGAGCTTATCAATTCCTACATGTATGATATACATCAATTATTACAGACTTTTCTAAATTAAATATTATAGACCCAAATTGAAGAGAATATAAATTACAAAGAAAATAAATATTTTGGGTCTTTATCTTCTTCAAGTCACCTCATGCCATCATATGATCTTGCCAATATGATCCTACACACAAACTTGATTGACATTAAATACCAGAGTATTTGTCATAATCAAAACAAGGTATAACCAATAAAGTTAACATTCTCTCCTTTTTTGATGATGACAAATATATCATGCAAAAGTGGGTACACCCAAGAAGGGCTCCCCCTAACAATATGCATAATGATAATTTTAAAGATTTAAAAGTCCAGACATTTATCCCAAGTACCTAATTTTGTCTCTTCTCCCCCTTTTGGCAATAACAAAAAGGGCCATGATAAATTTTAAGCATATAGGTGGTAGGGCATTAAGTAAGAATTATTTAAATACAAGATATGGTTTGGGAAGATTTTTAGAAAATTCGATAGCATATCGTTTAAAAATAGAGCATTTCCCAAAAATATCTACATAGAAATGACCTGATTGAGTTCAAATTTACAATTATTCACTATAAACAACTCAAACAGTCCATTATGAATCAAAACAGAAAACGTAAGTATAGATCTCAACATGCAAGAGATATGATAACCATGCATTGCAAACCACAAACAAATCCACAAGGTATAAAGGCAATGATAGATTTATTAAAGTTTTTAGAGCCATATATTTCTATGTCGAGTAGATCCCCCTAAGTTTGTGCACTCTATTAATTTTCTATGTGACCTCTCTACTATGAATTAGACCTAACTCACATCTAATCTGTATGAACCTATCTTCCTAAAGAGGTTTGGTGAAAATATTAGCCCACTGTTCGTTGGTACACACAAACTCAAGTGCGACATCCCCTTTCTACACATGATCATGAATGAAATGATGTCTAATCTCAATATGTTTGGTTCGTGAATGTGAGATTGGATTTTTAGATATATTAATTACACTAGTATTATCACATTTAATTAGAACCGTAACATAGTGCAATCCAAAATCCTTAAGTTGTTACTTCATGTAAAGCATTTGAGCATAATAACTTCCAGTCACAATATATTTTGTTTCGGCTATGGATAAGGCAACTGAGTTTTGTTTCTTGGAGAACGAAGAAACCAAAGATTGTCCTAAATAGTGACAAGTGCAGCTAGTACTCTTTATATCTACTTTACTACCGGCAAAGTCAACATCGGTGTAGCTAACAATCTCAATTGTCGTGTGCTTAGGGTACCATAAGCCTAATTCTATAGTCCCAACTAGGTACCTAAGTATTCTTTTCACGGCTAACAAATGAGACTCCTTAGGAGTGGCCTAAAACCTAGCACACATACACACACTAAACATGATATTAGGTCAACTAACTGTAAGGTATAAGAGACTACCAATCATGCCACGATATAGTTTCACATCAACCGGGATGCCTTGTTCATCTTTATCAAGTTTTGTGAAAGAGCTCATAGGAGTTCCCAAAATTTTACCATCTTCCATATTAAACTTCTTGAGCAAGTACCTAACATATTTAGACTGTCATATGAAAGTCCCATATTTAGCTTGTTTAATTTGCAGTCCTAAGAAGAAACTTAGTTCACCCATCATACTCATTTCGAATTCACTTTGCATGCATTTGGAAAACTCATTACACAGCTCATCTTTAGTAGCTCCAAATATAATGTCATCTACATAAATTTGCACAAGGAGTATATGATCATTTTTAGATTTGATAAAAAGTGTAGTATCAATTTTGCCCCTAGTGAAACCATTTTCAATAAGAAAACCACTAAGCCTCTCATACCAAGCTTTAGGAGCTTGTTTCAATCCGTATAAGGCTTTTGATAATCGGTAGACATGATGAGGATATTTATGATTTTCAAACCCTGACGGTTGTTCTACATATACTTCTTCATTTATATAGCCATTTAAGAAGGTGCTTTTAACATCCATTTGGTACAATTTAAAGTCTTTAAAAGCGGTATAAGCAAGCAACATATGAATGACTTCCATTCTAGCTACAGGAGCATAGGTTTCTTCAAAGTCTATCCTTTCTTCCTAATTATATCTCTGGGCAACTAGTCTAGTTTTGTTCCTAGTTACTACCCCATTTTCATCCTTTTTGTTTCTATACACCCATTTAGTTCCAATAATAGTATGATCATCGGGCCTAGGAATTAGGGTAAAAACTTTGCTTCTTTCAAATTGGTTAAGCTCTTCACGCATAGACATCACCCAAGATTCATCTTTTATGGCTTTTTTAATATTTTTGCATTCTTCCTGGGATAAAAATGCAAAATGACTCACTAGGTTTCGTAAGGAAGATAGTGTGACTACCCACTGAGGGGTCACCTATAATTTGATCTATAGGATGGTTCATAATGAATTTCCAATCTCTAGGAAGCTCTTGAACCTCATTTTCAGTTTTATTTTTTTCAATTGATTTATCACTTATTTCTGAATTTTTGTCCACATTATTTTCAATAGATAACTTATCTAATCCTTTTCTAATATCAATATCATCTTCATCATTTCTTTTAGAAAATGGATTAGATTCAATAATACTTAATGTTCTCTTATTAAATACTCTATATGCTCTATTGTTAAGTGAATAGCCTAGAAAACTACCTTCATCAGATTTAGAGTCAAATTTCCCTGGGTGCTCATTATCTCTAAGTACAAAACATTTACAACCAAATACATGAAAATAGGAAATGTTAGATCTATGGCTATTCCACAATTCGTATGAAGTCTTATTGAGTGAGGGCCTGATTAACACTGTATTCAAGACATAACATGACGTACTCACAGCTTTGGTCCAGAAATATGTGGGTAATTTATGTTCATTTAGCATTGTCCTACCCATTTCTTGTAAGGACCTATTCTTTTTTTCTACAACTCCATTTTGTTGTGGTGTCCTAGGTGTAGAAAAATTATATGAAATACCCTATAGGTCACGATAGTTTTCTATGCCATCATTTTTGAATTCAATTCCCCTATCACTTCTTATGTGTGTGATTTTGTAGCCTTTTTCATTCTAAATTCTTTTACATAGTTTAGTAAATTGATCACATAATTCATCTTTATGAGAAAGAAATAGCACCCATGTGAACCAAGAATAATCATCCACGATAACAAAAGCATACAATTTTCCACCTAGACTTTAAACTTGATTAGGACCAAATAAATCTAAGTGTAGCATTTCAAGTGGTCTAAAGGTGGATATGATTTTCTTTTTCTTAAAACTTGATCTAGTTTGCTTACCCATTTGACATGCATAACAAATTTTATCTTTTACCAAATGTGTTTTTAGTAAGCCTTTAACTAAATCCTTTTTCACAAGTTTTGATAAAAGATCCAAACTAGCATGTCCTAAACATCTATGCCACAACCAACGAGCTTCATTTATAGCAGAAAAATATGTAACTTGTTGAAAAGCTAAATTATCAAAGTTAGTGGTGTACACATTTTCATGACGTTCAACAGTAAAAAGTACATTGTCATCAAATTTACTCTCAACAATGCATTTATCATTTTCAAAAGATACTTTATACCCTTTATCATAGAATTGGCTAATACTTAACAAATTATGTTTCAAACCATCAACAAGTAGTACATTATCAATAACAAGAGAAGGTTCCTTACTGTTGACTTTGGTGTATTCCCAAGAGGGGGGGGGGGTGAATTGGAGTCTTAAAGTTTCTTCCTAGGTTTAACTAGATATTAGTAATACACAACCGAGGGTCTTTCTAATCATATACCAATTGCGCAGATAATGATATGCGAAAATTAAATTATGCACAACATTCACAATATATTAAATATAACATACATGTGTAGGAATATTAAGCGCTGGAAATTAAAGTAGACACACGATATATTATCGGGTTCAGCTAATACTGCCTACATCCGCGCCTCAAGCTCGCAAGCTCGAGGATTCCACTGATGCTTACTTAATGGGTGGAGCGGCACCATTTACAATCAGGTCAATTAACGAGGCTGACCTCAACCTACAACTGCACCTTAACAGGATGGTGCACTTAGCTTTCCTAACCGGGTCTAAGCCAATTGGAGACTTTTTCCACAGGGCAAATCTCCCTCTTTAGGCCCACGCTTGGAATACAATCAATCAACTAAAATTTGACGTACAAATAAAGTGCTTCTATACAAGCATGCATGTGTTGATACGTACATGTAATAATCAATGCACACCAATAATGTAAGAACTGTAAGCTCAATTGTGTATATGTGCAATCAACACTCATAATAGTGATTATCTCAAATCGAGCACAAGAGTCTATCTACAAGCTAATCTTTGAAACTAAGTAAAGATAAAATCTCAATCACAGTTTAGGGTTTCAAAGATTTTTACCAAGAATAATCAAAATATCTCAAAAAATATTTTCTCAATAGCAAAGCAAAAAGAGATATTCAAAACTGAGCTTGTAAAAATATTTTTGCACACAAAAATACAAGCCCTAATGAGTCTTACAATAATAATGAAAAGACCCACTTAGCTTTAATATTTTTCCCAACCAAAGATTTGCTAAATAAAATCAAGGGGAAAAATCTTTGCTTAACCCTCAAACAAAAATCAAATGCAATATGCAAATGAGGGTTTTTTTTTAGCACACTAGAACAATCAATAAACACTCACAAGGCTTTGATTTCTTAAAAGAGTAATAGAATATGAATGCATGAGGTTTGTATAGAAAAATATGGCTTAGGATTTTTTAGAGGATTTTTTCTTAATTTATTTTTCTAATAAATCTCTCATCCAAGCAAATCAGCCCCTGTTATATAGAGAAGGGCTAAGTTTTGACCATTAGGGACATAGGGGTAATTATTAAAATTGTTTTAAAACTATTTAAGAAAATTAACCCTGTTTAACCTTTCTTAACCGCAGTAAAAATTAAAACAACCCGATAGTTTCGGGTGCCTGATCCACAGTTCGGACGCCCAAACAAACACAATGGAAAAAGTTAATTTTTAAAGTTCAGGAGCTTGAATTAGGGTTTGGTTTGCTAACCCAAGGTGATTTCCTTTCTGTCTGCGGTTCGGTCGCCTGGTCCAGAGTTTGGTTTATCGAACTTATGTGTTTGGTAGCCCAAGGCATTTTTGAACTTGAAGTTTGGGCTGCCGAGTTGGTAGGAAAAATCAGAATCATGGTTTGATTGACCAAGGATGGTACACTCCTTTTTGGTTTGGTCGCCCGAAACCAAGTCAACACTTTGACTGGTCAATGGTTCGGTCACCCGAAGTGTTTCGAACATAACTATTCGGTTGCTTGAAGCCTTACCAATTTGGCCCTCTAAGTCCTATTTTACTTCAATTAATTTCCCTGATAATATATGTGATAATGGGGACTTTCTTAAGTCCTAGTGCAAGGACCTAAGGTCTTTTCTAAGGTCTTAGGCATTTTAACCTAGTCTAAAAAACATGGCGTCGGTTGACCGAAGTCTTGTTTAAGGTCTCCCGATTTCCAAGTGATGTGTAGGGACCCAAGTTCGTTTTAAGGCCTTTGAGCTTATTAGTTCCTACATGCATGATATGCAGTGATTATTACAGGCCTTTTCCTATATTACTATTACAGACCCGAGTGAGCATAAAATAAATTACAACAAGAAAAAATCTTCTGGCTATTTAAACTTTAAGTCTTCTCATGCCATCAAATGATCTTGCAAATATGAACCTACACACAAACTTGATAGACGTTAAATATCTGAGTATTTGTCATAATCAAAACCGGGTATGACCAATAAGGTCAACACTTACCAACCTTACCTACACTGATGATTCAGCCCTTTGCATTGTCCCCGAATTTCATGAACCCTCCATCCTTGGGAGTGAAGGATGCGAACTTGGCCTTGTTGTCGGTCATATGTCGTGAGCACCCACTATCCAAGTACCACTTGTCCTTGAATGAGGACGATCTTAAGCACACATACAAGAAAATCTAAGTAACTGAAACTGGGCCCCAAATTATGTTAGGTCCATAGGGGTTAGTGCTTGATTCACCCTTGACTATCCATACTCTTTTAATTCTTACATGTCTATTTCTAAGTGGACAGTCAAACTGAATATGACCAATTTGTTTGCATTTAAAACTTATCATTTGACACCAAGGATCTTTAGGTGGAATTTGGGATTTTGATTTTCAAGTAAAATGTCCCAAATAAAGATCAGGTTGTCTCACGTTTTCAATACCATTAAATCCGAGATCTTCTTTGCTAAGAGAGTTTCTTTGAGCCCCAAGAAGTTTTTCAAAATTGCATTGGCCCTCAGTAAATTTATAAACAAATTTGGAGCTATCCTCTAATTTTCTCTTAAGCTCGACAATTTTCAAATCTATTTCTATAAAAACTGAGGCATGAGACTTCTTTGCAATATCAAAAAGTTTTGACAAGTTTTCATATTTCTTTTTCAAAACATCATTTTCCTTGGTTATTTTGTTAAATAGTTTAGACACATGAATATATTCATACTGCAATTATTTAAATGTAGGCATGCTATTAGAATTACAATCATCATCAGAATAATATGAAGATAAGGAGTAAGAAGACAATACCTCATCATCCCGTGCCATTAGGCACAAGTTGGCAATCTCAAAGCCGCTACAATCTGAATATGAATTGCTGTTATTTTTTCTATCCCACAAGGTGTCTGCTTTCATGGATTTCTTCTTTTTCCTATACTCCTTTTTCAGCAACGGGCAATCAGGTTTGATATGCCCGACCTTGTTGCAATTATAGCACGTGGGAGCGTTCGATTTTCCTTTTCTTTTACTAGGCTCTCCTTTATTAGATACTGAATCTTTGAACTTTCTATATGGCCTATGTAATGACCTCAAAAATCATACCATTTTTTTCTATATATATTAAAATTATTCTGATACGCCTGTATTATGTATTATAACATCTCAGGCCCCAGGTGGGCACTGAGGAAATTCCTGTTCACAAGATAGTATTCCTATGTTAAATTAGGAATAGCTTCTCAAGAGAGGGGGGGGGGGAGTGTGAATTGGCTTTAAAACCATTTTGATCTTTCATAAAACCATTTTCCAGGGTATTTAAAAGGTCTATAAGTCCATATAACATCCCTTAAAGAGTTCCAACAATATTTCAAAAGATATTTAAATATTGATGCACTTACATGAAGACTTCTAAACTTTTTGTTAATCTTGAAAACTTTGAGTCTCTATGCTTTGGTCTTTTCATCTTCAAGCTTTAAGATACTTCAAGCTTTTCATTGAGTTCATCCTCTCATAGTCGTCAAGCTTTAATATATCATCCATTCCTTTAAGTGTTCTTTAAGCTTCATATGATCATGTTCCTTTGTGAGTATTTGACCTTGCTTTCACATATGTGAGATCTAAAATATCATAACTTAATTAAATATGTTAAGTTCCACTTGTTCGTTAGCATCAAAATAAGATGTTAAGCCTTGTAAGGCCAACACTATGTAGCGGAAAACATAAAGTCATGCACCCATATTTACAATACCAGAGTTTAGTATATTCTCAAAACATTAATACATACACATATTTTCAAAAATCCCCCACCAGATCTCCTATAAGCTACTGATAAATACATCTCCCCAAAATCACTTACCCCTTTGATAGGGCAGTATAATTATCCCCTTTACCTCTGAGCCTGATCTGCTCGTCTAGTTAGATCACCTAAAATATGTTAAATTATTGGGATGAGACAACTCTCAGTAAAACAAAATATGCTATTACCAGTGTGTGACAACTGAGTTTACATGAATAATATACTGATAAATAACTAAAACTGAGATAGCATGTAAAATAATATACAGTATAACTCACACCTATGTGGCTTAAAATACAACTGTAATATCTGAGCTTTCTATTATTCATACTTCTAGTATTATAATATATCTGCTGTTATTCTGTAGATTTGCATACATATAAATGACTGTGAAAACTTCCCTGGAAAACTGTATGTCATGATTTAATCCCTCATGACTGGTTGTGCGGTTCGTAGTCGGGACTAAACACTGGTTGGCCTATCAGTGCTAGTCTAGCTGTATGCATAAACATGCCTATAGCACGAAAGGCCCGCTCCACCTGGTTCGGACGCCAGAGAGGACTCTACACTACTGTGGCACAATCAGCTGTTCCATACTCTATCTGAGATGTATGGTTGCACTTTAAGCTAAAATAGCTACGATATTGTGCTCTGATAACTAATTTGATTCATCATACTGTATAATACTATTATATATATATATATATATATATATATATATATATTACTATTTCATCATGATTCTGTATAACCATAACACTGTCAAACTAATCTGAATAAACTGTGTTATCTGAGCTGAAATATTTGTAATATCTGATCTGTATAATCTGTAATATCTGAACTGAATAAGCTGTAATATCTGAGTGTTATGGTTTGGTAATCACGATATTCTGTGAACACTGTAAAATATCTGTCTATGTATATACTGTAAATCATAATTCTATAAATTAGGTAAAACATATTTCTGTGCATAAATACTGTAGATCATGATATTCCAAAAACTGTATAAATACTACACTGAACAAATATTGACTCAAGCCACACAATTAATAAATTGAACTCATATACTGAAATTTGTATAACTGTATAATTTATGCTCTATATCTCATAATCAAATACTATAATTTACTGATAAAATTTCTAAATTTACTAGCATAGCATATTTCCCTTACCTAACTGGCTAGGAGATTTGACTCCAATTATATTTGTGATGCGCCAAACACAGAATCTTGTAATAATATACATTTCCTAATTTAATTAACCCATTTCAGAATAATTACTATCTTTTCCCCAGGTTCACATTTATCTTTTATTCATAAAATTTATGAACTATTAATTATTTATTAATATTACCTGAGTTCCTGGGAAACACTTGTTGGGATCCTCAACCCATGCCTGAAGTGTTTGGAAACCCAAATCCTGCAATCACAACATCCTAATTTAATCAACCCAAACACCGTTATATTTCCATCTAACAGAAAATTTTGGTTCAGAAAAGCCTGATAACTACTAAACTATTAAACAACCTACTTACCCTGATTTTGGGATGGTGCCTTAGTCCCCTGGAGCTGATCAAATAAATCATCAATTCTGGGAAGAGGATATTTATGCTTGACTGTCACTTTATTTATTTTTCTATAATCAATGCACATCCTCATAGTCCTGTCTTTCTTCTTTACAAATAGGACTAGTGCTCCCCAAGGCGACATGCTAGGTCTAATAAACCCTTTATCCAACAACTCTTGCAACTGTTCTTTCAATTCTTTCAATTCAGCTGGAGCCATCCTATAAGGCACTTTAGATTTCGGTGCTGATCTTACTAATAAATCCACAACAAATTCAATCTCTCGATCTAGTGGTAAACTAGGTAATTCCTCTGGAAAAACATTTGGAAATTCTCTGACTATTGGAATATTAGTCTTTTTCAATTCTTCTTTTTGCATCTCCTTTATATACACAACATACCCCTAACAACCACCATGAAGCAGCCTCCTCACCTGAATAGTCGATACTAATTGTGGTGAGGCATGCACACGTGATCCCACAAATCTAAATTCTTGCTCACCCGGGGGTCTAAAGATCACTTCTTTTTTATGGCAATCAATGCTAGCGTAATTAGCTACTAGCAAGTCCAAACCCAATATAACATCGAACTCCTGTATATCTAATACTACCAAGTCGGCTGGTAACACTTTTTCCTAAATACTTATTGGATAATTTTTAAGTACTCTCCTACACCTCACTATCGACCCAGTCGGTGTGACAACTGACAATTCAATATCTAACAACTGCACCTCCACCCTAGATATTTTAACATATCCCAACGATACAAAGGAATGGGTGGCACCTGAGTCAAACAAAACAACAAATTTATATGGTAAAATAGTAAGTGTATCTGGAACAATGTCACTGGCAACCTCGATGTCTCCCGTCATCAGTGCATAAACCGTCGCCGAAGCTGTGTTCCTCTACTGGCCTCCACGGGGCGCCTGATAACCACCTCGGAATGGTCATGATCTAGTGTGTGGATCGGAAGTCCTCAACATGATCGTGCCATATGGTCAAATCTCCCACACCGATAGAAGATATTCTCTCCCACTCTACATTCTCCCGGATGCCTCTAGCCATATCTAGGGCACATGGGATAAGTCTGCCCACCCTGAGAACCACTGTGTCCCGTCATCTACCTCTGGCCTCCTCCGTACTGATCTCCTCTCCATGAGTCTCGACTAGAACCTGCCTGAAAACCCGAAGGCGTGAGCCTCTTTCTCTAGCTCGGTACTCCCACATCTTTCTCTTCGCTCTCCTCTACTATTGTGGCTCTGTTAACTAGTTCAGAGAAATTTTGCATCTTCAGAACTGCCACTTGTTTATATATTTCTCACCTCAAGACCCTCTTAAACATCCTCGCATTCTTAATTTCATCCAGAACAACATAGGGGGCAAAGCGTGATAGCTCAATGAACTTCGCTGCATAATGTTGAAATGTAAGATTTACCTGGGACAAATTTAGAAACTCCACTACCTTAGCCTCTCTAACAGTGGCAGGAAAATATCTGTCAAAGAATACCTCCTTAAACCAGCTTCAAGTCATAGCCACTGGTATGGGCCTCTGCTCCTCCAATAATCTTGTAGCCATCAACCATCTCTCGGCCTCACCTATCAACTTGTACATAACATAAAGGACCCTCTGCTCATTGGTGCAGTGGAGCACCATCAGTATTTTCTCAATCTCTTGCATCCAGTTCTTTGCAACTGTGGGGTCAGCTCCTCTTAGAAATGTTGGAGAATTCATCTTCGTGAACTTTTCTATCATGCACCCTTGAACTGCAGACGGGCCTTTTTGCTCCTCGAAGCTCTGTGCAATCTCAGCCATAATTTGTTGAGCTACGCTGCACAAAACAACATCTGAATCCCTGCCTTCTATGCTAGAAGGCCCTGCTCCATCATTGCCGCTCGTATGAGCACATCTACCTCCAAGGTCCATCCTTCACTAACACCAAATTATTCTTAGAATCTGAACCTCACAAATGTATTCTTACATTAATCTAACTAAGATACCCTTATACCTTATATTACTAATTTAAGGTCTAGTCCTAGCATATGGAAATAGAAATCAACGATAGTTTACTATGGTTTTCCTGAAATTGTCACCCTAGGAAAATCACAAAAGCCACCCTGAAGTTCTTGCTTCCAGACTATGGAACAAAACCCTAAATTCTCATCCTAATTCCCAGACTCGATGAACCCTGCTTTGTCATTTTAAAATTTTCCTTCTCTTTATCATTTAATATTTATAATTTTTGGGTCTTTATAGCATACTATTCTTTCTAAAGAACCTAATGAACTTCCTAGTAAGCATAGCTGTAACGACCCGCTAAATTTTTTTTTTTTAGAATATACATATATACTGAAGTTTACACTGCTCCGATACCTTCTAATATAAATCTATCTATCAACCTAAGTAGCGAGAAGCAATATTCATATATCCATAACCATTTATATATATATATATATATATATATATATATATATATATATATATTTACAATACTAGAGTGCTAGGTTATTCTCAAAATACACATACATAACCAAACTAGGCTACACAAAAGTACTTCTTTCCTATAAGGACTCACCCTACTGATAGGGCAGCACTGTAGCCCCTCTACCTACGAGCCTGATTTGCTCGCCTAACTGGATCACCTGAAAAATGTCAATTTATTGGGATGAGACGATGCTCAGTAAGACAAAATATGTTATTGCTAGTGTGTGACAAGTGAGCTACATGCTTGTAAAATCTGATTTAGGGAAATACCATAAATAACACAACTAAATAAAACCTGTATACCTGTTGCAAAATAAATCATACCTAGTTTGCTTAACATAAATTGATTTTTCTGAATATTTTATTCATAATACTTCTAATATTTATAGGTATGACTATTTTCTGGAAATCAGATCATACACATATATAATAACTGAGAAAATTCCATGAATGGATAACTAAAAGTCATGATTTAACCCCTCATGATAGGGTTCTGCGGCTCGAAGGTGGGACATAACCTGAATGGCTGACCAAAGCAAGTTAACTGAACTCTGACAGTCAGATCAGCCCCCTCAACCCATATCTGATGGGGAGCCTGTCCACAACATAGACACGATTGACTTCTGAATACCACATACTATCTGAGTAGTGGTTGCACTCTGAACTGAATATAACTATGGTACCATACTCTGCTGGCTGAATATGGTCCATCAGGGTCTGATACTATATATAAATAACTGATATTTCTAAAATACTGCTTTTACCATGATTTTGTAACAACTGAAATAACCATAACATTATATAAACTGATCTGAGGTATCTACATAATTGAATAACTGAAATATCTAATTAATTATGATAACTGAAGTTATGATTTTGAAATTGGCATATCATAATATTATGAGAATGCTGTGAAATACAAGTTTTTGTACGTATACTCTAAATCATGGTATTTTGAAAACTGTATAAATTCTATGCTAATCTAATATTAAACTCATGCCACACAACTAAATATCCATGTTATCGGGCTCTAAAAACTATATTTATGATCTGAATAATAATTTGATGAAAACATATAATTTGTACTGAAATTATAATAAGGTTTCCTAGCATAACATGTTTCTCTTACCTGATTCCTGCTAAAATCCCCTACTGTGACAGGTCCTACACTCGCAGGGTTCCCTACTTAACACCCTAAAAACAACATTTACCAGAACAAAATATCACTATTTCTTGGACTACTACATTTCCTACAACTGCTGGAAAGCCAAATATTGCATAAAAGACCTTACCCTGAATTGGGAGACCAACGATCCGCTTCGGTAGACTTGGAGAGAACTTTCCCAAGAGCGTCATGGTGGCCTTAGATCGTTGATCTGGTGACTAACGGTGGCAGAATCGAAGAGAGAAGAGGGAGGAACTATAGAGGAGAGAGAGAGAGAGAGAGAGAGAGAGAGAGAGAGAGAGAGAGAGAGAGGGAGGGAGGGGAATTTTTGCTGATTTTTTGCGTAAAAATCAGAGTTTTAGGCTATTAATACTATGGGATTCATTGACGAGCCACGTCACCTTGTCGACAAGGTCAAGAAGGCTTTTGGTAGATGAACTCTCCCCCTCGTCGATGAAATTCAGATTTGCCAAAAACATCATCTCAGTATTTTCTCGTCGACAAAGCGTACCCTCGTCGACGAACCCTATTTCCATTTTTCCTCTCTCTTAATTATTTGAATAAAATTATTCTTCGGGTCATTACAATAGCCATGCCATCTCTAGATTCAGGTTTATTGCACTTACTAGATGTATTAGTAGACATTTTTAATGCAGTCACTTTTCTCATTCTATTGTACTCATTCAGTCTCTCATTAATAGCCAACTCATAGGTGATAAGTGAACTTATCAGTTCATCTAGTGACATAGCCTTAAGATCTCTACCCTCAGATATGGCCATAGTCTTTGTTTTTCAAACAGGAGGAAAACTCCTAAGGATATTCCTAATCATTTCATATGTGGGATAGGTCTTACCTAATGCATGCAGTGAATTAATAATGTGTGTGAAGCAAGTGTATATGCTCTGAATGGACTCACCAGTATTCATTCTAAATGTTTCATACTCACTGGTTAACATGTCTATCCTACTATCCTCAACATCTTTAGTACCCTCATAGGTGACCTCTAACTTATTCCAAATTTCCTTGCCAGAAGAACATGCCATAACTCTGTTAAATTCATTAACATCTTGTAACATCCTCTCTTAATTCTCACCACTTTATATATATATATATATATATATATATATATAATAACAAATTACTCCAATATTTGAATATAATGGGCACCCTAAGCAACAGAAAACATAAATCACATAACCACATATACATATATATACAATACCATTCAGTATTTTCAACCATAGCTACATAATACATCTCTCTCTCCAGTGTTAAGTACCCCAAAAATACAAAACTTTACACAAAACTTACCCTATAACTAGGGTGACCAAGTGATCTCTATTCACGAGCCTGATATGCTCTTAGCTGGCTCACTTGAAAAATGTTAAAGTAATTGGGTGAGTCTACGCTCAGTAAGTAGAAATATGCTATTACTAGTGTGTGGCAACCGAGTTGTAAAACTATAATAATAGTATGTGAAATTGCATGATTTGGTAAGTCTATGAAAACACATATATCAGTTGTATAGTAGCTTAAAATATATGTATCATCCAAACTTTTTTTATCATTCATACTGCTAATATCATACTATATACAACAAAAGCTGTAAAATTGTATACATATACATAACTGTGCTCTTTCCCTCGGACTCTGTATGTCATGATTTGACCCCTCATAACAGGATTGTGCGGCCTGTAGGCAGGACTTAACCTGGTTAGCCCTCCAGGTAAGTCATCATACTCAATACTACCTTAGCCCGGTGAAATTACATCCACTTCTAAGCTCGGGACTGGCTGCTGCCTCGTCGAACTAGCCTCCCCAACCCAGTGTATCGGGGAGTTGCATCCTCTCCGAGCACAGTTTGACGGTACCCACACACTATCTGAAATATGTCATTGACTCTATCTGTATTAGCATCGGTACCGTGCTCTGTATTCTATATCTGTACTGTATCTGTCACGCCCCGAACTCGCAGATGGGTCCCAGGTGTGAATTTAGTAACCTAACCTGTCTTTGTATCAATTAAAACATACATGATACAACACAAAAAGAGGGTCCGACCCCGTGGGGTGAACGGATGCCCCATATACATACACATAAACACCCATACTCATCAAAATATGTAGCGGAATATGGTCTTTTATACATATACAACATCATACCAGAGTCTATACAAGCTAGAATATACATTCCCATAATACCAAACATACCCCAGGTGTCTAAAAAACCATCCCGACAATTTGGATACCAAAACTCGTACCTAACAGGTACTAGCAGTAGCTAACGATACCCCCACTTCCGTATGCTAGGATGCTAATTATGGCTACCTGAAGGACCTGAAAAACATTGTACGTACATTTAGGGTGAGACACCTCTCAGTAAAGAAGAAAGCAAGTTATATCAGTGTGTGGCATACCAGTGTTATTTTACATACTTCATAACACGATAAAATACGATACAGTTAAAAATATTTCCATACAGTTACATACAATTCCATACAGTTCCAGTATTTTCATAAAAACCATTCCAGTACATACGATACCCAAAACATACGGTCAGTGTCGTCACACTAGTTCACAACTACACAAGGTCACCTCGTCTCATAGCGATTACATTACTACATACGTAACTACGCTGCGATGACCGAGGCCCATAGTGATTACATTGCTCCATACGCAACTACACAAGGTCACCTAGCCTCACAGCGATTACATTGCTACAAACGCAACTACGCTGCGACGACCCAGGCCCACAGTGATTACATTGCTCCATACGCAACTACACAAGGTCACCTAGCCTCATAGTGATTACATTGCTACACACGTAACTACGCTGCGACGGCCCAGGCCCACAGTGATTACATTGCTCCATACGCAATTGCACAAGGTCACCTAGCCTCACAGGGATTACATTGCTACACATGCAACTACGCTGCGACGACCCAGGCCCACAGTGATTACATTGCTCCATACGCAACTACACAAGGTCACATAGCCTCACAGCGATTACAATGCTACGCATGCAACTACACTGTGATGACCTAGGCCCACAATGATTACATTGCTACATATGGTGTAGAACACACCCTTCGATGACCAGCTGGAACATACTGGTGATATTTCACACCTTGGATATAGAGTTGGTCACTCTCGTCCATAGTAGTTAACCGATACGTGGTTGTTTTTCAAACCCCTGGAATCATTTTGGAACTCATGTTCCTATACATTTCAGCGTACGGTAATTAGCCGCCATATAACTGTTTTACAAATACCTGGAACAATTACATACAACCATACATACCACACTTATTTGGTTTAAGGCAAATCATATCGTTTACAAATCCAAGTATACAGTTTATGCAAATATGGATTACGGTCACCTCAATAATACAGTTTTACCATAATCAACAGTTTTCCAAACAAAGTAGAGATGATACTCAAAATCCCCAATTTTCCTGAAAACTGTAACCCAAAAATCTCGCATTTTTACCCAATAGATTTCCCCAAACAAGTAGCCAAAACATACATACGACTGTAGCCTACAAGCTTACTGATCCTGATTTCGAAAACGAACTAATATAAACAGAATCCCCTTACCTTAACCTGAATTCCAACTACGAACTCTATGGTCCCCAAACTACGAACCGAGACTCAAAAACCTACAAACCACAGTACAATACATGCTTACATTTCGTACTACTACACATATACTGAATTAGAAACGAAAACTGAGCCTTATCTCGATTTTAGCCCGAAACCCAAAATCGCTCGAAACGAGATTTCAATTCGCTAGAAACGTAGAGAATCCTTCACTGATCCTCGCAATAACTTTTGATTTGCGAATTAGGTGACAAACGGCGAAGAAATCGAAGAGAGAGAGAGAAAGAGAGCTTCGAATTCTAGAGAGAGAGGGAGAGGATTTCCAAAACTTAGCCACTAAGCAACCCCAAAAGATCTTTTAAAGGCCTTTGACCTAGGCGATTTCATCGATGAGATGGCGTCCTCGTCGACGAGGTCTTCAGGGATTTCATCAACGAGATGGAGATTTCGTTGACGAACCTGATATTTCCAATATTCCAAATCTCCTAGCTTTTCCTCGTCGATGAGCCTCTGAATTTCGTTGACGAGGAGCCTTCAACCTTTGTCGACGAATCCTGCTCAATTTACCATTTTACCATTCTTTTACACAATTAACCCATATACTACGATTCGAGTTCTTACAATCTCCCCTCCTTACAAAAATTTCATCCTCGAAATTTGAAATCTCTCATTATGAACATCTCCACATACATACATACTCTGGCGAAATGTTGATCATTAATATGCAGCCCCGTTACAATCCATACATACATACTCTAGAGAATATGATGACCATTTATACGAAGCCCCGTTACAATACGAACATACATGCTCTAGAGAATATGGCGACCATTTATACGCAGCCGCGTTACAACACATACATACATATTCTAGAGAATACGGCCGCCATTTATACACAGCCCTATTACAATACATACATACATACTCTAGAGAATATGACAACCATTTATACGCAGCCCCGTTACAATACATACATACATACTCTAGAGAATACGACGACCATTTATACGCAACCCCGTTACAATACATACATACATGCTCTAGAGAATACGGCGGCTATTTATACGCATCCCCGTTACAATACATACATACATACTTTAGAGAATACGGCGGCCATTTATACGCAGCCCCGTTATAATACATACATACATACGTTTCCTCACTTATGGTGGAGAAATACCTTGGTTACATGCATACACGGTCTCGGAAGTTCACAACACTACAAGACTCTCCCAGAGACTAACCACATAATACTAATATGATAACATAGTATTACATACATACATACATACATACTCATACCACCCTGCTATCCAATTACTACTCAAAACAACTGCAGATACCTCCGGCGTATTTCCGTCTCTAGTTCCTAAGAAGCTTCCTCGATCTCGTGGTTTCACCACAATACCTTCACCAATGGTATTTCTTTGGTACAAAGCTTCTAATTTTTATGGTCCAAAACCTGAACAAGTATTTCCTCATACACTAAAGTATCCTCAATTTCCAACTCATCATAATTGATAACATGAGATGGATCCAACACCTACCTTCTCAGCATGGATATGTGAAACACATCGTGGACCCTCGAGAGTGCTGGGGGTAGTGCAACTCTGTAGGCTACCAGACCCACTTGCTCAATAACCTTGAATGGTTCGATATACCTCGAGCTTAACTTGCCCTTCCTTCCAAATCTCATCACTCCCTTCATCGGAGCGATTCTAAGGAATACTTTGCCCCCTACCTCGAACTCCAACTCACAGTGGCGAACATCTATGTAGCTCTTCTGCCGACTCTGAGCCGTTCTATTCCTCTCCCAAATCAAACCTACCTTCTCAGATACCTACTGCATAAGTTCAGGTCCTAAAACCTGATGTTCACCGACCTCATTCCAATACAAAGGAGATCGACACCTCCGACCATATAAAGCCTCGAACGGTGCCATCCCTATACTAGCTTGGAAGCTATTGTTATAGGCAAACTTCACTAGTGGTAGAAACTGAATCCAACTACCACCGAAGTCCAATACATAAGCCCATAACATATCCTCCAAAATCTGTATCGTCCTCTCCGACTGTCCATCAGTCTAGGGGTGGAACGCTGTACTGAAAGTAAGCTTTGTCCCTAGTGCTTCCTGCAAGCTCTTCCAAAATCGAGAAGTAAACCTCGGATCCCGATCTGAAACAATGGAAGCAGGCACTCCGTGCAATCTAACTATCTCATGCATGTACAGGTCTGCTAACTTCCTCAAAGGATAGCCAACCTTCATAGGTACAAAGTGAGCAGATTTCGACAACCTGTCCACGATCACCCAGATAGTATTCTACCCATGAAGTGCTGGCGGTAAATCGATAACAAAGTCCATGGAAATATGCTCCATTTTGATACCGAAATAGGAAAAGGCTGCAACGGCCCTGCTGGCCTTTGATGTTCAGCTTTCACCTACTGACACATCAGACACTACTCCACAAACCGAGCAATATCCCTCTTCATACCACTCCACCAGAAGGACTCGTGCGAATCCCGATACATCTTCGTACTACCCAAATGTACCGTATACAGAGAACGATGCGCTTCTTCCAAAATTGTCCTTTTGATCTCATGGTCATTTGGAACACACAGCCTGGTCCCAAACCTTAACACACCTCTGTCAAAGATGTTAAAATCCGCAGTCAAACCCTGTTGCACTTTCTCCACAATCTCAGCTAACTCCACATCATTAGCTTGCACGACTTTAATACACTAAAAAAAAATCGGCTGAATCACCAAGCTAGCAATGAAAGCCTGATGATCACCCGACACCATTTCCATGCCAAGGCTTTCCAAATCCCGCATGACATAATGCTGAGCTACAACTACAGATATTGCTGTATGTTCTGAATTCTGACTCAACGCATCAATTACCATTTTAGCCTTTCTCGGATGGTAACTAATCGTGCAATCGTAGTCCTTGATCAGCTCTAGTCACCGCCTCTGCCTCATATTCAACCCCTTTGTGTGAAAAAGTACTTTGTGGTCAGTGAAAATCTCGCACTGAATACCGTATAGGTAGTGTCTCTAGATCTTTAGCGCATAAACTACAACAGCCAATTCCAGATCATGCATAGGGTAATTCTTCTCATACTCCTTAAGTTGCCGAGAACCATAAGCTGCCACCTTACCCTGTTGTATAAGCAAACTTCCCAAACCTTTCAAAGACACGTCACTATAAATCACAAAACCCCTATCCCCCGATGGAATGGTCAATACTGAAGCAGTAACCAGCCGGTGCTTCAACTTGAGAAAGCACTGCTTGCAATCACTAGTCCAGTCAAACTTCACTCCCTTCTTAGTCAATCGTGTCAAAAGTCCAGACAATTTAGAGAATCCCTCCATGACCCGACGATAGTAACCTGCCAGTCCTAGAAAACTTCGAATCTCTTACACAAGCTTTGGTCTAGCCTAGTTGACCACCACTTTGATCATGCTAGGATCAACAGAGATACCGCCCTCAGACACCACATGGCCTAAGAATGCGACCTGATTCAACTAGAACTCACACTTCTTTAGCTTGGCATACAACTTCTTCTCTCGCAGAATCTATAATACCAACCTCAAATGGTTTTCATGCTCTTCCAAACTCCTCGAGTATACCAAAATGTCATCGATGAACACTACTACGAATAGGTCCAGGTATTCATGGAAAACCCTATTCATCAGATCCATAAACACCGCCGGAGCATTCGTCAACCCAAATAACATGACCAAGAACTCGTAGTGGCCATATTTGGTTTGGAAAGCAGTCTTCGCTACATCCTTTGCTCTAACCCTCACCTGATGATACGCTGACCGCAAGTCGATCTTCGAAAAGACCCGCGTTCCCTGCAGCTGGTCCAAAAGATCATCTATACGAGGCAAAGAGTAACGGTTCTTCACCGTCACTTTGTTGATCTCACAGTAGTCAATGCACATACGCATCGACCCATCCTTCTTTTTCACAAATAATACTAGAGTTCCCCACGACGAAACACTCGGTCGAATAAAACCCTGGTCCAGTAGTTCCTGCAACTGCTCCTTCAACTCACCAAGTTCTGCTGAAGCCATCTGGTACGGAGCGTTAGAGATTGGTGCTTTACCAGGCAGCAACTCTATAGAAAATTCCACCTCACGATCCGGAGGTAGACTGGGTAAATCCTATGGAAACACATCCAAAAACTTGTTGACCACTTGAATATCCTCGAGTCTTAACTCATCCCGCAGCGGTTCGTTCTCACAAGCTAGGTACCCCTAACAACCATCCAAGAGTAACCTCCTTGCTTGTAATGCCAATAAAATTTGTGGCATCAAACACACACACGATCCTACAAACTCATACTCTTGCTTCCCAGGGGGTCTGAACACTATTACCTTTTTACAACAATCAATCACCACATAGCTGGAGAATCCATTCCCAGTATGACGTCGAAACCCGACATGTCATATACTACAAGATTTTCTGGTAGCAATCTCTCCTGAATCATAATTGGGCAGTTTCCTAACATCTTACTACAAATCGTTACACTCCCATTCGGCGTAGTCACAGACAACATCTCATTCATCACACAGGTTTTCGCCTTACACAACTTCACAAAACTAGCAGATATGAACGAATATGTTGCCCCCGAATCAAATAAAACAATAGCTCTATTTGAAAGCAATAACATGGTACCTGTTACCATGTTCCCATCGTGTTCCACATCTGCTGGAGTAAGTGAATATACTCTTGCCGGAGCCGTGGTCACCTGGTGGTTCCCCTGAGGCATTTGATTGCTCCCACGGTTCTGACTCTGTGCATGCATAATCCTCCTCTGTTCCTGACAGCTCCTCGCTATGTGGACCGACTTGCCACAGTTATAGCAGACACCCCAAAATGGCTGACATTCGCCATCGTGCCATTTATGGCACTTAGCGTACGGTGCGGAGGATGGGTCCCCCTAAGAACTTAGCTGCTCGGTGTCCGCCGATAACTAGAGCTGTAGTTCTTCTTCTTCTTCCACTGACCCTGCCGAGGACCACTCTGAGGACTAGAAGATACTAGCCTTTTCCCCTGATCCTGCACTCCTTCATCTCCTTGAAGGTCGGTCTTAACTATAGTGGCTTTATATACCAGGACAGAGAACTCACGGATCTGCAGCATCCCCACAAGACGGCGGATGTCTTCCCTCATACCCCTATCGAACCTCCAAGCCTTCTCGTGCTCATTCGGAACCAAGTACAGTGCAAATCGAGATAATTCGATAAATTTGGCAGTATACCCTTGCACCTTCAAAGTTCCCTACGTCAGGCTCGAAAACTCATCAGCCTTTGCATCCCGAGTGAAGACCGAAAAGTATCTCTTAAAAAATACCTCCTTGAAGCGGCCTCACATCATACCAAATGGACCAACTCTCTGCCTCTCAAGTAGACTCACTGTCATCCACCATCACCCTGCCTCCCCAGTCAGTTGGAAGGTAGCGTACAAGACCTTCTGTTTCTCAGTGTAGTGGAGGACTTCCAAAATCCTCTCGGTCTTCTCGACCTAGTCCTCTGCCACTATCGGATCAGGTCCTCCCATAAATGTCAGAGGGTGCATCCCTGTGAACCTCTTAATGGTACACCCTGCATCAGTAAGAGAGCTATTGCGTCTCCTAACACTCCGCCCAATCTCTCGGATCACCTATCTCGCCAAACCATGAGACACAGAAGGAGACTCATCACTTGTCGTCTCCTCGGAGCCACTCTCCAGGTTATTATCCTTGGGCTCCATTCTGAAAACAGAATAGGAATCGATTAGAATTCTTATATCGTACGTAGTTAACACAATCATAGACCTAATCATGTCAACTATTACTCTTATGGGTCTAAGCCTGTCCCGTCACACTGACACGAATCCATCACTGGTCTGCCCTGCCTTTACTGGAATCGTCATTCTAGGAAAAACATGGAATACCGCCGACACATCCCGATCTAGTAACAGAACAACCCTCGACCAACACTACCCATTTCCTACACAACCCATTTCCTACATCTTATACTCTAGTATGTACACATCAATACTCCTAACCAAGTCTACAAGACCTAACAACCTGGTTAGCTCTGATACCAAGCTATCACACCCCGAACCCGCATATGGGTCCCAGGTGTGAATTTAGTAACCCAACCTGTCTCTATATCAATTAAAACATACATGATACAACACAAATAGAGAGTCCGACCGCGTGGGGTGAACGGATGCCCTATATACATACACATAAACACCCATACTCATCAAAATAAGCAGCGAAATACGGTCTTTTACACATATACAATATCATACCAGAGTCTATACAAGTTAGGATATGCATTCCCATAATACCAAACATACCCCAGGTGTCTACAAAACCATCCCGACAACCTGGATACCAAAACTCGTACCTAACAGGTACTAGCAGTAGCTAACAACACCCTCGCTTCCGTATGCTAGGATGCTAATTATGGCTACCTGAAGGACCTGAAAAGCATTGTACGTACATTCGGGGTGAGACACCTCTCAATAAGGAAGAAAGCAGGTTATATCAGTGTGTGGCATACCAGTGTTATTTTACATACTTCATAACACGATAAAATATGATACAGTTAGAAACATTTCCATACAGTTTCATACAGTTACAAACAGTTTTGTATAGTTCCAGTATTTTCACAAAAACCATTCCAGTACATATGATACCCAAAACATACGGTCAGTGTCATCACACTAGTTCGCAACTACATAAGGTCACCTCGTCTCACAGCGATTACATTACTACATATGCAACTACGCTGCGACGACTGAGGCCCACAGTGATTACATTGCTCCATATGCAAGTACACAAGGTCACCTAGCCTCACAGCGATTACATTGCTACACACGCAACTATGCTGCGACGACCCAGGCCCACAGTGATTACATTGCTCCATACGCAACTACACAAGGTCACCAAGCCTCACAACGATTACATTGCTACACATGCAACTACGCTGCGACGACCCAGGCCCACAGTGATTACATTGCTTTATACGCAACTACACAAGGTCACCTAGCCTCATAGCGATTACATTGCTACACACGCAGCTACGTTGCGACGACCTAGGCCCACCGTGATTACATTGCTACATACGGTGTAGAACACACCCTTCGATGACCAGCCAGAACATACTGGTGATATTTCACACCCCAGATATAGAGCCGGCCACTCTCACCCACGATAGTTTTCTGATACATGGTTGTTTTACAAACACCTGGAATCATTTTGGAACTCATGTTCCTATACATTTCAGCGTGTGGTAATTAGCTGCCACATAGTTGTTTTACAAATGTCTGGAACAATTACATACAACCATACATACCACACTTATTTAGTTTACGGAAATTCATATCGTTTACAAATCCAAGTATACAATTTATGCAAATATGGATTACGGTCACCTCAATAATACAATTTTAGCAGAACCAACAGTTTTCCAAACAAAGTAGAGATGATACCCAAAATCCCCAATTTTCTCGAAAACTATAACCCCAAAATCCCGCACTTTTACCCGATAGATTTCCCTAAACAAGTAGCCAAAACATACATACAACCATACCCTACAAGCTTACCGATCCTGATTTCGAAAATGAACTAATATAAATAGAATCCCCTTACCTTAACCCGAATTCCAACTACGAACTCTACGGTCCCCAAAACTACGAACCGAGACTCAAAAACCTACAAACCACAGTACAATACATGCTTACAATTCGTACTACTACATATATACTAAATCAGAAACGAAAACCGAGCCTTACCTCGATTTTAGCCTAAAACCCGAAATCGCTTGAAACAAGATTCCGATCAGCTAGAAACGTAGAGAATCCTTCACTAATCCTCGCAGTAACTTTGGATTTGCGAATGAGGTGACAAACGGTGAAGAAATCAAAAAGAGGGAGAGAGAGAGCTTCGAATTCTAGAGAGAGAGGGAGAGGATTTCCAAAACTTAGCCACTAAGCAACCCCAAAAGATCTTTTAAAGGCCTTTGGGCGATTTCATCGACGAGATGGCATCCTTGTCAACGAGGTCTTAAGGGATTTCGTCGACAAGATGGAGATTTTGTCGATGGACCTGATATTTCCAATTTTCCAGATCTCTCGGTTTTTCCTCATCGATGAGCCTCTGAATTTCGTCGATGAGGAGCCTTCAACCTTCGTCGACGAACCTTGGTCTCATCAATGAACCTTGCTCAATTTACCATTTTACCATTCTTTTACACAATTAACCTATATACTACGGTTTGGGTTCTTACAATATCTGTCTGTAATCTTTTCATAGGAATCTAATACTACATATATGCATACTCTTTATACTGTTTTCATTATGTTTCCAAAATAACCATAACACTATATTGCTGTATTGTAAATACTGTAATATCTGTAGCATCTTGATGCTATAACTGTATAATCTGTCTGTACTTTCTTTCTGTATAATATGAGTGTTATAACATTTAGGAAAACATATCTTTCTATATACACTGTATATACTGTTCTGAATGAATATCTGTATATTGTTATATATATCTGTCTACGTAACCATCTGAATAAAACTATATACGTATACATATTCTGTCTGTACAAAATCTGCAATTATTTAACTATATCTGTATAACTTGAACAACTAAAAATTGCATAAAATTCCATATCAATATCATGTACTCAGGCTACATATACTTAAAAAAAATTCATATCCTGTATAATATCTGGTACACATGCATATATATATATATATATATATATGTAAATTTTTTAATAACGTAAGTAAATCTCCTAGCATAGCATATTTCCCTTACCTTATCTCTGAAAAGTTCCTACTGTACTGTAGTCCTATACCCGTAGGGCTCTCCACTCAACACCCTGAAAATCACATCCCCCAGAACAAAACATCTGTATTTCTTTGTGTATTGTATTTATTATAAATGAGGGAAAGACAAATACTGAATAAAATGCCTTACTCTGAGATTGGGATGAAATCCAAACCAACTCCACCAACATTTAGCTCCAGCAAACTTGCAGAGAACTTTGCCAGGAGCTTCGTGGTGGCTTTAGATTGATGATCCAGCGTAAAACGGACCCAAAATGAAGAGAGAAGGGGCGGAAGACGTTTTAGAGAGAGAGAAAAAGTTTCTTGTGCTGATTTTTCGTCAAAAATTCAAGTTTTCATTATTTATAGAGCTGGATTCGTCGACAAGTCACGTCACCTCGTCGATGAGTCATTTAATAATTTCATTGACGAATTTCAGATTGTCCCAAAAACCCTTCTTGGTATCTTCTCGTCGATGAGACATGGCTTCGTTGACGAGGTCCCTTTATGTGCTCATCAACGAGGCCCTGTGTGTTACTTCTAGGTTATTCCATCCAAAGTGCAATATCGTCGACGAACGCAAAGCGTTCGTCATGTTCGTCGACGAAGCCTGCTGCCTCCCTTTGTTTCTGTTTCCATTTCCCTCCCTCTTATTATTTAAATACCATTTTTCTTCGGGTCGTTACACATCTAGTCCACAATAAAGATTGTTCATGGTAGTAGCATTTATACTAACAACTTTCATATCCTCATTTGTATATTCATCTTCAGTCTTAGGAACTATAACTTCACCTTCAGTTTTCATGGGAACATAGTTTCCTTTAGAGACAACTCTCCACACCTTCTAGTCAATATTCTAAAGGTAAATACGCATCCTTTGTTTCCAAAAGGTGTAATTGACACCGCTGAAAATAGGAGGACTTGTGGAAGAGGGTCCCTTAGGGAAGGGGGTTACTGTGTTATGAGCCATCTGGATCTTTTGCAAAAAAATGGTTTAGTCTAAGCTGCTAGGCTCTGATACCAATTGTTAGCTTTACTATAATCCCAAGAGGGGGGGAGGGGTGAATTGGTATTTTAAAAATTTCTCCCCTAGGTCAATTATCCAGCAACAGTATTACACAACCCTAGGGTCAATCTAGTGCAGATATAAAATAAATCAATATATTCAGCTGAAAGTAAATTACACAATTAAACTAAATATGCATGCACAGAAAAGCAAGTAAAGAGAGATAACACCAAATATGTAGAGACCTAAAAAAAAAAAAAAGAAAATTAAAAGGAATAAAAGCAAAGTTCATCGATGAACCCCCTGGTTTCATCGACAAACGCCCATATACGGTTCGTGGACGAGCTCTAGTGCCTCATCAACAAAGAAATACTGAGAGGGAGACATTCAAGCCCTTTGGTTCATCAACGAACTCATCATCCTTGTCGATGAACTCCCTTCTTCAGTTCGTCAATGAGTCCACGTGTCTCATCGATAAAGCCACATGGCAAGCCATCTATAAATATGCTCAGATCGGATTTTTAGTGAGAAGACCTCTCTCTCTCTCTCTCTCTCTCTCATTTTCTCTCTCTACATTTCGGTTCCTCCACATTCTCTCTAATATTTCGGCCCCATTTCTCCCCAGTTTGACTATCAGAAGCTGCCATGATGATCCTAAGGAGATTCTCTACAATTTAGCCAGAGTAGAAATTTGGTTTGAGGAGTTTAAGCACCATACCAAAATCAGGGTAAGTAGGTTGTTTAAAGGTTTAGTATCAGACTTTTCTGAATCAATATTTTGGGTTAGATGGAAATATATCGGTGTATGGGTTGATTAAATTAGGGTGTTGTGATTGCAGGATTTGGGTTTCCAAACACCTCAGGCATGGGTTGAGGATCCCAGCAGGTGTTTTCCTAGGAACTCAGGTAATATTGATAAATAATTAATAGTTCAAAAATTTTATGAATAAAAGATAAATGTGAGCTTAGGGAAAAGGCAAATATGGTTATTATTCTGATATGGGTTTATTGAATTGGAAAATATATATATTACTATAGGATTCTGTGTTTTGGCGCGGCGGGCGTAGGAATATAAGTGGAGTCAGATCTCCTAGCCAATTAGGTAAGAGAAATATGCTATTCTAGAAAATTCAAAAATTTTATCAGTAAATTATAGTATTTGATTATGAGATATAGAGTATAGATTATATAGCTATACAAATTTCAGTATATGAGTTCTTTTTATTAATTGTGTGGCTTGAGTCAGTATTTGTTCAGTACAGTATCTATATAGTTTTCAGAATATCATGATCTACAGTATTTATGTACAGAAATATGTTCTACCATATTTATAGAATAATGATTTACAGTATATACACAGATAGATATTTTACAGTATTCATAGAATACCATTGTAACACCCCGACCCTCTACGTGGGTCTGGAGTGTTACTAATCCATTCATTTACCTGCTAGCCGACATTCTAATATCATTTATGTTGCGGAAAACAAAAATATAATCTTCCAACAATATAATACCAAAGTTTTCTACTTCTATCTATTTACCAAAATCAACTTTTCATCCACTGGTAATTACATATATTCATATCTCCAAGAACATAATCCACAACTTCCAGTATTCACTACTCTGAAAACTTAAAACATAATACATGAAACATAAAATATGTACATCCCAAAAATATCATCAAAATTATACCCTTTTCCCCTTATTATAACCCAAAAATGCTATAAACACCTCGAGCTCTCTAAGCTCAATTTCGTGTAAGTCCTGAAAAGATAAATTCTTATTTGGGTGAGACATATCTTAGTAAGGGAAGAAACAATATATTAAAATAGTGTGTGGCCAACATGAGGTTTGTATATAACATATTATTCATCATTTTCAAATCATTAACATAATTTCTGAAATCATTTTCTAATCCTAATCAAACACATGCAAGACATTTTACCCACGAGATTACCTAAGGATAGAGGTTGTTGACCTTATAGGTCACACCCGGTTTTGATAATGACATATACTCTAGTTTTTGATAGCTTTCAAGTTTGTGTGTAGGTTTATATTAGCTAATCAATTGATGGCACACAAAGTAAAGCCTAAAGACCCTGAAGTCTATTTCTTGTTGTAATTTGTATTATTTGGCTCTGTAATAATTTATATCGGTTTGTAATAGGTTTTGTAAGCTCAACATGACCATAAACTGACCATGGGGTACTGAATATCATTATTGGTCGACCGACGCCAAATTTTTTGGGACTATCTCAAAACAGCTCTTGAAAAGACCTTAGGTCCCTACACATATGCACAAATAAGTTCCCATCATCATTCATATTCTGGGGAGTAAATTGAGTTGAATTGAACAATATTAGGGTAAAATGAGAGACCTCGGGCGACTGAACCCCAGGTGAACAAATGACCTCGGGTGCCTGAACTGTTGAGAATTCAATAGTTTCACCATGCTTCGGGCGACCGAACACATTTTGACCCTATCTCCCTCGAGTGCTAGAACCCTTTGAAAAAGATAGTTCACCAACTCAGGCTACCGATCATTTTAGTTCAAATTGTGCCCCGGGCGTTTGAACTCTTGTGTTCGGGCTACCGACCCCAGACCCGAGAACCCAAACCTTGAATCAAATGTTTTTGACTTTTGCTCGGGCTACTGAACTCAGACTCAAGCTATCGAACCATTTAAAGTGTTTTTTTAAAGCTCAATCTATTTGGGCAACCGAACCTTGGTTCAGCCACCCGAGCCTTCTCAGGTTAATTAAATTTTTATCGAGGTTAAATTGATTAAATAGGGTTAATATTTCCTAAGTGCTTTTAAACTTTTCTAAGAATTCCCTATGGGTCGTAAATGGTTATAATTTTACCCTAACCTATAAATATGAGTTCATTTGTGTGGATTAGCAAAAATTAGCAAAAATCATTAGCACAAAATCCTCTCTTTTTCAAAAATTCATATTGCCCAAATACTCTTAAATACTTATTCCCTTGATACATTATGATATTGTGAGAGCTTATTAAGTGTGCTTGTGATTACTAGATACTACTAACACTCCCACTATTCTTGTTTGATTGTGTGATTCATTTTTGGGGAGTTTAGTTAAGTTTATCCCACAAATTTCAATATTATAAATCTTGTGTTGGGATAAACTAACAAGCTTGGGGATCTTTGCATTGTCATTGCAAGATTCCCTTAGTTTTGATTTTGTTGTGCAAAATATATTTTTCTGCAAGCTAAAATATTTTCAAACTACTCTTGTACTTATTTCATTGAAGGAAAATATTTTGAGTTAGTTTGATTATCTGATTAACATCTTTGAAACCCTAATTTATTATTGAGTTTTGATATTTACTGTTTCAAAGAAATAACTTGATTAGAACACTCTTGAGTATACTTGTTATCACATCTTGTTGACTGTTGCTTGCACAAAGATACACATCACTAAGCTTACAATTTCCTATGTTGATGATGTGTAGTTGATTGAGTATACTGTGCATATTGTAGTACATACCTTCTTAGTTGAGAAGCATATTTCCATGTACGTAAATTCATATTTGTTGTATTCCAGGAGTGGGCCTGAAGAGGGAGACTAGCCCTGTTGAATAGTCTCGGAATGGCTTAGACTTGGTTAGGAAAGCTAGGTGTGCTATCCTGATAAGGCATGTAGTTTGAGGCTAGCTCCGTTAATTGACCTGGCTGTAATTGGTGTCACTCCACCCATTAAGTGAGCTTTAGTGGAATCCTCGGGCTTACGAGCTGGAGGCGGGGATGTAGGATTAGTTGGCCGAACCCCGATAACATATCGTGCATGTTCTTTGTATTTCCTTGCACTTTTATTTTCACCACATGTATGTTGTATGCTTGATTCATTATATGTAGTACATGTGTTGATTGGGTTTATAATTAAATAGAAAGACCCTAGGTTTGTATAATGCTGCTCCTAGATTGGTTGACCTATGGACAATTTTTTTAAATACCCAATTCACCCCCCTTTTGGGAATACATCAAAGTTAACAGGGGTGATTACCCACCAATACAAGTAGCACCCCTCTGCTCTAATACATTAGGCAACCCAAGGGTTATGACTAAAGCATACCAGGACACTCACCTTACTTAGTAAGCCCTCAAGTGATAGATTAATCTCGTACTCACGGTTCATACAAAAGTTTGCTCGCGAAGGCTCCCAAGAATAGGGTAATCTACTTGCCCATACAAGTAGTTTCCCTCTACCCTAGCACATTATGTAGCCTACTGCTACACCTGATACAACTAGGGCACTCACCTTTCTCAGCAAGCCCTTGAGCGAAGAGTTTGCCTCGCCCAAACGTAACAATTTCAACTGACATAAATACTGAAAATACCATAATACATTATTTTGTTTGTCATTATTCTGCATTTCTTAATTGTTCATGTTTTCATCTATTACGTTTCATTTCATTTCACTTTACGTGGCTCTTTCCCATTTTACATTGTTCACATTTCACATTTCATTTATGTTTCATTCATTTCCATTTTCATTTCATTTCATTTCATACCCAGCATCTTTCAGCTGTTTTACCTAGCATCTTTCAATTATTTTACCTAATATTTTTCAATTGTTTTACCTAGCATCTTTTAATTGCTTTACCCAACATCTTTTAGCTGTTTTACATGGTTGAATTAACACTCACACACAACATATTTCATATAGCATTTTAATATTCAGTTCATTTCATGTATATCCTACACCTCATACATATATCATATTTCCACACAAAACTCCTATTTACTCATGCCACACTATTTAGCAGTAAAATTCATATATATATTTCTTATAAATAAGCTAACCTATATTTAACATTTATATGTTGAAAATATACCATTCATTTCTTACATAATTATCCTAAAAATATCTTTTACTTTCATCAGTTCAGTTTCATATATACGTATATAATAAAATAGCCCTAAGCTTGGAAAACATAATTTAAATGGTTGGCATTTTAAACCCATACTGAAACATATACAAGTATATATAACACAATTCATTTCCCATTAAATTCATAAAAATTTTAGTTTAATATATATTTTTTTTCTTTACCTGGTATCTTGAACTACACCAACAAAGACCTCGAAAAGATACTTGCAGCGCTCATTCGAGCCCTGAAATAAAAATCCTAGTTCCATTAACTCAACCCTAAATAAAATAATATTTTTATATTTCTTAGGCACATAGATTCCAAATAAATAATTATACCCTCAAATATACGCAATTTACTTAGTTCTCCTAATCCCACTCTCGCTTTGGAGTGGGGGCTAGGAAACCCAAATTGGAAATTTACTCATGCCAAAATGGCGATGATCGCGATTAGAACCCTGTGATGGTGCCCAATCGTTGATTTAATGGCAGATTTAAGGAGAAATTGAGAAACTAAGGAAAAGTTACCTTTTCCTAGGAGTGGTACCTAAGCCGCTCCCACAACAAATCCGCTCTAGTAGAAATGTCAGTGGTGGAGTTAGGATTCCAACAACACCTTCCGTTTCCCAATCAGCCGAACATCCATCGAGAAATTAAGAAGAGAGAGACAAAGATGGAGGTGAGTGAGAGCAGGAGAGAGTGGGAGAACTGCAGAAGGTGCAGACTCTAAAATCTCAAAATCATTTTTGGGATGAAGCTTCCTAGAGAAGCTTTAATATATATATATATATATATATATATATATATATATATATACCTTTTCAATTAGTTCTTTTTTCATACTATTCCATTTTATTTATTTATTTATTATTTTATTTATTATTTTTCCCAATTATTAAAATCTTTTTAATATTTTGGGTCTTTACATTCTCACCTCCTCAAGAAATTTCATCCTCGAAATTTTACTAACTAATCATTTTTTCCTTCTGCCTCTACGTCCTCATCTTTAGGATATGTTGAAAATAGGACAGGAAAGAGATAAGAATTTCATATTGTAGTCTCAACAACACAATTATGTAATTTAAATCCAATATACATCCAAGTTCTCCATACAAGGACCAGTCTCATAGCTCAAAAACGAAATCATCTAAGGTTTACAGTGGCTTTTTTGAGGCCGTCGACTGCTTCAAGAAAATTACAGGAAATCGTCGACATATTTTTGCCTCTAAACTACAAAACAAAATCCTATACTTCCCGACACCAAACCTACTTCTCAATACCTAACTTAACCTATCCATCTAGCATCCTTATCCTAACTGTTTCCTATACTTTGGTATAAATTATCTCTAACCTAATACTCTAACATTTCCATATCCAGGCAATGTGAAATTAATCACACTTCCGGCTAGAAACTTGCTCTCATACCATCTATAACACCCTAACGCTCTATGTGGGCCCAGAGTGCTACTAACCCATTCATTTACCTGATAATCCATATTCTAATATCATGTATGCAACGAAAAACAAAATTATAATCTTCCAACAATATAATACCAGATTTTTCTACTTCTATCTATTTACCAAAATCAACTTTTTATCCACCTATAATTACATATATATTAATATCTCCAAAAACATAATCCACAACTTCCAGTATTCACAACTCTGAAAACTTAAAACATAATACATAAAACATAAAACATAAAATATGTACATCCCAAAAATATCATCAAAATTATACCGATTTTTCCTTACTATAACCCAAAAATTGTATAATCACCTCGAGCTCTCTAAGATCGATCTCGTGGAAGTCCTGAAAAGATAATTTCGTGTTTAGGTGAGACACATCTCAGTAAGGGAAGAAACAATATATTAAAATAGTTTTGTATATAACATATTATTCATCATTTGAAAGTCATTAACATAATTTCTGAAATCATTTTATGATCCTAATCAAACACATGCAAGGCATTTCATCGACGAGATTACCTAAGGATAGGGGTGATTACCCGCCCATACAAGTAGCACCATTCTGCTCTGATACATTAGGCAACCCAAGGGTCACAATTGAAGCATACCAGAGCACTCACCTTACTTAGTAAGCCCTCAAGTGATAGATTAATTTCGTACTCACACAGTTCATACAAAAGTTTACCGGTGAAGGCTCCCAAGAATAGGGAAATCTACCCACCCATACAAGTAGTTTCCCTTTGCCCTAACACGTTATGCAGCCTCCTGCTACACCTGATACAACCAAGGCACTCACCTTTCTTAGCAAGCCCTCAGGCGATGTAGCCTCTTGCTACACCTGATTCAACCAGGGCACTCGCCTTTCTTAGCGAGCCCTCAGGCGAAGAGTTTGCCTTGCCCAAACGTAACATGTTCTACTAACATAAATGCTGATAATACCATAATACAATATTTTGTTTGCCATTATTCTATATTTCTCAATTGTTCATGTTTTTATCTTTTACTTTTCATTTCATTTCACTTTACGTGGCTCTTTCCCATTTTATATTGTTCACATTTCATATTTCATTTCCGTTTCATTCATTCCATTTCCATTTCATTTCACTTCATGCCCAACATCTTTCAACTGTTTTACCCAGCATCTTTCAGCTGTTTTATCCAGCATTTTTCAGCTTGTTGACTCTATGAGTCCAATCCGGTTTTGATAATGACAAATCACTTGGTATTTGATATGTGCATTAAGTTTGTGAACATGAACTATATTAAGCATGTACGGAAGGATAACGAGTCATGGAAGCCATAAAGTAAAGCATACATATCTTGGCAAGATCCATGGAACTCAAAGAGTACGAGAATCAAAATGCAAGCGGCAAAGTTCAAGAACATCTTGGGAATGCGTATTTAGAACTCATATACTTACATTTTCATATGATTTAATTTTAAACTCAACATATACCCTAGAATGAATTTAGAACTCATACATTTCATTAACATCATTAGGGGACTTTTATGGACTTAAAAATATTCTTAAAACCCTAGAAAGTATTTTTATGAAGGACCCAAGAATGAGAGCAAAGCAAAATTTTAAATTAGGAAATAAAAATTAAGGAAATGGCCACTTCAGTAACCTGAACTCAACCTCAGTCTCTTAAAGAATTTCTTCAGGAGCTTGAAGATTAAGTTCGGTAGCCTGAAGAATTAATGGGAAACACAGAAACTGGCTGAGACACTTCACTCGACTGAACTTGGGACTTCAGGCGCTTGAACTCGCCACTTCAAGAGCCTGAACCACACTTCAGTCGTCTGACCCTTCAAGGCTTTAAGGAACCTCGGTTGCCTGGGCTTCGATCTCAGTCGCCTAAACTTGCTAGAAAACTTAAAAATCTGATTTTTATTAAAAGAACTCGTGAGATATTTATTTGATCCAACGGTTGAGATCAATTCTAAGGGCAAGACACTATATATACTGAATATCTAAAATCTAGTAAAAGAGTCAAGATCAACGAGAAGAAAAGAGAACACTTTTTGAAAGCGAATTAAGAACGTTGAGTACTTTGCTATACGATTGCCTGCACTTCAACTTATACTTATCAAGCTTGGGCAAATCAACTTAGAAAAACAAAGGGATCTCATATACACTTCTTGATTTCATTTTGGTATTGAGGTTCAGTAAATCAATCTTCTAGTAAGAGTTATTCTCATTGAGTTTCATTCTTTAAACATATTTGTTGATTGATATTCATTTTTCAAAGAGCTTGGTATTGCAAAATCTATTTTTAATTAAGTATTAATATGTTGATCTTAAGTGTGTGTGTGTATATATATATATTAAATCACTTTGATAAGATTACCACTTGAAAAGAGCTTTAGCTATTGATTAAATACTTTAGGTTCAAGTGAGTTTTTCCATTCAAAGACTTGATATCTTTAATAATACAAATCCACTTAATTAGATATCCTTGAAGTTCATAAATATATATATTGTTGAAGGATATTTTTTCTGAAATAGATTACATTAGTTTTTGATCTTTGGAATGCATATCATATATATATATATATACTTGCATATTACAAAAATCTTGTTGTGATTGAATATCTGAAGGAAAACTTTTTGATTTTGATTAATTAAATATTCAAGATAAAGCTTTTGATAAGTTCACATTAGATATATTTGTGCATTTTTACAAAGTGAACTAGAACCCTAATATACTCCAAAGCATTTTAAATCTATCTTTACTCTGAAGTTTTTGATAAAAAGGGATTTGTGTGTTGAAGCATATCATACATAAACGATTATATCATTTCATACATTATGAGCTTCAAGTTTAATCATATGTTAATGCATTAGGAATTTGAATTGTACTCACTAACTTTTGTTGGAAGCAAATTTTGAGTGTTTTACAAATTTGATTGTAATCACGGTTTTGCGTATGAATTGGGTTTGAGGAGAGAGTTGTATCTCTTGTAAGCAGCGGATTGTATCTCTTGTAAGCAGTAGATTGTAAAGGAAGTTTCGTCCCAATTTAAGGAGCAGGGATTATAGTGAAGTCTTTGAGTGGGTTGCTCAAGGCTAGGATGTAGGATGAGTTAGCTGAACCTCGTAAAAATTGCGTTTGTCTTCTCTCCTCCCTTAACTATTTACTTTTCGCATTACCCTTTATTATTCGTATTGCATGTGTATGTTGAATAAATCTACACACATTTATTTGGGTAAAAAGAACTTATTGATAAAATCAATTTAAGTTAGTCATAAATTCCAGCAATTGATTTGGTAAATATACAAATAGGGATTAAGTGGTAAATAGGTTCAAAGAATTTTAAAATACCCAATTCAACCCCGTCTTGGGATTACACCTTAATCAACATTTGGTATCAGGGCGGTTATATATAGACTTAATAATTCTTTTGTAAAAAGATCACATGGCACACATCGGTGTAACTCTATTCGATGAGGGACACTTGTCCACTAGGCCACCTATTTTCTGTGGTGTAAATTGCACCTATTGGAAATGTAGGATGAACATATATCTATTGACCGTATATTGGAAGGTATGGATAATAGTCACTAAGGGAAATCACATTCCCATGAAAGCATTGATAAGATTAATGTACCTAAAACTGAGGATGAGTATACAGAGGAAGACTATAAATCAGTACAAATCAATGCTACTGCCATGAACTTGCTTTTCTGTGCATTCGATGTAAGTGACTTTAATAGTGTAATGGCATGTAATTCGGTTAAATAAATTTGGGAAAAATTAGAAGTTACATATGAAGGCACTAAGGAAGTCAAGGATAGTAGGATAGACATACTCACCGGTGAATATGAAGCATTTAAGATGACTGCAGATGAATCTATTCAATCGATGTACACTAGATTCACACACAGTATTAATTCTTTAAATGCACTTGGAAAGACTTGCCATACTTATGAGTTGATCAGGAAAATACTCAGGGTATAACCTCCAATGTGGGAAGCGAAAGCTACGACAATAGTAGAAGGGAGAAGTCTCAAGGAGATGTCGGTGGACGAACTCATTGGATCGCTCATCACCTATGAGCTAGCAATAAATGAGAGAAAAAATGAGCAAAGTAAAGCAAAGCAAAGAAAGTCACAACACTTAAGGCATTGTCAAAAAATTCTAGTGAAGAAAGTGATACAGATAGGGATGACAACATGGCTTTGCTTACAAAGAAGTTCGTAAAGTCCTTGAAAAAGAATAAGAAGTTCAACAAAAAATTCCGAAACTCTAAATTAGAAAAAGGAGAGTCTAGCATGAAGAAAAAGAAGGAGGATCCTCCAACATGCTACAACTACCGAGAGGTTGGACACATCAAAACTGAGTGTCCCAAACTAGTGAAAGCCTCAAAGAAAAAGAAGAAGGTGCTAAAAGTCGGTTGGGATACACACAACACTAGATGTTCAGAATCTGAATCTAGTGACGACAAGATTGCCAATCTGTGTCTAATGGAACAGGATGAACTTGAGGTACAATCATCATTTTCATCATCTTCATATTATTCCAGTGATTCTGAAAATGAAAATGACATAATTTCATATGATGAACTGAAACAAGAATCATGTACTCTATTAAAATGCTTGAGAAGAAAACAAAGAAAATTTATGAGTTGAAAAGTAAAGTCAAAGAACTTTCAAGCTTAATTGAACAACAAAATGAATCTCATGCATCTTTCGTAAAAGACAAAGATTTGAAAAATGAGGAATTAGAAAAGAATTTGAAAGATTAATCTAAAATTATTTGCAAATTCACTGAAGGACAAAATAATTTTGAAAAGCTCCTAAGAAGTCAAAGAAATTCCCTAGAAAAGGAAGGTGTTGGTTTTAATGGGAAAGGAAATGTAAAACAAAGACATCTTCACATGGGATATTTTGTAAGAGAGTCAAAATCATATGTTCCAACTAAGGATTATCATAGACACATTACATGTTTTAAATGTAGAAGGTTGGGTCATATAATATTTGACTATCCTTTCAAAAATAAAGATGTTAAAATTAAGAAAGTATGGAAGGTAAAAGGAGAATCTAGCACTAAACCTCCTGGACCCAAGAAAATCTGGATACCAAAGCTAGTTGTTTGATTGTATCTTGTAGATATGCTTAAGATCATCATCCTCAAAAGACAGATGGTATATGGATAGCTGATGCTCACATCATATGATCAGGGATATAGCGAAGTTCACATCCATCACACCAAAGGATAAAAGGATTGTTACTTTTGGAGATAATGCTAAGGGAAGGATCACAGGTGTAGGTAAAGTCGGTAATGATTCCTCGCTCATTATAGATGATGTTTTATTGGTTGAAGGTTTAAAACACAACTTATTGAGCATAAGTCAACTATGTGATAAAGGTTACAAAGTGTCTTTTGAACATGGCAAGTGCATAGTTGAACACAAAACTGATAATAAGATATTGTTCACTGCTAAGCGTCATCAAAACGTATATACAACTTGCTTCGATAACTTAACTTCACAGAGTGTGACATGCTTATCTACTATGAACGAAATTAGCTGGATTTGGCATAGGAGACTAGGACACGCAAATATGGATTTAATCTCAAAACTTGTTAAGAAAGAATTAGTTAAGGGACTGCCTAAGACTAAATTCGTAAAAGATAAAATCTGTGATGCATGTTAACTAGGAAAACAAGTAAGAACAAGCTTTAAGAAGAAGAAAGAAATCTCCACTACTAGGCCACTCCAAATGCTACACTTAGAATTGTTTGGACCAAACCAAATTCAAACTTTAGGAGGAAGATCATACGCATTTGTCATAGTTGATAAATTTTCAAGATATACATGGGTACTATTCTTAGGTCACAAAGATGAAGCATGTGAACAATTTATAAACCTGTGCAAGAAAATTCAAAATGAAAAGGGATTACAATCACTAACATTCGAAGTGATAGAGGTAAAGAATTCAAAAATCAAGGCATTGAAGACTATTGTATTTCTTTAGGAATTGCCCATAACTTTTCAGCCCCTAGAACACCACAATAGAATGGTGTAGTTGAATGGAAGAATAGGTCCATACAAGAAATGACCAGAACTATGCTTAACGAACATAAATTACCTAAGTATTTCTTGGTCGAGGTAGTGAATACCGCCTGCTATGTTCTAAACACAATATTGATTAGACCATATCTTAATAAGACCCCGTACAAGTTATGGAATGGCCATAGACCAAACATATCATATTTTCATGTTTTGGTTGTAAATGTTTTGTGCTTAGAGACAACAAACACCTAGGAAAGTTTGATGTGAAATCTGATGAAGGTATCTTCCTAGGGTATACCTTAGATAGTAAAGCCTATAGAGTATATAACAAATGAACATTGACAGTTATAGAGTCTATTCATGTTGTGTTCGATGAGTCAAATCCCTTCTCCAAAAGAACTGATGAAGATGAAATTGAATTAAACAAGTGTTGGCCTAGTTAGGCTTACGAACTTTTGATTTTACGGATAACAAAGCAAAGTTATCTAATATGTTTCCAAGTAATATTATTTCGAGCAAAGATGATTTGTTCAAATTTCACATACCTTGACATGAAAGCATACAAGGATTAAGGAACAAGGAAAGTCACACATGAATACCAGAGATCCATAATGAAAGCTCATAGAAATCTGAAAGATTAAAGAGCAGCATCAAAAGGACTCAAAGCAAAGAAGTGTCAAATGTGTTTATAGAACAAGCTTTGTAAGTACTTCAAAGTTGATTCAAATATGAATTTTCATTTTGAAGCTCATTAGGCAAAGACATACTAAAAATTCTGAGGTTTTAAAGTCTTGGAACATGTTTTTCAAAGTTAAAACAAGTTAAAATTACAAGGTTAATTAAACAAAAGAGAGAGAAATAAAAAATGACTTAAAAAGAGAAACAACTAGTTGAGAGACGACTGTCTGTATAAGGATAGACGACTGGCAAGTTAAACAACCTAAACTAAGAAAAATAGAAGCATGACAGACGACTGTCAACCAGCTGACAGATGACTGCCAGTGAAAACTGAGACATCTGTTCATATTTTGTCAGCCGACTGCCACAATTCTGAGTATGGTTTAAAACTGAGTTGTCCTGGTGACAGACAACTACCAATCTGAGGATAGGCAATTGCCACCTCTTTTTTTGTGAATTTTATAGTTGTAATGCATGGACAACCGACTGCCAGTGACTATACAGTCGTCTGGCTCACGACAGATTTCAAAATTTCCAACGGGCATATTTTTGAAATTTAAATTATTTGAAGCCCAAACTAATTTACAACTTGGACCCTACTCCAAGTAAACTTGGGGAACAAGCAAGAAGCCTTTCTACATCTATAAATACCCTCAAGTTTCATTAATTTAGACACCAAGAAATCAATTCAACTATCATACTCTCTCAAATCTTACTAAAATTTTGAAAGTTTTCTATTGCTCTCATCACTCAGGAAAATCTCTGAAGTCTTGTTGAGTTTCTCATTGTGTTTGTGCATCGATTATTGATTCTTTCATCTATTGAAAGATACTTACGATGATAAATCTTTAGAGCTTCATATTGAATTTTCATATTCTGAATTTACTGAAGTACATAGTTTTTCAATTTGTACTAATCAGCTCTTTGAGGAGCAAGTTCTTGTACGCCTTGTTTTATATCTTTGTAACAGATTGATTGACGGTTCAAGTGCTGAAACGTTGGACCAAACAAGGGGATATTGTTTGGAGAAGGTAGGCTCTAGCCTTACCCAAGGAGTGCTGTAACTGGTATTGTTTCGCCTGGTAAAGGAACAGTGATAGTGAATCCTTTGGTGGTTTTTACAAGGGCGAGGATGTAGGCTATGTTGAAGCCGAACCTTGTAAAACCCTGTGTTCTTCTTTCTCTTCCCTACTCTTTATTTTTTAGAAAAAGTTACAATTTATGTGGTTGCTTTAAAATTAATAAATTTTGAGTGTTCGGTTGTTAAATAGACCGGAAGGTAATTTGTTTTGGTTTGATCAGCATTGATTGCAGAAACCGAAAGGGACTACGTTGGTTGATCTTCCTTAACTTATTATACTGAAAGTTTATTTAAAAGCTGAACATTGGGAAGAAGTGTAATTGTGATACAAGGCTTATACAAGTTCAACAAATTTTCATATTGATACAGGGTTATTATTACAAGAATTGAGTGGTTGATAATTTTACTTTGATTGTGATTACTCTAAATTAATTTTGATTGTATTTGAGCATTGATTATTGTTATAACACAAAAGGTATTAAAAAGGAGGAATAAAATATTTAAAACCCAGTTCACCCCCTTCTTAGGAAAGCTATTCCAATTTCAACATAGAATTTGAAGAACTATCCATTGAGAATGATTTAGAAAAGAAAAATGAACTTAAGGAACCATCCGTTGAAATTGATCAAATTGAAAATGAGGTTAATGAACCACCTAGAGAATGGAAGTATATTAAGAATCATCCCATTGGTCAAATAATAGGCGAACCATTACGTGGAATAGCCACTCGATCCTCTCTTAGGAATATGATTAGTCATTTTGCATTTCTATCTCAAGAAGAACCTAAGAATGTCAGTGAAGCTATAGAGGATGAATCATTCGTGTTGTCCATGCAAGAAGAGCTAAATCAATTTGAGAGAAACAAAGTATGGACGTTAGTTCCTAGACTTGAGGATAAGTCAATTATTGGAACAAAATGGATATATAAGAATAAAAAGGATGAACATGTGATAGTTGTGAGAAATAAGGCAAGACTAGTAGCTCAGGGATATAACCAGGAAGAAGGTATAGAATTTGAAGAAACCTTTGCACCAGTAGCTAGAATGGAAGCCATTCGAATACTTTTAGCATATGCAGCTTTTAAGGATTTCAAGTTATATCAAATGGACGTCAAGAGCGCATTTTTAAATGGCTACATAAATGAAGAAGTGTATGTAGAACAACCCCCAGGTTTTAAAAACCACAAGAATCCAGATCACGTGTATAGACTGAGAAAAGCTTTGTACAGTTTAAAGCAAACTCCTAGAGCTTTTGGAGGCATGTAGATTTGTGAATATAGGTGGATGAATGGATAGTATGGATTATAGATAGAAATAGGAAACTTTGGTATTATTTGCATGATTGAGGTTCATACATTGTGTATGTATGATTTAATCATGGATTATCAAGATTTAATCAGGTATAACATACCAGATAGGGTTTAAGGGTTTGGGGCATTACATTTTAACTGTGTTACCTAGCATCTTTCAGATGTTTTACCCAGCATCTTTCAATTATTTTACCTAGCATTTTTCAATTGTTTTACCTAGCATCTTTAAGCTGTTTTACCCAACATCTTTCAGTTATTTTACATGGTTGTATTAACACTCACATACATCATATTTCATATAGCATTTTAATATTCAATTCATTTCATGTATATCCTGCACCTCATACATATAACATATTTCAACACAAAATTCCTATTTACTCATGCCACACTATTTAGCAGTAAAATTCATATATATTTCCTGTAAAATAAGCCAACCTACATTTAACATTTATATGCTAAAAATATACCTTTCATTTCTTACATAATTATCTTGAAAATATCTTTTACTTTCATCAGTTCAATTTCACATATACGTATCTAATAAAACAGCCCTAGGGACACCAATAGGGACCCCGAAAAGATACCTACGGCGCTCACCTAAGCCCTGAAATAAAAATCCTAGCTCCATTAAATCAACCCTAAATAAAATACTATTTTAATATTTATTAGGTCCATAGATTCCAAATAAATAAGTATACCCTCAAATATACCCAATTTACTTAATTCCCCAAATCCCGCTCTAGCTTTGGAGTGGGGCCTAAGAAATTCAAATTGGAAATTTACTCACGCCAAAATGACGACCATTGCGACTAGAATCCCATGGTGGTGCTTGATCGTCGATTAGATTTAAGGAGAAATTGAGAAAATAGGAAAAAATTACCTTTCTTTAGGAGTGCTGCCTAAGCTGCTCCCATGACAAATTCATGCCAGTAGAAATGTCGGTGGCGGAACTAGGAATCCAATGACACCATCTGTTTCCCGATCAGCAGAATATCTGTCGAGAAATTAAGAAGAGAGAGATGGAGACGGAGGTGAGCGTGAGCAGGAGAGAGTGGGAGAACTAGAGAAGGCGCAGACTCTGAAATCCCAAATTCAATTTTGGGATGAAGCTTCTTGAAGAAGCTTTAATATACATACATACATACATATATATATATATATATATATATATCTTATTTCAATTAGTTTTTTTCTTTCATACTATTCCTTTTTATTTATTTATTTATTATTTTGTTTATTATTTTTCCTAATTATTTTAATCATTTTAATTTTTTGGGTCTTTACAACCATAATTTCCAGAATTACAAAACTATAACACTAAGATATTATAGTTTATTCAATTCAGATATTACATATCATACAGATAAGATATTACAAATATTTTAGCTTAGATAATTCATTATATTCCAATGAATTTTAAAGTGTTATGGTTATTTTAGAATCATGATGAAACAGTAAGATATATAAAGAGAATAGTATTATACAATATCAAACCCTGATGAATCAGATTAGTATTAGAGCACGGTACTATAGCTATTTTAGTTTAGAGTGCAACCATATGTCTTAGATAGAGTATGGAACAGGCGATTGTGCCATAATAGTGTAGAGTGCTCCCTGGTGTCCGGATCAGGTGGAGCAGGCCTTTCGTGCTACAGGCAGATTTATGCATACAATTTTCTAAGGAAGTTTTCACAGTTATTTATATGCATACAAATTTATAGAATAACAACAGATATACTATAACACTAGAGGTATGATAAATAGAAAGTTCATACATTACAATTATATTTTAAGCCACATAGGTTGGAGTTATATTGTATATTATTTTACAGGCTATATCAATTTCAGTTGTTTATCAATATATTATTCATGTAAACTCAATTGCCACACACTAGTAATTACATATTTCATCTTACTAAGAGCTGTCTCATCCTAATAATTTAACATATTTCACGTGATCCAGCTAGATGAGCAGATCAGGCTCGGAGGTAGAAGGGATAGTTATACTGCCCTATCAGAAGGGTAAGTTGTTTTGGGGAGATGTATTTACCAGTAGCTTATAGAATATCTAGTGGGGATTTTTGGTAAAATGTGTATGTATTAACGTTTTGAGAATGTACTAAATTCTGGTATTGTAAATATGGGTGTATGACTTTACGTTTTTAGTTGCATAGGAATGCTATCTTGTGAATAAGAATTTCCTTAATGCCTACTTGGGGTTTGAGATGTTATAATACATAATACAGGCGTATAATAGTAACTTTAATATATCAAAAAAATTGTATGATTTTTGAAGTCGTTACAATTTTGGTATCAGAGCCTAGACTACTAGGTTTTGTAGACTCAACAGTACAGTGGAAAACAATACTAGAATATAGGAATAAATTTTGGAGAAAGATAGAAATTTGGGTATAACAGAATTTCAATGAGTTAATGTTGGGAATTATGATAAGAATTTAGGGTTCTATTCTACAGTATAGAAGCAAGAACTTCAGGGTGGTTTCTATGATTTTCTTGGGATGACGATTTCAGGAAAACCTTAGTAACTATCATCGGTTTCTATTTCCATATGGTAGGACTAGACCTTAAATTAGTAATAGGAGGTATAAGAGTATCTTAGTTAGATTAATGTGAGAATAGCATTGTGAGGTTCGTATTCTCAGAATAATTTTGTGTTATTGCAGGATGAACCTTGGAGGTAGTAGTGCTCACGCTAGTGGCGATGATGGAGCAGGGCCTTCTAGCATGGGTGGCAGGGATTCAGATGTTGTATTACGCAGTGTAGCTCAGCAGGTTATGATGCATAGAGCTACAGAGAGCAGGAAGGCCTGTTTGCAGGAGGAGCTAACCCCATAGTTGCTGAGAATTGGATGCAAAAGATTGAGAAAATACTGACGATGCTCCACTACACTGATGAGTAGAGGGTCCTCTATGCCACGTACAAGTTGATAGGTGAGGCCGAGAGATGGTGGACAACTACGAGATTATTGGAGGAGTAGAGGCCCATACCAGTGGCTATAACTTGGAGCCGATTCAGGGAGGTATTTTTTGATAGATTTTTTCCTACCACTATTAGAGAGGCTAAGGTAGTAGAATTTCTGAATTTTTCCTAAGGAAATCTTATAGTTCAACATTATGTAGCGAAGTTCATTGAGCTATCACGCTTTGCCCTTTATGTTGTTCTAGATGAAGTTAAGAAGGTGAGGATGTTTGAGAGGGGCTTGAGGCGAGAAGTATATAAACAAGTGGCAATCTGAAGATGCAGGACTTCTATGAGCTAGTTGACAATGCCAGAATAGCAGAGGAGAGCGAACACAAAGATGTGGGAATACCAAGCCAGAGAAAGAGGCCAACGCCTCTGGGCTTTTAGGCGGCTTCCAATTGGGGCTCATAGAGAGGAGATCAGTATAGAGGAGGCCACAGGCAGATGACGGGACAAAGTGGTGCTCAGGGTGGGTAGACTTATCCTATTTGCCCTAGATGTGGCCGGAGGCATTCGGGAGAATGTAGAGTGGGAGAGAACGTCTGCTATTAGTGTGGGAGTTTCAACCATATGGCACGATCATGTCGAGGACCACCGACCCATGCACTAGATCATAGCCCATTCTAGGGTGGTTATCAAGTGCCCCGTGGAGGCTAGCAAAGGAACATAGCTCCGGCGAGGGTTTATGCATTGACACTAGGAGGCGCTAAGGCTGTCGAAGACATTACTACAACTACACTTACTGCTTTACCATATAAAGTTATTATTTATTTTGACTCAAGAGCCACCCATTCCTTTGTATTGTTGGATATGTTAAAATATCTGGGGTGGAGGCACAGTTGTTAGATGTTGAAGTGTCAGTTGTCACGCCGACTGGGTCACTAGTGAGGTGTAGGAGAGTACTTAAAAATTATCCAGTAAGTATTGAGGAAAAAGTATTACTAGCTGACGTGGTAGTATTAGATATGCAGGGGTTTGATGTGATATTGAGTATGGACTGGCTGGCAGCTAACTATGCTAGCATTGACTACCATAAAAAAGAAGTGATCTTTAGACCCCCGGGTAAATAAGAATTCAGATTTGTGGGATCACGTGTGCACGCCTCACCACAATTAGTATAGGCTATTTAGGAGAGGAGGCCGCTTTAGGGTGGTTGTTAGGGGTATGCTACTTATGTAAAGGAGATGCCAAGAGAAGAATTGAAACAGACTGATATTTCAGTAGTGAGGGAATTTCCAGATGTTTTTCCAAAGGAGTTACCTAGTTTACCACCATACCGAGAGATTGAATTTGTTGTGGATTTACTACCAGGGTCAGCACCAATATCTAAAGCATCCCTCCAGATGGCTCTAGCCGAACTAAAGGAATTGAAAGATTAGTTGTAGGAGTTGTTGGATAAAGGATTCATCCGGCCTAGCGTGTCATTGTGGGGAGCACCAGTCTTGTTTATGAAGAAGAAATACGGGACTATGAGGATGTGCATTGATTATAAAGAAATAAAAAAATTGATAGTTAAGAATAAATATCCTCTTCCCATAATTGATGATTTATTTGATTAGCTCCAGGGGACCGAGGTCTACTCTAAAATTGACCATCGGTCGAGATATCATCAGGTGAAAGTTAAGCAGAGAACGTTTCAAAGACAGCTTTCTGAACCAAATATGGGCACTACGAGTTCTTTTTAATGCCATTAACTAATGCACCAACAGTGTTTATGGATTTAATGAATTAGGTGTTCCATCAGTACTTAGACTAGTTTGTTGTGGTATTCATTGATGATATACTGGTCTACGCGAGAAATTTTGAGGAGCACAATAATCATCTGAGGCTGGTATTTCAAGTATTGAGGGAAAAGAAATTGTTTTGCTAAGTTTAAGAAATGTAAATTCTGGTTGAGGTAGGTTACTTTTCTTGGGTATGTAATTTCGGGGGACGACATTTTAGTAAACATGAGCAAGATAGAAGTAGTGGTGAGTTGGGTGAGACCGAGAAACATTCAAGAGGTCAAGAGTTTTCTAGGTATGACAGGATACTACATACGATTTGTGGATGGCTTCTCCAGATTGTCAGGTCCATTGACACAACTCACGTGGAAAAATGTGAGATTTGAATGGACTAATGAGTATGAGCAGAGCTTCCAGGAGGTGAAGCAGCGGTTGGTCACTGCACTAGTGTTATCTATTCCATTAGGTGAGGGATGGATTTGTTATATATAGTGACACATCTCTGAAGGGACTCAGATGCATGTTGATGTAGCAAGAGAGAGTTATTGCCTACGCATCTCGGCAACTTAAAGAGTATAAAAAGAACTACCTGGTACATGATTTAGAGTCAGCTGTAGTGGTGTATGCTCTAAAGATCTGGAGGCATTATCTTTATGGTTGGAGATGTGAAATCTTCACTGACCATAAAATTTTGAAATATTTCTTTATCCAAAAGAATTGAATATAAGGCAAAGGAAATGACTAGAGCTCATTAAAGATTATGATTATACCATTAGTTACCATCCAGGGAAAGCAAACGTGGTGGCTGATGCGCTGAATCGAAAGTCAGTGGGTGTAACATTGTCAACAGTGGAGATTCAGCATCCGATTCAGATAGACCTAGAGAGGCTCGGTGTAGAGTTAATAGAGGATGATTCCCAGGAATTCATTGCTAGCTTAGTATTATAGCCAACCTTGCAGGAGAGAATTAAAGATGTTCAGAGAAATGACGCAAAATTGGTAGAGCTAATAGATAAAGTGCAGGATGGTTAAGGGGAGGAGTTTAGTATATCATATGATGGAGCTTTATGGTTTCGTGCTAGATTGTGCGTCCCTGTAGATGCTGAAATTAGGAGGGCTATCTTAGAAGAGGCATATAGATCCCTTTATACATTGTAACCTGGTAGCACTAAAATGTATCGGGACCTTTAGGAATCTTTTTTGTGGAGTGGTATTAGGAGGGAGATACCTAAATTTGCGGAGCAATGTTTAACGTGCCAGCAAGTAAAGACTAAGCCCCAAAGATTGGCAAGATAGTTACAACCACTCCACCTCCCTGAGTGGAAGTGAGACCATATATCAATGAATTTCGTCACAGGATTACCACTAGCGCTACATGGACAGAACGCCGTTTGGGTGGTTGTAGACCGGTTGACAAAGATTACCCACTTCCTACCTACTAAAGTTAGTTACCCTATGAACAGACTGGCAGAGATATATTTTCAGGAGATAGTTCAACCCTATGGAGTGCCAGTATCCATAGTTTCAGACTGTGACCCACGTTTAATGTCACGGTTTTGGAGGAGCTTACAGGAGGCTTTGGGGTCTTAGTTGGCATTTTGCATGACATTTCATCCTTAGACTGATGGGCAAAAAGAGAGGACGATCCAGACACTTGAGGATAAGCAACAAGCATGTGTGCTGGATTTCAGGGGTAGTTGGACCCAGTATATGCCGTTAGTAGAGTTCACGTATAATAACAACTATCAGGCCAGCATAGGGATGGCACTATATGAAGCATTATAGGCAGGAGGTGCCATTCTCCACTATACTGGGATGAAATGGGCGAAAGGAGAATTTTGGGACCAAAGTTAGTTCAGCAGGCATATGATAAAGTCTGACTTATTAAAGATAGAATCAGTGCAACTTAGAGTCAGTAGAAAAGTTATGCAGATACACACTGGCAGAAGTTAGAGTTTGATGTGGGAGTTCGAGTGTTTTTGAGAGTAGCACCGTTGAAGGGAGCTATGAGGTTTGGGAAGAAAGGTAAGCTGAGCCTTAGGTTTATTGGCCCATTCGAGATACTTGAGAAAATGGGTTTAGTCACCTACAGGCTAGCATTACCACCAACACTATCTAGGATACATGACGTATTTCATGTTTCCATGATGAGGAAATATGTCTTAGATCCCTCCCACGTGATCAGCTAGAGGGAGATAGAGCTTAAAGATACATTAGCATATGAGGAAACACCAGTACTGATTCTAGATAGAAAGGAACAAGAGTTGCGTACCAAGAAAATTCCACTAGTAAACTTATTGTGGAGGAATCACGCAGTGGAAGAGGTCTCGAGGGAGCTAAAGGAAGAGATACAGTAGAAATACCCACATCTATTCAGTGGGGACCAGTATTAGACATAAAAGAAACAACTATGGCTCAAATAAAGTAAGTTTTGTTTGATATCGTTTATATTGTACAGAGTAATTGATATTTAAGTTGTATTTTAGGTTATAGGATAGATAGTGTTTTGGTTTTGGGAGAACTTTATTTTATGAGTATATTTGTAATCTCTCAGAACCATAATTGTAACCACGGTATTCCTTCGCCACAAGTGAGGGTAATTAATAAAATAAGTAGTCAGTTGACAAGAAAATTTCGAGAATGAAATTTTATAAGGAGGGGATAATGTAGTGACCTGACAAATAAAATAAATAAATAAAAGGAATAAAAGCAGGATTCGTCAATAAACCCCTTAGTTTTGTCGAAGAACGCCCATATACGGTTCGTGGACAAGCTTCAGTGCCTCGTCGACGAAGAGATATCAAGAGGGAGACATTTTGACCCATTCGTTCATCGAGGAACTCATCATCCTTGTCAACGAACTCCCTTCTTTGGTTCGTTAATGAGTCCACGTGTCTCGTCGACGAAGCCACGTGGCAAGCCGTCTATAAATATGCTCAAATCAAATTTTTAGTGATAAAACCTCTCTCTCTCTCTCTCTCTCTCTCTCTATCTCTCTCTCTCTCTCTCTCTCTCTCTCTCTCTCTCTCTCTCTCTATCTCCCTTTCACTCTCTCTCTCTCTCTCTCACACACACACATACACACATATTTTCTCTCTCTACATTTCAGTTCCTCCACCTTATCTCTAAGATTCCGGCCCCGTTTCTCCCTGGTTCGACGATCAAAAGCTGCCACGATGATCCTGGGGAGATTCTCTATAACTTAGTCGGAGCAAAATTTTGGTTTGAGGAGTTTAAGCACCATCTCAAAATCAGGGTAAGTAGGTTGTTTAAGAGTTTAGTAGTTATCAGGCTTTTCTAAACCTAGATTTTGGGTTGGATGGAAATATACTAGTTTTTGGGTTGATTGAATTAGGGAGTTGTTTTTGCAGGGTTTGGGTTTCCAAACACCTCAGGCATGGATTGAGGATCCTAGCAGGTGTTTTCCCAGGAACTCAGGTAATATTGATAAATAATTAATAGTTCAAAAATTTTATGAATAAAAGATAAATGTGAGCCTGGGGAAAAGACAGATATGGTTATTATTATGAGATGGGTTAATTGAATTGGGAAATGTATATTTCTACATGATTCTATGTTTTGGCGCGACGAGCGTAGGAATATAATTGGAGTTAGATCTAGTAGCTAGTTAGGTAAGGGAAATATGCTATGTTAGAAAATTCAGAAATTTTATCAGTAAATTTTAGTATTTGATTATGAGATACAAAGTATAAATTATACAGTTATACAAATTTCAATATATGAGTTCTATTTATTAAGTGTGTGGCTTGAGTCAGTATTTGTTCAGTACAGTATCTATACAGTTTTCGGAATATCATGATCTGTATTTACGTACAGAAATATGTTTTACAAGATTTATAGAATTATGATTTACAGTATATATGCAGACAAATATTTTACAGAGTTCATACAATATCATGATTTCCATAATTACAAAACCATAACATTCAGATATTACATTTTATTTAGTTTAGATATTACTGATATTTTAGCTTAGATAATTCAGTATATTCAGATCAATTTTACAGTGTTATAGTTATTTTGGAATCATGATGAAAAATTAAGGTATATATAAAGAATAGTATAATGTAGTATTAGACCTTGATGAATCAGATCAGTATCAGAGCACGGTATCGTAGCTATTTTAGTTCAGAGTGCAACCAGACGTCTTAGATAGAGTATGGAATAGCCGATTTCCACAGTAATGTAGAGTGCTCCCTAGCATCTAGACCAGGTGAAGTAGGCCTTTTGTGCGACAAACATGTTTATGCATACAATTAGGCTAGCACTGGTAAGCCAACCAGTGTTTAATCTTGCCTACGGGTCGCACAACCAGTCATGTGGGGTAAATCAAGACATACAGTTTTCTAGGGAAGTTTTCACAATTATTTATATGTATACAAATTTACAAAATAACATCAAATATATTATAATATTAGAAGTATGAATAAATAGAAAACTCAGATATTACAGTTGTATTTTAAGCCACATAGGTGTGAGTTATATTGTATATTATTTTACATGCTATCTCAGTTTCAGTTATTTATAAATATATTATTCATGTAAAATCAGTTGTCACACATTGATAATAGCATATTTCATCTTACTGAGAGTTGTCTCATCCCTGTAATTTAACATATTTCAGATGATCCAACTAAATGAGCAGATCAGGCTCAGAGGTAGAGGGGATAGTTATACTACTCTATCAAAAGGGTAAGTGGTTTTAGGGAGAATTATTTACTAGTAGCTTATAGGAGATTTGGTGGGGGATTTTTGGTAATATGTGTATGTATTAATGTTTAAAGAAGGTACTAAATTCTGGTATTGTAAATATGGGTGTATGACTTTATGTTTTCCGCTGCATAGGAATGTTATCTTGTGAACAGGAATTTCCTTAGTGCTCACCTAGGGCTTGAGATCTAATAATACATAATATAGGCGTATCAGAGTAATTTTAATATATTGTAATATATAAAAAAATGGTATGATTTTTGAGGTTGTTACAAGATATGTTATCGAGGTTCGGCAAATGTGCCAACGTCCTTTGTAATAACCCGAACTTAGAAAAATAAAAGAAAATAAATAAAAGGTAATAGGGGTAAAATAAAAGAAAGGGGAAGAGAAATTTTAAGAAAGGTATCAAGCAGGAACTCGTCGATGATTTTGTTCTCCTCGTCAACGAACATCCTTTTGAATTTTGTTGATGAGTACATGTGTCTCATTGATGAGGAATTATCGAGAGTAGGGAAAATTCAAGATTTTTAAACACTTCATCGATGAACATTTTGACCTCATTGACGAATGTTCTTCTTGGCTTTGTTGACGAATCCACGTGTCTCATTGACGAAGGCCTAGTTATAAATACGCCTTGGATCTTCTTTTCCTCGAATTTCTCTCCCCTCTCTCATTTTCTCTCTCTGGGTTTCATTTTTCCTACTTATTTTCTTCGAATTCGGGCCAGATTTAGCCTAATTTGATGATCAGAAACTACCACGAGGCTCTTAGGAAGATTCTCTGCAACATAGGCGGAGTAGATTTTCAATTTGGAATACTTTGGCATCACTCCAAAACCAGGGTAAGTAAGGTATTTTAATATTAAATTAAGTATTGGGAGTATTGGGGCCTAGGAGATGATAAATGTTAAATATCTTGGGGTTAAACTAATTAAGTTAGGATTTTTGGAATATAGAGTCTCGTTTCTTGTTCAATTTTTGGAAGAATCCTGAGGAGTAAGTAAAGGGAAAATGTTATAGTGGCTTTTTAATTAATTTTTAAATCGACTATAATCGAGTATATAAACTTATATATATATATATATATATATATATTAAGGTATAGTTTTTTGAATGGTTAGACTTTTGGATCAAAAATTATTTTAATTAAATATATCTTATTTGGGAAAAACAGTGTGGTATAAAAATAACTTTCATAATTAAATGGTTGCGAGTACTGCTTGATTATAATCATTGTACACTTGTGGCTAGTATTTGGGTTGTAAAATTATGCTTGGTTGTGAATATTGCTTAGCTGTGATTATTGTTTGATTGTTAGTATTGTGGTGAATGTGTTGATGTTCCTGGATGATGGGTATGCAATGGATGTGTATTGTTCTATGGTTCATATGAATTGCGATATAGCATTGGCAGTGGTATGAGGAGGTCGTTATATCGTACCTGATATAATCGCCATATAACGTTGGCAGTGGTATGAGGAGGTCGTTATATGAGCATTTATGTTAAGGGGGTAAAACATTGGCAAAGGAATGAGGAGTTTGTTTTACTGATTTACTATGAATGGGATTGTGTGTGTGAATTTGTAACTTGTGTGGTGGAGAAGCTTGTGTAGTAACCTGTGTGGATGTGAGTCCTGTGTGGACGGTATTCCTGTGTGGATGTAAGTCCTATGTGGATGGTATTTCCGTGGGGATGTGAGTCCTATGTGGACGGTAATCTCGTGTGGATGTGAGTCGTGTGTGGACGTTAAAATATGTGTGAATATGGACCCTGTGTGGGTGTGAATGAAGAATGTGTATATCTTGTGCGGATTGGTTGTGATATGAGTATACCTGTTGATCTTCATGAAATGATTAGCATTGGATGTGTGTAAATTTAATTACATAAGTATTTATAGTAAAGAAAGATTCTGCACTAAGGACTTGCTGAGAAAGGCAAGTGCCCTGGTAATTTTCTATTGGTACCAAAGCAGAGGGAAGCTACTTGTACGGGCAGGTTAGCTTCCCTATTCTCGAAGATTTTGCCTAGATACATAATCTGAGGCTTACTAAGTAAGGTGAGTTTCCTGGTATTAGTACTAGAGCAGAGGGAAGCTACTTGTATGGGCGAATAGTCTTCCCTATTCTCAAGAGTTATTAGTAAAAATAATTATGAATGTGTATGAAAGTTAGTGATGTTATTAATGATGCGTTTTGTTAGCTTCTACTGATAATGAATAATAATTGATTGTATCTTGAGTATAATAAACTTTTTGCCACACACTGTTATAACTTTTTCTTCCCTACTAAGAGGTGTCTCAACCCGGCGATTTATTATTCTTTTTAGGGCCTTTAGGTGATCAAGCTAAGAAAGCTCCAAGGCAGGGTTTGTTTTGTTAGTGATTAAGAAATGCAAATGTGACGCCCCAATTTTTGTACAAATTTTTTTTTCAACAATAATAAATAAATACTCACTCGTCCTTGATAATATCCATAAATCGGCCACGTCAACCACCATATTACCATTCATATGACCTGACTCGCATTGGGTACCAGGTTAAAATTATTTCATTATACAACCTAACAGCGGAAAACAATATATATATACCAGTCAAAATACAATACCCAGAGTATCAATATACATCTATATACATCACCATAATAGACTCAAAAACAACTCAACTCTGGGGAATTGCACTTCCCCTAGTCCAGAAACTCATCTTGTGTGTCAGGGTCCCAGCTCCCAATGATCACGGAGCTCTATCACACCTGGCCTATCCCTATTCCCTCAAAAAAATTAGATAATTTGGGTGAGACACATCTTAGTAAGAAGGAATAAATTATTTACAGTGTGTGGCCATATGAGTTCAGTTATAACATGCTTTATTTTTTCAGAACAACATTTCATCTGAGAAAATACACTAATATTCACATTCTTATAATCATATAGATATACAACACAAGCTTTTATAAGCCTTAAAACCATTTCTCAAGTTTATTCCTTTCCAGCACACATAATTACCCGCGAAATTTCTAAGAATAGGGAAGATTGCCCGCCCATACAGGTAGCTTTCCTCTACCTTAATGACTCACTCGAAAAATGAGCAGCTCGAAAGCTATCCCAAGTAAAGGAGTTACGTCGTGTAATATTAAGCCCAAGGCCTAGATCGTCTCCTCAGGGAATGCGTTTAATCTCAGATTTTACGTTCTTCCAATCGAAATTAAAAAGGTACTGAACTCAGTTCAAATTCGGGTTTTTCAAGATGATTCAATTTCACTTTTGAAAAATTAAATGACACGCAATTTAAACCCTAAAATTAACATGCACTAAATAAAAGAAAACAAGAATAAAAACCCTACGTCTACTTAAAGAAACATTGGGACACGCATTAATAAAAACTAGAAACCTAAAACATGTAACTAAAACATGCAAGAATGGAAACTCTAATCTACCTAAGGAAACATCGAAACACGCACTAATTAAAAATGGCAACTTCAAACAAAGAAATAGAGTATGCAATGGAAACTCAATCAAATACGCACACGCGCGCAATAAAAATTGGACCTTTAACATGAAGCAAGACCTTGAAGTAAAATTAAACTATTAACGATTTAAACGAAAACAAAACACGAGAAAAACAAAACAAAACAAAACACGAACTTTACTAAAAACCTAAACTAATCAAGCTTCAATAAAGAGACGTGATTTTTGGGAAAACTTCGAAATAATAACATTTTTTTATTCTTTTTTTTTTATTTTGGAATCAACCCAAACTTCAATTGAGTAAAGAAATAACTTCAATAAAAAATAAATACTAAAAACTAACTTATATCAATATGAGCATCTAATTAAATAACAAATAAAAAAAATAGAGTAAGAGGAAGAAAGATGGAGAGAACAAAACCAATTAACTAAGTTATCCAATAAAATTCTGTAGGTAAAAAAATAACAATTAACATACTTAAAAGAAAGAAATAAGAAGAGAGAGTTAGAGAGAAAGAGAGAGAGCAGAGGAGATAGAAGGCCATGGTAGGCCGTGGGCTATGCAGCAGCTGGATACCCTTCGACGGGGGCTGAGTTGCAGGAATTGGCCGTGGAGAGGCTGCTAGAACAGGGGTTGAGTTGCAGGAATTGGCCGTGGAGAGGCTGCTGGAACAGGGGCTGCTGCTATGGCAGCAGCAGAGTGCTCGGCTGGCTGCTGCAGAGGGCTGGACGGAGTTGAAAACAGAGAGAAGTTGCTGTGCCGGAGAAGTTGCTGTGCCGTAGAAGTTCTGCTGTGTTGCTGGGATGTTCACGGGCAGCAGCAGTGGAGGATGGAGAGGGAGCAGCAGAGAGGGGAAAAGAAAATAAGGAGACAGAGATGGAGATAACTAAGTAAAGAGAGAAACAAAGCAAGAAGAGGAAGAAGAGAGGAGAAGAAGGAGAGTAAGGAGAGAGGCTGAAAAGAGAAACAAAACAGGAAAAGATTAAAGAAGAAGAAGAAGAAGAAGAAGAGCAAAGGAGAGGAGAGAAAAGCTTGGTGCGTAGGGCACACCCTGGGAAAGAGGGGAAGAGAAAAATAAATAGAGATTGGGGAAGAAAGCCCTAGACCCGGATAGGAGACCCGACCCATTTAGAGGACCGGAATTATTATATTTTTTTATTCTCTGTTCATTGCAAATTCTACTCTTTTGGAGTCCTTTTCTCTCAAAACTCAAAACATTAAAGTTGTAGATAATCGTTTCCTCTTTCTCTAGAAATTTAAATCGTCTCAATCGGAGGTTGGAAGGAAAAGTTATGCATAAAATATGAACAGGTGTTGGTTTTGATTCCCGGGAATTTTCCTGCGACAAAAAATTACCAAAACTTCATAAATTGTGCAATAAAGTTCAAGAATGATGATTTTGGTACTTTATTAAAATATTGGACAATTTTGGACATTTAATTAAAAATATAAACCGTAAAGCTCGGGTTAAACGTCCAATTATGTAGTTTCGGTGCGTAATCACACCCCCTAACTAACGTTTTGCTAGTCTCTAGCAAATGACGTGAATGAATCTCAGGGTGGTGTCTAGAACTACATACTCCGGTGATCATGAAATCAATGCACATGCGACAATATTATACCACTTCACATACAAGAACATAACTGAATTTCACACAAGCTCGTTCATATTCAGTATACACAACTCCAAAACACGTCACCCATGCAAGTTTCATCGTTTATATGTCATTTAAGAGCATTATACTCACATGAAGTTAATTAGTGGCACATTCAGAGTTAATGCAATCATATAAGTTCGAGTATAAATAGGTAAACTCTCGAGGTGTGTGTGATGTGTGTGACTCAGCACACCTAGGATGCCAGTGGACACCTAAAGAATGGTCGCTTTGACTCGGCCTAACTGGTATACCCTCAAAAACACTCAAAGGAATGGGTTCACTCGTCATATGTGAGGAGGAGTGTCGCGATCAAACATCCCACATATTAAAAGGAACAACGCTAAATATATGGAGTGGACTAGTCTGGAAAGGATCTAACCTATCTATGAGGTGTTGGGTCCTTCACCTTAGCATCTTCTCACCTACTCGCCATATCCAACTGAGACCACCCTAGATCAACTTACTCACAAACTTGTCGTGAATGCATCTGAGGCATTAATCAGTTGAAGAATCTTCATACGTGGAAAATATGTGTCATCCTTGTCTTTTTGTGATATGTATTTGGGCCGACATTGACTTTTCATTTCATGCGCATATGTGTTGCTTATTCTTTTTTTTTCTGCTCATTCTTCATTTTCTGTCTTTTCTTGATCAATAAGGACATTATAACACTTCTTTTGTAATATTCATACCATCAATGGGAATTGAGCTCGAATAGGGGTCCATGAATTAAATTTATCTCTAGGGGTGGCTCAGCCTTCACATTTTGAGTAGGCTACAAGACCTAGGTTTCTATCTCCCCACTAGGTGTCACCTCTAGGCTAGCAAATCAAAAATAAAGACTAGTGTACAAGGAATCATCCAAAAAAAGAGAATTGAGTTCTATGAACTCTGATTTGATATTAACGCTCAAAAGGACGATAAATAGCTCAAGAATATCTCACAAAGGTGTCATAGTCGCCACGGGTGCTCTCTCAGTGCTCACAGGAAACCCTAAGTGCAATGAATCACGTGAATGTGTTTATTCAGCCTCGTGAGATGCCGTATAAATACAGGAAATTATATAGTCAAATTAACATAAATGTACTACCAATCGATTCTTCATGGAGTCATAAGATCATATAAAGAGAAAACTATGCATGATTGACTTAAGTGTGTCATTCATAAGTTATATGCAAGTATGCGAAAGGTATGAGTCAGTGTTAAGCATGGCATAATGCAATGTAATCCTTCAGTACTCCTCCTTTCTTTCTCTCTTTCTTTTTGATTTTTTTTTATTTTTTTATTTTTTTATTTTTTTTTTTTAAAAAAAACCCGGTACGTGTACGTGCATAGTGTCACATGCGAATGCTCATCCCCCCCAAATAAAGTGGAATATTGTCCTCAATGTGAAAGCATAGGGGAAATAGAAAATACTGTGCACGGGAAAAGTAAGGCGTACCTGAGTGGCGAAATAATGGAAAACAAAGATCGAACTACGAGAAAATAGACCTGAAAACTAACTAAAAATAAAATAAGATAAAATAAAAGGAAAATAAGGGAAAGAAAAACATCACAATTGTCTTGGCTGAGGCTCTGGAGGAATTTCGTCTGGTGGCCGCAGGTCTATAAATTGCATCGGCGGGTCTCCAAATTTGAGTCGCCAAAATTGATCAGTCTTCAAACCTGCACGAAAATCAACCTCAGATAAATTAATGCATGTCAAAATACCAAACAATTTGTGTGCAAGTCGACCCTCTTGTGTTGACAAGAAAGGGTCTTTATTCAACATCGTTTCTAGGAAATTTGCTTCTTTACGAACTAACGTGTGATGGGAAGTTATTGGAGCAATTACCTGTAGTTCTTCAGAAGCATTAACATTAAAGGTTTTACCTGGTTCTTTGAAAATTATAAGCTCACCATACTGGTCACCCTCTTTATCGGGTGTACATATCATCATACCACTGCAAGAGTCTGCGTCCTCATTAGGCTCCTTAACATCTTATTCAGGCGGGGATGATGGTTCCATGGTTTCTAAGCTCGGAGTATGAGGTACCACAGGTTGGTACTCCGTATGAGTATCAGTATCCTTATCAACTAAATGCTCCGCTTTTGGGCTCGGTTCCTCTGATTTTTCTTTGAATTCATCTATTTCAGCCATAACTTCCAGTGCTGGGACAACTATTTGTCCGACAATGAGCATTTCAGATTGGGGGTCGTCTTTCTCGCTACTGAAGGTGATGGTGGCCTCTGCTGTCTCAAGAGAAACATCATGTATTTGTTGTTGCGGTTGCTGGTACTCTTGAGAACTAGGCTGAGGTTCTGCGAGTGTTTCCTCGTTTTCTAAGATGTCCAACTGTATGCTTATCACATTAATGGTGTCCCGCAATTCATTATTATGATCGACTTGAGTTTGCATGAACTGCTGGAGCATGCTCGCCATCTAAGTTATGCTATCCTCCAGAAATTCTGACGGCGTACAGCTCGGAGAGATCTGTGGTGGCTGGTATTGAGGCGGAGGAATATCCGGGCAGTTTGGTGGTTCATATGCATCACCACCACTAATTGTGCTGATAGGATGTGCAGTCATGGGTGCCTGAGTGTATCGTGTGTTGCACTGTGGGACATTGTCAGCTAAGTAATCAAAGAATAATAATACCTGATCTGGATCCTCACTGAGGGGCTCTCCATTAGACATAGTCTGGACAAAACACTTGCAATCAGGGGAAAGAGCAGTATAAAAACAGTCAACTAACCTCCATGAGTCGAACCCATGATGTGGACAAGTGCTTAGTAGATCCTTGAATCGCTCCCAGCAAGCCCGAAATGTCTCGTCATCCTGCTGCACAAAATCAAGAATCTGTTCCTACAAAAATTGAGTTTTCTGTGAGGGACAAAATGCAAGCAGAAATTCACGCTCCATATCAGTCCAATTAGTGATAGAATAAGGTCTCATAGAATGAAACCAAATCAGTGCCCTATTTTGCAAAGTCGCAAGAAATAAATTCAGTTTAGTAGATTTGTCAGCTCTAGCATGAGAGAAAAACATGTTGCAGGTTAATTCAAACTCTGCTAAGTGCTGATATGGGCACTCGGATTCCGTCCCATAGAACTCGGGTAGCAGTGAGGTCCTCCCACGCTGCATCATGAAATTAAGCTCATCATAAGGCAAAATAGTGGAAGAGCATGCAGTGGCATATTCAAGCTGCAAAAAGTCCATTATCGTGCGCGGTGCAGGTGCAGCCATTTTTCAAAACTCAAAATTTTTTCTTTTTTTGTTTTCTGATTTTTTTTTTCTTTTTCTTAAAACTAATAAAGATGACGGGAAAAAACGCAAATTTGAGACTAAGAACAACATTCCCTGGCAACGGCGCCAAAAACTTGACTCACTCGAAAAATGAGCAGCTCGAAAGCTATCCCAAGTATAGGAGTTACGTCGTGTAATATTAAGCCCAAGGGCTAGATCGTCTCCTCAGGGAATGCGTTTAATCTCAGATTTTACGTTCTTCCAATCGAAATTAAAAAGGTACTGAACTCAGTTCAGATTCGGGTTTTTCAAGGTGATTCAATTTCACTTTTGAAAAATTAAATGACACACAATTTAAACCCTAAAATTAACATGCACTAAATAAAAGAAAACAAAAATAAAAACCCTACATCTACTTAAAGAAACAATGGGACACACGTTAATAAAAACTAGAAACCTAAAACATGGAACTAAAACATGCAAGAATGGAAACTCTAATCTACCTAAGGAAACATCAAAACACGCACTAATTAAAAATGGCAACTTCAAACAAAGAAATAGAGTATGCAATGGAAACTCAATCAAATACGCACACGCGCGCAATAAAAATTGGACCTTTAACACGAAGCAAGACCTTGAAGTAAAATTAAACTATTAACGATTTAAACGAAAACAAAACACGAGAAAAACAAAACAAAACAAAACACAAACTTTAATAAAAACCTAAACTAATCAAGCTTCAATAAAGAGACGTGATTTTTGGGAAAACTTCGAAACAATAACATTTTTTTATTCTTTTTTTTTTTAATTTTGGAATCAACCCAAACTTCAATTGAGTAAAGAAATAACTTCAATAAAAAATAAATACTAAAAACTAACTTATATCAATATGAGCATCTAATTAAATAACAAATAAAAAAAATAGAGTAAGAGGAAGAAAGATGGAGAGAACAAAACTAATTAACTAAGTTATCCAATAAAATTCTGTAGGTAAAAAATAACAATTAACATACTTAAAAGAAAGAAATAAGAAGAGAGAGTTAGAGAGAAAGAGAGAGAGCAGAGGAGATAGAAGGCCACGGTAGGGATGGGGGCTGAGTTGCAGGAATTGGCCGTGGAGAGGCTGCTGGAACAGGGGCTGTTGCTATGGCAGCAGCAGAGTGCTCGGCTGGCTGCTGTAGAGGGCTGGACGGAGTTGAAAACAGAGAGAAGTTGCTGTGCCGGAGAAGTTGCTGTGCCTTAGAAGTTCTGCTGTGTTGCTGGGATGTTCACGGGCAGCAGCAGTGGAGGACGGAGAGGGAGCAGCAGAGAGGGGAAAAGAAAAGAAGGAGACAGAGATGGAGATAACTAAGTAAAGAGAGAAACAAAGCAAGAAGAGGAAGAAGAGAGGAGAAGAAGGAGAGAAAGGAGAGAGGCTGAAAAGAGAAACAAAATAGGAAAAGGTTAAAGAAGAAGAAGAAGAAGAAGAAGAAGAGCAAAGGAGAGGAGAGAAAAGCTTGGTGCGCAGGGCACACCCTGGGAAAGAGGGGAAGAGAAAAATAAATAGAGATTGGGGAAGAAAGCCCTAGACCCGGATAGGAGACCCGACTCATTTAGAGGACCTGAATTATTATATTTTTTTGTTCTCTCTTCATTGCAAATTATGCTCTTCTGGTGTCCTTTTCTCACAAAACTCAAAACAATAAAGTTGTAGATGATCCTTTCCTCTTTCTCTATAAATTTAAATCGTCTCAATCGGAGCTTGGATGGAAAAGTTATGCATGAAATACGAACAGGTATCAGTTTTGATTCCCGGGAATTTTCCCGCGACAAAAAATTACCAAAACTTCATAAATTGTGCAATAAAGTTCAAGAATGATGATTTTGGCACTTTATTAAAATATTGGACAATTTTGGACATTTAATTAAAAATATAAACCGTAAAGCTCGGGTTAAACGTCCAATTACGCAGTTTCGGTGCGTAATCACTTAACATGTTATGCTGTCAGGAATGGCCACATCTGATACCTATGAGGGCACTCATCTTACTTAGTAATCCCTCAGGTAGAGAGTTTCACTTCGTCTCAATTATTTATTTTACAAAACACACACTCTTTCATTTTTCATAATCATTTCCCATTCTAACTCATTACATATGTATGTATACATAAATTCACATTTATATACTTTACATAATACAATAGATCACATAATTCCAATTCTCAACACATTCACGATTTCCATACTGAGCATACCTCTCCAACGGCATTAGTAGGAATCTCACAACACAATTTCCATACTGAGCATACCTCCTCAATGACATCAGTAGGAACTTCACCACACAATTTCCATACTGAACATACCTCCCAACCGACATCAATAGGAACTTTACACACACCATCTCCCTACTGAGCATACCTCCCCAACGACATTAATAGGAACTTCACACACACACAGTCTCCATACTGAGCATACCTCCCCAACAGCATCAGTAGGAAAGGAATATCGCCTACCCGCAATCATTATGCGGTATTGGCATTTCATCAATCATGTTTCAGTAAATCACAATTCAGTTCAATATAAATATTCTTATCATTTTTTGTGCGCATTTCATCATCTCATAATAATATATATCATATTTCACGTATTTCAACATTTCCCAAAATACTCATATGAGTAATTTGTATAAACTCATTTTTCATGCAAATAATCTCTACTCACATATAAATATCACATTTCATTATTTTCCACTAATCACATCAATCATTCTCATTTCAATATTTTCTCAGAAAATACACATCGTTATATTTCACATTTTTCAACACATGTCATGTGCGACACAGAAAATACACATCGTTATATTTCACATTTTTCAACACATGTCATGTGCGACACAATTTTCATCTAATATTCATAACATATTAATTTCACTCTCCAAAACATCACAATTTAAAAATACTCAAATGCCACACAATTTATCTAATATTTATATCATTATAACTTTCAGGCAAAATACCATATGCTCATTTTCACATATTAATTTAAACAGTAATTCTAAAAAGGAAGCTATAATTTATTCCCCTTACCTGACTTACTAAGAGTCTCGTTAACACCCAGATCCTACGCCCTTGGTGCTTAATACTCAACTCCTGCAATTTGCATTTTCTCCAAAATAATACCGATATAACCTTCCCTAGGCTCCATATACCTCAAATTAACATATAAACTAACATTTAATAGTCCCACTTAATCTCCTGAATTATGTCTGTGGGTCTCGAAATTACACCCACGGAGCTCACCCAGGCCCTAAATTTCAGAAATCCTACTTCAACCCCAAATGCTCAATATTTTAGCATTTATAATTTAATTCTAATTAATTAAAAATAAGCCCCTTAATAACCCCCATATCCCAAATTTGGGGTTTTTCCCACAACGACCCCACGAGAAATCCGTCCCACTAGACTTGTAAAGAATCATCCCTAGATTCTCATGGTGGTGTCTGATTGTCAATTGTGCATATAATTTGCAAGATATCGAGGAACAAGGGGAAATTGGCTTACCCCAGGAGATACACCCACGCCGCTCCGACCCTCGATTCACTCCTGTACAAATGACGGCAACAGAGAATGGAGCCTAGCGGTATCTTCTGATTTTCGATTGGGCGAAAATCCATCGCGAAATTAAGGAGAGAAGGAGGGAGAATGAGAGGAGAGAGAGAGACTACACAGGTCTCCTACGCAGAATGAAATAGTAAAAGAAGAAGGGAGGGTCTGCAGCTCTGCAAATTAGGAAGATGCTTCCTAAAGGAAATCCTTTAGGAAGCTTGTGAGTTATAATAATAATAATAATAATAATAATAATAATAATAATAATAATAATAATAATAATAATAATAATAAATTTTATTAATAAAAATAAAATAAATTTTAATTATTTTTTATTTAAATTTAATTAATTATTTTTTTCTTTTTGGGATCACCCCACTAATCTTGTATAATCATTTTTGGGGTTATTACATTGTATATAAAGTTCTATGTTTAATTTCTTTTCTTGTTATGTAATATGAAGAATTTAGTTAAACTCTTTTATGGACTTATTGTTGACCTTGTGGGTCATTCCCAGTTTTGATAATGACAAATATTCTTGGTATTTAATGTTTTTTAAGTTTGTGTGTAGGTTCATATTGGTGAAATCAGTTGATGGCACATGAAGACTTGAAGAAAACAAAGACCCTGAAGCTTTCTCATTATTGTACTTCATATTATTGCTTATTTGGGTCTGTAATAGTAACATAGGGCAAAGGTCTGTAATAATCTGTATTGCATGCATGTAGGAACTTATAAGCTCAAGACCTTAGGGAACATGACGTCGGATTTTTCAAGTAGGATAGAAAGACCTTAGGTCCCTAAACAAATGCCCAACCATTCCCCAATATCACTTATAATATCGGGGAAATTAATTTGAAGGAAAAAGTGGACTTAATCGAAAATCTTGAGAGAGGTCGGGCGACCAAACCTGTTCAAAACGCCTTAGGCGCCCAAACAGTAGAAAAGTCAACATGTTGATTTGGATTCGGGTCTGTTTGGAAACTGAACCTTGGGTCAGGCACCCAAATCACATGGGTTAAATTATTTTTATCGGGGTTAAATTTAATAAAATAGGGTTAATTTTCTTAAACCTTTTTAAAATAATTTTAAGAATACCCTTGGTGTCCCCAACGGCTATAATTTTGCCTATGCCTATATATATCTCTTCATTTCCAAAACTAAGGCAACATTAGCAAATAGGATTAAGCCAAAATTCTCTAAAAAATTCCAAATCCTATTTTCTCCTACTAAGTCCATAACACTCAAATACCTTCATTCCTTTAAGAAATCTTACCTTGTGAGTGTTTATTGCTTGTTATATTGTGCTAGGAACCCTCACTTGTATATTACATATTTGATTTTCATATTGAGGGTTGAGCTAGATTTTTCCCCCGATTTCATTTGATAAATCTTTGGATAGGAAAAATCATATAGCTAAGTGAGTTTGAATTATCATTGCAATACTCATTTGGGCTTATACTTTTGTGTGCAAAAATATTTTACAAAGCTAGATTTCAAACAACTCTTGTGCTAGATACATTTGAGAAAATATTTTTGAGGTTGTTTGAATACTCTAATAGGCATCTTTGAAACCCTAAGCTTGCATTGAGATATTTTATATTGTGTTTTAAAGAAAACCTTGTTTATACACTCTTGTGCATATTTGAGATTATCCATAATATTGAGTGTTGATTGCACATGTAGAGCACTGAGCTTATAGTTCATACATCATTGAGGTGCATTGATTATATTGTACGTACTGGTACTTATCAACTTATGTAAGAAGCGTTTGTTTGTACATAAAATTTTAAATCTGTTGTATTCCAGGTGTGGGCCCGAAGAGGGACACTAGTCCCGTTGAATAGTCCCGGACTAGCTTAGACCCGATTAGGAAAGCTAGGTGTGCCATCTTGATAAGGCATGTTGGTTGAGGTCAACCCCATGAATTGACCTGGTTGTAACCGATGCCGCTACACCCGTTATGTGAGCATTAGTGGAATCCTTGGGCTTGCGAGTTAGATGCGGGGACATAGGCACAATTAGCCGAACCCCGATAACATATCTGGTGTTGATTTTATTTTTCGCAATTTACTTTCTACACCTGTATGTTTATGTTTATCGTTTAAATATTTGATTGGGATTGTGAATACATAGAAAGACGCTAGGTTTGTGAAATACTACTTGATATATTAGTTGAACCTAGGGGATTAATTTTTAAATACCCAATTCACCCCTCTTTTGGGAATACACCAAGGCTAACAATTGGTATCAAAGCCTTATTGCACTAGACTTAAACGTTTTTGTAAAAAGATCGCAATGGCTCGATTTGGTGTATCCCCATTTGGCGAGGGAGAGTCACCTTTCAGTCCTCCTTTGTTTTGTGGTGTAAATTACACCCATTGGAAAATTCGAATGAGCATATTTGTAAAATCTATGAATTGGAGGGCCTGGCAGGTGATTGATAAGGGAATTTGTATGCCCATTAATGAAAATGATACTGATATACATGCAAATTCATATGCCATGGATTTATTATACTGTGCTTTAGATTCTCATATTCTTTATGAAATTATGGCATGTAAAAATGCGAGGGATATCTATGAGAAGCTTGAAAAGAAATATGGAGAGTCCCAGGAAAAGGAGACCACCACTTCGATAGTGCCAAGCTCAAATAATCTAGAAGTGGTAAATCACGGGGTAAGTACAATAACAGAACGGGAGGTATATGATTCTCTCTCTAGCTCGATGGATGATTCTTGTGTTGAATGTTGTGTTGCTTCATGTGTTGAATCATCTATTGAATATTGTGATAATTCTGTTATTTATCCACTTGATGATCCTTATGTAGAATATGAGAATATGTTATGCATAGAATCATCTATTGAAAATTATGATTATAATGTTGACAGTGCATGCGATGATTCAAATAACAACTATGATATATCTTATGATGAATCATGTGCTAAATTGAAAAATGAAAGCATGCCTTTGTATGAAAAGTTAGATAAGACTTTATTGAAAATGAATAAATTTCTAGCAAAGTTATCAAAGCAAAAATCATTTTCTCAAATATGCACGAGAGTGTATAAACAAGGTTTTCTTTGAAACACAATATAAAATATCTCAATGCAAGCTTAGGGTTTCAAAGATGCCAATCGGAGTATTCAAACAACTTCAAAAATATTTTCTCAAATGTATCTAGCACAAGAGTTATTTGAAATCTAGCTTTGTAAAATATTTTTGCACACAAAAGTATAAGTCCAAATGAGTATTGCAATGATAATTTAAACTCACTTAGCTATATGATTTTTCCCAACCAAAGATGTACCTCAATATGAAAATCAAATGTGTAATATACAAGTGAGGGTTTCTAGCACAATATAACAAGCAATAAACACTCACAAGGCTTTGATCAGATAGCTAGATTTTTCCCCCGATTTCATTTGATAAATCTTTGGTTGGGAAAATTCATATAGCTAAGTGAGTAAATAATGACAAATACTCTTGGTATTTAATGTTTTTCAAGTATGTGTGCAGGTTCATGTTGGCGAAATCAGTTGATGGCACATGAAGACTTGAAGAAAACAAAGACCCTAAAGCTTTCTCATTATTGTAATTTATATTATTGCTTTACTCGGGTCTATAATAGTAACATAGGGCAAAGGTCTGTAATAATCTGCATTGCATGCATGTAGGAACTTATAAGCTCAAGAAAAGCTCCCCCTTAATTATGTACTCTACTCATTTTATGCCATCATATGCTTTAATTTTCCTGACCAAGTGACTGAAGGGTATTCAATGATACAAACTCGGCATTTTGATTATAGGCTTAATGGACCAAAAAGTCACAATGAATATCTTTTCTGTGAGTTAAGCCTATCTAGCCTCTTTTCTTACGAATCTCAATACGTTTGAGAGGCATGAGTTAGAATGACTTTTGAATTTAATTGATCATGCATAGGTTTCTTTCAAACTTCATTTCATAATCTAGATCTGAAACCTAGTGCAAATAATTTTAGCCATTCAACACATCTCTAAGTATATGAAGCTCTAATAGATTTGATTTTAACTTGAGAGCTTAAGAAGGGAGTTTGAATAAATACTATTTGAAAATTAAATCACTAATGGGTATAGAAGAGTATTTAAGGAAGTAGGATGATATGCATGATGAGCATGCCAAACAATATGTCCTAACTAGTTTTAGCAAAGAGCAGTATGGAGTGTATGAATATTTAAAGAATGATGCTCTTTGATAATTTCAAATCAACCATGGCTGGAGGGTATCCGTTGAAGTATAATTGACTAGTTAAGTTTTGGTGTTGATTTTATTTTCCGTAATTTACTTTCTGCACCTATATGTTTATGTTTATTGTTTAAATATTTGATTGGGATTGTGAATACATAAAAAGACCCTAGGTTTGTGAAATACTACTTGCTAGATTAGTTGAACCTAGGGGATTAATTTAAATACCCAATTCACCCACCCTCTTGGGAATACACCAAGGCTAACACTTGTAAATATATATACACATATACATATAGAACTCTTGTATGTTATTTGAGGTTGTCTATTTAGTTCTATGGCGTGAATTGTATCAGAGACGTACAATTTGTAATGACCTGAAAAATTTTAATGATAAAATAATTAGGAAAAATAATAGATGAAAAAGATAAATAAGGAATAAAGGAAAATATGGGAAAAGAAAAGTTTAGAAGAAAAATGGAAAAGAAATTAAAAAAGGATAATAAGCAGGTGCTTGTCGACGAGCAGGATTTTCTCGTTGATGAAAGGTGTTGTGAGCCTTATCACCGAATATGTATGTCTTATCGACGAGGATTAACCGAGAGGATTTTCGCTATTCTGAAACTCATCGACGAGCTCATGGCCTTGTCGACAAGTGTTCTTTAGTGGTTCGTTGATGAGTCCTATCTTCTCGTCGACGAGTCCACGTGACAAAGATGAGTATAAGAATGTTTGGGGTAGCTTCTTTGCAAAGGAAAATAAATTTTTTTTTCATATTTCTCATTATAAACTCATCTCTCTCCCTTCTCTCTAAGAATCCATCCAGGATTCAGCCCGAATCGCTAAACGGAAGTCGCTACGGCGTTCTAGGGAAGATTCTCTACACATCTAGCGGATTAGTTTCCTAAATTGGGCATTTCAGGAAATGCTCCTAAGTTGAGGTATGGGTCTGGATTCTCAGTTTTGGGTTTTTAAAAGGTTATTTGTGGTTATTAATTTGATAAAATGTGGAAATAGTAGTTTATTTAGGATTATTTAATTAAACTAGGGTTTTTGAACCAGGGTCCGAGTGAGCATCACAAGCATCGGTTTGGGATACTTATTGGTGTAATTCGAGGATTCAGGTTAGGGAGAAATTTATATATTAAATTAGGTTTTCATGAATAAAATGAAATGGAATATCATGTGGGTATAAAATGCAAACCATGTAAATTATGTTTTCTAAGCTTAGGGCTGCTTATTTAACTATGTATATGTGAAAATGAATTGACGAAAATGGAAAGTTTTCCAAGATAATTATGTAAGAAATGAAAGGTATTTTCAGTATATAAACGTTAAATGTTGGTTGACTTATTTTACAGGCAATGTATGAATTTTATTGCTAAAATCGTGTGGCATGAGCAGATGGTAATGTAGTGTAAATGTATGTTATATGTATGAGATGCAGGCTATGTAAGAAATGCATTGATAATGAAATGTTATAAGGACTATGTTGTTTGTGTTTGATAATGCAACCATGTATGCAATGATAGCTAAAAGGAGTTGTAAACTAATTGATGATAGCTAAAAGAAGCCGTGTTAGCAGATTCTAGCACATATCTATGTGGACTATCTGATGTACGGGTAAAATGAAATGAAATGGAAATGTGAATGAAACAGATATGAAATATGAAATGTGAATGATGTAAAATATTAAAGGTTATGTGAAGTGAAATGCCAAGAAATGCTAAAGTGATAAACATGAACAGATACAGATGGTTGAATAATGACAAATAGAATAATGTATTATGGTATTATCAAGTATTTATGTTAGTAGAACAAGTTACGTTAGGGCTGGGCAAACTCTTCGCCCGAGGGCTTGCTGAGAAAGGCGAGTGCACTAGTAGTATTACATGTAGAAGTAGGCTGCATAACGTCCTAGGGTAGAGGGAAACTACTTGTATGGGCGGGTAGATTTCCTTATTCTTGGGGGCCTTCGCTAGTAAACTTTGTATGAATTATGTGAGTACGAGATTAATTTATTACTTGAGGGCTTACCAAGGAAGGTGAGTGCTGTGGTATGCTTCAGTTGTGAACTTTGGGATGCCTATTGTATCTGAGCAGAGGGGTGCTACTTTTATGGGTAGGTAATCACCCCTATCCTTGGGTAATCTCATGGGTAAATACTTTGCCTCTGTTTGAATAGGATTAGAAAATGGTTTTAAGAATTTATGTTAATGGTTTGCAAAGGATATTAAAATGTTGATTATAATCTCATGTTGACCATACGCTGTTTTAATATATATTGTTTCTTCCCTTACTAAGATGTGTCTCACCCCATTACAAATTTATCTTTTCAAGACCACCATCTAAACGAGCTTAGAGAAGCTCAAGGTTGATAACATTTTTGGGATTCTAGATAAAGAAAAGGGTATAAACATTTTGATGATATTTTGAGATGTATAGAAGTTGTGTTTTATGATTTATGTTTTAAGTCTTTAGGATTTTAAAGATGGTTGCGGAACATACTTTTGTTTCTGAGTAACGAAGTTTTTGGAGATATGTATATATATGAAATACGGGTGATAAATGGTTATTGTGGATTATGGATAGAATTAGTAAACTCTGGTATTTTTTTTTTATGATTGAGGAACATAGTTATGTTTTCCACTGCGTATGTATTTGTTTATGGAATATCAGGAATTTAATCAAGTATAACGCACTGGACCGGGTTTAAGGGTTCGAGGTGTTACAATTTGCTATCAGAGCAATGATTTTGCTATTTTGAGAACTTAGGAAATGATTTATAGCAGAGTATAGGAATGAGTTAGGATGAAAAATAGGAGATGGGTAGGTTAGGTGTTGATAAATATAGGATTTTGTGTTATAGCCTGGAGGCAGAAGTCCATTAGCGGACTTCTGTGATTTTTTTGATTCAGTCGACGATTTCTGAAAACCACGGTAAATCCATTGACGGTGATGTTTCCTAGCCATGAGATTTGTCCTTATATGGAGATTTTGGATTTTTATTGGATTTAATTTAATGATTATGATGTTTTGGGATTATGATATGGAATTCTTATCTCTTTTTTGTCCTATTTTCAGGATGGACTCTTGAGATGAGAATATAGAGGCTGAAGGAAGGGATGGTTCAGATACTTCCAGTGAAGAGAACATTTATACCTCCAAGGTGCTATGGGGTATAGCCCGCCAAGTTAAGGTAGAGATGAAGAAGGACCCCAGACAACTGAGCTGTCCACTTGCAGGTCAAGGCTACAAAATTAAGGAGTTTATGAGGATGAACCCTCCAGCCTTTGTAGGAGGACCTGATCCAATGGCTGTAGAGAATTGGGTATAGGAAATAGAGGAGATTATGGTTGTACTCAATTGCACAAATGAGCAGAAGATCCGTTATACTGCATTCAAGATGAATGGAGAGGTGAAATGCTGGTGGCTTTCTGCAAAGTTGCTAGAGGACTAGAGGCTGGAAAAGATAGCTCTTACCTGGGAGAGATTTAAGGAGTTGTTCTTTGATAGGTATTTTCCTTCATTTGTCAGAGAGGAAAAGATTGAGGAGTTTACTAATCTAACCCAGGGAGACATAACCGTTGCGGTATATGCAGAGAAATTTGTGAAACTTTCTTGCTTCGCACCACTTCTAATCCCGAACGAGGCAAGAAAGGCCAGGAAATTAGAAAAAGTCCTTAGACGTAGAATATATGAGCTGGTGGTGGGGTTTTGGGTTCAGACTCAGTTCTAGTTGATAAGGCTTCAGTGCTCAAAAAGAGTATCCAGAGCAGCACAAAACCTTCAGAGCAGCAAAAGAGGCCTGCACCATCTAGTTTTCAGTCAAAAGTCAGTCAGGATCAGTGAAGAAAGGAAAAGATGAAGTGGACTCCGTATGCTAGAAATGTAATAAAAGGCATAGGAGCGAATGCTGGTTTGGCACTCCAAATTGTTTCAGGTGCGGTGAGTCGAGGCATATCAAGAAAAATTGTCAAGAACCATTGCCTATGGTATCTGTTCAAAACTAGGATCGAGGAAAATAGTAGGTACCACTTGGGAGAGGTGTTCCAGCCCAAGTGTATACACTTCAGGCTGAGGAGGATGCCATCAGAGAAGCATGTATGAGTTCATGATTATGGAAATTAAAAATTAATTCAGTTATGGATGATCGAGTAGTATACATGATGATCTAAATGTTTATGATGATGTGAGTAATTGTAAATAATGTAGGGATTTAGGTCATATACCTATTGAATTGTGTGACTTATTGAATTCTAATTATGTGAAAGGATGATTAGTAGGTAAAATTTCGAGGACGAAATGTCTTAAGGGGGGAAGAATGTAATGACCCAAAAAATTTTAATGATAAAATAATTAGGAAAAATAATAGATGAAAAAATAAATAAGGAATAAAGGGAAAGAGGGGAAAAGAAAAGTTTAGAACAAAAAGGGAAAAGAAATTTAAAAAGGATAATAAGTAGGTGCTCATCGATGAGCAAGATTTTCTCGTCAACGAGAGATGTTATGAGCCTCGTCACTGAATATGTATGTCTTGTTGATGAGGATTAACCAAGAGGTTTTAGGATATTTTGAAACTCATTAACGAGCTCATGGCCTTGTCGACGAGTGTTCTTCAGTGGTTTGTCGGCGAGTCCACATGGCAAAGAGGGGAATAAGAAGGTTTGGGGTAGCTTCTCTATGAAGGAAAATAATTTTCCTACAGCTTTCTCTCCCTAAACTCATCTCTCTCCCTTTTCTCTAAGAATCCGGTCCAGATTCAGCCTGAATCGTTAAACGGAAGTTGCTACGGTATTCTAGGGAAGATTCTCTACACATCTAGCAGATTAGTTTCCTAAACTGGGCATTTTGGGAAACGCTCCTAAGTTGAGGTAAGAGTCTAGATTCTCAATTTTGGGCTTTTAAAAGGTTATTTAAGGTTATTAAGTTGATAAAATGTGGAAATAGTAGTTTATTTTGGATTATTTAATTAAACTAGGGTTTTTGAACCAAGATCCGGGTGAGCATCATAAGCATCGGTTTGGGTTACTTGTTGGTGTAATTTGAGGATTTAGGTAAGGGGGAAATTTATATATTGAATCAGTTTTTCATGAATTAAATGAAATGGAATATGTTATATATATGTATATATGTTTTCATGTGGGTATAAAATGTCAACCATGTAAATTATGTTTTCTGAGCTTAGAGCTGCTTATTTAGCTATGTATATGTGAAAATGAACTGATGAAAGTGGAAAGTATTTCAGAATAATTATGTGAGAAATGAAAGTTATTTTCAATATATAAATGTTAAATGTTGGTTGGCTTATTTTTACAGGCATGTTTGAATTTTATTGCTAAAATTATGTGGCATGAGTAGATGGTAATGCAATGTAAATGTATGTTATATGTATGAGATGCAGGCTATGTAAGAAATGTATTTATAATGAAATTGTATAAGAACTATGTTGTTTGTGTTTGATAATGCAATCATGTATGCAATAACAGCTAAAAGGAGCTGTAGACTAATTGATGACAGTTAAAAGGAGCTATGTTAGCAAATTCTGACACATATCTATATGGACTACCTGATGTACAGCTAAAAGGAGTTGTTGTACAAATGAATGAAATGAAAATGAAATGAAATGGAAATGTGAATGAAACCGATATGAAATATGAAATGTGAACGATGTAAAATGTTAAAGGTTACAGAAAGTGAAATGTCAAGAAATGCTAAAGTTGTGAACATAAATAGATATGGATGGTTGATTTATGACAGATAGATTAAGGTATTATGGTATTATCAAGTATTTATGTTAGTAGATCAAGTTACATTAGGGTGAGGCAAACTCTTCGCCTGAGAGCTTGTTGAGAAACGCAAGTGCACTAGTAGTATCAGATGTAGAAGTAGGCTACATAACGCACTAGGGAAGAGGGAAACTACTTGTATAAGTGGGTAGATTTCCTTATTCTTGGGGGCCTTCGCTAGTAAATTTTGTACGATTTGTGTGAGTATGAGATTAATTTATCACTTGAGGGCTTACTAAGGAAGGTGAGTGCTTTGGTATGCTTCAGTTATGACCTTTAAGATGCCTATTGTATCTGAGCAGAGAGGTGCTACTTATATGGGCGGGTAATCACCGCTATCCTTAGGTAATATCGTGGGCAAATACTTTGCATGTGTTTGAATAGGATTAGAAAATAGTTTTAAGAATTTATGTTAATGGTTTGCAAAGGATATTAAAATGTTGATTATAATCTCATATTGACCACAAGCTGTTTTAATGTATATTGTTTCTTCCCTTACTGATATGCGTCTAACCCGATTACAAATTTATCTTTTCAAGAGCACCATGTAAATGCGCTTAGAGAAGCTCGAGGTTGATAGCATTTTTGGGATTATAAATAAAGAAAAGGGTATAAACATTTTGATGATATTTTGAGATGTATGTAAGTTAGGTTTTATGATTTATGTTTTAAGTCTTCTAGATTTTAAAGATGGTTGTGGAACATACTAGTGTTTGTGAGTAATGATGTTTTTGGAGATATGTATATATATGAAGTACAGGTGATGAATGGTTATTGTGGATTATGGATAGAATTAGTAAACTTTGGTATTTATTTTTATGATTGAGGATCATGGTTATGTTTTTCGCTACGTATGTATTTGTTTATGGAATATCAGGAATTTAATCAAGTATAACGAACTGAACTAGGTTTGAGGGTTCAAGGCGTTACATGATTGGTCTTATAACACCCATGGCCCCACTTGGTGGGTTCGGGCGTTATAGGTGGTATCAGAGACAAGTTTAGATTATAGATTCTATAGACTTTAGGAGGATTAATTTCAAAGTATAGGTTTGAGTTGGATAGGAGTAGGAATGGGTAGATTAGAGTATTAATGGGAATTTGAGTTTTGTTTCATAGCCTGAAGGTAGAAATCCCTTAACAAACTTTTGTGATTTTCTAAATCAGTTAATGGTTTCAGAAAACCACGGTAAATCCATCAACAGTGATGTTTCCAAGAAGAGAGGTTGAAACTTGGAATTAGAATTTGAAGGTTAAGATGATTGTGAATAATTAGATATTGGATGTTTAATTGAGGATTTGGATATTAATTTGGTTTCCCATTTTATGATTATGTCAGTTATATTAAGAAGTAGAAATTTTAAACTTGCCTTTGTCATATATATTCAGGATGGATCCAAAAGGTAAAGGTGTGGATGACGAAGGAGGAAATGAGTTGGGAGCTTCCAATGGAGAGGAGATTGAAACCTCCCGACTGTTGTGAGGTATAGCTCGTCAGGTCAGGGAAGAGATGAGGCAAGATTTCAGGGGATCGAGCTACCCACTAGTGAACTAGGGTTGTACGATTGATCAATTCACCTGCTTGAAACCTTATGCTTTTGAGGGTGGCACTGACCCGATTAAGGCTGAGACTTGGATGTAAGAGATGGAGAAGATATTAGTCGTGTTGAATTGCATAGAGAAGAAGAAAGTTCTTTTCGCCACCTTCAAGATGACTATAGAAGCTGAACGGTGGCGGCAAGTAGTGATGTTGTTAGAAAGGCCACGAGCAGTACCTATAGAGATGACTTGGGTCATTTCGAGCAGGTCTTCTACGACCGATATTTTCCCACCACCACCTAGAATGCGAAGGCAGAAGAATTTTTCAACTTGACTCAGGGGCGCCTCATAGTTCAATAGTATGCTGCAAGGTTCCTGGAACTTTCCCGTTTTCCACCTTTCATGGTCCCAGATGAATATCAAAAAGCAAGATGGTTTGAAAGGATCCTAAATCAAAGGATTCATGAGCATATAGCATGTTTGTAGATACAGAACTTCACAGAATTGGTGGATAAAGCCACCGTTGTAGAGTCGAGTCTACGGAGAAGTGTAGAGGTGTTAGAACGGAGGAAGAGACCCGTGTCTCCCAACCTTCATGCAAATGTCAGACAAGGGTCCTGGAGGGTAGACAGAGATACAGCGGATCAGAGGCTAGAAAGGAATGATCGAGGACGATAGGACGATTCGTCACTCCCCCAATGTTCTAGATGCAATCAAAGGCATTGGGGAGAATGCCACGGTATGGGTGTTGTGTGCTACAGATGTGGCAAGTATGGCCATATAGTGCAGGAGTGCCAAGAACTGCCGAATAATGCACCTACTCCAGATCCGAATCGGAGGAACAATCCGGTGCCTCGTGGTGGCGGCAGCCTGACACATGTTTATATGCTTGGTACAATAGAGGGCGACAATACTAAAGACGCAGGTAATATATTTATGTTTGCATAAGTAATAATCTTGTTTGACTTTGAGTGATTTGATGTTGCATATATTAGAATTAATTAAAATGTATGAATGTGGTTAGCTAGTTCTTAAAATTGTGAAAATATGGAATTAATGAATTTCGAGGAAGAATTTCTTTTAAGGAGGGGAGAATGTAATAACTCAAACTTAGAAAAATAAAAGAAAATAAAAAAAAAAGGTAAAAGGGGGAAAATAAAAGAAAGGGGAAAAGAAATTAAAAAAAACAAAGGTATTAACTAAGGATTCGTCGATGAATTTGTTCTCCTCGTCGACGAATATCCTTTTGAATTTCATCGACGAGTACACGTGTCTCATCGATGAGGAATTACCAAGAGTAGGGAAAATTCATGTTTTTTAAATGCTTCATCAATGAACAGTTTTACCTCATCGGAAAATGTTCTTCTTGACTTCGTCAACGAACCCACTTGTCATTGGCGAAGGCCTAGTTATAAATAGGCTTGGGATCTTCTTTTTCGCAAATTTTTCTCTCCTCTATCATTTTCTCTCTCTCTAGGTTTCGTTTTCCTTACTTATTTTCTTCGAATTCAGCCCGAATTTAGCCCAATTCGACAATCAAAAACTACCACGAGGTTCTTGGGAAGACTCTCTGCAACATAGGCAGAGTAGATTTTCAGTTTGGAATACTTGGGCACCACTCCAAAACCAGGGTAAGTAAGGTATTTTAATATTAAATTAAGTATTGGGAGTGTGCAGGCCTAGGAGATGATAAATGTTAAATATCCAGGGGTTAAACTAATTAAGTTAGGATTTTTGGAATATATGGTCTCATTTCCTGTTCTATTTTAGGCAAAATCCCGAGGAGCAGGTAAGGGGAAAACGTTATAGCAGCTTTTTAATTAATTTTTAAACTGGTTATAGTCGAGTATATAAACTTATATATATTTAGGTATAATTTTTTAAATGGTTAGACTTTTGGATCAAAAGATGATTTTAATTAAATATATCTTATTTGGGAAAAACTGTGAGGTATGAAAATAACTTTCAAAATTAAATGGTTGCGATTAATGTTTGATTATAATCATTGTACACTTGTTGCTACTGTTTGGGTTGTAAAATTTTGCTTGGTTGTGAATATTGCTCACTTGTGATTATTGTTTGATTGTGAATACTATGGTGAATGTGTTGATGTGCCTGGATGATGGGTATGCAATGGATGTGTATTGTTCTATGGTTCATGTGACTTGCGATATAGCATTGGCAGTGGTATGAAGAAGTCGTTATATCCTACTTGATATAATCACTATATAACGTTGGCAGTGGTATGAGGAAGTCGTTATATGGGCGTTTATATTAAGGAGATAAAACATTGGTAGTGGAATGAGGAGTTTGTTTTATCGATTTACTATGAATGAGATTGTGTACGTGAATTTGTAACCTGTGTGGTGGAGAAGCTTGTGTAGCAACATGTGCGGATGTGAGTCCTGTGTGGATGGTATTCCTGTGTGGATGTGAGTGTTGTGTGTACGGTATTCCCGTGAGGATGTGAGTCTTGTGTGGACGGTATTCCTGTGTGGATATGAGTCCTGTGTGGATGTTGAATTCTGTGTGAATATGGACCCTGTGTGGGTGTGAATGAAGAATGTGTATATCTTGTGTGGATTGGTTGTGATATGAGTATACCTTTGGATCTCTATGAAATGATTAGCATTGGTTGTGTGTAAATTCAATTACATAAGTATTTATTGTAAAGTAAGATTTTCCACCGAGGGCTTGCTGAGAAAGGCAAGTGCCCTGGTAATTTTCTGTTGGTACTAGAGCAGAGGGAAGCTACTTGTATGGGTGGGTAAGCTTTCCTCTATTCTCTGAGACTTTGCCTGGATACATAACCCGAGGGCTTACTAAGTATGGTGAGTGCCCGAGTATTAGTACTAGAGTAGAGGGAAACTACTTGTATAGGCGGGTAGTCTTTCCTATTCTCGGGAGTTATCAGTAAAAATAATTGTGAATGTGTGTATGAAATCAGTTGTCAGTGATGTTATTAATGATGCGTTTTGTTAGCTTCTACTGATGATGAATAAGAATTGATTATATCTTGAGTATAATAAAATTTCTGCCACACACTGTTCTAGCTTTTTCTTCTTTACTGAAAGGTGTCTCACCCTAGTGATTTATTATTCTTTTTAGGTCCTTCAGGTGATCGAGCTTAGAAAGCTCCAGGGTGGGGTTAGTTTTGTGAGTGATTAAGGAATGTATATATGTAAAGCTCTATGTTTAATTTCTTTTTTGGTTATGTAATATAAAAAATTTGGTTAAACTCTTTTATGGACTTGTAAATATATATATATATATATATACATATAGAACTTTGGTATGTTATTTAAGGCTGTCTATTTAGTTATGCTACGTGAATGGTAGACGTATGATTGGTCTCATAACACCCTAGGCCCCACTTGGCGGCTCGGGGCATTACGTCCCTGCCTTGGCTTATAAGCACAAGAATTCCACTAAGGCTCACTTCATGGGTGGAGCGGCACCGAAATACAACTAGACCAAATTAACATGAGGCCGATCTCAACCTTTACAACCAATCCTTTCGGACGGGATTAACACCCCTTTTAGGCCATGCCTGGAATACAACCAATTCATAATACAAGATATGTACAAAATTTATGCTTCTCAGACAAGCAGATTTGCACCAGTATCAATCAATGCACATCAATAATATAAGAACTATAAGCTCAGTGTTGTATGTGTGCAATCAACACTCAACATAATGTCTATATTCAATCAAGCACAAGAGTGTATTAACAAGCTAATCTTTGAAACAATGTATAGATGTAAATCTCAATAACAATTTTGGGTTTCAAAGATTTTCATAAGGAGTAATCAAAATATCTCTAAAAATATTTTCATAATACTAAAGCACAAGAGATATTCGAAAAATGAGTTTGTGAAAAGATTTTTGCACAGTCAAAAACACAAGCTAAGATGTCTTGCAATTCGAATACCAAGACCCACAAGCTTTAAGGTTTCCCACACAATAGATTTATTAGATTTAATCAGGGGAAAACCTATGCTCAACTCTCAATCCAAAAATCAAACAAACAATGAGCACAATGAGAGCTTTTAGAAAATGGGAATAAAGTATAATCACTCAAAGTACTCTCATAAGGCTTGATTTAGCAAAGGAATAGTCGTATGTGAAGGTATAGACTTTTTGAGCTTTGAAAATTTTCAGAGAGCTTCAATGCTAATCACAATGATAATCATCCTTACTATGAGCAAATGAACTCATATTTATAGACCTAACCAAAATTATAACCATTGGGGATACCAAAGGAATTATTAAAATTGTTTTAATTGAGTTTTAAAAAATTAACCCTATTTAACTCCAATTAACAGCGGTAAAAATTGGGCCAACTTGAGAGTTTCGGTCGACTGAGCCCTAGGCTTGGTCACCCGAACAGGCACATGAGAAAAAGGCAAATTTGAATTTCAAGTGCCTGAAAAATGGTTCGAGTGGCTGAACAAGGCGATTTTTCAAACTGTCCGAGGTTTGGTCGCCCATCCTCAAGTTCGGTTTGCCGAACTTGCATGTTTGGTCGCCCGAGCGTATTTTGAACATAAGCATTTGGGCACTCAAGTTGTTGGAAAAGGTGTGGGTAAATGTACGATTGACTGAAGATGCTAAGGTCTTTTTGGTTCGATTGCCCGAACTCAGGTCAACTCTCAAACTTTTCCTATGTTCGGTCGACCAAGGTGTTTTAAACACCAAGGTTCAGTCTCCCAAAACCTCACAATTTTAGGGCCTAAGTAAAATATATTCCCCTAATTGCATATTTGAAAGTGGGCACTTATTCTAAATGTATATGCAAGGTCCTACGGTCTTTCTAAAGTCTTTGAGCTTATCAATTCCTACATGCATGATATGCATCAATTATTACAGACTTTTCTAAATTAAATATTATAGACCCAAATTGTAGAGAATATAAATTACAAAGAAAATAAATATTCTGGGTCTTTATCTTCTTCAAGTCACCTTATGCTATCATATGATCTTGCCAATATGATTTTGCACACAAACATGACAGACATTATGTAGAGAGCCAGAAATTATAATAATTAAATAATAAAGAGGAGGGAAAATCCGAAAAGAAATAAAGCAGGGTTCTTCGACGAACATCTTGGTTTCGTCGACGAACTCTCATATAGGTTCATGGACGAATCTCAATATTTCGTCAATGAAAAGATACCGAGTAGAGTAATTTATGACCCTTTGGTTCGTCGATGAGCTCATCACCTTCTCTTTAAGATTTTGGCCCCGTTTCTCCCTAATTCGACAATTAAAAGCTACCACAATGATTGTGGGAAGATTCTCTACAACTTAGACAGAGCAAAATTTTGGTTTGAGGAGTTCAGGCACCATCCAAAATTAGGGTAAGTAGGATATTTTAGGGTTTTCATAGTTATGAGGCCTTTCTGAACCCAGATTTTGTATTAGATGTTGATATATTGGTGTTTGGGATGATTAATCTAGGGAGTTGTGATTTCAGTGTTTGGGTTTCCAAACACCGTAGGCATGGGTTAACGATCCAGCGGGTGTTATCTCAGGAACCCAGGTAAAATGAGAAATAGTTTATAGCTTAGAAATGTGAGTATGATAATTATTCTAGATATTCAGTTGATTGATATATATATATATATATATATATATATATATATATATATATGTAATTTCAGGGCGTTGAATCTACGAACACTGCAAGCGTGAAACAGGGAAATAATAAACAGTTCTTATAAAGTCCGGTAAGGGAAATATGTTATGCCAGTTAAATTAGAAATTTTACTAGTAAAGCATAGTATTTTAATATGAGTTACAGAGTATGGTTTTGACCTAATTAAAGCAAGGAAATTATATAGTATTACAAATTATATTAATTGAGTTTTATTTAATTTGTGTGGCATGAAAAATACTTGAATATTACAGAATTTAATACAGATTTATAGAATTATGGTTATATAGTTTTCACAGAACAATGATATACAACATATACAGTTTTATATACAGAACTACGATGTATAGTATTTTACAGAGCCATGATTATGTAGCATTTTATAAAACTAAGATTATATAGTGTTTTACAGGGCCATGATAAATAGAGCATTGAACCATGACACACAGAAATACAGTTGATACAGATATATAGATATATTATAGCGTCATGGTTAATACAAAGATTTACAGCATCATGGTAAATACAGTTGATGCAGAATCATGGTAAAACAAATAGATATTATATAGAAATAGTATTATGTAATATCAGACCCTGATGGAATAGAGTAATTTACAGAGCATGATACCATAGCTATACAGTATAAACAGTGCAACCATACGTCTCAGATCGAGTATGGTATTGCCGATTGTGTCGTAGGTAGAGTAGAGGGCTCCCTGGCGTTTAGACCAGGTGGAGTTGGCCTTTCGTTCTATAGGCATATACAGACATATGCATATAGTTAGACTAGCTTTGGTAGGCTAACTAGCGTTTAGTCCCGCCTACGGGCCGCACAACCCTATCATAAGGGGTCAAATCATGACATACAACCAACTAAGGAAGTTTTCAAAATCATGTACATATACAGTATACACAAAAAACAAAGATTATCTATTATAGTTAGAAGTATGATTGGATAGATAATTCAGAAAAATTCCATATTTTAAATGACATAGGTATGGGTTATTATACAGATACTTTTACACGATATCTTATTTACAGTTTTAATTAAAGATATGTTGCGAATAAACTCATATGCCACACACTGGTAATAACATGTGTTAGAATTGGTGTATTCCCAAGAGGGGGGGGGTGAATTGGAATTTTAAACTTTTATCTCCTAGGTTAAATGAGATAGCCATATAATACAACCTAGGGTCTTTCTATGCAGTTCCAAATGCGCCAATAAATATAATATGCAGAAATTTAAATCATGCATATCATTCACACCATAACATACATGTGCGGTACATATAAAGTGCACAAATATAAACAAAGCACACGATATGTTATCGGGGTTCGGCCAACTGTGCCTACGTCCCCGCCTCTAGCTTGCAAGCTCGAGGATTCCACTAAAGGCTCACTTAAGGGTGGAGTGGCACCGATTACAACCAGGTCAATTAGCACTGGGTTGACCTCAACCTTTACAACCAAGTCAATTAGTGGGGCTGACCTCAACCTACACGCCTTAACATGATGGCACACCTAACTTTCCTAACCGGGTCTAAGCCAATCTGGGACTATTTTAAAGGGCTAGTATCCCTCTTTAGGCCAGTGCCTGGTATACAATAGTTTTGCTTAATAAATGAAATGGTACAGTGATTATGCTTTCAATTAAAGTAGATATGTACCCAGTTACGTGCAGTCACATACACCAAAAATGATATAATAAGTAAGCTCAGTGTGGTCTAATATTTCAAATCTCAAAATATTTGCAATCAGTGTAATGAGTGCGTAAGAGTGCAAACCTATATTATCTATGTATCACAAGATGTTCAATCTAAATGCTTAAACAAAGATATCAATCAATCCTCATATATACTTCAACTAGTAGATCTTCTGAATCGTATGATGCTCAAGTAATATATATGTTTTGTTTGCAAAAAGAGTTTAATCTTTGTATTCAACGAATGATATAAATCAATGAATATTGCAACAAAGATTTTTATCACACAAACAAATATCTCTTCAAAGATTTATCAAGATGAAACACACTAAATATTTGAAAGTGATTTGAAAAGAATTTTTGCAACCAAAATCAAATATAAACTTCTCAAAATATTGCAATGACGATGCAATACTCAGAAGCTCCAATGAAGTCTTCTTAAGAAAGACTTATTGATAAAGCCCCCTAAGAACAGTTGAGGATGTGCTCTCAAATAAAATAATTTCACATAAACACAATCTTGAGAGAGCAATCCTTAAGGAACAACAACACTTAAATCACACTTACAAAAGTATTTAAGAAGTAAGATCAGGTAAGAATAAGTGTTGGAGGCTCAAAGATGAGTTTTATGGATTTTGGGATTTTTCAGAGAATTTCTCCTAATCAAGATTGCTAATCCCATACTAATAATCCCAAATGAAGGGGTATATACAGACACCTTATGAAATATAACCGTTGGGGACATAGCCAGGATATTATTAGAAAATATTAATGATGTTTTAACTATTTTAACCCTAATAAAAATAAGTTAACCATGGTAAAAAAGCAGGGCAACCCGAGAGACCCGATCGACCAGAAACCTTTCGGTCGACTGAAGTTCATATGGCTCGGTCGACCGGGCTAAAAATGAACTTTAAGTTCGGTTGACTGGACGAGTATGTCCGAAGGTTGATTTTCCATTTTACGAGGTTCAATCGACCAAGTTATTTTGAACTAGGTGATTCGGTCGACTGGACAATTGGGATTTCTCCCGAGGACCCTCGGTCGACCAGATGGTCAAAATGTTGACCTCAAGAGGTTTTAGTCAACTCGGGGGGGTTTGAACTATAATGGTTCAGTCGACCAGGGTATAAATGAACTATATGGTTCGGTTGACCGGGCTGAGGTCAAATTGTTGACCCAGCCAAGATTCGATTGATCAGGACAGAATGAACTGCAAAGGTCGGTTGACCGGGTCTTGGTCAAACTGTTGACCCGATCCCGGTTCGATTGATTGGGAGGAATTGTACTAAATGGTACGATCGACCGAACATACATTTTAAGTGCATTTTGGTTCCAACTCCCTTATACATTTACTCTATTCAAATGACCATTCATATATATGCATGTGTGAGTGTCGTAGGGTCATTTCTAGGTCCTTTTGAAGACACCGAAAAAATTTGGTGTCGGTTGACCGAAGGGTATTCCTTAAGGTCTTTCTAAGGTCATTTTTAGTTTACGGTTGGTTTGAGCTTACCTATTAGATCATGCATGTGATGTGTGTGAGCTTATTACAAACCAATCCCTATTTACTATTACAGACCCTTTGCATAGAAATGAAATACAATACAATCACAGATTGGGTCTTCAGCTTCAGTTCCTCTTTGTGCCATCACTATGATCAGCCAATTAGAATACCTGCACATCAACTCAGCAAACATTAAATACCTGAGTATTTGTCATAATCAAAATAGGGATATGACCTATAGGGTCAACAACATGTGTCTCCTTATTGAGAGGGATCTCACCCTAGCATTATGAACATTTCAAGTAACCTAGGGAGACGTGCAGGGCCAGCTCAGAGATACAGGGGGTGGCTAAGTCAGCATAGTTTTGGGGTGAGTCTTGGACTGAGTAGTAGAGCCCTCAGTGGTTTGAGATTTTTGGGGAATGATGTGTATGTGTGTATATATATGTGTATAGAGGATCTGTAACACTCTAGTATTGTGTATTTTGGGATATGGTTGTGATATATATGTTTTTCGCTGCATAGATGACTCACTCTATAAATGAGCAGCTCGGAAGCTATCCCAAGTATAGGAGTTCTGTCGTGTAATATTCAGCCCAAATGCCAGATCGTCTCCTTAGGGAATGCAGTTTAATCTCAAATTTTACGTTTTTCCAATCGAAATTAAAAAGTTACTGAGCTCAGTTCAGATTCAGGGTTTTTAGGATTGTTTGAGATTACTTTTGACAAATTAAACGAACACACAAATTCAACCCTAATCCTAGCATGCACTTAATTAAATAACAAGAACGGAAACCCTATGTCTAATCAGGTAGACATCGAAACACACGTTAAACTTTAGAATAGAAAAGACAGTAACTTTAACATGTAATTAAAACACGTAATAATGAAACTCACACAAACACAAACATGAATGATAAAAACAGAACCTTTAACAAAATCAAGAATTTGAATCAAGACCAAACTTAAATGCAAACACAAACTCAACAAAAATTTAACTTAAACGATAACTGAACATGATAAAAATGAAAACTTTAATAAGGCTAACCCTAAAGTAATTGAGATTCAATCAGAAATTAAATTTTAAAAAGGACAACTAATTTAATTTCCTAAAAGCAAAGACAATTTTTTTTCTTTTTGTATTTTATTCTCTTTTTTTCTCTTTAGAACCAAACCGGGCCTTACTAAATTAATTAAACAACTCAACTTGCTAATTAAATCTACCGCTAAATGTAATGGAGAGAAAATAGATAAATAAATAACTTCAATAACAATAAATACCTTAAACAATATTTAACATCCAAAAATTCAAATCAACTTCAATAAAAAAAATTAATAATATTCAACTAACAATAAAAAAAAGAGAAAAAGGAGAGAGAGAGAGAGAGAGAGAGAGAGAGAGAGAGAGAGAGAGAGAGAGAGAGAGAAAGAGAAGAGAGTTGTGGTTGTGTGAAGCTAGTGTTGTAGTGGAAGCCTGGTCTCGGGTCTGTGGGGCTGGTAGCAACTTCTTGGCTATTAAACAAATAACAGCTTCTTGGGTTTGTTGTGTCAAGTGTTGCTAGTAGTAGCTGCAGTAGAGGTGGTGGTTGTGGTTGGAGGTCTGGGTTGGAGAGTTGTAGTAGATGTGGTGGCTGGTGGCTGGCTGTGGAGCAGTAGTGGCCTAGAGAAGGAGTTGCGGCTGGTTCTTGAGGTGTTGTAGGAGACTTCGAATGGGCTTGGAGGACTTAGCAAACAGCATAACAGAGGAGGGAGAGCAGCAAAGAAGGAAGAATAAAGAAGATAAAAAGGAGTGGGAAAGAGAAAGTGAGAGAAGCCGAGAGAGAGAAGAGGGAAAGGGAGAAGAGAACCAAGAGAGGAGAGGGAGAGAAGAAAGAGTTAGAGAGAATGAGATAGAGGAAGGAAAGGGAAGGAGGTTGAGAGAGAGTTAGGGTGCGCGGGAGAGAGGAAGAGGATATATAGAGGAGGGAAGATGCCCTACGACTTGCCAAGAGAACCCAGACAAGTGGATCCGACATGTCCTGCATGGCTGAGTCACATCAGCTACATATTTTTTTTTTCTTCTTTCTTCTTCTTTTTATTTCTTATTGAACGAGCCCTGTGTTGACTCTTCTGGAGCCTGTTTCTCTTTAAACTCAAAATACAGAAGTTGTAGATAATCTTCTCATCCTTCTACAGGTTTTCAAATCGTCTCAATCGGAGCTTGAACAGAAAAGTAATGCTCGAATCATGAACTGACTCCAATTTTAGCTTCCGAAACTTTTCCCACAATTAAAAAATGCCAAAAATTCATAAATTACTCAATAAAGCCCAAATCTTATAAACAAGACACCTTGTTAAATATTGAGAGTGATTAGACATTTAATTAAAAATATAAACCCTAATGTACGAATTAAAACGCCTAATTGCGCAGTTTAAGCGCATAATCACATCCCCCAACTAACATTTTGCTAGTCTCTAACAAATAACATGAATGAATTTCAGGGCGGTGTCCACAATTACTAACTCTAGAAAACATGAAATTAATGCCCATGCAACACAATCATACCGTTTCACATATAGGAATATAACTGAATTTCACACAAGCTTGTTCATATTCAATGCACACAACTCTGAAGCTCATTACTCATGCAAGTTTCATCGTTTATATAGCAATTAAGAACAATATACTCACATGAATTTAATCACCAGTACAATTTAGAGTTAATATGGTCATATAAGTTCGAGTATAAACAGGTAAAATCTCAAGGAATGTGTGATGTGTGTGACTCATTACACCTAAGATACCAGTGGACACCTATAGAACGGTCATTTTCACTCGGCCTAACTAGTATACCCTAAAAAAAAACTCAAAAAGAATGGGTTCACTCATCATATGTGAGGAGGAGTGTTGCGATCAAACATCCCACATATTGAAAGAAACAAATGCTAAGTATATGGAGTTGACTAGTCTGAAAAGGATCTAGCCTATTTGTGAGGTGTCAGGTCCTTCACCCTAGCATTTTCTCACCTACTCACCATATCCAACTAAGACCACCCTAGATAAACTTATTCACAAACTTTACGTGAATACATCTAAAGCATTAAACTGTTGAAAAATCTTCATACATGGAGAACATGTGTCGTGTCCTTGACTTTTTTTGGTATTTTTGTAAAGTAGGCATTAGCATTTCATTTCATGTGTATTTCAATTTCTTATTCTTTCTTCTACTCATTCTTCAATTTCTGTCTTTTTTTTATCAATTAGGATAATCATTACACTTCTTTTGTTATCTTCACACTATTAATAGGAATTAAGCTCGAACAGTGGTCCATGAACTAAGTCTATTTTTAGGGGTGGCTCAGCCTTCACATATTGAGTGGGCTACCAGATCTAGGTTTCTATCTCCCAACTAGATGTCACCTCTAGGCTAGCAAATAATAAACATAGACTAGTGTACAAGGAATCGTCTAGAAGAAAAAAGAACTAGGTTTCGTGAACTTTGATTTGATGTTAACACTCAAAAGGGACGATAAATAGCTCAAGGATATCTCATAAGGTGTCATAGTCACAATGTGTGTTCTCTTAGTTCTCACAAGGAACTCTAAGTGCAACGGCTCACGTGAATGTGTCTATTCAGCCTCATGAGATGTCATGTAAATACAAGAAGTTATATAGCCAGATTAACACGAGTGTTCTACCAATCAATTTTTCATGGAGTTACAAAGTCATATAAAGAGAAACTACACATAAATGACTCAAGTGTGTAATTCTTAGGTTATATGCAAGTATGTGAAGGGTATAAGTCAGTGTTAATCATGGCATAGTCCTATTATTCCTCAATGCTCGTTCTTTCTTTCTTTATTTCTTTCTATGATTTTCTTTTTTTTAAATTAATATATAAAATCCAGCAAGTACACGTGCATAGTGTCACATGCAAATGCTCACCCCCCAACTAAAGTGGAACATTGTCCTTAATGTGAAAGCATAGGGGAAATAGAAAAACTATGCACGGGGGAAGCCGGGCATACCTGGGTGGAGAAGTAATGGAAAAGAAAAACTGAACTACAAGAAAATGTACCTGAAAATTAACTAAAAATAAAATAAGGTAAAACAAAATGAAAAGAAGGAAAAGAAAAATATCACAGTTGTCTGGCGGAGGCTTTGGAGGAATTTCGTCTAGTGGGCGCATGTCTATAAATTGAACTAGCGGGTCTCCAAATTTGAGCCACCACAATGAATTATTCTTCATAACTACACGAAAGTTAGCCTAAAATGAATTAATACTCTTCAAAATACGAGACAATATGTGTGCAGATTGACTTTTTTGTTTTAACAAGAAAGGGCCTTTACTCAGCATATTTTTCAGGAAATTTACTTCTTTACGAACTGGTGTTTGAGGAAAAGTTATTGGAACAATTACCTTTAGTTCTTCAGAAGCATTAGTATTAAAAGTTTTACCTGGTTCCTTGAAAGATAAACATTCACCATTTTGATCACCCTCTTTATCGGGTGTATCAATCATCTTACCACTGTAGGGATTTGCTTCAACATTAGACTCCTTGACATTTAATCCAATCGGAAGTGAAGGTTCCACGGTTACCAAGCTCTGAGGATAAGGTACCACAGGTTGGAACTCCTTATTAATATCAGCCTCCCCATTAACTGACAAATTCACTTCTAGGTCTGCTTCCTCTGGTTTTTCTTTGACTTCATCTATTTCAGTCGTAATTTCAAGTACCGGGACAACTAGTTATCCGGTTATGAGCATCACAGGTTGGGGAAATTCTTTCCCACTTCTCGAAGTAATGGTGGCCTCCATAGTCTCAAGAGAAATATTATGTGTTTGTTGTTGTTGCTGTTGGTATTCTTAAGGACTAGGCTGAGGTTCCACAGAAAATTCCTCTTTTTCTAAGATATCCAACTTTGTGCTTATCGCATTAATGGTGTCCCATAATTCATTCATGTCCTGAGTATACTGATTGATTTGAATTTGCATGAACTGCTGGAGCATGTCCTCCATTTGTGTCTTGCAATCACCAAGAAATCCTAACGGCTCACAACTCTGAGGGATCTATTGTGGCTGATATTAAGGTGAAAGAGTGTTTAGGTAATATGTTGGCTCATATGTATCTCCACCACTAATTGTGCTGATAGGGTGTACTGTCATGGGTGCCTGATCGTATCGTGTATTCCACTATGGGACACTTTAAGCTAGGTAATCAAAGAATGATAGTGCCTGATCCGGTTCCGTGCTAAAGAGTTCTCCATTGCACATGGTCTGGACAAAGTACTTGCAATCAAGGGTAAGAGCAATATAAAAACAATTAACTAACCTCCATAATTCAAACCAGTGATGTGGACAAGTACTTAGCAGATCCTTGAATCTTTTCCAGCAAGTTCGAAAAGTCTCATCTCCCTTCTGCATAAACTGAATAATTTGGTCCTGCAAAATTTGAATTTTCTGTAAGGGACAAACCTATGCAGAAATTCATGCTCCATATAAGCCTAATTAGTGATAGAGTGAGGTTTCAAGAAATTAAATCACATATACGCCCTATCCTTCAAAGAGGCAAGAAAAAAACGCAGTTTAGTAGATTCATAACTTCCAGCATGAGAGAAAAAAATATTGCAAGTTAACTCAAACTCTATCAAGTGCTGATAAGGGCACTCAAATTCCGTCCCATAGAATTGAGGTAGCAATGACTTCCTCCCGCGCTGCATTATGAAATCAAATTTTTCATTAGGTAAAACAGTATAAGATGGCGTAGTGGTGTATTGAAGCTACAAAAAATCAATGGGTGTGCGTGGTGCGAGTGCAGCTATAATTATTATTATTTTTTTTTTCAAAAATCAATTTTTTTCTCTTTTTTTTTTCCTTTTTTTTATGAGAATAATTAAAATGATGGGAAAAACACTAATTTGAGACTAAAACCGACATTCCCTGGCAACGGCGCCAAAAATTTGACTCACTCAAAAAATAAGCAGTTCAGAAACTATCCCAAGTATAGGAGTTCTATCGTGTAATATTTAGCCCAAAGGTCAAATCGTCTCCTCAAGGAATGTAGTTTAATATCAAATTTTATGTCTTTCCAATCGCAATTAAAAAGTTACTAAATTCAGTTCAGATTCGGGGTTTTCAGGATTGCTTGAGATTACTTTTGACAAATTAAATGAACACACAAATTAAACCCTAATCCTAGAATGCACTTAATTAAATAACAAGAACGGAAACCCTACGTCTAATTAGGCAGACATCGAAACACGCGTTAAACTTCAGAATAGAAAAGATGATAACTTTAACACATAATTAAAAACACGCAATAATGAAACTCACACAAACACAAACGCGAACAATAAAAATCGAACTTTTAACAAAATCAAAAATTTGAATCAAAACCAAACTTAAACGCAAACACGAACTCAACAAAAATTAAACTTAAATGATAGCTAAACACAATAAAAATGAAAACTTTAATAAGGCTAACCCTAAACTAATCGAGATTCAATCAGAAATTAAAATTTTAAAAAGCACAACTAATTTAATTTTCTAAAAACAAAGACAATTTTTTTATTTTTGTATTTTATTCTTTTTTTTTTTTCTTTAGAACCAAACTGGACCTTAGTAAATTAATTAAACAACTCGAATTGCTAATTAAATCTACGGCTAAATGTAATGGAGAGAAAATAGATAAATAAATGACTTCAATAATAATAAAACAACTTAAACAATATTCAACATCTAAAAATTCAAATCAACTTCAATAAAAAAATTAATATTATTCAACTAACAATAAAAAAAAAAAAAAGAGGAGAGAGAGAGAGAGAGTCATGGTTGTGTGAAGCTGGTGTTGTAGTGGGAGCTTGGTCTCGGGTCTGTGAGGCTGGCAGCAGCTTCTCGGGTCTGTTGTGTTGGGTGTAGCTGGCAACAGCTATAGCAGAGGTGGTGGTAGTGGCCGAAGGTCTCGGCTAGAGAGTTGCAACATATGTGGTGGCTAGTGGCTTGTCGTGTAGCAGTAGTGGCCTGAAGGAGGAGTTGCGGCTGGTTCTTGAGGTGTTGCAGGAGACTATGACTGGGCTTGGAGGACTCAGCAAACAGCACAGGGGGAGGGAGAGCAGCAGAGAAGGAAGAAAAGAGAAGAGAAAGAGGAGAGGGAAAGAGAAAGTGAGATAAGCCAAGAGAGAGAAGAGGGAAAGGGAGAAGAGAACCGAGAGAGGAGAGGGGGAGAAGGGAGAGTTAGGGTGAATAAAAGAGAGGAAGGAAATGGAAGGAGGTTGAGACAGAGTTGAGATGCGCAGGAGAGAAGAAGAGGATATATAGAGGAGGGAAGATGCCCTACGACCTGCCAAGAGGACCCTGACAAGTGGATCCAACCTGGCTTGCATGGCTGGGTCACATAAGCTGCATATATATATATATATATATATATATATATATATATATATATTAATTTTTCTTCTTTCCTCTTCTTTTTATTTCTAAGAAAACGAGCCCCATTTTGACTCTTCTGGAGCCCGTTTCTCTCAAAAGTCAAAACACAGAAGCTGTAGATAATCTTCTCATCATTCTTTAAGATTTTGAATTATCTCGATCAGAGCTCGACTAGAAAAGTTATGCATGAATCACGAACTGATGTTGGTTTTAGCTCTCGAAAATTTTCCTGCAATAAAAAAATGCCAAAAATTCATAAATTACTCAATAAAGCCCAAATATTATAAATAGGACACCTTGTTAAAATATTGAGAGTATTTAGGCATTTAATTAAAAATAAAAACCCTAATACAAGAATTAAAATGCCTAATTGCTCAATTTAAGCGCATAATTAATAGATATTATACAAAGAATGCACAAGATACCACAGCACCTGCTATGAGCTGCGATGATGATAGATATCTACATATAGGGTATGAGAGTTACGATATATAGTTTGACAGCATTAATATTAATAAAAAAAATGGTTAGAAATTTTGGGTCATTACAATTTGGTATCAGAGCCTAGGTTGCTAGGTTTTGTAGACTATAGAGTATAGCGGAAAACAATATCAGAGTATAGGAATACATCAGGAGTTTGGTGAATCAATTTTGGAGAAATTAAGATGAGTATTTAGGGTATCATTTCGTGATTGGGGAGCAAGATTTTCGTAGTGGTTTCTGTGTCTTTTCTAGGGTGATGATTTCAGGAAAGTAATAGTAAACTATTGTCGGGTTGTGTTTCTCAACTACTGGTGTAACGCCCCGGCCCTCTAGGTGGCCCCAGAGTGCTACTAACATACATAACATGCATACCTCTAATAATAAGCACAAACTACCCACCCTAGTAAGGGACATATGGGTGTATCATACTGATTTGTATTCTCATGCACAATGGAAAACATAAAATTTCATACATATTATGATAGACTACCAGAGTATCTAATTGTTTCTTACATACATTCATACGTACTAAAACATAATTTGCTATTATAATCCCCAAAAGACATCCTGGCCAAAAATCTAGTACATATAATAAACTTACATAAACTAAAACAACACTATGCTCTAAAGTCCTTCTAGAAATCTAGGATCGGTTTCCTATAGGACTTGAAACAAAGGTTGTATATTAGGGTGAGACACTTCTCAGTAAAGTTGATCATATTATATCAGTGTGTGACAACATGAGTTTATTTCAGTAGAAGCAGTTAAACATTTAAAACATTCTCAATCCTATAATATAGGAGATATATATAAATATAATTCTTGCAATAGATAATTCAGCATCATTACAAGCGAGACTTCCCAAGGTTAGGATAGGGTATAGGCCTATACATTGTACAATGCCTCCGCTCGGTACTCAACCCTCTGACTTTGCCCATTTTAGTTTTAAAATCATGCATATGTATACAGAACTCATCCCAGCTTTGAAACATCATAACAAAGCCATCTACTACCCCCATGGCAAGGGTTGTGCGATAATAAAACTATGATCTAGCTCTATTCGTGCAGGCATTGTAAGGCATCATGTTCTCTCCAATCCAATTTGGCCATCACCATTTTGGCCCTTAAGTCGACCAGTAACCCTTCGTACCAATCGACTATCTCGATACCTATACCAAAGACACTGTCGTGTGGTTGCACTGTACCTCATATTCTAGCAACGATACCGCGCTTACTAATAATAATGAGCATTTTAAGGCTCTTTGATAATAAGTTTATCTAAAGCTTTATTAGTAACAAGCTTTCTAAGGTGGTTCTGTAACGACCTGCTTAAATAAACATAAATAATAATAATAACATCAACCCAAACCTGTGGGTAGTGGCGATAGCTTGACATAAATAGCGGAAACCTAAGCAGCAATAAAAATAAATTTCATCCATCAAAACATGAATTACATAATACTAGAGTTTACTACATCATCAAAATACTGTATTTATATACAACCTCCAAAACATCAAAATAACCTTAGGATGATACAACAAAAATCTCCTGATCCTAGATCAAAATCTTACCCTCCTAGTGGGGCAACTCAACTCACTCGACGGTGGCCACGACCCACCTGTCTCCCAGGGTCTCTTGAAAAATTAATTAAGTTCGGGGGTGAGACACATCTCAGTAAGGGAAAATAAACTAAATACAGTTGTGTGGCAACATAAATATATAATGTAGTTATACATATACAATACATTTCATATATCTGTAAATATTCATCATAACATACTGAATCATCATATACTTTCATATTTTTCTAGTAACTCATATCATTCATAAATCGTCTGTTATATCTAATAATACAGAAAATATACGCAAGATGAATAGTTAGCTGATGTCATGTATTACCCCCCATGACGGGTTGTGCAGCCCGAAGGCAAGACCCGACAATGGCTGGTTGACCACTGCCGAGTCAAAAATGTCTGTAAGTACGATGGGCCTGCCGCACCCTGGTTCGGATGGCCAAGTGGACGTTTACAACTCTACACTGAAAGCCACATCGACTATCCATCTCCCACCCCCTCGTGGGGTGGTTAGCATAAGTCTGAACATAGATATTTGATCTATATAGCTACGGTACCGAGCTCCTGAAACTGAACTAAACTAACATTCAAGTTCTGATAACATATAATACATGATATTATAGCGGCCTCGTGTCGATCATTTCATAAATACGACCTCGTGCCAAACATTTCATAAATATGGCCTCGTGCCAAACATTTCATAAATACGGCCTCATGTCGAATATTTCATAATTACGGTCTCGTGTCGAATATTTCATAATTACGACCTCGTGCCGAACATTTCATACATATCATTCTAAAAATTAATCAATTGATGTATTTCAAAATCATCATATACTGCATTATTACATAATTCCTGAAAACATGCTTATTCATAATATTACCGTAACATAATACATTTCATGAAAAATAATACTCATGCCACACAATGCTAAATTAAATCATACGTTCCATCTAAAATCATAATTCTTGTATACCGCAGTATTTTTCCAAATATACATTTACTCAATAATATTCATATATAATACATGTTTTTCTGAAAATCAACTTTGGTGAAAAAAAATGGTAATTTGGGTGGAAAAATAGCTGCTTTAGTTTATTCCCTTACCTGGCTACTGAGAAAGCCCCCAAAATATTCTGGTCTAACACCCATATGATTTCCTAATCAATACCCTGAAAATGAAAATTTACAGTACTAAACTTCAATATTTTCACGTGTATATCATTTTCTATAACTATCGTAAGACCAAATTTGGCTTAAAAAGCCTTACCTCAACTTAGGGATGATTTCCAACTTACTTTCACCAATGATCCACTCCGATAAATTTGGAGAGAACTTTCCCAGGAGCGTCGTGGTGGCTTCAGATCGTCGAACCAGCTGAAATCTGCCCCGAAATCGAAGAGAGAAGAGAGAGAAACCGTAGGGAGAGAGAGAGAGAGAGTGAAATCTTGCTAATTTTTTATGTTTAAATCTTGGTTTTTGATATTTATAGGACTGGATTAGTCGACGAGTCATGTCATCTCATCAACGAGTCCTTTAATAATTTCGTCGATGAAATTCAGACTGCTCAAAACCTCTCTTGGTATTTTCTTATCGACGACACTTAGCTTATTCGATGAGGCCCTCTTATACCCTCGTCGACGAATCCCCTGTGTTCGTTGACGAGGCCCCTGATAATTTCTTTCGGTTATTCCTTACAAAGTGTAATGTCGTCGATGAAGTCGACTTCCTCCTTCTGTTACTGTCTCCATTTTCCACCCTTTTAATCATTATTTAAATACTATTATTCTTCGGGTCATCACAGGTTCCAACATCATATATACAATTTATAATAAAAACATATTTACTTGTTTTATTCCATAAATCATCTTAGCAATTCCAGTATTTTTCACGAACTCATTCATACATTCTTTCACACATTTTTTCATACATTCATTTTATAAACTGGCACAAGCACTCTTAGTTTACCCTTGCATACATAGTGTTCGATATCTAACTGGCATCTCTTTTCCGTATTTCCTGACAATCATTTGGAACTCCAGTTCCTATATTTCATAAACATGCTTTTCATTTCAATACATTCATATTTCATATCATATGCCACACTTATTTGGTTAAGTATACAATACATAGTAAAATGGTTTGTAAAATATTATTTAAATAGAAAACTAGGGTTTTAATCATCTCCTACTTTAAGTTTAAAACAAATAAAGAAGTTTTGAGAGGTTTGGAGATCATATGCCGAAACCTTAGTTTTTACCAAAACTGTAAAACCAAAAAACCAACAATTTTATAGGGTAGAATTTTCCAAATAAGTAGTCATAACGTATATATAAACATAAGCTACTGTTCTACTGGTTTAGTTTTCTAAAATAACTTATGTAAAAAAATCCTCTTACCTATTTCTTGAAAAACAACCCAAGACGTTCAAAAATCGAACCCTAGCTTTTTTCCCAAGTTTGAGAATCCGCTCCGCTTGACTTGTAGATATTTACTCCGTGATCCTCTTGGTAACTTCCAATCGTTGAATTGGGCAACGGTCGACGAAAGATGAGAGAGAAAGAGAGAGAGAGAAAGAGTTATATATAAAAAAAATACATAACTTGGCTCTTAAGTAACTAAAATATCTCCTCCAAGATATTTATATATAAATATCTAAAAAAAATCTAAAAATATCTCCTCCAAGATATTTATTATATAAATATCTAAAAATATCTCTTCCAAGATATTTATTATTATATTTATTATTTTATTTTATTTTTCGAGTTTGGGTTCCTACAATCTCCCCTCCATATAAGAATTCCGTCCTCGAAATTTCTTAACCGTTTCCTAACCCATCATCTTATCTGATACAGTTCCAACCCTAAGAAGAGTCGGCGACTACCCACATAGTAGCCCTATCCCAAATTTGTTACCTGCCTCACTTATGGCGGATGAATATTGTGGTTACAACATAATGTCTCAGGAGTAAACAATACCATACGTAAAACTCCCAGAGACCATCCATACATAAACTCATACACAACTGACAACTAAACATACTTACCTTACCTGACATGCATATAACTAACTCTTACCTAATCAACCGTACCGGTCTATCTAACCTTGATCATCATTGAAAAGTTGTGGGTAATCCTAGAGTATTTTTGTTTCTAGTTCCCATGAAGCCTCCTCAACCACATGATTATGCCATTGTACCCTCACTAATAGTATTTCCTTCGTACGCAGCTATTGTACCTTCTAATCTAGAATCTCGACTGGTACCTCCTCGTAAGTCAAAACATCCCCTAACTCTAAGGATTCATAACTTAGCACACGTGAAGGATTTGGCATGCACTTCCTCAGCACTGACACGTGAAACACGTCATGAACTCTGGATAGTGCTGGAGGTAATGCCACTCAATAAGCAACCAGACCTATCCTTTCCAGGATCTCGAATGGCCCAATATACTGAGGACTTAACTTCCCCTTCTTCCTAAACTTCATCACTCCTTTCATTGGAGCAATCTTCAAGAATATCATATCTCCTACCTAAAACTCTAGCTCTTGTCGATGAGTATCTACATAACTCTTCTACCTACTTTGTGTTGTCATGATCCTCTCCCTGATCAGCTCGACCTGTTAGGAGGTTTGCTAAATCAGTTCCGGTCCTAGTATTTGTCGCTTACCTACTTCATCCCAGTATAACGGAGATAGACATCGACGATCATACAATGCCTTATATGGTGCCATCTCTATACTAGCTTGGTAGCCGTTATTATACGCAAACTCCACGAGTGATAGATATCGTATCCAACTGTCCCCATAATCCAATACACATGCCCGTAACATATCCTCTAAAGTCTGAATAGTCCTCTCAGATTGTCTATCCATCTGCGGGTGAAATGATGTACTAAATGTGACCTGCGATCCCAAGGCATCTTGTAGACTCTTCTAGAATCGAGAGGTAAAACATAGGTCTCGATCAAAAACGATAGAAACTGGGACACCATGAAGCCATACAATCTTCTGCACATATAGCTCTGCCAGCTTATTTAGAGAATAACCGACTCTAATGGGAATGAAATGCGCAATCTTTGTCATTCGATCTACTACAACCCATATAGCATTTTGTCCATGCACCGTTGCAGATAGCCCCAATAAAAAATCCAATGAAATGTGTTCCCAGTTCCACTTGGGGATGTCAAGTGACTGAAGTGGTCCTGCTGGCCTTTGGTGCTTTGCCTTAACCTGCTGACATGTCAGGAACTGCTCTACAAAATAGGCAATCTCTCTTTTCATGTTAGACTACCAGAAAGATTCCCTTAAATCTTGGTACATCTTCGTACTTCCTGGATGTATGGTGTAGAGCGAACGATGTGCCTCCTTCATAATGATGCTTAATCTTAGTGTCATTCCTATTGGCCTTACAAGGCTTAAAATCTTGTTATCTTGTTTTGATGCTAACAAACAAGTGGAATTTAACATATTTGTGTGAGTAATGTTATTTCAAGGCTCACATATGATAAAGTATGATCAAAGTGCTCACAAGGATCAAATGAAGTTTAAATGAGTCAAAGCATGGATTTAAAGATGATATATTAAACCTTGAAGAATATAAGGTCATGCATGATTTGTTGAAAGCCAAGGAATGAACAAAGTCAAAAGATCCAAAGAAAAGCAAAGTAAGAGAGCTCAAAGAATATTAAAGTTTGAAGACCAAGAAAGAGCCAAGGACAAAGCATGAAGACTCAAGAACCTAGAATGTTAATGTCTTAGAAGTCTCACGTAAGTGCTTTAATGTTTAAAATATCGTTTGAAATATTATAAAGCTCATAGGTTAAATTCTTGGACCTATATACCTTTTACAATACTTTTGAAATATTTTTATAAGGTCAAAAATTATTTTAAAAAGGTTAGAATCATTTTTGGAATGAAAAGCACCAGAAAGTGTTTTTGCAAATGCTGTTAGTTTTTATACATCCGAATTGAGGTGAATTTTTCTCTATAAAAAACTCCTTATTTAAAAATGTGTTCAACATGAAAGTTGTAGGATTTTATCTTAACTTTCTTTTGACACCAATAACACTTAATTTGGAGTTATACAGAAAACATTTATGGCCAAAATACTGAAGCGGGGTCACAACAGTCAACCAACCAAACACTGTTCATGGGAGGAACTTCAGTTGACTGAACAGCACACAAAACCACTTCAGATGTCTGAAGAATAAGCTCAGACGTCTGAATATTTTCTGGGACAAAGCTGAAACAAGAAGTAGCTGTTCAAACGTCTGAACTCGACACTTCAGACATCTGAACCCACTCTTCAATCATCTGACCCTATGTCTAGTTCATTTTTTTAAAGGGTTTCAGGAACTTCAGATGACTAAACTCAACTCTTCAGTCATCTGAACACTGTTCAACGGGAAAATTTTTGAAAAATCTAATATTTTAAAATATAGTTGTTGGGCTCCAAATTTCCTAACAATTTGGGAAACTCTCTAAGGAAACTTTTGTAACAAGGGAACTTGTTTGAAAGCCTATAAACACATGGTTTTGCAAATCAAAACACACCAAGAATTGAAAAATCTATTTTGAGAAGCTGAAAGCACTCTTGTTCTTCCAAAGTTCTCTTGCTCACTCATTGCAAAACTCTTTTGCTAAGATATTCTGAAGTGCTAATCCTTCCTTCTCTAAATTCCTACTACTAATCCTCATCTAAGAAGGATATTGGTGAATTCTACACTTAAGCTTCATTCTATTTCATATTGATATTTTACATTGAAGTATATAGTGCTGAAATTGTACTAACTTGCTCTTTGAGAGAGTATACTTGTACGCAGATTATATCTTGTTTTCTTGTAGTTCTTTGATGTTCCAAGGATTGTTTGGATCGTTGGCTAAGCGATTGTTTGGATCGTTGGCTAAGCAAGGGGATATTGCTTAGAGAGGCGGGCTCTAGCCTAAAGGAGTGACCGAATGAGGGGACATCATTTGGAGAGGCGGGCTCTAGCCTAGTGAAGGAGTGTTTGAATGTGGGGTATCGCTTGTAAAAGTTTTGTTCCACCCGTCAATGGAACAGGTTTAGTGAATCCTTTGGTGGTTTGCCAAAAGCGAGGACGTAGGCTGGGTATAAGCCAAACCTTGTAAAAGTCCCTGTCTCACTCTCTCTTTCCCTATTCTTTATTTTCAGTTCATATACAACTACATGGATGTTTTAAATATCTAAATTATAAATACTACGTATATTTGGAAATCAAGTAAACTTAAATTTACCAAGAGTTTATTTGAATTCTAAATATTGGGAAAGAGTGATTGGATTTATTTAAACAAGGCTTTACACCAATAAGCATAAATTCTCATTCACTATAGGGCGTGGTTCTAATTTGGCTAAATATCAACAAACAACCATTTTGAGTTTTTATATTACATACGTGTTGTGTATTGGCTTGTTTGCTTGCTTTCTAATTATAGTTGATTGGTTTGGTTGAATGATTGGATGTTTGTATGGTTAAGGATTAAATAAAGAAACTAAGTTCTTGAGTGCTTAACAAATTATACAAATAAGTCACGAATTGGTTAGAAGAAATAAAATAAGTTTAAGAATTCTAAAATGGAATTAAAAGAAATTTTTAAAAGCCAATTCACCCTCCCCCCACCCCCTCTCTCTTGGGAAGCTATTCCTAATTTCAATTGGTATCAAAGAGGGGTTATAACAAATTTTAATAAGTAGTTATAAAAAGATCTAAATGGCTAACTTAGGCGTAGCTCCCTTTGGAGAGGGACTATCTTCAACTAGGCCTCCTATCTTTTGTGGTTTGAACTACACTTTTTTAACAAAGAGAATGCAAATCTATCTCCAAACGATGAATTAAAAAGTATGGGAAGTTTCTATAGAAGGAGATCAAATTCCCACTAAGATAGTAGATGGAAAAAAAATCCCAAAAAAGAAGAAAGATATGACCGATCAAGATTATAAAATGCTCCAAACAAATTCAAGTGCTATAAATGCTTTATATTGTGCCTTGGATGCTAATGAACTTAATCAAGTAATGACTTTTAAATCCGCTGAGGAAATATGGGATAAGCTAGAAGTTACTTGTGAAGGAGCAACGGATGTTAGGGATAATAGGGTTGATATGCTCACAAGCGAGTATGAAGCCTTTAAGATGAACCCGGATGAATCCATAACTAATATGTTTACTAGGTTCACTCACATAATAAATTCCCTAAATGCACTAGGAAAAACCTACACTACTTATGAAATGATAAGGAAAATTCTTAGAGGGCTACCAATCGTATGGGAACCAAAAGCCACTGCCATAACCGAAGGAAGAAATTTGAAAAATACTTCCTTAGATGAACTTATAGGTTATCTCCTTACATATGAAATGACAATGAATGAAAAGAATGGAAAAATCAAAGTCCAAAAATCAATAGCCTTTAAAGCCTTAAAATAAAACTCAAGTAATGAAATGGATGAAGATGAAGAAGCCTTCAAATCTAAAAAGCTAGCAAGGATACTAAGAAGGAGAAACAAATTCAAGAGAAGAAATCAAAAATATGAATCAGATAAATCAGAAGAAGAAATCAGCAAAAAGAAATCTAAAAATAAAACTCCTACATGCTATAATTGCAATAAAGTCGGACATATAAAACCGGAATGTCCACTACTAAATAAAGAGTCTAAGAAGAAAAACAAAACGGCCATGAAAGCCACTACTTGGGATAGTACAAGTAGCTCGAAATATGAGTCAAGCGACCAAGAGGTTGCTTACACGTGCTTTATGGCATGAGATAATGAAGAAAGATCCTCAACTAAATCTTCAAATAATTCTTGTAGTAATGAATCCAGTGATGAGAGTATGCCATCTTATGATGAACTTCAAAATGATCTATTCAAAGTACATAAGATGTCAATGAAAGCAAATAAACAAACACATCATTGAAGAATAAGAATGAAATTTTAATGAAAGAGTTAGAATTCTTAAAGAATGCTGAAAGAGATAAAGACTCAAAACTCAAGCAATTAGAACATAAGTATGAATCAGCAATGAAAGAAATAGAATCCAAAAATCTTGCTGAAAAAGAAAACAACTTGAAAATTGAGAAACTAGAAAGCAACAATGACCAAATGATAGAAGACCTTCGATCCTTATCCTCTACCATATATGAGAAAGATATGTATATTTTTGAATTAGATGATAGAATCAGAAAATTATCTCTAGAATTAGAGAAATCATTAAAGAAGGTTGATAACAAGAAAGACATAGAGTTAAATGATCTTAAGAATCAAATCAAAGATAAGGATAAAATTATTTACAACTTCACAAAAGGAAAGGAAAACCTTGATAAGATGATTGGCTTACAAAGAATGTCTCTAAACAAAGAAGGCATTGGTTTCAATGGAATTGAAAATAAAAAGAAAAAGAATTCTTACGTGGGATATTTCTCGAAAGAATCCAAAGACTATACTTGCACATCTTCTAATACCTACACAAACACCATATGCTATCAATGCAAGAAAAAGGAGCATATAAAGTTTGAATGTCCATTTAAGAGGAAAGCTGTTAAAACCAAACAAGTATGGAAAATAAAAGAAACCTCCCTTAAAAAATCCTCCGGACCAAAGAAATTATGGGTACCAAAAATAAAATAATGACTTCACACATATATAAAATAGAAAATGGCATTGTTGGCCAAAATCATAGGATGACTTTTTACAAGACTTAACTTAAGAAAATATAAAGAAAATATCAAATATGAGCTTATTATATAAGTGCCTCGATGTTACATGCTACATGCTTACTTGCCTACATGTGATGTGTTGATATGCTACATGTGTATTAATTAACTTGACTTGATTTATATTAAAAAGTATGGCTCACTATGTTGAAAATTGAGAATGAGATTATTGAGCTTAAGCATAAATTTTTGATATAAGGATAATTCTTGAACATGCATGATTTTAAATGAATCATACTGTTTTTTTTTTCTATGAGCTATGAAAGATATAATAGTTATATTGATATCCATGAACTATACATTATGTGATATTAAGCTTTGGTTTCTATAAAGTATTTTTGGTATCACATGTTAAAAATTTCAATAGATATCAATCTAAAAGCTCACTTGGTATCACAAAGTCAAATCATTTATGAGCATGATTATGTCTATGAGCATGATGTGACATTGATGATCTTAGCATGATATGATATTTGATACATGATATGATTCAATATTTTACATGGGATGATAAAAGCAAAATTAATAACAAAACTGAATGTATTGAATTCAGTGAGAGTCTCATGAATCATTAATCAATTGATATCATGAATTAAATTTTAAATTTTAAATTGGTATCATAAAAACTATCAAATTAATATCAGCGGGTATCTTGAATAAATGTTGTGAGCCACACACTACACATGCTATATTGAAAAACAATAACTTTAGTGTGTACATATGTTTGGAATACATGGTTATTGATAGATTAAAATGATTTGTATTTGAATTTAAATCATTTCTTTTCTTTTTGATTGATGTCAAAAAGGGGAGAAGTTGTGAAGCAAATTTGAGCATAATTGAGCATGAACATTATATCTATTCAAAAGAAGTATTTAAGTATTTAATATTGATTGAAAAAGCTTGTAAAACCAAAAGAAAGTGATGAGCAAGATTGATGAAATTAATATTGATTTTATTAAGATGAAACTTATTGAAAGGGGAAGCCTTTTTAAGGCTTACTCACATTTTTGCTCCTTATTTGTCATCATTAAAAGGGAGAGATTGTTGGCCTTACAAGGCTTAAAATCTTGTTATCTTGTTTTGATGTTAACAAACAAGTGGAATTTAATATATTTGTGCGAGTGATGTTATTTCAGGGCTCACATATGAGAAAGTAAGATCAAAGTGCTCACAAGGATCAAATGAAGCTTAAATGAGTCAAAGCATGGATTTAAAGATGATATATTAAACCTTGAAGAATATGAGCTCATGCATGATTTGTTAAAAGCCAAGGAATGTTTAAAGTCAAAAGAGCCAATGAAAAGCAAAGTGAGAGAGCTCAAAGAATATTAAAGCTTGAAGACCAAGAAAGAGTTAAGAACAAAGCATGAAGACTCAAGAACCTAGAATGTTAATGTCTTAGAAGTCTCATGTAAGTGGTTTAATGTTTAAAATATCATTTGAAATAAAATGAAGCTCTTAGGTTAAATTCTTGGACCTAGATACCTTTTAAAATACTTTTAAAATATTTTTATAAGGTCAAAAATTATTTTAAAAAGGTTAGAATCATTTTTGGAATGAAAAGTACCAAAAAGAGTTTTTTCAAATGCTGTCAGTTTTTATACATCCGAATTGAGGTGAATTTTTCTCTATCAAAAGGTCCTTATTTTAAAATGTGTTCAGCATGAACGTTGTAGGATTTTATCTTAGATTTCTTTTGACACCAATAACACTTAATTTGGAGTTATAAAGAAAACGTTATGGCCAAAATACTAAAGTGGGGTCATAGTTGTCAGCCAACCGAACACTGTTCATGGGAGGAACTTTAGTTGATTGAACAGGACACAAAACCACTTTAGACGTTTGAAGAATAAGCTCAGATGTCTGAAGATTTTCTGGGACAAAACTGAAATAGGCAGTAGCTATTCAAAATTCTGAACTCGACACTTCAGACATCTGAACCCGACACTTCAGACATCTGAACCCACTCTTCAGTCATCTGACCCTGTGTCTAGTTCATTTTTTTAAAGGGTTTCAGAAACTTCAAATGACTGAACTTGAATCTTCAGTCATCTTAACACTGTTCAATGGGCAAATTTTTTAAAAATCTAATATTTTGAAATATAGCTGTTGGGCTCCAAATTTTCTAACAACTTGGGAAACTCTCTAAGGAAAATTTTGCAACAAGGAAACTTGTTTGAAAGCCTATAAATACATGGTTTTACAAATCAAAACACACGAAGAATTAAAAAATCTATTTTGAGAAGCTAAAAGCACTCTTGTTCTTCCAAAGTTCTCTTGCTCACTCATTGCAAAACTCTTTTGCTAAGATATTCTGAAGTGCTAATCCTTCCTCCTCTGAATTCCTACTGCTAATCCTCATCTAAGAAGGATATTGGTGAATTCTACACTTGAGCTTCATTCTATTTCATATTGATATTTTACATTGAAGTATATAGTGCTGAAATTGTACTAACTTGCTCTTTGAGAGAGTATACTTGTACGCAAATTATATCTTGTTTTCTTGTACTTCTTTGAAGTTCCAAGGATTGTTTGGATCGTTGACTAAGCAAAGGGATATTTCTTAGAGAGGCGGGCTCTAGCCTAAAGGAGTGATCAAACGAGGGGACATCGTTTGGAGAGGCGGGATCTAGCCTAGTGAAGGAGTGTTTGAGCGTGGGGTATCGCTTGTAAAGTTTTTGTTCCACCCATCAACGGAACAAGTTTGGTGAATCCTTTGGTGGTTTGCCAAAGGCAAGGACATAGGTTGGGTATAAGCCAAACCTTGTAAAAATTCCCATCTCATTTCTCTTTCCCTATTCTTTATTTTCAATTCATATACAACTGCGTGGATGTTTTAAATATCTAAATTATACATACTACGTATATTTGGAAATCGAGTAAACTTAAAGTCCAATTTTGATTTGGGTTGCGGAAACTGAAAGGGTGTACGTTGGTTACACAATATCTTGCAGAAACCATACGGGAGTACATTATTTGGTTAACACCCCAAAGATAAATTTACCAAGAATTTATTTGAATTCTTAATATTTGGAAAGAATGATTGGAATTATTTAAATAAGGCTTTACATCAGCAAGCATATATTCTTATTCACTACAGGGCTTGGTTCAAATTTGGCTAAATATCAACAAACAACCATTTTGAGTTTTTATATTACATAAGTGTTGTGTATTGGCTTGTTTGTTTCCTTTCTAATTATAGTTGATTGGTTTGGTTGAATGATTGGATGTTTGTATGGTTAAGGATTAAATAAAGAAACTAAGTTCTTGAGTGCTTAACAAATTAAACAAATAAGTCATGAATTGGTTAGAAGAAATAAAATAAGTTTAAGAATTCTACAAAGGAATTAAAAGAAATTTTTAAAAGCCAATTCACTTCCCCCCCCCCCTCTTGGGAAGATATTCCTAATTTCAATTTGGTACACAAATTCTAGTATGGAATCTCAATATCCCATCACCTAATATGTTGAAATCCAGCTTTAAACACTCCTGAACCCCTTCCATAACCTCTATAAGCTTTGTGTCTTCCTTCTGAGCAGTTCTGATTCTTTCCTGCAAAGCTAGGTAAACTACTAGACTAGCAATGAACGCTTGTGAATCCTGGTCCACCAACTCCACTCCCAACCTCTCTAGATCCATGATGACGTGATGCTGCATAACAATTGCTTAAGTCAATGCGTCTACTGACTTCTGAATCAATGCATCAGCTACCACGTTAGCTTTTTCTGGGTGGTAACTAATGGTACTGTCATAGTCTTTAATTAGTTCAAGCCATCTTCGTTGTCTCATGTTCAACTCCTTCTGGGTGAAGAAGTATTTGAGGCTCTTATGATCTGTAAAGATCTCACACTTTTCACCGTAAAGGTTGTGCCGCCAAATCTTTAGTGCAAAAACAACAGCTGCTAATTCTAAATCATGCCTAGGATAGTTCTTCTCGTACTCTTTGAGTTAACGAGAAACATAAGCAATAACCTTAGGCATTAAGACTCACATAAGTCCCTTCTGGGATGCATTACTGTAAATCACATAGCCATCCTCCCCTGACGGAATGGTTAGTACTAAAGGAGTAACAAAACACTGCTTTAGCTCCTGAAAATGTGGATCACATTCCTCAGTCCACTCAAATTTTCTATTCTTCCTCATAAGTTGTGCTAGAGGACCAGACAGTTTAGAAAAGACTTCGATGAACGAACAATAATACTCAGCCAGACCCAAGAAACTCCAAACCTCATTCATGTTCCTCGGTCTCGCCCAATCCACTACCGCCTCTACTTTGCCAGGGTCCATTGATATCCCTTCCTTGGACACTACATGCCCTACAAATGCCCCCTGTTCTAACTAGAACTCGCATTTCTTCAGTTAGTGAATAGCTTCTTCCCTCTAAGTACTTGCAGTACTAGCCCCAAATGACTTTCGTGTTCTACAAGACTCTTAGAATACACTATGATATCATCTATGAATACCATGACGAACTAGTCTAAATATTTATTAAACACCATATTCTTCAGATCCATAAAAACTGCAGGTGCATTCATCAAATAGAATGGCATAACCATGAATTCATAATGGTTATACCGAGTTCAGAAAGTTGTCTTTGGTACATCATCCGCTTTCACCTTTAACTTCTAATACCCATATCGTAGATGGATCTTAGAAAAGATCTTTGTGCGTTGTTGCTAGTCAAACTGATAATCAAATCTGCATAACGGGTATTTATTCTTTATTGTCACCTTGTTAAGCTCTCCGTAGTCGATGAACATCCTCATAGACCCTTCCTTCTTCTTTACAAACAGTACCGGTGCTCCCTAGGGTGAAACACTTGGTCAGATGTATCCCTTATCTAGTAGCTTCTGTAGCTACTCCTTTAATTATCTTAATTCTACTAAAGCCATTCGATACGGAGCTTTCGATATTGGCGTCGTACCTAGAATCAACTCTATAGAAAACTCCAATGCGCAATCTGGACGTAATCCCGGAAAGTCCTCTAGAAACACTTCGGGAAACTCGCTCACTATAAGAATCTCTTCTAGCTTAAGTTCTTCTTTCAACGTTTCTTTCACACACACCAAGTACCCCTGGCATCCCTCCCGAAGTAATCTACTAGCCTGGATACTTAAGAGGATCCATGGTGTAGAAGGCACATATGACCCTACGAACTTGAACTCTTGCTCCCCAGGAGGCCTGGATACTACCTCTCTGAAGTGGCAATCGATACTAGCATAACTGGCTAATAGCCAGTCCATACCTAGAATGATATCGAAGCTATGCATATAAAACATAATAAGGCTGATTGGTAAAACTCTCCTTTGAATCTCTACTGGGAAATCTCGAGTCACCTTATTACAAACGACTACTAACCCTGAAGAAAATTGTTTAGAATCTTAGTGCCCTCGATATTTTCTACAACTATAATGCTATAAGATTCATTTCATGAATTAACATTCCTAATAATGACATACTCTTCTAACTTGACACTCTCATTCTAACTCAAGTTCTACCCCTCCACTTGGAAACAAAACCGTTAATAGTTTGCCATGATTTTCAAAACCATCGACTGAAGTAAAAAAACATAGAAGTCTATCAATGTATTTCTTTCCCCACGTCGACAAAGAAAAAATTGAAGATGTTATTATCATCCTATACTCTAGTAAAGTCTAGTCTACAAAACCTAGCAACCCAAGTTCTGAGTATTTCCATAACTAAGCAATGTGAATCTTATCACACTTCCGGCTGGCTATGGCTCTGATACCAACTGTAACGCCCCGACCATCTAGGTGGGCCCGGAGTGCTACTAACATACATAACATGCATATCTCTAATAATAAACACAAACTACCCGCCTTAATATGGGACATACGAGTGTATCATATTGATCTGTATTCTTATGCACAGCAGAAAATATAAAAGTTCATACATCTTCTGATAGACTACCAGAGTATCTAATTGTTTCTTACATACATTCATACATACTAAAACATAATTCGCTATTATAGTCCTTAAAAGACATCTTGGCCAAAAATTCAATGCATATACAAAACTTACATAAACTAAAACAACACTACGCTCCAAATTCCCTCTGGAAATCTAGGACCAGTTTCCTGTAGGACCTAAAACAAAGATTGTATATTGGGGTGAGACACTTCTTAGTAAAGTAGATCATATTACTGACAACATGAGTTTATTTCAGTAAAAGAATTTAAACATTTAAAACATTCTCAATCCTGTAATATAGGAGATATATATATATATATATATATATATATATATATATAATTCCCGCAATAGATAATTCAGCATCATTACAAGCGAGAGTTCCCAAGGTTAGGGTAGGGTACAGGCCCATACACTGTACAATCCCTTCTCTCGGTACTCAACCCTGTAACTTTGCCCATTTTAGTTTTTAAATCATATATATGTATATAGAACTCATCCTAGCTTTGAAACATCATAACTAAGTCATCTACTGCCCCCATGGCAAGGGTTGTGCGATAATAAAACTCTGACCTAGCCCTATTCATGCAAGCATTATCAGGCATCATGTTCTCTCCAGTTCGATTTGGCCATCACCACCTTGACCCTTAAGTCGACTAGTGGCCTTTCGTACCAATCGACTATCTCGATACCCACACCAAAGCAATTGTCATGTGGTTGCATTGTACCTCATATTATAGCAATGGTACCGTGCTTACTAATAAAATCGAGCTTTATAATGCTCTCTGATAATAATTTTATCTAAAGGTTTATTAGTAACAAGCTTTCTAAGGCGATTCCAACATCATATATATAATTTATAATAAAAACATATTAACCTATTTCATTCCATAAATCATCTAAGAAATTCTAGTATTTTTCACAAACTCATTCACACATTATTTTATACATTCATTCATACATTCATTCTATGGTATAAACCGACACACATACTCTTGATTTAACCCTTGCATACATAGCGTTCGGAATCTAATCGGCATCTTTTTTCTGTATTTCTTGATAATCATTTGGAACTACAGTTCCCATATTTTATAAACATGCATTTTATTTCAATACATCCCTATTTCATATCATATGCCACACTCATTTGGTTAAGTATACAATTGTTGACCCTATGGGTGATATCCCAGTTTTGATAATGACAAATACTCAAGTATTTAATGGTTATCTAGTTCATGTGTAGTTTTATATTAGAAAATACACTAATGGCACATGAAGTAAAGCTTGAAGACCCTGAAGATCATTTTTATTATATTTCATTATTATTTAATTCGGGTCTGTAATATTTAAGGAGGAAAGGTCTGTAATATTTAATGCATATCATGCATATAGGAACTACAAGCTCAAAGACCTTAGAATGACTCTAGGTCCTTACATAAAATCATGATCGAATTTTTTCGGTGTCTCCAAAAAGACCTAGAATGACCCTAGGACACTCATACATGCATCAACATAATGTACGTATAAGGATAGGGTGATTGCATAAGGAAAAAGAACCGAAATGCATTAAAAATGCATGTTCGGTCGACCAAACCTCTCAAGCATACATCTATCAATCGACCAAACCGATACCGGGTCAACAATTTGACCACTGCTCAGTCAACTGAACTTGCCAGTTCATTCTCACTCGGTAGAACAAACTCCCTTAGAGTCAACAAATTGATCATACGGTCGACCGAACCAAATTCTTAAACCAACGCCTTGGTCGATCGAATTCCCACGTGTTAGAACTCAATGCTCTGGTCGACCGAACAACTAAGTTCAAAATCTTCCGGTTGACTGAACCACGAAAAAAATAAAAATCTCCTTTGGGACGCCATGTCCGGTCAACCAAACTTTTAGTTCAAATCATGCCCGGTCGACCGAACTCTGCACAACTCGATCAACCGAACCTGCTTCAGTCGACCGGTGCTCTCAGGTTGCCCCATTATTTTTACCACGGTTAAAATATTTAAATAGGATTAATTGTATTCAAATGTATTAAAACATTTATAATAATTTCAAGTGTGTCCTAAATGATTATATTTTTGGGGAAGTTTATATATACCCCCTTATTTGGAATAATTAGTATGAGATTAGTACGATCATTAACGAAATATCCTCTCAAATTTAAAAAACCTATTTTGCCAAATACTATCCAAAAATACTCCTCAACTTCATTTTCTTTGAATATCCAAGCCTAGAGAGAGTGTTTAGATTATTAGTGCTTTATCCTAATAGGTCAATACTCTCATTGATACTTGTATTGTTTGATTTTTGTTGAGAGTTTGGCTAGGGTTCTTCCAACATATTTAACTTAATAAATCTTGTGTTAGGAAAACTCTTTAGCTTGAGGATTTTTGCATTGTCATTGCAAGATTCCTTAGGTAATTATTTTTGTGTGAAAAATATTTTATAAATCTTGTTTTCAAACAACTCTTGTGCTTGATACAATTTAAGAAAATATTTTTGAGTTCGTCTGAATAATATTGCTAGCATCTTTGAAACACTAATCTGATATTGAGATTTCATGTTCTTTGTTTTCAAATATTAGCTTGCTTGAACATTCTTGTGCTTGACTGAGTATAATCATTATATTGAGTGTAGATGGCACATATACACCACTGAGCTTACAGTTCTTACATGTTTGATGTGGATTGATTATTCCTCGCGCATATTGTAGTACATATCTTCTTAGTGTGAGAAGCATATTTCCGTGTACTCAAAAATTGTTATACATATTTGTTGTATTCCAGGCATGGGCCTGAAAAGGGAGACTAGCCTTGTTAAATAGTCCCAAACTAACTTAGACCCAATTAGGAAAGTTAGGTGCGCCATCATCGTAAGGCGTGTTGGTTGAGGTCAACCCCTTGAATTGACCTGCTTGTAACCGGTGTCGCTCCACCCATTAAGTGAGCATTAGTGGAATCCTCGTACATGCGAGCTAGAGGCGGGGACGTAGGCACAGTTGGCTGAACCCCGATAACATATCGTGTGTGCACTGCTTATATTTCCGCACTTTATATTTACCGTACGTGTATGTTATGGTGTGAATGATGTGCATGGTTTAAATTTCCACATATTATATTTATCGACGCATTTGGAAATGCATAGACAGACCCTAGGTTGTGAATGTACTGCAGCTATTTAGGTCAAACCTAGGAAAAAGTTTTAAATTCCAATTCACCCCCTCCCCCTTGGGAATACACTAAAGCTAACAACAATACATAGTAAAATGGTCCGTAAAATATCATTTAAATAGAAAACCAGGGTTTCAAGCATCTTTTACTTTAATTTTAAAGCAAATAAATAAGTTTTGAGAGGTTTGGAGATCATACGTCGAAACCTTAGTTTTTACCAAAATCAAAAAATCGACAATTTTACTCGTAGAATTTTCCAAATAAGTAGTCATAACGTACATATAAACATAAGCTACAATTCCCTTACCTATTTCCTGAAAAATAACTTGAAACGCTCGAAAACCGAACCCTAGATTTTTCCCAAGTTCAAGAATCCGCTCCACTAGACTTGTAGATATTTACTCCTTGATCCTCGTGGTAACTTTTGATCGTTGAATTGGGCAACAATCGGTGAAAGATCAAAGAAAGAGAGAACGGGTGTGGGTTCTAGAGAGAGAGAGAGAGAGAGAGAGAGTTATATATATAAAAATACGTAACTTAACTCTTAAGTAACTAAAATATCTCCTCCAAGATATTTATATATAAATATCTAAAAAAATATCTAAAAATATCTACTCCAAGATATTTATTATATAAATATCTAAAAATATCTCTCCAAGATATTTATTATATTTATTTATTGATTGATTTATTTATTTATGTATTTATTATTTTATTTTCTGGGTTTGGGTTCCTACAACTGGACTGAATTCTAAATTGAAAATAAGGATGATAGGCTAGTTAAGGATATGAGATTTCAGTCAGACAAATATGTTAGTTATATTATTCAAACAGGGTCCTCAAACGATGTTTATCTTCTTTTAAGGATGGACCCTAGGGTAGCAGCGCCCACGTTAGCAGTGATGATGGTGCAGGCCCCTTTGGTGTGGGTGGTGGGGATTCAAACGCAGTTCTGCATAGTGTGGCTTAACAGGTTATGGCTGAGATTGCACAAAACTCTAGGGAGCGAGGAGGCCTATCAACGGATCTTGGCTATACTATTGAGAAGTTTACTACAAAAAATCCTTCGACGTTCTCATGAGGAGCCGATCCTACAGTGGCTAAAAACTGGATGCAAGAGATCGAGAAAATACTGACGGTGTTCCACTGTACGGATGAATATAGAGTTCTCTATTCTACCTATAAATTGACAGGTAAGGTCGAGAGATGGTGGAAAACTACGAGATTATTGTTGGAGTAGAGACGTGTACCAGTGCCTATGACCTGGTGTCGATTTAAATAAATATTTTTTAACATTATTTTACTACCACCGTTAGAGAGGCCAAGGTAACAAAATTTTTGAAATTGACTCAGGGAAATCTCACGGTCTAGCAGTATGTGGGAAAGTTCCTTGAGCTGTCATGCTTTGCCCCTACATCATCCCAGATAAGGTGAAAAAGGTGAGGATGTTTGAGAGGGGCTTGAAGCAAAATATCTACAAGCAGGTGGCAGTTCTAAAAGTGTAGGATTTCTCCGAATTGGTGGATAAGGCCACCATAGTAGAGGAAAGTGAACAAAATGATGTGGGGACCCCGAGTTAGAGAAAGAGGCCCACGCCTCCGGGTTTCCACGTAAGGTATAGCTGAGACCCTTGGAAATGAGATAGATATGGCAGAGCTCAGAGATAGGATAGAGGAGATCATGGGTACCAGGGTGAGCAGACATACCCTATTTGCCCCATATATGGTAGGAGACATACGGGAGCATACCGGTTGGGAAACAATGTTTGCTACAAATGTGGTAGACCCGAATATATAGCACGGGAGTGTCATTGGCCACCGAATAGTGCACCAGTCCCTAGATAAGTCTAGAGAAATAATCAGGCACCTAGGGGTGGTGGCCAGCAGAGGAAAATAGCACCAGCGAGGGTTTATGCATTGATGTTAGGAGACACTGAGACTTCCAAAGACGTCGCGATTAGTATTCTTACTGCTTTACCATAAAAAAGTTGTTATTTTGTTTGACACAGGTACCACCTATTCCTTTGTGTCATTGAGATATGTCAAACTATTTGGGGCTGAGACACAGATGTTAGATGTTGAGTTGTCAGTAGTAACACCGATTGGAGCTGTAGTGAGGTGTAGAAGAGTGCTTAGAAACTTTCTAGTGGGTATTTAGGAGGAAGTATTACCAGCCGACCTCGTGGTATTTGATATGTAGGGATTTGATGTGATATTGGGTATGCAATGGCTGGTAGCTAATTACACCAGCATTAATTGCCATAAAAAAGAAGTGATCGTCAGACCTCCGGGTGAGTAGGAATTCAGATTCATGGGATCACGTGTGTGCGCCTCGCCACAAGTGGTGTTGGCTATTGAGGCGATGAGGTTGCTTTAGAGTGGTTGCCATGGTTATATTGCCTATATAAAGGAAATTCCAAAGGAAGAATTGAAACAAGCTAATATTCCAGTAGTCAAAGAATTTCTAGATGTTTTTTCAGAAGAATTACTTGGGTTACCACCAGATCGAGAGATAGAATTTACCGTGGATCTACTACTAGGATCAGCACCGATATCTAAAGCACCCTACAGAATGGCTCTAGCTGAACTAAAAGAATTGAAAGACCAATTGCAAGAGTTGTTGGATAAAGGGTTTATTAGACCTAGCATGTCGCCTTGGGGAGCACCAGTCCTATTTTTAAAGAAGAAATATGGAACTATGAGGATGTACATTGATTATAGAGAAATAAATAAAGTGACAGTTAAGAATAAATGTCCTCTTCCCAGAATCGACGATTTATTTGAATAGCTCCAAGGGACCCAAGTCTATTCCAAGATTGATCTTCGATTGGGATATCACTAGGTGAAAGCTAAAGTGGAGGATGCTTTGAAGACAACTTTCTGAGCCAGGTATGGGCATTATGAGTTTTTGGTAATGTCGTTCGGATTGACTAATGCACTAGTAGTGGTTATGGACCCAATAAATCGGGTGGTCCTTCAGTATTTGAACCAGTTTGTTGTGGTATTTATTGATGATATACTAGTCTACTCAAAGAGTTTTAGAGAATCAATTAGGGATTTTAGTATGGTTATCAGTAAATTATATGTTTTATTAGAATATTATTCAATACTCAAATTACTAGTATATCAGAAAATATAGATTTTATATCATGGGAATATATTTATTTAGTTGTGTGGCATGAGCTCGTAACAATTCAGTACAGAATTTATATAGCTTTCAGATATCATGTTTTACAGTATATTAGCAGAAAATACCATTATACAATTTTCAGACTATCATTATTTACAATATTCACAGATTACCATGATTTCCAAAACTTTAAAGCCATAACACTATGATATTACAGTTCAGATATTACAGGCCAATTATTATACATATTTCAGTTCAGTTATTATAGTACCTTCATATCAGTTTACGGTGTAATGGTTATTTTGAAATCATGATAAAACATCAAGATAATACATATAGTATATACAGTATTAGACCCTGACGAATTAGATTAGTTATCAGCAGAGCATGGTACCGTTGCTATTTTATATTAGTTTACCAGCTACCATGCCACAGAGTTTGTATTAAGGTCGGGCTGAGGATTGGTTGAGTGCAGTTTACTAGCTATCGCGCCATGAAGTTTGTGTTAGAGCTGGGTTGAGGATTGATGGAGTGCAGTTTGACCTATCCTGGTAGGCCAACTAGTGTTAAGTCCCACCTATGGGTCACACAACCTTATCATAAGGGGTTAAATCATGATGTATAGTTTTACATGGTATTATCACAGTTATTTTTATGTATATAAATTTACAAAACGACAACATATATTCTATAGTACTAGAATTATGAATAAATAGTACTCAAAGATGTCAATTGTATTTTAAACTATATGAGTGTACAATGTACTATGAGTTGTTTTACCAGCTAAATTTAGTTTCATTTATTTGTCGGTATAATATGGTTGTAAGCTCAGTTGCCACACACTAGTAATAGCATTTTTCTTCTTACTGAACGTTGTCTCATCCCAGTGATTTAATATTTTTCAGGTGATCCAGTTAGGCAAGCGAATCAGGCTCACAAATAAAGAGGGCAAGTACACTACCCTATCTATTGGGTAAGTGTATACAGGAGATAGTATTTTTGAGTAGATGATACTTGGGTGATGTGTATATGGCTTGGGAAGGGTTACTAAATTCTGGTATTGTTTATATGGATGAACAATTTTATGTTTGTTTTTTCTGCTGCATAGGTGTGTAATATAATCAGGTTTTTCTTAGTGCTCACTGGGCGCCTAAGATGTTATAGCAGATTGTACAAGAGTATCCTAATGTTATATTTTGCAGTTTATTTATTTCAAAGAAAAATTGTATAATTTTTGGGTCATTATAGTTTGGTATCAAAGCCTAGGTTGCTAAGTTCTATAGAATTTAGAGTGCAATGGAAACAATACAAAAATATAGGAAAAGGATTTTAGGTTTTGTTCTGTGGTCTGGGTACAGGATTTATGTGGTGGCTTCTATGTCTTTTCTGGGATGAAAATTTTAGTAAAGCCATAGTAAACTAATGTCGAGTCGTGTGTCTAGGTTGCAAGATTGAATTTTGAATTAAGATCAGGGAGGGTAGTTAGTGGTGAATATGGGATTTCAATTAAATGAAATAAATTAGATATGTATGGGAGATACGGTCCTTAAATTATGTTTATGGTCCTTTCAAGATTGACCTAGGGAGCAGTGGTACAAATGCTAGGGGGGATGGAGCAGGACCTTCCAGTATGGGGGGTAGAGATTATGATGTGGTAATGCACAGCATCACCCAACAGGTGATGGATGAGATGACCAGAAACTCGGGGGAGCATAGCTGCACAATCTAGCAGTTTACGTGGATGACCTTCGTCATTTTCTAGAGGAGCAGACTCTTTAGCAGCTGAGAACTAGACTCAGGATATTAAGGATATAATGATGGTCCTTCCATGTACTGATGAGCAAAAGGTATTTTTGTGACATTTAAGCTTACCAGAGAGGCAAAACGCTGGTGGAGATCAGCAAGGTTGATTGAGGAACAGAGGCCTGATTCGGTAGCAGTGTCATGGAGCCATTTTTGGGAGTTATTTTTCAATTGTTACTTCCCCGCCACCATTAGGGGAGCAAAGGTAGTAGAATTTCTACACCTGACTCAGGAATAGTTGACAGTACAACAATATGTAGCCTGTTTCATAGAGTTGTCTCAGTTTGCCCCATATTTGGCACCGAATGAGGAGAAGAAGGCATGAAAGTTTAAGGAAGGCCTGAGGCAAAATTTGTTTCAGTAGGTTATCGATTTTTGGGTTCAGACATTCGCGGAGGTTGTGGACAGAACTGTAGTAATCGTGAGTGGCATGCAAAGAGGCACCGCAGCTTAGAGTCAGAGGAAAAGACCCACGCCTCAGGGTTTCCAGGGGGGTTCCAGCCGAGGCCCATGGAGAGGAGACTGGTATAGAGGAGGTTAGGGACAGATGATGAGGCACGGTGGTTTTTAGAGTGGGCAGACCTTTCCTACCTGTTCTGAATGTGGCCGGAGGCATCCAGGTGAATGTAAAAAGGGAGAAAATGTTTGCTATCGTTGTGGGAGATCTGGTCATATGGCACGATCATGTCGGGGACAGTCGATCCATACGCCAGCTCATAGACCACTTTGGGATGTTTATCAGGTATCTCATGAGGACCAGAAGAGGAACACAACACTGACGAGGGTGTATGCTTTGACGATGGGTGACGCTGAGGCTGCTGGAGACGTTGTTACAAGTATCTTTCCTAATTTTTCATATAAAGTTGTTGTTTTGTTTGACACAACTGCCACCCATTCTTTTGTCTCATCGAGGTATGCTAAATTAGCTGGGATTAAAGCACAGTTGTTAGATGTTGAGTTGGTTGTAGCCATGCCGACTGGATCTATTGTGAGGTGTAGGAAGGTACTTAGAAATTTTCCAGTGGGCCTTCAGGGGAAAACACTACCAACTGATCTTGTGATATTAGATATGCAGGGGTTTGATGTAATATCAGGTATGGATTGGTTGGCAACTAATCACGCCAACATAGATTGCCATTAATAAGGAGTAATTTTCAAACCCCCAGGTGAGCAAGAATACAAATTTGAGGGTTCAAGTGTGCGCACCTCACCATAGTTGGTGTCAGCTATTCAGACGAGGAGGCTACTTCAGGGTGGTTGCTAGGGATATGTTGCTTATATAAAAGAGTAGCCAAGGGAAGACCTGAAACAAGATGATATTCTAGTGGTTAGAAAATTTTAAGATGTTTTTCCATAAGAATTACCTGACTTACCAGAAGACCGAGAGATTGAATTTACTATGGATCTATTATCAGGGTCAGCACCAATATCTAAAGCACCATATTGAATGGCTCCAGCCGAATCGAATGATTGATTACGAAAATTGCTGGATAAAGGATTTATCAAGCCTAGTGTGTCACCTTGGGGAGCACCAGTCCTATTCGTGAAAAAGAAAGATGGGACCATAAGAATGTGTATAGAGTATAGAGAAATAAATAAACTAACAATCAAGAATAAATATCCTCTACCTAAAATCGATAATTTATTTGACTAGTCTACTCCAAAATTAACCTTCGGTTAGGTTATCACCTGGTGAAAATCAAGGTAGATGACATGTAAAAAAGAGCCTTCCGAACCAGATACAGACACTACAAGTTTCTGGTAATGCCATTTGGATTGACAAATGCACCGATAGTATTTATGGATTTAATGAATCGGGTGTTTCATCAGTACCTAGACCAGTTTGTTGTGGTATTCATTGATGATATACTGGTCTACTCGAAGAGTTTTGAAGAGCATGAGAATCATCTGAGGTTGGTGTTATAGATGTCAAGAGAAAATAAATTATATGTCAAATTCAAGAAATGTGAATTTTGGTTAAGGAAGGTTACTTTCCACAAGCATGTGATTTTCGGGGATGGCATATTAGTTGACCCAAGTAAGATAGAGGCAGTGGTGAGTTGGGTGAGGCCAGGAAATGTCTAGGAGGTCAGGAGTTTTCTGGGTTTGGCAGGTTACTACCGATGCTTTGTAGATGGGGTCACAGTTAGCATTCAACACAGCTTTTCATCCTCAAACTAATGGGGAGATAGATAGGACAATTCAAATACTTGAGGATATGTTGTGAGCTTGTGAGTTGGATTTTGGGGGTAGCTAGACCTAGTATATGCCACTAGTTGAGTTCGTATATAATAATAGCTATCAGACCAGCATCGACATGGCACCTTTTGAGGTGTTGTATGGTAGGAGGTGTCATTCTCCACTATACTGGGATAAAGTAGGTGAGAGGTGAGTTTTGGGACCAGAATGGGTGTAGCAGGTGTATGATAAAGTCTGACTACTTAAAGAAAGAATCAGTACATCTTAGAGTCAGCAGAAAAGTTGCACAGATACTCACCACTGGGAATTAGAGTTTGATATGGGAGATCGGGTATTCTTGAGGGTAGCACCACTGAGAGGAGTTCATATGTAATAACCTAAGGAAATTATTGAGGGCCTCATCGACAAACACAAGGGATTTGTCGACGAGGGTACATGAGGATCTCGTCAACGAGGGCACGTTTCGTCAACGAGAAAATACCAGGGGGTTGTTTTTCCAAGTTCTGCATTTCGTCTACGAGGAGTAGGCATTCGTTGACAAACCTTCTTCTTAACCTTGTCGATGAGGTGACGTGGCTCGTCAACGAAGCTCAGGGTATAAATAGTGTTAAACTTAGATTTTTACATAGAAAATTCAGCGAAAACATTCTCTCTCTCTCTCTCTCCACTATATTTCCTCCCTATTCTCTCTTCGATTCTGGCTCCGTTAGTCATTGGATTGGCAATTTGAGGCCACCACGATGCTCCTTGGAAAGTTCTCTCCAAGTCTGCCAAAGCGGATCGTTGGTGGGACAGAGTTGAATTTCATCCCAAATTCAGGGTAAGGCCTTTTATTTAATATTTCGCTTTCCAGAAGTTGTAGAAAGTGTAGTAGTTCAAGAAATAGTGATATTTTGTTCTGGAAAATATTGTTTTTAGGGTGTTTAGTAGTAAACCCTGTGGATGTAGGACCTGTCAAAGTATGGGACTTTAGCAAGAATCAGGTAAGGGAAATATGCTATGCTAGGAAACCTCGTTATGATTTCAATACCAATTATATGTTTTTATTGAATTATTATTCATATCATAAATATAGTTTTCAAAACCTGATAACATGGATATTTAGTTGTGTAGCATGAGTTTAATACTAGATTAGCACAGAATTTTTTTACAATTTTTAGAATACCATGATTTACAATATACGTACAGAAACCTGTATTTTATAGCATTCTCAGAATATTATGATATATCAATTTCAAAACCATAACATTCGGTTATCACAGTTAATCAGATATTTCAGTTATGCAGATACCTCAGATATTCAGTTATTATAGTTTATTCATATCAGTTTATATAATGTTATAGTTATTTCATTTGTTACAAAATCATGGTAAAAGCACTATTTTAGAAATATCAGTTATTTATATATAGTATTAGACCCTGATGGACCATATTCAACCAGCAGAGCATGGTACCACAGCTATATTTAGTTTAGAGTGCAACCATTACTTAGATAGTATGTGGTATTCAGAAGTCAATCATGCCTATGTTGTGGATAGGCTCCCCATCAGATATGGGTTGAGGGGGCCGATCTGACTGTTGGAGTTCAGTTGGCTTACATTGGTCGGCCAGCCAGGTTAGGTCCCGCCTTTGGGCCTCACAACCTTGTCATGAGGGGTTAAATCATGACTTTCAGTTATCCATCCAGGGAATTTTCTCAGCATTATATATGTGTATGATTTGATTTTCAGAAAATAGTCATATCTAAAGATATTAGTAGTACTATGAATAAAATATTTAGAAAAATCAGTTTATGTTAAGCAACCTAGGTATGATTTATTTTGCAGCAGGTATACAAGTTTTATTCAGTTGTATTATTTATGGCATTTCCTAAATCAGATTTTACAAGCATGTAGCTCACTTGCCACACACTAGTAATAGCATATTTCATCTTACTGAGTGTCCTCTCATTCCAATAAATTGATATTTTTTTTCTGGTGATCCAGTTAGGTGAGCTGATTAGGCTCGTAAGTAGAAGGGTTATAATGCTGCCCTGTCAGTAGGGTGAGTCTTTTGGGGAGGGGAGTATTTTGTGTGACCTTATTCAGTTATATATGTGTATTCTTGAGAATACTCTGGCACTCTGGTATTGTAAATATATATATATGGTTGTGGATATATGAATTTAGCTTCTCACTGCTTAGGTTGATAGTTAGATTTATATTAGAAGGTATCAGAGCAGTGTAAACTTCAGCGTATATGTATATTTAAAAAAAAAAAAAAAATTAGCAGGTCATTACAGTTTGGTATCAGAGCCTAGGTTGCCAGGTTCTATAGACTTGAGAGTGCAGCGGAAGCAATACCGGAGTATAGGAAAGGATTGAGGTTTTGTTCTGTGGTCTGGGTGCAGGATTTTCATAGTAGTTTCTGTGTTTTTCCTGGGGTGACGATTTCAGGAAAACCATAGTAAACTATTATCGGGTCGTGTGTCTAGGTTGCAGAGCTAGATTTTGAATTAAGATCAGGGAAAGTAGTTAACTATGAATATGGGATTTAAGTTGAATGAGATAGATTAGGTTTGTATAGGAGATAAGATTATTAAAGTTTGTCCCTTGTTTTCCAAATGGACCCAGGAAGTAGTGGCACGAATGCTAGGGAGGACAGGCTAGGACCTTCCAGCATGGGAGGAGTAGATACTGATGTTGTATTGCGCAGCGTCATCCAGCAGGTGATGGCTGAGATGGCTAGGAGCTCAAGGGAGCATAGCTGCACGATCGAGCAGTTTACGCAAATGAAGCCTAAATATTTTGCTGGAGGAGACGACCCGATTATAGCTAAAAATTGGGTCCAATACATTGAAAAGACGGCTGTGCTACCATGTATGGATGAGCAGAAGGTGGTATTTGCGGCGTTTATACTGACAGCGGAAGTGAAGTGCAAGTGGAGATCAGCGTGACTAATTAAGGAGCAGAGGTCGGTTCCAGTGTCGGTGATGTGGGATCAACTTAAGGAGCTATTCTTCGAGTGATATCTCCCCGCTAACGTTTGGAGCGCAAAGGTTGCAGAGTTTATGCATCTAGTATAGGGGTAGATGACCGTATCTCAGTACGCAGCTCAATTTATTGAGTTGTCATGTTTTGCCCCACATTTAGCACTAGATGAAAAGAAGAAGGCAAGAAAGTTTGAAGAGGATTTGAGGCAGAACTTGTTTAAGCAGGTAATTGGTTTCAGGGCTCAGACATTTACAGAGGTTGTAAACAGAGCTGCGATTATTGAGAGTGGTATACAGAGAGGTATAGCAGCTTAGACTCAGAGAAAGAGGCCTACGCCTCAAGGTTTTCAAGCTGGCTCCAGCAGAGGTCCATGGAGAGGAGGCCATGATAGAGGAGATTAGAGGAAGATGATAGGACCTTGCGAGAATTAGGGTGTGTAGAATTTCACAGTATGTTAGACATGCAGGAGACATCATTTGGGGGAATGCTAGGCAGGCAAAGATGTTTGCTACCATTGTGGGAGACTTGGTTATATGGCACGTGCATGCCCAGGTCCGCCAGATCAGGTTCCAACTCCTAATCCTTATCAATGAGGATGTCAAGTGTCTCGTGAGGGCCAACAGAGGAATGTAGCTCTGGCAACAGTTTATGCTTTAACACTGGGTGATGCGGAGAGCACTGCCAGTTGACTTGATTGTATTAAAGATGTGTGGGTTTGATATAATATTGGGTATGAATTGGTTAGAAGTTAATCACGCCAGTATTGATTGCAATCGGAAAGAAGTAATTTTCAGACCCCCTGATGAACAGGTTTTCAAGTTTATTGGTTCACGAGTACGTGCTACGTCGTAGCTAGTGTCAGCTATGCAGGCAAGCAGATTGCTCTAGTAGGGAGGTTAGGGATTTGTGGCTTTTGTAAAGGAAGTATCAGAAAATGAATTGAATCTTGACAATACACCAGTAGTACAAGAACTTCTAGATGTTTTTCCAGATAAGCTACCTAGGTTTCCTCTCGAATGCTAGGTGGATTTTGCTATAGATTTACCTCTAGGGACAACACCGATCTCTAAGATTCCTTGCCGAATGGCTCCATATAAATTAGGAGAATTGAAGGATCAGTTACAAGACTTGCTAGATAGGGAATTTATACGACCCAGTGAATTGCCATGGGGAGCTCTAGTGTTATTCGTAAAGAAGAAAGAAAGGTTTATGAGGATGTGTAGAGATAAACAAGGTCACTATTAAGAATAGATATCCTCTACCCCGTATAGATGATTTATTTAATTAGCTCTAGGGTGCACGGGTGTACTCCAAGATTAACCTTAGATCAGGTTATCATCAAGTGAGGGAAAAAGCAGAGGACGTCGTGAACACAGCTTTCAAGACCAGGTATAGACACTATGAATTCCTCGTTATGCCATTTGGTTTGACGAATGCCCCGGCTGTGTTCATAGACCTCATTAATAGAGTCTTTCATAAGTATCTAGATCAACTTGTAGTGGTTTTTATTGATGACATACTGGTCTACTCAAAGAGTTTGAGACAGGTACTACAGACGCTCAGAGAGAGAAAAATCTATGCCAAGCTTAGTAAGTGTGAGTTCTGGCTTGAGAAGGTTGTGTTTTTGGGCCATTTGATTTCAGCAGATGGTATTTGAGTGGATCCCAGCAAGATTGACGCGGTAGTGAATTGGGCCAGGCTGAGGAACGTGCAGGAAGTCAGAAGTTTCTTGAGACTGGCAGATTATTATCGTCGATTCATTGAGGGGTTTTGAGCCTTATCAGAACCTCTCACACGTTTGACCAGGAAGAATGCCAAATTTGTGTGGGATGAAGAATATGAGTAGAGTTTTTAGGAATTAAAACAGTGGCTCATCACTGCACCGGTACTGATGATTCTATCAGGAGGTGATGGTTATGTGATTTACAGTGACGCATCTTTGAAAGGGCTCGGTTGTGTACTAATGCAGCCTGGTAGGGTGGTAACATATGTTTCCTGATAGTTAAAAGAATATGAAAAGAACTACCCTACTCATGATCTGGAGTTGGCTGCAGTAGTGCGTGCACTGAAGATCTGGAGACATTACTTATATGGTGAGAGATGTGAAATATTTTCTAATCACAAGAGTCTAAAGTATTTCTTTACACAAAAAGAGTTGAATATGCAGCAAAGGAGATGGCTAGAATTCATCAAAGATTACAAATGTACCATCAGTTGCCACCTAGGTAAAGCAAATGTAGTGGCTGATGCACTAAGCCGTAAATCATAGGATACAGCGCAGATAGCAGCAGTAATTCAGCACCCTATTTAGATGGACTTGGAAAGGCTTGGTGTGGAGTTAGTGGAAGATGACCCACAGACATTTATTGCCAGCTTGGTTGTATAGCCTATACTATGTGAAAGGATTAAAGCTGCTCAAGGGGATAACCCAGAATTAACGGAAGTAATAGCTAGAATATAGGACGGTCAAGGAGAGGAATTCAACATTTCTGATGACAGAGCTCTTAGATTTCGAACTAGATTATGCGTACCTACAGATGATAGCATTAGATGAATAATTCTAGAAAAGGCTCAAAGATCTCTATGCACTGTTCATCCTGGCAGTACAAAAATGTATAGGGATCTGCAGGAGTATTTTTGGGGGAGTGGCATAAAGAGGGAGATTGCAGAATTTGTACAGCAATGCTTGACGTGCTAGCAGGTTAAGGCTGAACACTAGAGGCCGACAGAACAGTTGCAGCCACTTTTTATTCTTGAATGGAAGTGGGACCACGTATCCATGGATTTTTTTACTTGGCTACCGCCAACGTCGCATGGCCAAAATACCATTTGGGTGATCGTTGGTAGGCTGACAAAGACAACTCATTTTATGCCCATTAAAGTTGGCTACCCTATGAACAAATTAGCAGAAATCTATATACAGGAGATTGTTCAACCCCATGGAGTGCCGATATCCATAGTCTCAAACCGTTATCCACGTTTCGCGGTTCTGGAGGAACTTGTAGGAGGCTTTGGGGACTCAGTTGGCATTCTACATCGCTTTCCATCCTCAGGCAGATGGTCAGAGAGAGAGAACAATCCAAGTACTTGAAGATATGCTGCGAGCATGTGTGTTAGATTTTGGGGGTAGCTGAACTCAGTATTTTCCATTGGTGGAGTTTGCCTACAATAATAGCTATTAGGCTAGTATGGGCATGGCACCTTATGAAGCACTTTATAGTAGAAGGTGCCATTTTCCTTTATATTGGAGTGAGTTGGGAGAGAGGTAGGTTTTGGGGCTAGAAATAGTACCGTGGCGTACAATAAAGTCTGACTTATCCAAAATAGAATCAGTGTAACACAAAGTCGGCAGAAAAGCTACGCAAACACTCGCCGCCAAGAATTAAAGTTTGAAGTAGGAGATCATGTATTTCTGAAAATAGCACCACTAAAGGGAATCATGAGATTTGGAAAGAAGGGTAAGTTGAGTCCTAACTTTATTGGCCCATTTGAGATACTCAAGAAGATTGGGTCAGCTGCCTATCAACTAGCTTTACCATCATCTCTATTCAAGATTCACGACGTTTTTCATGTTTCAATGTTAAGGAAATATGTCCCTGATTCTTCCTATATTATCAGCTACGAAGAATTGGATCTCAGTGATGCCCTAGCATATGAGGAAGCTCTAGTGCATATTTTAGATAGAAAAGAACAAGAAATGTGCAGTAAGAAGATACCATTAGTAAAAGTCTTGTGGGGGAATCATGCGATGGAAGAAGCTTCTTGGGAGCTTGAAGATGAGATCAGGCAGAAATATCCCTATTTGGTTAGAGAGTTATAGCAGTAATGTATATGTTGACCATATAGGTCGCACCCGATTTCGATAAAGAAAAATACTGATATTTGATTATTGTTAAGTGTTTGTGTAGGTTCAAATTAATATCCCAAGGAAGGACACTTGAAGAAACAAGAAGACCGCGAAGACATGTAATTTGTAATTGTAATTCATATTGGTCTGTAATAATTTATATGGGTCTATAATAGTAACTTAGGTTGTGGTTGTATGCTTATCACCTGCACATTGTGCATACAGTAAATAGCGTAAGCTCAACTAGACCAAAGCAAGACCCTAGGCTCCAACACTCACAAACAAAGCATAAAATATTTGAGTGTGTTATAATTGTGCTAAAAAATTGAACAAAACTAAGCAATTTAAGAGAGCTCGTTCGACCGAACCCCTGGAGTTTAAAACACCTTGGGCGCCCGAACTGTTGATAAGTCAACAGTTGACTTAGGCTCTCGAGCGGCCGAACCATTTTGTGCATACCTACCCCGGGTGCCCGAACCCTTTAAAGGGAACTTTTCACCAACCCAGGTGACCGATGGTTTTAGTTCAAAAAGACCCCGGGGTGAGTGAACTCATGCGTTCGGGCCACCGAATATTGGACCGGGCACCCGAAATTACGTAGCTTGGCTACTGACTTTGATTCGGGCTACTGAAACTCTATCCGGGTGACCGAACGTATTTGAAAAACTTTTTTGGATGTGTCTTGTTGGGCGACTGAACCTAGATTCAACCACTACATGCATTAGGAAAGACCTATCCCACATATGAGATGATTAGGAAGATCCTTAGAGGTTTACCTCCTGTTTGGGAAGCCTAGGCTACGACCATTGCAGAGGGTAGAAACCTTAAGGCCATGACCTTAGATGAATTGATAGGTTCCTTGATTACATATGAATTGTCCATAAATGAAAGACTTAATGAGCGTAATAGGGCTAAGAAAGTGACTGCACTGAAAGCATCTAATAACACATCTAGTGAGTGCAGTGAGTCTAACACTGACGATGAAATGGCCATGCTAACAAAAAAATTTAGCATATTTCTCAGGAAGAACAGGAAGCCCTATAAAAAATATAAAGAGTCTACTAATGAGAAGAGAGAGTTCAGAAAAAGAAAAAAAAATCAAATGCTCCTACATGCTATAACTGCAACAAGGTGGGGCACATCAAACCTAACTGCCCACTGCTGAAAAAAAAAAAGGCTAAGAAATAGAAGAAAGCCATAAAGGTCGGGACTTCATGGGATAAACTCAATAGCAGCGACTTAGAATCATATCACAACGACTCGGAGGTCGCTAATCTCTTCTTGATGGCACACAAGGATAAGGTATTGTCTTCTACTTCATTGTCTTCATACTGTTCATCTGATGATTGTGATTCTGATTGCATGCCTATATTTAGAGAGTTACAGTTTGAATATATTCGTGTTTCCAAATTGTTAGGCAAAATGACCAAAGAAAATAATGATTTGAAAAAGAAATGTGAAAATTGGTCAAAGTTGTTTAATATGGCAAAAACCTCTCATGCTTTTATTTTAAAAGAAAAAGATGTTACGATTGTTGAGCTTGAGAGGAAATTGGAGGATAGCTCCAAAATCATTTTTTAAATTCATCGAGGGCAAATGCAATTTTGAAAAACTACTTGGTGCCCATAGAAACTCCTTAAGTAAAGAGGGTCTTGGCTTTAATGGTGTTGAAAATGTTAGATGATCCAATCTTTACCTAGGGCACTTCACACGTGAGTCAAAATCTCATATTCCTCCTAGAGATCCTACGTGAAGATTAAGATGTTTTAAATGTAAAAAAATTGGTCACATTCAATTTGATTGTTCACTTAGGAATAAGCATGCTAGAAATAGAAAGGTATGGGTAGTTAAGGGAGATCCTGCTACTAACCCTCATGGACCCAACAAAATTTAGGGACCAGCATCCGTCACTTAGCCTATTTTGCAGGTATGCCTAAGGTCGTCCTCCTCCAAGGATAGGTGGCACTTGGATAGCGGGTGCTTACGGCACATGACCGGGGACAAGGGAAAATTCACTTCAATTGTTCCCAAGGATGGAGGATACGTGACATTTGAAGACAACACCAAAGGACGCATCATCGGGGTAGGTAAGGTTGGTAAGGATTCCTCTCTTACTATTGATAACGTTTTTTTGGTTGATGGACTAAAGCATAATCCACTTAGCATAAGTCAGTTGTGTGACATAGGATATAAAGTATCTTTTGAAAATGACAAATGCATAGTAAAAAATAAAACATATCACAAAGTGCTTTTTATTGCTGATAGACATGAAAATGTTTATACTACCTCTCTTGATAATTTAGCATCGCAACAAGTAACATGTTTTTCTACTATAAATGAAGTTAGTTGGTTATGGCATAAGCATCTAAGACATGCTAGCATGGATTTATTGTCTAAACTTATTAGAAAAGAACTGGTAAAAGGCTTGCCTAAGATGTCATTTGTAAAAGATAAAAATTTTTATGCATGTCAAATGGGTAAGCAAACAAAGTCTAGTTTTAAGAAAAAGAAATTCATATATACTACTAGGCCTTTAGAGATGCTTCACCTAGATTTGTTTGGACCTAATTCTGTGCAAAGTCTTGGTGGTAAATCTTATGCTTTTGTAATTGTGGATGACTTTTCTAGATTCACATGGGTGTTGTTTCTTGCACATTAAAATGAATCATGTGAACAGTTCACCAAACTTTGTAGGAGAATCCAGAATGAAAATGGATATAAAATAACTCATATAAGAAGTGATAGAGGCACGGAATTCAAAAATGAAAGCATAGAAAAATATTGTGACTTAGAGGGCATATTACATAAGTTCTCTGCGCCTAGGACACCTTAACAAAAGGGTGTGGTAGAAAGAAAGAATAGTTCACTACAAGAAATGGGTAGAACTATGTTGAATGAGCATAACTTACCTAAATATTTTTGGGTCGAGGCCGTTAATGCTACATGTTATGTTATAAATAGGGTGTGATTAGACCTTCAATTAATAAAACCCCTTATGAATTGTGGAACAACCATGAGCCTAATATTTCCTACTTTCATGTGTTTTGCTGTAAATATTTTGTGCTTAGAGATAATGAGCATCTAGGAAAATTTGACTCTAAATCTGATGAAGGTATTTTCCTAGGATATGCATTAAATACCAAAACATATAGGGTTTTCAAAAAAAGAACATTGACTGTGATTGAATCTATTTATGTTGTGTTTGATGAAGCTAATCCATTTTCTAAGAAATATGATAAGGATGATATTGATATTAGAAAATGCTTAGACAAACTATCTATTGAAAAAAATGCAAGCGAAAACCCAGAAGAAAATGAAAAATCATTTGAAGATAATGAACATCAGGAGTTGCCTAGAGATTGGAAATTCATTAGAAGTCATCCTATAGATCAAATCATAGGCGAACCATCTCGTGGAGTAGCCACAAGACCCTCCTTGAGAAATATAGTGAATCACTCCACTTTCTTGTCCCAAGAAGAACCTAAAAATATTAAAGAAGCAATAGAAGATGAATCTTGGGTTATATCCATGCAAGAAGAACTAATTCAATTTGAGAGAAGCAAGGTGTGGACTCTAGTTCCTAGCCCTAATGATCAATCAATTATTGGAACAAAATGGGTGTATAGAAATAAGAAAGATGAGAATGGGGTAATAACTAGGAATAAAGTTAGACTAGTTGCCCAAGGGTATAACCACTAGGAAGGAATTGACTTTGATGAAACATATGCTTTTGTTGCTAGGTTAGAAGCCATACGTATGCTACTTGCCTTTGCTACTTTTAAAAATTTTAAATTGTTTCAAATGGATGTTAAAGGCGCCTTTCTAAATGGCTACATTAATAAAGAGGTATACATAGAACAACCACCCGATTTTGAAAATCATAAATATCCTGATCATGTGTACCAATTTTCTAAAGCCTTATATGGATTGAAACAAGCTCCTAGAGCTTGGTATGAAAGACTTAGTGGTTTCTACTATAAAATGGGTTTACCCGTGGCAAGATTGACACTACACTCTTCATCAAATCTAAAAATGATGATATGCTCCTTGTTCAAATTTATGTGGACAATATCATTTTTAGAGTAACTAATGATGAGTTGTGTAATGAGTTCGCCAAATGCATGCAAAGTGAATTTGAAATGAGCATGATGAGTGAACTTAGCTTCTTCTTAGGACTGCAAATCAAACAAGCTAAACATGAAACTTTCATATGCCAATCTAAATATATTAGGGACTTGCTAAAGAAATTTAATATGGAAGATTGCAAAGTTCTTGGTACACCTATGAACTCTTCCATTAAACTTGATAAAGATGAGCAAGGAATCGCTGTTGATGTAAAATTATATCGTGGCATGATTGGGAGTCTCCTATATCTTACTGCTAGTAGGCCTGATATTATGTTTAGTGTATGTATGTGTGCTAGGTTTTAGGCTGCCCCTAAGGAATCTCACTTAAAAGCTATCAAACGAATACTTAGGTATCTAGCTGGGACTATAGAATTAGGCTTGTGGTACCCTAAGCATACTATCTTTAAGATTGTTAGTTACACTGATGCTGTCTTTGTCGGTAGTAAGGTTGATAGAAAAAGCACTAGCGGCACTTGTCATTACTTAAGACAATCTCTTGTTTCTTGGTTCTCCAAGAAACCAAACTCCATTGCCTTATCCACAGCCGAAGCAAATATATTGCAGCTAGAAGTTGTTGTGCCCAAACTCTTTATATGAAACAACAACTTGTGGATTTTGGATTGCACTATGAAACAATACTAATTAAATGTGATAACACTAGTGCAATCAACATTTATAAAAATCCTATCTCACATTCACGAACTAAACATATTAAGATTAGACATCATTTCCTTCATGATCATGTGCAAAAAGGAGATGTGGCTCTTGAGTTTGCATGCACTAATGAATAGAGGGCGGATATATTCACCAAACCACTTCCCAAGGATAGATTCATACAAACTAGACGTGAGTTAGGCCTAATGCACAGTAGAGAGGCTCCTTAGATGTTTTATAGTTTGCATAAATTCAAGGGGTTCTCTCAAATTAAATTTAACAAGTCTTAGCAACCAATATCATTGTTGATTTGTTTACTTGCCTTAGACTTTGTAAATGCTGATTTTTTCTTGTGTGCACATATCTTATATCTATAGCATGATCATAGTGAATGTAATGCATATTGCTTATTACTTGATGTACAACTTCTTTGTCAACCTCATGATAATCTTAAAACTTTTACTTGATTATTGGACTATATTGAACTGTTTGAGTAGTTGTGGATAAACTACTAGGAATTTTAAACTCAAATAGGCTACATTTTATACAGGCATTATTTTGGAAAGTCCGATTTACAAACGGAACTCTGCCAAATTTTTTCCAAATCTTTCCAAAATTTTTAATGTATAAACGTAACACTTACCCATTACCTAGAGTATTCACTCCTATAAACCTTTTTGCTGTTGCCAAAAGGGGGAGATGTAGGGGCAGAAATTGAGTAGGTTAAAAACATGATGTATATTATTAAAGGGAGCCTCTTTAGGCTATTCCCAATTTTTTGCATGGTGTATTTGTCATTATCAAAAAGGGGGAGAATGTTAACCTTATAGGTCGCACCCGATTTTGATAATGACAAATACTGATATTTAATGATTATCAAATGCTTGTGTAGGTTCAAATTAATATCCCAAGGAAGGACACTTGAAGAAACAAGAAGACTGAGAAGACTTGTAATTTGTAATTGTAATTCATATTGATCTGTAATAATTTATATGGGGTTGTAATAGTAATTTAGGTTGTGGTTGTATACTTATCACCTGCACATCATGCATACAGGATATAGCGTAAGCTCAACTAGACCATAGCAAGACCCTAGGCTCGAACACTCACACACACAACATAAAATATATGAGTGTTTTATAATTGTGTCAAAAAATTGAACAAAACTAAGCAAGTTAAAAGAGCTCGGGCGACCGAACCCCTGGAGTTCAAAACTCCTCGGGCGCCCGAACTGTTGATATCAACAGTTGACTTAGGCTTTTGGGTAGCCGAACCTTTTTGTGCATACCTTCGCTGGGCGCCCGAACCCTTTAAAAAGAACTCTTCACCAACCCAGGCAACCAATATTTTTAGTTCAAAAAGACACCCAGGCGAATGAACTCATGCTTTCAGGGCATTGAATATTGGACCAGGCACCCAAAATTACATAGTTTGGCTACTGACTTTGATTCGGGCTGCTAAAACTCTATCTAGGCGACCGAACGTATTTGAAAATCTTTTTTGGATGTGTCTTGTCAGGCAACTGAACCTAGGTTTAGCCACCCGAACTCTAGCCAGTTAAAATTAAATTAACCGCGGTAAAACTGGGTTAAATAATGCTAATTGGATTTTAATCATTTGGGGCTTTTTTAATAATACCCATTCTGTCCCGAACGGTTATAATTTTTCACCTGCCTATATATATGGTTTTAATTTGCATGATTAGAGTGAGATTAGCAAAAAAGTGATTAAGCCAAAAATTCTCTCTACTGAAAAATCACCCCATGCCCAAATACTTTCAAGCTTACATCCACTTGATAAAATCTAAGTTTATAAGAGCTTCACTTGTGTTTATGTGATTATTGTTCCTTGCTAATACTCCCATTTGTGTGTATGCTTGAGATTATTTCATTGGGAGCTTAGCTTAGGTTTATCCCACTGATTTCTTTATCATAAATCTAGTGTGGATATTTGCATTCCATTGCAAGTGTCCAATAGCTTTGTTTTGGTGTGCAAAGAATCTTTCAAACAAGCAAGAAATTTTTCAGACTAGAACTGGGTTTATTTGATTGAGAAAAACCATTTTGGAACTAGTTTGATTATCTGTTTAGTATACTTGGAATATTGATGTGCTACTGAAATATCCTATTTAGATTCCAAGATTGCTTATGTTGAATACAATTGTGCATCATATTGATTATACTGTGTAGAGGATTGATTGAACAAATCTTGCATCACTGAGCTTACACTATATTCATGATATTGATGTGTATGTGACTGTACGAATTTGGGTACAAATTTGCTTTACGTGAAAGCACTGCTTCTGTACCATTTGATTGTAAAATCTGAGTGTTTCCAAGCATGGTCCGAAGGGGCCGTAATCCAACCCGATAAGGATTGTTGTAAAGGTTGAGGTCAACCCTGGGCTAATTGACCTAGTTTGTATAGGTATCGCTCCACCCGTTTAAGTGAGCAAGTGATAGTGGTAATCCTTGTGCTTATTAGCCGAGGCAGGGATGTAGGCAATTGGCCAAACCTTGATAACATCTCTGTGTGTCGACTTTACTTTATTGCTTTCTGGTGCATGTGTGTTTGATTAAGTTGGTTTATTGACTTTCTTGTATACATTTACATTCTTGCACTAGATTGACACTAAGGTTGTGAATATACTGGTGTTAAGAGATTAACCTAGGGCTTAAACTTTAAAAATACCAGTTCACCCCTCCTCTTAGGATCATGGTAAAGCTAACAGTATAAGTTATAGTGATAATACTTTTATTTTTATTTTTATTTTGCTTAGTACAGTGTAATTGTAATATAGAGTATAGGATAGGTAGATTTTTGGTCTTGGGGGAATTTTCTTTTATATTTGTAATCTCCCATAACTACTTATGTAACCACGGTATTCCTCCGCCACAAGTGAGGGCAGATAATAAAATAAGTAGATTGTTTATCTTAAAAGACGAGGAATCATATGGAATAGTAAATTTCAAGGACAAAATTTTGTAAGGAGGGGAGAATGTAATAACCCAAGGAAATTATTCAGGGCCTCGTCGGCGAACACAGGGGATTCGTCGACAAGGGTACATAAGGATCTCGTCGACGAGGGCACGTTTCGTCAACAAAATTACCGAGGGGTTATTTTTCCAAGTTCTACATTTCATCGACGAGGATTAGGCATTTGTCGATGAACCTTCTTCTTGACCTCGTCAACGAGGTGACGTGGCTAGTCGACGAAGTTCAGGGTATAAATAGTGTTAAACTCGGATTTTTACATAGAAAATTTAGCGAAAAAATTCTCTCTCTCTCTCTCTCTCTCTCTCTCTCTCTCTCTCCTCTACGTTTCCTCCCTCTTCTCTCTTCGATTCTGACTCAGTTAGTCGTCAGATCGATGATCTGAGGCCACCACGATGCTCCTAGGAAAGTTCTCTCCAAGTCTGCCGGAATGGATCGTTGGTGGGACAGATTTGAATTTCATCCCAAATTCAGGGTAAGGCCTTTTATTTAATATTTGGCTTTCTAGCAGTTGTAGAAAGTGTAGTAGTTGAAGAAATAGTGATATTTTGTTCTAACAAATGTTGTTTTCAGGATGTTGAATAGGGAACGCTGCGGGTGTAGGACCCGTCAAAGTAAGGAACTTTAGCAGGAATCAGATAAGGGAAATATGCTATGCTATGAAACCTCATTATGATTTCAGTACAAATTATATGTTTTCATTGAATTATTATTCAGATCATAAATATAGTTTTTAGAACCCAATAACATGGATATTTAGTTGGGTGGCATAAGTTTAATATTAGATCAACACATAATTTTTTTATAGTTTTCAGAATACCATGATTTACAGTGTAGGTACAGAAACTTGTATTTTACAGCATTCTTAGAATATTATGATATATCAATTTCAGAACCATAACATTCAGTTATCACAGTTAATCAGACATTTCAGTTATTCAGTTATGCAGATATCTCAGATATTCAGTTATTATAGTTTATTCAGATTAGTTTGTATAATGTTATGGTTATTTCAATTGTTACAAAATCATGGTAAAAGCACTATTTAGAAATATCAGTTATTTATATATAGTATCAGACCCTGATGGACCATATTAAGCCAGCAGAGCATGGTACCGCATCTATATTCAGTTCAGAGTGCAACCACTACTCAGATAGTATGTGGTATTCAAAAGTCGATCCTGCCTATGTTGTGGATAGGCTCCCCATTAGATATGGGTTGAGGGGGCCGATCTGACTGTTAGAGTTCAGTTGACTTACCCTGGTCGGCTAACCAAGTTAGGTCCCACCTTCGAGCCACACAACCCTGTCATAAGGGGTTAAATCATGACTTTAAGTTATCCATCTAGGGAATTTTCTCAGTATTATATATGTGTATGATTTCATTTTCAAAAAATAGTCATATTTAAAGATATTAGAAGTATTATGAATAAAATATTTAGAAAAATCAGTTTATGTTAAGCAACCTAGGTATGATTTATTTTGCAGCAAGTATACAGGTTTTATTTAGTTGTGTTATTTGTGGCATTTCCTAAATCAGATTTTACAAGCATGTAGCTCACTTGCCAGACACTATTAATAGCATATTTTGTCTTACTGAGTGTCATCTCATCCCAATAAACTGACATTTTTTTCAGGTGATCTAGTTAGGCGAGTTGATCAAGCTTGCAAGTCGAGGGGCTATAGTGCTGCCCTGTCAATAGGGTGAGTCTTTTGGGGAGGGGAGTATTTTTTGTAACCTTATTCAGTTATATATGTGTATTCTTGAGAATACTCTAGCACTCTGGTATTGTAAATATATATATGTGATTGTGGATATATGAATTTAGCTTCTCGCTGCTTAGGTTGATAGTTAGATTTATAATAAAGGTATCAGAGTAGTGTAAACTTCAGCATATACGTATATTTTTTTTAAAAAAAATTAGCAGTTCGTTACATATGAGATTTGGGAAGAAGGGTAAGCTGAGCCTTAAGTACATTGGCCCATTCAAGATACTTGAGAGAGTGGGGTCAATTGCCTACATACTAGCTCTACCACCAACTTTATCTTGAATATGCGACGTATTTCATGTTTCCATGCTGAGAAAATATGTCCCAAACCCATCCCACGTCATCAGTTATGAAGAGATAGAGCTTAGGGATTCACTGGCATGTGAGGAAGCACCGGTGCAAATCTTAGATAGGAAGGAACAAGAATTACACACCAAGAAAATTCAGTTAGTAAAAATCCTGTGGGGGAATCATAACATAAAGGAAGTTTCATAGGAGCCTGAGGAGGGAATTAGACAGAAATGCCCACACCTATTTAATGGACTATAGTATTAGTCAGTATTATTCAAATAAAGTTAATTTTGATTTATTCAGTACAGAGTGATGAATGTATAGTTGTATTTTAGATCATAGGATAGGTAGTGTCTTGGTTTTAAGAGAGTTTTCTTTTATGAGCATATTTGTAATCTCCCAAAACTGTTTATATAACCACGGTATTCCTTCGCCATAAGTGAGGGCAATTAATAAAATAAGTAGCCCATTTTCCTTAATGGATGATGTTCAATACAGATAACAAATTTTGAGGACAAGATTTTATAAGGAGGGGAGAATGTAGTAACCCAGATAATTATAGAAATTAAATAATTAAGAAAAAGATATATTTTTCAAGGGAGTTTAGCAAGGTCTCGTTCACGAATGCAGAGAGCTCGTCGACGACTGAGAGGGGCGTTTTCAGGGCCTGAAATTCATCCACGAGGGATAAGTGTTTATCGGTGAACTCCATTCTTGGACTCGTCGATGAAGAAAGGGGTGTTTTTAGGGCCTGAAATCCATCGATGAGGGATAAGTGTTCATCGATGAACTCCATTCTTGGACTCGTCGACGAAGTGACGTGGCTCGCCGACGAGGCCATATAAAGCCCCAAAACCGATTTTCAGTGAGAAATTCATTTTACCACTCTTCTTTCTCTCTCTAACTTGGTTTCTCTCACTTCTCTCTTCAAATCTGGCCCCGTCCCTCCCTGGTTCGATGATCAAAAGCTACCACGGTGATCCTGGGGAGATTCTCTACAACTTAGCCAGAGCAAAATTTCAATTTGAGAAGTTTGGGAACCATCCCAAAATCAGGGTAAGAAGGTTATTTGGGTATTTTTAGTATTACCAGGTTTATTTAAGCTTAAATTTGGTATTTTATGAGACTATACTGGTGTTTTGTGAAGTAAAACTAGGGTATTATATTTTGAGGGTTAGGGTGTTTTTGGGACCCTGCAAGCATGGGTTGAGGACCCCAATATATATATTCTTCCAAGAGCCCAGGGATATTAAAGTTTAAGAAATTGCGAATAGACAGGTTCAGGAAATATGAGTGGATAACTTTTTGAGGAAATTCAATGATTCAGTGAGAAATTTATATAAATGTATTATTGCAAGATTTTGAGATTGGTACGCTGAGGGCGTGAGGGTAGGGTTGGAGATGAGCCTCCCAGTCAGTTAGGTAAGGAAAATATGTATTGTTAGGAATTTAAGTATGGTTATCTATAAATTATATGTTTTATCAGATTGTTATTCAATACTCAAATTATTAGTATATTAGAAAATACAGATTTTATAGCATGGGAATATATTTAATTAGTTATGAGGCATGAACTCGTAAAAGATCAGTACAATATATTAGCATAAAATACCATTATACAGTTTTCAAACTATCATGATTTACAGTATTCACAGATTACCATGATTTCCAAAACTTTAAAGTCATAACACTATGATATTACAGTTCAGATATTACGAGCTAATTATTATACATATTTTCATTCAGTTATTACGGTATTTACATATCAGTTTATGGTGTTATGGTTATTTTGAAATCATGATGAAACAGCAAGATAATACAAATAGTATATATAGTATTAGACCCTGATGAATTAGATCAATTATCAACAGAGCATGGTACCGTTGCTATTTCAGATCAATTTACTAGCTACCATGCCACAGAGTTTGTGTTGGAGCCGGGCTAAGGATTGGTGGAGTGCAGTTTGACTTATCTTGGTAGGCCAACTAGTGTTAAGTCCTGCCTATAGGCCGCACAACCTTGTCGTGAGCGGTTAAATCATGATGTATAGTTTTCCAAGGTATTATCACAGTTATTTTTATGTATATAGATTTACAAAACAACAATAGATATTCTATAGTCATAGAATTATAAATAAATAGTACTTAGAGATGTCAGTTGTATTTTAAACTATATGAGTGTACAATGTGCTATGAGATGTTTTACTAGCTAAATTTTTTTTTAGTTATTTGTCAGTATAATATGGTTGTAAGCGCAGTTGCCACACACCAGTAATAGCATATTTCCTCTTACTAAGTGTTGTCTCATCCCAGTGATTTAATATTTTTTAGGTGATACCGTTAGGCGAGTGGATCAGGCTCGCAAATAGAGAGGGCAAGTACACTACCCTATCTATTGGGTAAGTGTATACAGTATTGTTTATATGGATGAACAGGTTTATGTTTTTTTTTTTTTTCTGCTGCAGTGCGTAATATAATCAGGTTTTCCTCAGTACTCACTTGGGGCCTGAGATGTTATAGCAGATTATACAGGAGTATCATAATGTTATGTTTTGCAGTTTATAAATTTTAAATATGGTATAATTTTTGGGTCGTTACAACTAGTATCTATAGTTTCAGACCAAGACCCACATTTCATGTCTTGATTTTGGAGGAGTTTGCAGGAAGCTTTGGGGTCTTAGTTATCATTCAGCACAATTTTTCATCCTTAGACTAATGGGAAGACGGAGAGAATGATCCAGATTTTTGAGGATATGCTATGAGCATGTGTGTTGGATTTCAGTGGTAGCTAGACTTAGTATAGGCCACTGGTTAAGTTTGTGTATAATAACAACTACCAAGCCAGCATCAGCATGACACCATACGAGGCGTTATAGTAGGAGGTGCCGTTTTCCACTATACTAGGATGAAATGAGTGAGAAGTGAGTTTTGGGACCAGAATTAGTGTAGCAAGCATATGATAAAGTCTGACTTATTAAAGACAGAATCAATGCAGCTCAGAGTTGGCAGAAAAATTATGGAGATACTCGCCGCTTAAGATTGGAGTTTGATGTGGGAGATCAGGTATTTTTGAAAATAGCACCACTGATAGGAGTTATGAGGTTTTGAAAGAAGGGTAAGTTGAGCCCTAGGCTTATTGGCCCATTCGAGATACTTGAGAGAGTGGGTTCAATCGCCTACATGCTAGCTTTACCACCATCTCTTTCTAGAATCCATGACATATTTTATGTTTCCATGCTGAGGAAATACGTCTCAAATCCCTCCCACGTGATCAATTACAAAGAGATAGAGCTTAGAGATACTTTAGCATATAAGGAAGCACTACTACAGATTCTAGATAGAAAGGAACAGGAGTTGCGCACCAAGAGAATTCCGCTAGTGAAAGTATTATGGAGGAATCATGCAGTGGAGGAGGCTTCGTGGGAGCTAGAGAAGGAGATGCAACAGAAATACCCACATATGTTCAGTGGGGACCAATATTAGATAGAGAAGAAACAGCTATAGCTCAGATAAAGTAAGTTTTGTTTGATATCGTTTATATAGTACAGAGTAATTGATGTATAAGTTGTATTTTAGGTTATAGGATAGGTAGTGTTTTGGTTTTTGGAGAATTTTATTTTTATGAGTGTATTTGTAATCTCCCAGAACCATAATTGTAACCACGGTATTCCTCCACCATAAGTGAGCGTAATTAATAAAATAAGTAGCCAATTTTCCTCGGAGGATGGTGTACAGCGCAGATAGCAAATTTCAAGGACGAAATTTTATAAGGAGGGTAGAATGTAGAGATCCGAAAATTATAATAATTAAATAATAGAGAGGAAGGAAAATCTAAAAAGAAGTAAAGCAGGGTTCGTCGACAAATATCTTGGTTTCATTGACAAACTCCCACATAGGTTTGTGGACAAACTTAGTGTTTCGTCGATGAAAAGATACTGAGAAGGGTGATTTCAGACCCTTTGGTTTTTCAATGAGCTCATCACCTTCATCGACGAACTCACTTGTTTGGTTTGTTAATGAGGACACGTGGCTTGTCGACGAAACCACGGGGACAACTGCCTATATATAGTCGAAAATTGCATTTTCAACATGAAAATTGTTTTCTTATTATTTCTCTCTCTAAAAATCCAGTCCTCTCACTTTCTCTCTAATATTCTAGCTCTGTTTCTTCCCGGTTCAATGATCAGAAGCTACCATGATGATCCTGGGGAGAATCTTTACAACTTAGCCAGAGCAAAATTTTGGTTTGAGGAGTTCATGCACCATTCCAAAAATAGGGTGAGTAGGATATTTTAGGGTTTTCATAGTTATCAGACCTTTCTAAACCCAGATTTTGTATTAGATGTTGATATACTGGTGTTTGGGATGATTAAACTAGGGTGTTGTGATTTCAGGTTCTGGGTTTCCAAACACCGCAGGTATGGGTTAAGGATCCCAGTAGATGTTATCTCAAAAACATAGGTAAAATGATAAATAGTTTATAGTTTAGAAATGTAAGTATGATAGTTATTCTGGATGTGTGTGTGTGTGTGTGTGTGTGTGTGTGTGTGTGTATGTGTGTGTGTAATTTCAGGGCATTGAAATTACGAACGCTGCAAGCGTGAAACAGGGAAATAATAAACAGTTCTCAAAAAGCCTGGTAAGGGAAATATTTTATGCCAGTTAAATTATAAATTTTACCAGTAAAGCATAGTATTTGAATATGAGTTACAAATTATGGTTTTGAACTAATTAGAGGAAGGAAAATATACAGCATTATGGATTATATTTATTGAGTTTTATTTAATTTGTGTGGCATGAGAAATATTGGAATATTACAGAATTTAATACAGATCTATAGAACTATGGTTATATAGTTTTCACAGAACAATGATATACAACATATACAGTTTTATATACAGAACTACGATACACAGTATTTTATAAAACCATGATTATACAGTATTTTACATAACCAAGGTTATATAGTGTTTTATAGAATCATGATATACAGAGCATAGAACCATGACATTTAGAAATACAGTTGATACAAATATACATATATATATATATATATATATATTATAGCGTCATGGTTAATACAAAGATTTACAGCATCATGGTAAATACAATTGATGTAGAATCATGGTAAAACAGATAGATGTTATACAGAAATAGTATTATATAGTATCAGACTTTGATGGAATAGAGTAGTTTATAGAGCACGGTACCATAGCTATACAGTATAGACAGTGCAACCATACGTCTCAGATAGAGTATGGTATTTCCGATTGTTCCACAGGTAGAGTAAAGAGCTCCTTGGCGTCCGGACCAGGTGGAGTTGGCCTTTCGTGCTATAGGCATATGCAGACATATGCATACAATTAGACTAGCTCTGGTAGGCCAACCAGTGTTTAGTCCCGCCTACAAGCCGCACAACCCTGTCATGAGGGATTCAATCATGACATATAGCCATCCAAGGAAGTTTTCAGAATCATGTACATACACAATATACACAGACAATAGAGATTATCAATTATAGTTAGAAGTATGATTGGATAGATAATTCAAAATTTCCATATTTTAAATGACATAGGTGGGGGTTATTATATAGATACTTTTACATTATATCTTATTTACAGTTTTAATTAAAGCATATTCTGCAAATAAACTCATATGTCATACATTGGTAATAACATATTTCTCCTTACTGTGAGGGGTCTTACCCCAACATTATGAACATTTCAGGTAACACAAGGAGACGTGCAGGGCCGTCTTAGAGATACCGGAGCCTGCTGAGTCGGCATAGTTTTGGAATGAGTCTTGGGCCGAGTAGTAGAGCCCTCAATGGTTCGGGATTTTTTGGGAATGATGTGTATGTGTGTATATATATGTGTATAGAGGATTTGTAGCACTCTGGTATTGTGTATTTTGGGATATGGTTTGGATATATATGTTTTCTGCTACATAAATATCATACAGAGAATGCACAGGATACCACGGCACCCGCTCTGAGCCGTGATGATGACAGATATCTATATACAGGGTATCAGAGTTACGATATATAGTTTGACAACATTTAAATTAATATAAAAAATGGTTAGAAATTTTGGGTTGTTACATATTAAATACCAGAGTATTTTTCATAATTGAAATAGGGTATCACCAATAAGGTCAACAGTTTCAGTTCCTCACTTTCTCTTTGTTTTAATCATATTATTTTTTTCCCATTTTAAATATATACTTTTCCTGGCTCTAGGATTGTCTTATTCTCAATATTCTACCATTCAAACACTACTGCATCTCCTACTCTGCATGCTTGGTTGTTCTCTCAATCACGATTTCCACTGCAATAAGTCATCCAGGTCCAACCTCTGCCTCGTCCAACCACTACTGCCGCCTATCTAAGTTTGACCTATACCTTCTCCAACCACTACCCTAAGATCAAACATGCCTTTTATCAATAAGCATTCCCCTTTACTACCCCCTCCTCCTCATTCTTATCTAGTTTTACCTCATTTAAAATTTTGGATCATCTTAAAGAACAAACACACGAACAGTTGATGAAAGCCCTAGAAAAATATTAGTTTTTGTAGCATTGTAGATGGAAACAAAGTGGACATTTTTTCCAATATACCTTTGCATATGTAAATCATTTTAGATTATTATATCTTTAGCTCATCTATAATAAGTCATTCTTTCTAATTTTTAAATTCCAAACCATTTTTTCACTATTGGTATTTCTAACAATTTCCTATTATTTGTAAGCTTATGGTATACCTACATTTGGGTGTATATATTTCGGACCCTAAATTTGGATTTGAGTGAATTTAGAAAATTTTCAATACAATTTCATATTACATCTTATTCAAATCTAATATAAATTCAAATCCAATGTCATCCCAAAGATAGGGTTATTGAATTTTTAATAATTACTCAAATAAGTTTAATTCTTGTATTTTAACATAACTCAAAATAATTTATGTACTTTTTGAATTTATCTTAAGGGTGAAAGCGTGTTAGAAGGTGTATTTGGTTCTACTATCATGTTTTATGTGATTGAATTGGACTATCTATAATACTTAAGACTCCTGGTATATTGACAAGTATAAAGGATATTGCATTTGTTGAGGAAGGTCGTACTTCATGGCAATAATCTTGCCTAATATCACGGCAAGTATCAAGCAAATTAGGGACTGATATTACATGAATTTCCTATTTAAGAGAAGTTAGCAAATCATCTAAATATGGACAAGAGCGTTAAATCAATTATATTCAACTTTATGTTCCCTACTTACATGTATAAATAGGGGTTGTATAGAGCTTGAAGAAGGTGGGTTTTAGGCTATTTTTCCTAGGCTAAATCCCAGTCCATGCACACAATCACTCCATTCCATTTCTCTTTGGGCTACATATTTTATTTTAGCCAACAAAGTCTGATTTGAGCCTAGCTCGTGCCACATAACAAACCTGTGCCCCAAACTTGACCCGCATCACAGGTCCAGATCGTGCCCCATTTCAATTCGCACCATGTGTAGAGACCTGAAAAATAGTAATAATAAAAATAATAAAGAAAAGAGGAAATTTGGTTTGCACAGGCCGAACCGTCAACGGTTTTGGTGGAGCTCAAAAAATTGTTGACGGTTTTGAGTTACCAAACTAGGTAAGGGTAAAACAGTTAAAATGGGTTTGGTTAAAAACCAAATCTGAATCAATCGATGGTTTTGTCCGAGGACAACCATCTATAAATAGCCACAAAGTTCATTTTCTAGGAAAAAATTTTAAACCCTTCTCTCTCACTCTAGGCTACAAGACTCCCTCTTTCTCTCTTCGATTTTTGGCCCGATTTCAACCCGAATCGAAGGATAAACAACACTTCAAGATCTCGGTGACAATTCTCCATAGTTTAATTGGAGCAGTTTCACTATTAGGATTTCCAAACACTACTCCAAAACTAGGGTAAGGAAGATGTTTTTCAAGTCTAATTAGTTATTGGAAGAGTATGGGCTTAGGAGTATTAAAATGGTAAATATTTTGGGGTTGAGTTGATTGAGTTAGGGTATATGGATACATGGTTTGTGCAAGTGCCGCAGGCACAATTTTGGGATCCCTACAGGCATATTTCTAGGAAACATGTAAGGGGAATAGATTATGTCAGGCGTTTTCAGAAATTTTACTGATTAAATTATAATATGTGATTTCTAAGTAATACACATACATATATATATATATATATGTATATATATATGTGTGTGTGTGTATGTTTTCCTGAGTATACAGATTTGTGAGAGTAGAAACTTTGGAAATGATATATGTATGTTTGAGAAATTGGGTTATTGAGTTTGAGTAAAACCCTAGAGATGATTATACCAGTATTTTATACAGAATTTATTATAGTATAAGTTATCACTCAATCTGTGTAGCATGAGTTTGAAAGTTATGTATAATCAAACTTATCAGTTTTTATGGTAAAACTTACATAAACAGAAGCATGGTTTTCTATAGTATTATAGTAAAATAGTGCTTTATACAAAGTTACAGTATGACAAAGTTTTATATAGATTCTATACAATATTACAGCATCCTCTATAGGACTACAATACATATTTTATATAGTATTACAACGTTCTACATAGAACTATAGTACATATTTTATACAAAGTTACAACGTTCTACATAGAGCTACAGTACAAAATTTGATACAGAATGACAGTGTTCTATATAGAACTACAGTACAACATTTGATACAGAATTACAGAATGATAGGGTTCTATATAAAGCTACAATATGATAGTATTTTATACAAAATTACAGTATTTCAGTGATTTTATACAGATTTATAATATGTCAGGTTTTGTTCTTGTTTGTGAAAATGACTACTAATACTTCTATGTTGAGAAAGATGAAGTTTCTATTGATGTCGTCGGGGAGGTATGCTCAGCATGAATAGTATGTTGTGAAGTTCCTACTAAAGTCATTTAGGAGGTATGCTCAATATGAAAATTATGTTGTGAAGTTCCTACTGATGTCGTTGGGGAGGTATGCTCAGTATGAAAATTGTGTTTTGAAATTCCTACTGATGCCGTTGGAGAGGTATGCTCAGTATGGAAATTGTGTTGTGAAGTTCCTATGGGGAGTATTGCTCAGTATGGAAATTATGTTGTGAAGTTCCTACTGATGCCGTTGGGGAGGTATGCTCAGTATGGAAATTATATTGTGAAGTTCCTACTGGTGTTGTTGGGGAGGTATGCTCAGTAGGGAAAGTAAGAATGTGTTGAGAATTGAAATGATGTGATCGGCTGTATTATGTAAAATATCCATATGTAGATTTATATAAACACGACTATTTATTAAGCCGAAGCTTGTTTTGTGAAGGAAATATGTATTCTAATATATATATATATATATATATATATTTGTGTGTGTGTGTGTGTATGTGTAAGTACAATTTTATATGCAGATTTATGTAAATAATGAAATTTATTAAGTTAGAGCATGTTTTGAAAAGAAAGTAAGTATTTTCAAATATATATATATATATATATATATGAGTACAGTATTACATATTTTATCAGTTACAGCTAATTATTTAGAGGATATACTTATGATACACTAAAACTGTAAGAACCCGATTCGTGATAAATGAATTAAATTGATTAAGAGAGGGGTAAAAAGATAATTGTTCAGACTTCGTCGACGAGGCCATTATTCGTCGATGAAGGCTAGTGGCTCCTCGTCGATGAAATTCAGAGGCTCGTCGACGAGGGAATGCCAAGAAGTTTGAAAAAATTGGAAATATCTGGCTCGCCAACGAGGCCACCGTCTAATCGACGAAGGTAATGGCGGACTCATCGACGAGGACACCAATTTGTCGATGAATCCACCTGAGTCAAATGGCTATAAATATCCAAAAGGGTTGCTTCCAAGCTAAGTTAGCTTAGTATCTTCACTCTCTCTCTCTCTCTAAAACTCGAATCTCTCTCTCTCTCTCGCTTGATTTCTTTGTCATTCGTCACCTGATTCGTAAATTGGATGTTACTGCGAGGATTAGGGAAGGATTCTCTATGTTTCTACCGGATCAAAATCTCATTTTGAGCGATTTCGGGTTTCGGGCCAAAATTGAGGTAAGGCTCGTTTTTTGTTTCTATTTTAGAATATGTATAGTAGTAAGGATTGTAAGCATGTATCATACTGTGATTGGTAGGTCTTGGAGTCTCGGTTCATAATTGGAGTTCGAGTTAAGGTAAGGGGATTCAGTTTATATCAGTTATTTTCGAAATCAGGATCGGTAAGCTTGTAGGCTATGATCGTATGTATGTTTTGGTAACTTATTTGGGAAAATCTATTCGGTAAAAATATGGGATTTTTGGGTTACAGTTTTTGGGAAATTTAGGGATTTTGGGTATCATCTCTGCTTTGTTTGGAAAATGGTTTGTTTTTTTCAAACTGTATTATTGAGATGATTGTTATCCATATTTGTATAAATTGTATACTTGAATTGGAAAACGATATGATTTGCCATAAACCAAATAACTGTGGTATGTATGGTTGTATGTAATTGTTCTAGGTATTTTGTAAAACAACTATGTGGCGGCTAACTATCGTACACTGATATGTATAGGAGTGTGAGCTCTAAAATGATTCCAGGTTTTGTGAAATCGGCTAGTGGCAGCTAATTACTATACGCCAAAATAGCTATATGGCGGCTAATTACCGTACGCTGCGCTATGTACCGGTGTGAAAATTACGGGTGAGAGTGTCTGACTCTATATCCTAGGGTGTGAAATATTACTACGTATCTCGGCTAGTCACCGAGGGGTGTGAGCTACACTATATTGGCAATGTAATCACTGTGAAGTTTTGGGTTTCATGGAGTAGTTGCGTGTTGGCAATGTAATCGTTGTGAAGCTTCGGATTCATGGAGTAGTTGCGTACTAGTGTGAGCTACATCGTATTGGCAATGTAATCGCTGTGAAGCTTCGGTTTTCATAGCGTAGTTACGTATTAGTGTGACGATACTAACCGTATGTTTTGGGTATCATATGTACTGGAATTAATTTGTGAAAATACTGGAACTATATGGAATTGTATGGAAATGTTTTCAAACTGCATCGTATTGTATAGCGTTATGTTTTGCGTAAAATAACACTGGTATGCCACACACTGATATAACCCACTTTCTTCCTTACTGAGAGGTGTCTCACCCCAAATGTACGTATAATGTTTTTAGGCCCATCAAGTAGTCGTATTTAGCATCCGAGGAATTGGAAATGAGGGTGACATTAGCTGCCGTTAGTAACTGATTAGGTACGCGATTTTGTAACCGGGTTGTCATGATGGTTTTTATAGACACCCAAAGTATGTACGATATTTATGGAATTGTATACCTTAGTATTGTATGGGTTCGTGTATCCTAGCTTTGTACAAACTCTGGTATGGTATGTTATATAGATAGATGAAGCATTTTCCACTGCATAACTGATGAGTACGGATGTATATGTGTATGTGTATAGTGCATCCGTGTACCCCACGGGGTCGGACCCTCTTATTATATGGTATCATGTATGTTTGAATTGATACAAAGATAGGTTAGGTTACTATATTCACACTTGGGACCCATCTGCGGGTTCAGGGAATGACAGCTTGGTATCAGAACTAACCAGGTTGTTAGGTCTTGTAGACTTGGTTACGTTTAGCTATGAGTACATACCAGAGTATAGGATATTAGATGTGGGTAGTCTTGGTTGAGGGTTGTTTTGTTGCTAGACTGGAATTTGTCGATGGTATTCCGTGTTTTTCCTGGGATGACGATTCCAGTAAAGGGGGGGCAAACCTTTGATGGATTCGTTTCGGTGTGATGGGGCAGGCTTAGACCTGTGAGAGTAATAATTGACATGATTAGTTCTATGACTGTGTTAACTGTGTACGATATAGGAATTTTAACTGATTCCTATTCTGTTTTCAGAATGGAGCCCAAGGATAATAACTTGGAGAGTGGCTCCGAGGAGACAGCAAGTGATAAGTCTCCTTCTATGTCTCGTGGTTTGGTGAGACAGGTGATCCGAGAGATTGGGTGAAGTGTAAGAAGATGCGAGAGCTCTCCTACTAATGCGGGGTGTACCATCGAGAGGTTCACATGCATGCACCCTCCGACATTTATGGGAGGACCTGATCTGATAGTGGGGGAGGAGTGGGTCGAGAAGACCGAGAGGATTTTGGAAGTCCTTCACTGCACTGAGAAGCAGAAGGTCTTGTACGCTACCTTCCAGCTAACTGGGGAGGTAAGGCGTTGGTGGACGACGGTGAGTTTACTTGAGAGGCAGAGAACTGATCCATCTGGTATGACGTGGGGCCGCTTTAAAGAGGTATTTTTTAAAAGATACTTTTCGGTCTCCACTTGGGATGCGAAGGCCGATGAGTTCTCGGGCCTGATGCAGGGAACTCTGACGTTGTAGAGGTATACTTCCAGGTTTATCGAGCTATCTCGATTTGTGCCGTACTTGGTTCCGAATGAGCACGAGAAGGCTCGGAGGTTTAAGAGGGGTCTGAGGAAATACATCTGCCGTCTTGTGGGGATGCTGCAGATCCATGAGTTCTTTGTCCTGGTGGATAAAGCCACCATAGTTGAGACCGACCTTTAGGGAGACGAGGTAGTGCCGGATCAGGGGAAGAGGCCAGTATTTTCTGGTTCTCATAGTGGTCCTCAACAGGGACAGTGGAAGAAGAAGAAGAGCTACAATTTTGGTTATCGGCAGAACACCGAGTGGCAGAATTATCAGGAGGATCCATCCCCCACACCATGCGCCAAGTGCCGTAAAAGGCACGATGGCGAATGTCAGCCATTTTGGGGAAACTACTACAACCGTGGTAAGTTGGGCCACATGTCATGGAGTTGCCAAGCACCAAGGAGAGATATGTCTGCACAGAGCCAGAACCGTGGGAGTAATCAGATGCCTCGGGGGAACTGCCAAGCAACCACGGCTTCGGCAAGGGTATATTCACTCACTCCAGTAGATGCGAAACACACTGGGAACGTGGTGACAGGTACCATGTCATTGCTTTTGAATAGAGTTGTTGTTTTATTTTATTCGGGGGCAACCCATTCGTTCATATCTGCTAGTTTTGTGAAGTTGTGAGAGGTTAAAACCTGTGTGATAAATGAGATGTTGTCTGTGACTACGCTAACTGGGAGTGTAACGATCTATAATAAGATCTTAGGGAACTACCCAGTGGAAATCCAAGGGAGACTGCTACCAGCGAACCTTGTAGTATACGACATGTATGGTTTTGATGTCATATTGGGGATGGATTGGCTATTCTCCAGTTTTTCGGTGATTGATTGTCGTAGGAGGGTAGTAGTGTTCAGACCTCCTGGGGAGCAAAAGTATAAGTTCGTAGGATCGTGTGTGCATTCGACGCCACAGGTTCTATTAGCGTTACAGGTAAGGAGGCTGCTCTTGGACGAGTGTTAGGGGTACCTAGCTTGTGTGAAGCAACCGTTGCGGGATGAGTTGAGACTCGAGGATATTTGGGTAGTCAACGAGTTTTCGGATGTATTTCCTGATGATTTACCTGATTTACCTCTAGATCATAAGGTGGATTTTGCGATAATGTTGCTGCCTGGTAAGGCACCGATCTCTAAAGCTCCATATCGGATGGCTCTAGCAGAACTTCAAGAGTTGAAGGAGCAGTTGCAGGAATTACTGGACCAAGGTTTTATTAGAATGAGTGTTTCGCCCTAGGGAGCTCTAGTTTTGTTTGTGAAGAAGAAGGACGGGTTGATGCATATGTGCATTGACTACCGTGAGATCAACAAAGTGACGGCAAAGAACCATTACCCTTTGCCTCATATAGATGATCTCTTTGACCAGTTGCAGGGAACGCAGGTCTTTTCAAAGATCGACCTACGGTCAGAGTATCATCAGGTGAGGGTTGGATCTGAGGATGTAGCAAAGACTGCTTTTCGAACCAGATATAGCCACTATGAGTTCTTGGTTATGCCGTTTGGGTTGACCAATGCGCCAACAGTGTTCATGGATCTAATGAATAGGGTGTTTCTTGAGTACTTGGATCAGTTCATAGTAGTGTTCATCGATGACATTCTAGTATACTCAAGGAGTTCGAAAGAGCATGGAATGATCTGAGGTTGGTGCTACAGGTTCTGCGAAAGAGGAAACTGTATGCTAAGCTGAAGAAGTGTGAGTTCTGGTTGAATCGAGTCGTGTTCTTAGGCCATGTGGTGTCTAAGGGCGGTATCTCAGTTGATCTTAGTAAGATTGAAGTTGTGGTTGACTAGGCGAGATCGAAGAATATGCAGGAGGTTCGGAGTTTTCTGGGACTAGCGCGCTACCATTGTCAGTTCGTTGAGGGTTTCTCTAAATTGTCTGGGCCTCTAACACGATTGACTAAGAAGGGGGTGAAGTTTGATTAGACTAGTGATTGTGAGCAATGCTTTCTTGAGTTAAAGCACCAGCTGGTTACTACTCCAGTATTGACCATTCCTTCGATGGATGGGGGTTTTGTGATCTATAGCGATGCATCCCTGAAGGGTTTGGGATGTGTGCTTATGCAACAGGGTAAGGTGGTAGCTTATGCTTCTCGGAAACTTAAGGAGTATGAGAAGAATTACCCTACGCATGATTTGAAATTGGCTGCTATAGTTTATACACTAAAGATTTGGCGAAACTACCTGTACAGTGTTCAGTGTGAGATTTCACTGACCACAAAAGCCTCAGGTACTTTTTCATGCAGAAGGAGCTAAATATGAGGCAGAGGCAGTGGCTAGAGTTGATCAAGTACTACGATTGCACGATCAATTATCACCCAAGGAAGGCTAATGTGGTAGCAGATGCGTTGAGTCAGAAGTCTAAACATGCAGCAATATCTGCAGTTGTAGCTCAGCATCATGTCAAACAGGATCTGGAAAGCCTTGGCATGGAGTTGGTGTCTGGTTATCATCAGGATTTCATTACTAGCTTGGTGATCCAACCGACCTTGTTTGAGCGTATTAAAGTCGCGCAGGCTAGTGATGTGAAGTTAGCTGAGATTGTGGAGAAAGTGCAGCAAGGTTTGGCTGTGGATTTTAACATATCCAACAGAGGTGTGTTGAGGTTTGGGACTGGGCTGTGTGTTCCAAACGACGATGAGATCAAAAATACGATTTTGGAGGAAGCTCTATATACGGTACATCTGGGTAGTACGAAGATGTATCGATATTTGCGCGAATCCTTTTGGTGGAGCGGTATGAAGAGAGATATTGGTCGGTTCGTGGAGTAATGTCTTATGTGTCAATAGGTCAAAGCTGAACATCAGAGGCTAGCAAGGCTATTTTAGCCTTTACCTATTCTGGAGTGGAAATGGGAGCACATTTCTATGGTCTTTGTTACCAGATTACCGCCAGCGCACACGAGCAGAATGCTATTTAGGTAATCATGGACAGGTTGACGAAATCTGCTCACTTTGTACTAACGAAGGTTAACTACCCTTTGAGTAGGCTAGCGGACATGTATGTGCATAAGATAGTGAGAATGCACGGAGTACCAGTATCCATTGTTTCGGATCAGGATCCAAGGTTTACTTCTCGATTTTGGAAGAGCTTGCAGGAAGCACTAGGGATGAAGCTTACTTTCAGTACAGCGTTCCACCCCCAGATTGATGGACAGTCGGAGAGGACGATATAGATCTTAGAGGATATGTTATAGGCTTGTGCATTAGACTTCGGTGGTAGTTGGATTCAGTTCCTGCCACTAATGGAGTTTGCCTATAATAATAGCTTCCAGGCTAGTATAGGGATGGCAACGTTCAAGGCTTTGTACGGTCGGAGGTGTTGATCTCCTTTGTATTGGGATAAGGTCGGTGAATGTCAGGTTTTAGGACCTGAACTCGTGCAGCAGGCATCTGAGAAGGTAGGTTTAATCTGGGAGAGGATTAGATCGGCTCAGAGTCGACAGAAGAGTTACGCGGATGTTTGCCGCTGTGAGTTGGAGTTCAAGGTAGGGGGTGAGGTATTCCTTTGAATCACACTGATGAAGGGAGTGATGAGATTCGGGAAGAATGGCAAGCTGAACCTGAGGTATATCAGACCATTTGATATTCTCGAACGAGTGGGTCCAGTAGCCTACCGGATCGCACTTCCCCCTGCACTCTCAAGGATCCATGATGTATTTCACGTATTTTTGTTGAGGAGGTACATGTCGGATCTGTTGCATGTTATTAGTTACGAATCCTTGGAACTTGGGGTTGCTTTGGCATATGAGGAAGTACCAGTTCAAATTCTGGACCGAAAATTTCAGAAGTTGCATACCAAGGATATACTGTTAGTAAAGGTATTGTGGCGGAATCACGCAGTTGAGGAAGCTTCTTGGGAACTAGAGACGGAAATACGTCGGAAGTATCGACAGTTGTTTTGAGTAGTGGTTGGATAGCAGGGTTGGTATGGGTATGTATGTATGTATGTAATACTCTGTTATTGTATTAGTATTGGGTGATTAGTCTCTGGGAGAGTCCTGTTGTATTGTAAGCTCCAGAGACCGTGTATGTATGTAACCATAGTATTCCATAGCCATAAGTGAGGGAATGTATGTAGGTATGTATGTATTGCGACGGGGTTGCATATAAATGGCCGCCGTTTTCTTCTTAGTGTATGTATGTATTGTAACTAGACTGCATATAAATGGCCACCGTTTTCTTCTTAGTGTAAGTATGTATTGTAACAGGGCTGCGTACAAATGGCTGTCGTTTTCTATGTATGTATTATGACAGGGTTGCGTATAAATCGCCACTGATTCATCTTAGAGTGTGTATGTATATGATAGTATGAATGTGTTCGTAATGAGAGATTACAAATTTTGAGGATGAAATTTTTGTAAGGAGAGGAGGTTGTAAGAACCCGATTTGTGATAAATGGATTAAATTGATTAAGAGAGGGGTAAAAAGGTAATTGTGCAGACTTCGTCGACGAGGCCATCATTCGTCAATGAAGGCTAGTGGCTCCTCGTTGAAAAAATTTAGAGGCTCGTCAACGAGGGAATGCCAAGAAGTTCGAAAAAATTGGAAATATTCGGCTTGTCGACGAAGGTAATGGCGGACTCATCGACGAGGACACCAATTCGTCGACGAATCCACTCGAGTCAAAGGGCTATAAATATCCAAAAAGGTTGCTTCCAAGCTAAGTTAGCTTAAAATCTTCGCTCTCTCTCTCTAGAACTCGAAGCTCTCTCTCTCTCTCTCTCTCTCTCTTGATTTCTTCGCCATTTATCGCCTGATTCGTAAATCAGACGTTACTGCAAGGATCAGGGAAAGATTTTCTACGTTTCTAGTGGATCGGAATCTCATTTTGAGAGGTTTTGGGTTTCGAGCCAAAATCGAGGTAAGGCTCGTTTTTCATTTCTATTTTAGAATATGTATAGTAGTAAGGATTGTAAGCATGTATCGTACTGTGATTGGTAGGCTTTGGAATCTCGGTTCGTAGTTTTGGGGACTGTAGAGTTTGTAGTTGGAATTCGGGTTAAGGTAAGGGGATTCAGTTTATATCAGTTATTTTTGAAATTGGGATCGGTAAGCTTGTAGGCTACAATCGTATGTATGTTTTTAGTAACTTCTTTGAAGAAATCTATCGGGTAAAAATATAAAATTTTCAGGTTACATTTTTTGAAAAATTTGGGGATTTTGGGTATTATCTCTGCTTTGTTTGGAAAATCGTTTGTTTTGCTTAAACTATATTATTGAGATGAATGTTATCCATATTTGTATAAACTGTATACTTGAATTGAAAAACGATATGATTTGTTGTAAACCAAATAAGTGTGGTATGTATGGTTATATGTAATTGTTCCAGGTATTTTGTAAAATAGCTATATGGCGGCTAACTACCGTACGCTAATATGTATAGGAGTGTGAGCTCCAAAATGATTCCAGGTTTTGTGAAATTGGCTAGTGGCAACTAATTACCGTATGCCGAAACAGCTATGTGGTGGCTAATTACCATATGTTGTGCCATCTACCGGTGTGAAAACCATGGACGAGAGTGTCCGGCTCTATATCCGAGGGTGTGAAATATCACTACGTATCTTGACTGGTCACCGAGGTGTGTTGGCAAAGTAATCTCTGTGAAGCTTCGGATTCATGCAGTAGTTGCGTACTAGTGTGAACTACATCATATTGGCAATGTAATTGCTGTGAAGCTTTGGGTTTCATAGTGTAGTTTCGTATTAGTGTGACGACACTGACCATATGTTTTGGGTATCGTATGTACTGGAATGAATTTGTGAAAATACTGGAACTGTATGGAAATGTTTTTAAACTGTATCATATTGTATAGTGTTATGTTTTGCATAAATAACACTGGCATGCCACACACTGATATAACCTGCTTTCTTCCTTACTGAGAGGTGTCTCACCCCGAATGTACATACAATGTTTTTAGGTCCATCAAGTAGCAGTATTTAGCATCCTAGCAATCGGAAGTGAGGGTGACATTAGTTGTCACTAGTACGTGATTAGGTATAAGATTTTGTAACTGGGTTGTCATGATGGTTTTTGTAGACACCTGGAGTATGTACGGTATTTATGGGATTGTATACCTTAGTATTGTATGGGTTCGTGTGTCCTATCTTTGTACAGACCCTGGTATGGTATGTTATATGGATAAATGAAGCATTTTCCGTTGCATAACTGATGAGTACGGATGTATATGTGTATGTGTACAGTGCATCCGTGTATCGCACGAGGTCGGACCCTCTTATTGTATGGTATCATGTATGTTTGAATTGATACAGAGATAAGTTAGGTTACTATGTTCACACGTGGGACCCATCTGCGGGTTCAGGGAGTGACAAAAACTCATCTACCACACACTGATAATAATATATTCCTTCTTACTGAAAGGTGTCTTACTCCAAGAATTTAAACATTTCAGGAAATACGAGGAATCAAGGTTAGAGTGCTTCAGGGCAAGTTCTAGATAATATTGTTGAAAGTAAGTGTCTGAGAGTCCTGATATTTGTACAGTGACATTTTGTACACTATGGCTTGCAAATATGTTTATGGGAAGATACTTATATATTGATGGATGGTTGAGTACTCTAGTATTGCATCTGAGATTTTATATGTATGTTTCCGCTATTTACATCATGGACTGGTTTATGGTTAGGTTACCTATTACCCCACTTCAGGATCAGGACAATATAGTTTAGTATTAGAGCAGACTTATTTTATATGAAAGGAGAAAATATATATATATATATATATATATATATATATATTGCGGAATTTTTGGGTTGTTACAGTTTGGTATCAGAACCTAGGTTATGTAGACTTTAGTGCACAGCGAATAGCAATACTAGAGTATAGGAATGGATCTTGGAGAAGGTAAGAAATGGGTAGATCAAGATTTTAGTAAGCCAACGTTGGAGATTAAGATAAGAATTTAGGGTTTTGTCTCACAACTTGGAGGCAGGAATTTTGTGACAGTTTCTGTGATTTTCTTGGAATAACGATTTCAAGAAAACCATGGTAAATTATCATCAGTTTTTGTTTCTGAGTGGTGAGATTGAACCTTAAATTTGGAAATGAAGACGTTAAGTTAATTGATGGTATGAAGATATCTTATGGTTCTTAGTTAGATAAATGTATTAGTTATGTTTTGAAGTTAGGAATCTCAGACTATTTTGTTCTATTTCAGGGATGGCCCCTAGGAATAGAAATGCACACGTTGGTGGTGATAATGATGCGGGGCCTTTCAGTATGGGCGACAATGATTCTGATGCGGTATTACGTAGTGTCGCCCAACAAGTTATGGCAAAGATAGTGAGAAATTCAGGGGAATGGGGCTACCCAACAGCTCACCAGGGTTGCACCATCAAGTAGTTTAATCGAATCAATCCCCCATCATTCTCAGGAGAAGCGACCCATTCGTGGTAGAGAACTGGGTCTAAGAGATTGAGGAGACATTGGCAGTTCCCCCTTGCACCGAGGAGCCAAAAGTGTTGTTTACTACTTTTAAGATGATAGGGGAGGCTAAATGTTGGTGGAGATCAGTGAAGCTACTAGAGGAGCAGAGGCTGATACCCATAGCTTTGACCTGGAGTGGCTTCAAGGAAATATTTTTCGAACGGTACTTCCCTGCTACTACTAGAAATGTTAAAGTAGCAAAATTTCTCAATTAGACCCAGGGGCACCTGACGGTTTAGCAATACGCAACTAGATTCATTGAGCTGTCCCAAATTGCCCCATACATGGTGCTAGATGAGGAGAAGATGCGAGGAGATTTAAGGAAGGCCTGAGACAAAGTATTTATGAGCAAGTAGTGGCATTCTAGGTCTATACCTTCTTAGAATTAGTGGATAAAGCCACAATGATAGAGACGGGTCTACAGAGAAGTGTAGAAATACAAAATTAGAGGAAGGGGCCCATACCTTTTGGTTTTCACGCAAGTGCAAGTCAAGGTCTAGGGTGGGGACATGGTAACAGTAGGAATCAGATATAGGAGATGGGAAAGTTGGCATTTCAAGTTAACCCATCATACCCTATTTGTCATACATGTAATAAGAGGCATGGGGAAAATGTCGGAGAGGAACGAATATTTGTGATTAGTGTGGTAGACCGGGCCACTTCGCACAAGAATGTCGGAGGCTATTGAACAATGCACCCCCACTAAATCAATACCGGGGAAACAATTAGGCACCTCGAGGCAACCAATAGAGAAAACCGCCCAAGTATGTGTTTATTTCCTTACCCTGAAAGAGGCAGAAAATGCTGGTGATAGGTAACATTTTATATTTTTGAAGCAAACAATAGTCTTATTTAATTCTAGAACAATTCATTCATTTATATTTCTATAGAAAAGTACTTAGAGATTATCCAATGGATATTCAGGGAAGAACACTACCGACCATTTTGGTGATGTTTAACATGTATGGATTTGACGTAATTATAGGGATGGACTGGCTAGGCTTTAGTTAAGTATCGACTATTATAAGAAGGAAGTGGTGTTTAGACCACTAGGGGAGTAGGAATATAGATTTATAGTATGAAAATTTATGCTAAGTTGTGAATGAAATCATTTACTATATTGTTTTGGAAATTGCATTATATAATTTAAGAACCCTAATGGACCATAGCTAAGTATGGTACCGTAACCTCACAGATACCAGTGTAGCCATACTTCTAAGATAGAGTGTTGGTGGTATATAGTCGATTGTTCCATTGAAGTGTAAAGTTACCCATGGAGTCTAGACCAATTGGGTAGGCAAAGCGTACTCATAGTTACAGATACAGATACAGTTGACTTAGTCTAGTTAGGCCAACCATGGCTAGGTCCCGCCTTCGGGCCGCACAACTCGGATCATGCGGGATAATTCATGACATTATTGTTTATCCATCCAAGGTAGTTCTTCTATGCATATATGCATATTTACTTATACAAAGATATTATCTTATATAAAGTATGATGTGAAAGGAAAGTATGTATTTTGAATTATATTTATACATGTGTGTATACAATTTTACATGATTGCATAGTGAAAGGAAAGGTAAATTATGATTGTATATTTGGGGAGCACCAGTGCTTTTCGAGAAAAAGAAAGACGGGTCGATAAGGATGTGTACCGACCACCAAGAAATAAATAAAGTGACGATTAAGAATAAATACTCACTACCCCATATTGATGATATTCTAGTTTATTCGAAGAGTCATGAGAAGCATAGGAATCAAGTGAGTTTGGTATTTCAGGTACTAAAAGAGATGAAACTTTATACTAAACTTAAGAAATGTGAATTTTAGCTGGAGAAGGTTGCATTCCTTGGACATGTGATATCCAAGGATGGTGTTTCTATAAACCCAAGTAGTATAGAGGCGGTAGTGGTTTGGGTGAGACCGAAGAATGTTCAGGAGATTTAAAGTTTCTTGGGTCTGGCAGGGTACTGGGTTTGGCAAGGTACTGCCGACGGTTTGTGGAAGTATTTTCCAAACTGTTGAGTCCTCTAACATGGTTAACGAGGAAAAATGTGAAGTTCGAGTGGACTGATGATTGTGAGTGAAGTTTCCAAGAACTAAAACAACGACTCATCACTGCTCCAGTTTTGACCATTCCATCAGGAAATGATGGTATTGTGATTTATAGTGACACGTCTCAGAAAGGGTTGGGGTGTGTTTCGATGCAATAGGGAAAAATTGTGGCATACGCTTCTCAACAACTTAAGGAATATGAAAAGAACTACCCTATGCGTAATTTAGAATTGGCTGCAGTGGTGTACGCATTGAAAATCTGGAGGTATCATTTGTATGGTGGAAAATGTGAAATATTTACAGATCATAAAAGTTTGAAATATTTCTTCAAACAGAAGGAGTTAAATATGAGGTAGATGATATGGCTAGAATTGATAAAATATTATGATTGTATCATTAGTTACCACCCAAGGAAGACAAATGTGGTAGCCGATGCATTGAGTCGGAAGTTAGTGAGTGCATCAGTATCAGTAGTAGTAGATAAATATCATATTACAATGGATTTAGAAGGTTTGGTGTGGAATTAGGGGAAATAAATCACCAAGCATTCATTGTTAATCTAGTCATTCAACCAAGAACTACTGGGAAAAATTAATACTGCTCAGATGAAAGATACAGAGCTAGTAAGATTATGGGAAAAGTGCAGGGTGGATTGGGGATAGATTTTAATATCTCGGATGATAGGGTCTTGAGGTTTTGTGCCAGACTATGTGTACCTGATACGGCTGAGATTAAAAGAATCATTCTGGATGAGGCATATCGTTCTCTTTATTTAGTGCATCCAAGAAACACCAAAATGTATCAGGATTTGCAGAATTTTTTTGGTGGAATAATATAAAGAAATAAATTGCCTAATACGTAGAATACTGTTTAATATGTCAGCAGGGGAAAGCTAAGCATCAAAGTGGTGCAATGGAAGGGTGATGGAAGCACATCATCATGGATTTTTTAATGGGGTTACCGCTAGTATTTCACCCCCCGAGACTGATGGACAGAAAGGGAGAATAATCCAGATACTAGAAAATATGTTGTGGGTTGAGTGTTGGATTTCAGGGAAAATAGATTCAGTACCTGCCGTTAGTAGAGTTTGACTATAACAATAGCTACCAGGCCAGTTTTGGGATGGCGCCATATCAAGCATTATATAGTTGAAGGAATCAATCTCCACTGTATTCGGATAGGACATTCCTGAGAATTGCATACTAAGGAAAAATTTGTCGACATAAGTATTGATCAACAAATTTCAAGGAAAAAATTTTTTAAAAGGAGGGGAGAATGTAGAGACCCGAAAAATAAAGATAATAAAAATAATAAAGAAAAGAGAAAATTTGGTTTAGCACAGGCCAAACCGTCGATGGTTTTGGTGGAGCTCAGAAAATCGTTGACGGTTTTTTCCGGGGACAGCCATCTATAAATAGCCCCAAAGTTCATTTTCTTGGAAAATATTTTAAACCCTTCTCTTACTCTCTTTCTCTAGGCTGCGGTACTCTCTCTCTCTCTCTCTCTCTCTCTCTCTCTCTCTCTCTCTCTCTCTCTCTCTCTCTCTCTCTCTCTTTCTCTTCAATTTTTGGCTCGATTTTAGCCCAAATTGAAGGATAAACGGGACTTCAAGATCCCAGCGACGATTCTCCGTAACTTAACCAGAGCGGTTTCATTGTTTAGGCTTTCCAGACACCACTCCAAAACTGGGGTAAGGAAGATGTTTTTCAACTTTAATTAGTTATTCAAAGAGTATGGGCTTAGGAGTATTAAAATGGTAAATATTCTGGGGTTGAGCTAATTGAGTTAGGGTATATGGATACAGGGTTTGTGCGAGCGCCACAAACACAATTTTAAGATCCCTGCAGGTACATTTCCAGGAAACATGTAAGGGGAATAGATTATGTCAGGCGTTTTCAAAAATTTTACTGATTAAATTATAATATGTGATTTCTGAGTAATATATATATATATATATATATATATATATATATAGATTTTTGAGAATGGAAACTTTGGAAATGATATATGTATGTTTGAGAAATTGGGTTGTTGAATTTGAGTAAAACCCTAGAGATGGTTATGCCAGTATTTTCAGTAGAATATTATTATAGTATAAGTTATCACTCAATCTGCGTGGCATGAGTTTGAAAGTTATGTATAATTAAACTTGTCAGTTTTTATGGTAAAACATATATAGACGGAATTATGGCTTTCTACAGTATTATATAAAATAGCGCTTTATACAAAGTTACAGTATGATAGAGGTTTTTTATATAGATTTTATACAGTATTATAGCGTCCTCTATAGGACTACAGTACAGATTTTATACAGTATTACAGCGTTCTATATAGAACTATAGTACATATTTTATACAGAGTTACAACGTTCTATATAGAACTACAGTACATCATTTGATACAAAATTACACAATGACAGCGTTCTATATAGAACTACAGTACAACATTTGATATAGAATTACAAAATGATAGTGTTCTATATAAAACTATAGTATGATAATATTTTATACAGAATTACAGTATTTCAATGATTTTATACAGATTTATAATATAACGGGTTTTGTTCTTATTTGTGAAAATGACTTTTAATAATTTTGTGTTGAGAAATATGAAGTTCCTACTGATGTAGTTGGGGAGGTATGCTCAGTATGGATAGTATGTTGTGAAGTTTCTACTGATGCGGTTGGAGAGGTATGCTCAGTATGAATATAATGTTATGAAGTTTCTATTCCTTAGGGAGGTATGCTCAGTATGGAAATTGTGTTGTGAAGTTCCTTTTAATGTCGTTGGAGAGGTATGCTCAGTATGGAAATTGTGTTGTGAAGTTCCTACTGATATCATTGGGGAGGTATGCTCAGTATGAAAATTATGTTGTGAAGTTCCTACTGATGTCGTTGGGGAGGTATGCTCAGTATGGAAATTATGTTGTGAAGTTCCTACTGATGTCGTTAAGGAGGTATGCTCAGTATAGAAATTATGTTGTGAAGTTCCTACTGATGCTGTTGAGGAGGTATGGTCTGTTTGGAAAGTAAGAATATGTTGAGAATTGAAATGATGTGATCGGTTGTATTATGTAAAATACCCAATGTAGATTTATATAAACATGACTATTTATTAAGCCGAAACTTGTTTTGAGAAGGAAATATGTATTCTAATATATATATATATATATATATATATATATATATATCTGTGTGTGTGTGTGTGTGTGTGTGTGTAAGTACAGTTTTATATGCAGACTTATGTAAACAAAGAAATTTATTAAGGTAGAGCATGTTTTGAAAAGAAAGTAAGTATTTTCTAATATATATGTGTGAGTACAGTATTACATATTTTATCAGTTATAGTTAATTATTTACAGGATATACTTATGATACACTAAAACTCATTTTCCACACACTGATAATAATCTATTCCTTCTTACTGAGAGGTTTCTCACCCCAAGAATTTAAACATTTTAGGAAATACGAGGAATCAAGGTTAGAGTGCTCCGAGACAAGTTCTAGATAATATTGTTAGAAGTAAGTGTCTGCGAGTCTTGATATTTATATAGTGAAGTTTTGTACACTATGGGTTGTAACTATGTGTATGGGAAGATACTTATATGTTGATGGATAGTTGTAGAACTCTGGTATTGCACTTGGGATTTTATATGTATGTTTCCGCTATTTAGTTCATGGACTGGTTTTTGGTTAGGTTACCTGTTACCCCACTTCGGGATCGAGACAATATAGTTTAGTATCAGAGTAGACTTATTTTATATGACAAGAGAATATATATATATATATATATATATATATATATATATATAGCAGAATTTTCGGGTCATTACACCATGGTCCGATTCGAACCAGTCCGTATTTTCAAAAGAAAAGAAAAAAAGATTCACTTCTCATGCCTAAAAAAGCAACTAAGGTGGAAAAATATGATGATCCTAATAATCACTTATGCCTTAAACAATCAGATCTCCCTAAACTAATTTTGGTTTCTCCACCGCTCACAGAGGACAACTATTCCACAAGGAGCCATGCGATGATTCTTGCACTCCAAGCGAAGAACAAAATATGTTTCATTGATGGCACGCTACGTTCACAATTTTTTGAATCTTTGAAATACTCACAATGGAGATGATGCAACGTTATGGTAATTTATTGGCTTCTTAATTCCATTTCAAAAGCGATTTATAATAATGTGATCTATTGTAAAAGTGCCCATGCCATATGGGACAATCTGAAAGATTGATACTCTCAAGCCAATTACCCCTGCTTATACAAGCTTCAACAAGATATTAATAATCTTATTCAATGATCTTTATTAATTAGTGCATACTTTGCCAAATTGAAGATTATATGGGACAAGTTAGGTGCAATTCAAAGGATGTCTAATTGCACCTGCAACACATGCAAGGAGACTCCCACATGGCAAGAACTAGATCATGTCTTGAAGTTTTTTATGGGGCTCAACGATCCTACACTATGGTCCATGGGCAAATACTTCTGATTGATCCATTTTCCACTCTCAACAGCACTTATCCCCTTGTGCTTCAAAAAGAACGCCGTCACAACATTCTATCTCCACCATCTGTTGAAGGTATTGCTCTGGCTACCACCAATTATTAGCCACGAAAGGAAGGACGCCATGGTCCACCTAGGAAGTCTCTCAAATGTGCTCACTGTGACAAAGAGGGTCATACTGTGGATCGATACCACATCCATGGCTTCCCTCTTGGACCTTGAAAATCTAAGCCCAATCAGGGTTTGAAGCACAGTGCTCATCAAGCTTCTTCCAATCCATCTACTAGCAGCCTTGCTTTCACCTTTGAACAAGGCCAGCAACTTCTGGTCATTCTCAACATCTCCATTCCCTCTCAATTGATGGCACACCAAGTCGGTAGTGTCGAATATTCATAGTTAAGTAAGTCCAATAATGATCTTTTATAGATTCTTGACAGTGGCACAACCGATTATATGGGTTGCTCACCCACTGCTCTAACTCAATCTTTCCCAATACATGGTGAAATTGTTTAATTACTGTATGGATGGTGAAAATGTTTAATTACGGGATGGCTCTCATGCCAACGTTACTCATATTGGATTAGTTTGCTTGACTTCAAATCTTATTTTAGACAATGTCCTTTGTGTCCTGATTTTTCATTTCAACTTAATTTCCATCCGTAAATTGTGCGAAACCCTCCATTGTCTCATTATTTTTTCTTCTAATTTTTGTTTCATTTAGGACCTACGCTTGAGGAAGATGATTGGGATAGGAATCAAACGAGACAACTTATACCACTTCAGCAACACGAGGAATGCTTGTTGTCAGGTGGCTACATCCACATCCACTTCCCAACTTTGGCACCGTCATTTGGGTCATCTATCAAAAATGTCATTTTTGTTGAGCGTCCCCCTAGGATCATTTGAAATAGTCCTAGAAAGGCTAGTTCAGTAAATTTTGCAAACGAAATTAGTTTAATTTTCAAACTCCTAATCATTAGCATTCCTAAATCACAAAGAAAATGTCCCACAAAAAGGAATGGAAAAACAAAATGACTTACGTCTCAATCCTTGTACAAAGTTGAAGAGATTGGGAAATTAGGTGTGAAGAAATGTGATCTACACCAAATATCATGCCAGAAAAAGATACTCTCTTAATTGCCCATTGTAAAACTAAGGCAAAGTAACTTTTTAAGCTTTTTCTAATCCACTTCCAAGCCAAGGCTCCTGAGTTTCTTTGGAGAACCAATTAATATGTTCAAGCCCATATTTAACCATTTTGACCACTTTCTATTAGAGATTTTTTCTCTTTTATCAATCTTCAAAACCATTTTCTCTGTAAAGCTGTGTTGAACTTAATAAAAAATAAGTAATTATATTAGAAACAAATAGAGGCATACTGCACATGCATGGCATTGTATGCATTTGAAGGCCAGTACTGGTAAAGTGTATCATAAGTGTCATGCTTCATGTTTTGAGATTGCATTGAATAAAATATTAAAGATGATCTCAATTTTAATTAGGAGGTAAGGCACCACAAAAGTTAGTATTGGTAGTTGTTTCAAAATTTTGAAAGATGTTCATGTACAAAAATTAATGTCATCAAGCGAGAGAGTGTAAGAACACCTTCTTAATTGTAGGTTTTACTTGTTTTATATATTTTGTGGATAACAAATTGATTATATGGCCTAATTTAGAGTTGAGCAGTGTTCAATAATAGATTTTTATCATAAAGTACATTGAATGCACACCTTACTAAGGTGAATAATATTGTTATACATATGTGTGATAATAACATACATGCTTTGTCTAGTTCAAGTTTAATGATGAGTAAAATTACTGTTTATGTTTCTTAGAATATCAAAAATATGACTTACAAAGTTAAGCTATGATCCATACTTTTTTTTTTTCTCATTATTTGCTCTTTGTTTGGTCGAGGAGTTGCCCAACAAAAAAAGAAAAGAAATTAAAATTTCAATAATAGAATTAAGTGACCTTTCAAAAACAATTGATGAACTTAAGCACACTTATCTTGTGCAAAAAACATATAATTGGATGCAACTGCACAACATAAATGATAGTTTTGAGAAGCTATATATATGTAAACAACGGTGTGTCTTTGCTTCTGTGTTTCACTCAAGCTAAATATTTCTCCAATTTCTCCACTTCCTCCAAGCTTCCAATATAAAGCGGAACACGTTGATGTATCTGCCAAAGAAGCAATACCCAAATACATCAAATATGCATATATAAACTGTAAAACCTTAATAATGCAACAAAAAAAATGAACAGAAGATATCTTTGGCTTGGCTAACACACCTTAGTCGTATAGTTTTTCATTATATTTATAGTTGTACAATTGAACTGTCAAGTGTATAATAAGGAAACAAATATGAGCAAAATAAGGAAACAATCAAATATACATTTGTAGGAGAAAGTCATCCTAACAGTTGGATCATTTTGAATTAGTAACAGAATGGATGGAGTGAGATATTGGTGCAGATACTCCTGGATTTTCTGCTGAAGTTTCTGATAGTCTAACACCCCCCCCCCCTTAAATTAATGGGGTTTTAACAGACCATTAATTTGCTCTTTAGATATTGAAAACGTTGTGCAGTTTGGCCTTTGGTGAAGACATCTGCTATTTGATCCACGGTTCAAATATGTTGGACTTTAATATCATTGTTGCATACTTTTTCCCAAATAAAATGATAGTCAATCTCTATGTGCTTCGTTCATGCATGGAACACCGGATTTGAAGCGAGTGCAATTGCCCCAATGTTATCACACCATATAGTTGGTATGTGGACTAGGCCAATAGCCAATTCTTTGAAAAGCATTCTGAGCCAGTATACTTCAGATGTAGCAAGTGCCATTGAACAGTACTCGGCTTTGGTACTCGAACGAGAGACCACATTTTGTTTCTTGGAGCTCCAAGAAACCAGGTTTCTGCCCAGAAAAATGCCATAGCTGCTAGTAGACCTTCTGTCGTCTAGATTGCTTGCCTAATCCCAGTTGCAGTAGGTATGTAATTGTAGAGGAGATGGTGTGTAAAACAGTCCATGGTTTACAGTGCCCTTTAAGTAGCGAAGAACTCGCTTCATAGCCTGCCAGTGTGGAGTTCTTGGCTGGTGCATATACTAACATAGCTGGTTAACAGCATAAGAAATATCGAGACGTGTTATTGTGCAGTATTGGAGTGCCCCAATGATTTGTTGATAAGTAGAAGGATCAGATATTAGTTCTCCTTCTGTACTGGACAGTTTGGTACTTGCTACCATAGGCGATTTAAGTGGCTTGGCACCAGCCATTTGAGTCCGGTCTAAGAGATCACAAATGTACTTGGTTTGACGTAAATGCAGTCCTTGTGAGCTCCTATCAACCTCCATGCCTAAAAAATAAGACAGAGAACCAAGATCCTTGACATGAAAAAAACTCTGCAGATGTCGAATGAGTTTGGTAATTTCTGAGGCATCAGATCCTATTACCAAAATATCATCTACATATATTAAGACAAAAATTCTGACATTATCAGTATGTAGAGTAAATAGAGAGTAGTCATTGACGAACTCTTGGAAACCAAGCTCAATAAGTTGCTGTGATAATCGTCGAAACCAAGCTCTTGGGGCTTGTTTAAGACTATAAAGAGACTTGTGTAATTTGCAAACATAGTTTGGTTTGGTTTCATCAACAAAACCTCTTGGTTGTTCCATAAACACCTATTCATTTAGAAATCCATGTAGAAATGCATTCGACACATCCAATTGTCGGATGGGCCAATGAAAATGAATGGCATTAGCCAAAACTAGTCGAATAGTAGTTGGCTTAATGAGGGGTGAAAAAGTTTCATGGTAATCTACACCACTCTTTTGATCATACCTTTTGGCCACTAGTCTGGCCTTAAAATGTTCAATACTGCCATCTAGTCTTCTTTTAATTTTTTATACCCATTTGTTCCTAACAATGTGTTTATCAAGTGGGTGAGGATATAGAGACCAAGTCCCATTTTTCATCAATGCATCAAATTCTCTTCCCATTGCAGCACGCCATTGTGGATCTGAAACTGCTTGAGTATAGGATGTTGGTTCAGGAGTATCCAAGACTGCAGAAAAAGCTTGCAAAGGATGTCGGGTATTATAGAACAATTTGTAATCAAGAAATGATTTTAGTCAAGAGTAACCTGTTTCGGAACGGGTTTGAGTGAAGGTAGGCTGGACAATTGGATTGTTGGAGTTATTAATGGGTTCTTGCAGCACCTGTGGAGAAGGAGATATTGGTGGAATGACAATTTCTAGTTCAATGGGATTGTCAAAATTTAAAGTGGTAGGAGGAGGGAAATAGTCATTGGTTGCAGGAGGTGGAGATTGTGGGGCAGAGTTGGATGCCGCAAGAATTGGCATTTGAACTAAAGGGTGAGAAGGATCATTTGGAGATGGCACAATTGCATAAATGTTAGATAATAAGTTACTAGATAGAACTGCACTAGGAATTATCAGTGGATCACTTGCAGCAGGATTTGTTCTTCGAGGTGTGTTGAGCTTGGCTAGTTCCTTAGCTAGGAAAGATTTCTCATCAAAGATGACATGTCGTGAGATGTATACCTGTTTAGTAGCTAAGTCAAGACACCTTTATTCTTTTTGACAGTTGGAATAGCCCAGGAAGAGACACTTTTTACTTCGAAATGCCAGCTTATGGTCGTTATATGGCCGAAGGAGTGGAT